>NC_136071.1:133877481-134477481 GCF_964261635.1 Lissotriton helveticus | reverse complement strand
ATCCTCAGAGAAGGAGTCCCCGGCGCCGAGAGCTGCTGATCAGCAGAAGACGTCGAAAATCGTCCCCGAAAAGGATCGATCGACGAGGGAGAAAGACCCGAAACTGTCGACGACGACCAGAGACCCGATATCCGGTTCGACGTCGAAAACTTCGACTCCGAGAGGCACGGCGACGAGCCATCCGTCGAAGAGAGCGGCGGAACCATCCGACGCGGAACACGCGGCCGAGATGGAAAAGAAAAGAAGGCGCCTCGAGGCAGAAATGGAGAACTTCATGCAGCGGAAAAAAGATTTCGACGCAAGGATGAAGGCCTTCACGATCCCTCACAAGACCAAGCCACCAGTGCTGGAGGCGGTCGAGGAGGAAGAAGAAGAGGTCGCCGAAGTCACCGAGCAAGACCAGGACGTCGAGGTGTTCGACGACCAGGAGGAGTACGAGAATCCCCACGAGAGCTACAGCTATGGGGAGGAAGATGAGGGCAGGACAGACACAGAGTCGGCGCCCTATGACCTTCAGGAGGTAGATTACATCGATGTCGACACCGACAGCCCGGAGGAGGTGGTCGACACCTACCCCTCGAGGCCCTCGCCGCCGGACGACATCGGGGCCTACAACGCGGTGATACAATCTGCCGCAGCAGCTTTCAAGCTCAAGCTCGACGAAGAGAAGCAGAAAGCAGACTTCCTTCTGGAAACATTGCTCCCAACACAAACGAGGAGCCAGTTCCTCCCGATGCTCGAGAGCGTCTTGGCTCAGGGGAAGGAAGCTTTCAGGGAGCCCGCAACATGCAAGGCAGTAACTCCCAGAACTGAGAAGAAGTACAAGCATGCCGCAAAGGACCCGGCCTACATTCAGGGCACGGTCTCCGCAGACTCCATTATCACGGCCACAGCAAGGAGGAGGGCTAACGTACCCACTACCTCGGGCCCGCCACCGGATAAAGAGAGCAAAAGGATGGATCTGGTGGGCAGAAGGATCGAACGGAATGCCGCGACCCACTGGCGCATGGCTAATTCCAACGCCCTGGTAAACAGACACATGTACCAAATCATGGAGGGACTGGGGCAGTTGGTGAAGGACTTGCCCCAGGATGCCAAGCAGAAAGCCGAAAAGCTAATTGAAGAGGGGAAGAATGCTGCAAATTCTTGCCTTAAGACGGCCCTGGATGGGGCAGACACCGCCAGCAGGCTCATGATGATGGGCGTCACGGAAAGGAGACACGCCTGGCTCAGGATATCCGGTTTCAAACCGGAGGTGCAACACAGCATCCTGAACACACCATTCAACGGCAGTACGCTTTTCGGACAAACAGTTGATGAGCAACTCAGCCAACTTAAGAAGGATAACGAAACAGCAAGATCCATGGGAGCATTGCAGTTCAGAGGGAACAAGAGGGGCACCCCGTCACGGAGGCCCGGCGGAAGAGGCGGAAACCAGCCAGGTACATCACACCAGGCTTTCCAGCAAACGCACCAGGCAGACTCGCAGGGTCAGCAGGGCCATCAGAAACAGCCCTGGCAGTACCAACAAAGAGGCCAGTCCTTTCGAGGGAGAAATGGACGGGGACAAAATAGAAGAGGGGGCCAGCAGCCCACCTCCAAGTGACTTCAAAAAAATCCGTGTGCCCACCCACAAAAAAGATCCCAGGGGGCAGCACGTACAGATGGGTCAAGACAAACTAGACACCTACGACCACAGGACACCAGTGGGAGGAAGATTAAGATTCCACCTCCAGGAGTGGAGAGGAATCACATCAGACAAATGGATCCTCAACATTATCCAATTCGGATACTGCATAGAGTTGGAGGCGAGGCCAACAAACAGAAAACCAAGAAGAAAGCCGCTAGCAAGCAAGCAGCTGCAGTGCCTTCAGGAAGAAGCAAAAGAACTCCTGCAGAAGCAGGCCATAGAAAGGGTACCCTTCAAGGAAAGAAACACAGGAGTATACTCAACATACTTCCTGGTACCAAAAGTAGACGAGACAATGAGGCCCATTCTCGATTTACGGTTCGTGAACAAATTCATAAGAACGCAAAAATTCAAAATGACCTCCCTGCAAGAGGTGCTCCCACAGTTGCAGACCGGGGACTTCATGGTCACTATAGACCTCAAAGACGCATACCTGCACATCCCAATGAACAGGAAGCACAAGCACATGCTCAGGTTCACCGTCGGAGAAAGCCACTACCAGTTCACGACACTGGCCTTCGGTCTAAAATCGGCACCAAGAGTTTTCACAAAGTGCCTCGCAGCAGTCGCAGCGCACCTAAGAAGGCAGGGAATACATGTATACCCTTACCTGGACGACTGGCTGGTGAAAGCAAACTCATACCAGAAATGCAAGCTGCACGCACATACAGTGACCAGCACGCTCATAAACCTGGGGTTCTCCATCCATTGGAAGAAATCATCAATGGAGCCGGAACAAGTGAAGATCTTCCTGGGAGCACAGATCAACACCTTACAGGGCAAGGTGTTCCCCAGCGAGAAGAGGGCGAGGGCGCTGGTGAAGGAAACTCGCCTCTACCGGAAGGGACAAGCTCGGACAGTGAGGACGGCGAGCAAGATCATGGGGATGATGGCATCATGCATCCACCTGGTACCGAATGTACGACTCCACATGAGACCCATTCAAGAATGGCTACAGGAGCAATGGTCACAAGCTACAGGCAGTTGGGAGGATCTAGTGGTTGTAACGCACGCAGTGCAGAAGGAGATGACATGGTGGACCATGGAGAACATAGCAAGGGGAAAGCCTCTAACGCCCCCAACGCCAACAGTGACCATCACCACAGACGCATCCCTGAAGGGATGGGGCGCTCACATGGAGGAGCTCAAGGTGAGGGGACTGTGGGCACCGACGGATGCCACAAAGCACATCAATTACTTAGAATTGAAGACAATCTTCCTTGCACTGAAGGCCTTTCAAACAAGACTGTACAAGCACAGGGTATTGATACAAACAGACAACACCACTGCGATGTTCTACATCAACAAGCAGGGGGGCACACAGTCCGCACCGCTTTCAACGCTGGCGCAGGAGATATGGAGATGGGCCATCCCTCTCAAGATAGACCTGCTAGCCATACACCTACCAGGGAAGGACAACATACAAGCCGATTGGCTCAGCAGGCAGACATCGGCATCCCACGAGTGGGAGCTCAATGCTCAGGAGACAAGATACCTGTTCGACAGGTGGGGGACACCATCGGTGGACCTGTTTGCCACACGCCAGAATGCAAAATGCCAAAACTTCGCATCCAGGCAGCCCGAGGAGGGGACACTGGGGAATGCCCTATGGATAGATTGGTCAAGGACATTTGCCTACGCCTTTCCCCCGATACCACTGATGCACAGAGTACTGAGCAAGTGCAGAGCGAGCAACATGACACTGATACTGGTCGCACCGCAGTGGGCGAGGCAGACCTGGTACTCGCAGATCATGGAGATGACACAGTGTGCACCCCACAGATTCAGCAGGAGGAAAGATCTACTGTCCATGCAGAACGGAGAGGTACTGCATCCAGAGCCAGAGAGCATGAGCCTAGTAGCGTGGCTCCTGAGGACATAGAGTTCGCACATTTGAGACTACCAGAAAGCACCCTGAGGGTACTTCGGGAGGCACGAAGGCCCAGCACTCGAAAGTGCTACGTTGCGAAATGGAAAAGATTCACAATATGGTGCAGACAGGAAAGACTCCACAATAAGATGAAGAGGGACTCCACAGTGCTAAGGTACCTGACGCACTTACTGGAGAAGAACCTTAGCTCATCCTCGTTAAGAGTTCACTTGGCAGCGATAGTAGCCTACACAAGGGGAGAAACGTGCAGGAGCTTCTTCACATCACAGGTGGTGAAGAGATTCCTAGAAGGAGCGAAAAGGATCGCACCACCCAAGCGGGTGCCGCCACCTGCATGGAACTTGAACACAGTCCTAACGGAACTCATGAAAGAGCCCTTTGAACCACTTCACAAGGCCTCCCTAAAGATGCTAACTATGAAAACAGCCTTCCTGGTTGCGATAACGTCCTTACGCAGAGTAAGCGAGCTTCAAGCGCTGACGCTACAAGAACCATACATACAAATACACAACGATAGAGTTGTGATGAGGACTGACCCACACTTCATGCCGAAGGTGGTATCCAATTTTCACATGAACCAGTCTATACAGATACCGAGTTTTTTCCAAAAACCCACAACCAGCGCAGAGAGAGCTCTGCACACCCTGGACGCCAGAAGGGCAGTCATGCACTACATTGAAAGGACAAAGGGGCACAGGAAAACGAAACAGTTTTTTGTGTCCTTCGCAAACAGCTTCATGGGCAAAGCAGTAACCAAAAGGACCATTGCACGATGGATCGCACAAACAATCCAACTCTGCCACAAACGGGCAGGACAGGAACTGGCTGAGGGGACACGTGCCCACTCCACCAGGAAGAAGGGCGCTACAATAGCCTTCCTGGCTAACACACCCATAGAGGACATATGCCTGGCGGCAACATGGGCTTCGGTGCACACGTTCACGAAGCACTACTGTGTGGACATACAAATGAACAAGGAAGCTCAAGTGGGACAGAAGGTGCTACAGCACATATTCAACACCCAACGCTCATCTTCCACCCAGCCGCCACAGAGATGAGAAACCGCTACAAAATCTATGCACAGCATAGTGAATCCAGAAAGATTCACGCTGCAAAACGAATAGTTTTCTTACCTGTCGGTGTAGTTTTGCAGCTTGAAGATCTTTCTGGATTCACTAGCGAACCCACCCACCTCCGCCAGAAAGATGAGGCTGGAGAGAGAAGAGGTGGTTAACTAAAGAATAGACTTTGAAAATACAAAGCGGTAAATACAAACTAAGAAGAACATTGCCATTACTTCGGAAACGAAAGAAACACGGAAAAAAAGAACCCGAAGATGGCGCCCAAGAGTGGGAGCTTCCGCAGGAAGCATGCCGACGTCACCGGAAATACACCCAAAGGGGGTGTGACGCCGACGCCCACCTGGGCAAAGAGAAAAAAAAAAAAAAAAAAACAAAGAAAAGACTACGAATCCGGACCCAACCACAAGACCGCGGAATAATGCACAGCATAGTGAATCCAGAAAGATCTTCAAGCTGCAAAACTACACCGACAGGTAAGAAAACTATTCGTTACAGGACAGACTACTCCATCAGTATGTCACCCTCCATTAAAAGTACTGCCAGCCCTGCCGCAAAAAAAGGAGGGCCTAATGGACCCACAGGGGAGTCTCTTGCGTACAAGGATGATCTGGTGCTTTCTCCTTACATCCTGTTTAAGTGCCTTTTTTGAATGTTTTTGGTACCTACGTTGACCCAGACTCCTAGAAGTAGAGATTAGTGTTGAAACTAAGGTTTATCTCAGAGGTTAATTGCAGTAGTGAAAGCTCTTTCCTTTGGTTCTGGCTAACTCATTTTGAGGCATGCACATATTGTCTTGTGCACTTTGTAGTATGTTTCATCTGAATACATTTTTTTATTTGATCTTTTTAGGTAAATTTGAACCACCGTTATTCCACCCGAATGTGTATCCTTCAGGAACAGTGTGTCTGTCCATCTTAGAGGAGGATAAGGACTGGAGGCCAGCAATCACAATTAAACAGGTAACCTTCAAATATACTGCAAGCTATTTAATGAATTGCACAGACTATACTGACTTTTGACATCCTACTTTTTTTCTTTCAAGATCTTGTTAGGCATACAAGAACTTCTAAATGAACCAAATATACAAGATCCAGCTCAAGCAGAGGCATACACGATTTACTGGTTGGTATTAAAATAAAAAATGTGGATACTAGTATAGTAGTGCTTGAATGGGAAGATTCCACTTCATTAGGATTTAGTATATCGCCATCCATATCCTGTGCCAGTCCTTGAAACAACATTTTGCAAATAGTTTTGTTTTTTTTAAGTGAAGAGATTGTCTGTCTGTTTGTTTTAATATCCATGCATGTTTAGACCACACCATGCTTGCGAATTATGAAAAATGCCTCTATCATTCTTTGCGCTACAGTGTAAAGATAAGGCAGGAAGGGTCTACTTAGGATTCATACTTCTAACTAAGAAAAGTACTGGATTCTAGTGGCTGCTTTGTCCAGGAAAGAACGGTGGAGTCAACCATTCAGGCATCCTAGGTAGTGGCAGGATCAACTTCAGCGACTGAAGGGGCTGGCAAATAGGTAGGTGGGTGGTTTCATAAAATCCAAACCAGTAAATAAAGTAAAAATGTACTTCCCGTGGTTGCTGCTGCGTGATCCTCTCTCTGGTCTTCTTCCCTTGTAACTCTAGGGCCCTAGCTAACTCTCTTAACCAATCCTGGCGCGTCGGAGCAGTGACAGGATTGGTGGAAGTGTCCTCTCAGTGCTCAGAGCACTGAAGGCTTTTGCTTTCTCGAACCCAGCTGTCTTAAGGTAGTTGGGTTAGAGAAGTTTAAAGTGCGCATGTGTAGCTGCCCATACAAGGTGGCTGGCCAGAGACATGCGCACTTCAAGGGCAAAAGGCAGCCCAACGTCCTCCCTGCTGCTGCCGCCATTCAGCAGCTGCCCCCGACACTCTGTCCGGAGCAGGGTGACAAAAAATTAAATGGTATTGAATTAACTTCATTACCATTTTATTTTTCGTTCTCTGGGGGCATTTCAGTGCGATGACTCCTTCAGTATAACTGAGGAGCCGCCCCTGCTCCTAGTGTTTATTTTTCCTCCTAGAATTAATAGGTGAGTTGTTTGACCACCTTTTAACATATTTGGGTGCCAGACACCGAGTTAATCTCTTTGCTGTTGACTGTAGTAGGCTTGTTTTCGTACTTATTTTGGCTATCGTCTCTCCTCACCTGTTCTCTCACTATACTGGCTATTTGACAAGTGCCTTTCCTGTGGCAGTAAAATGCCCTGTAAGGGCAGTTGTATCGCTTTTAGCACAGGTTCCCGAAATATGCTGAAGTTTGAGGTGGAAGGAGGGTGCCATTCTGCAGGATATGTATGAAAATGCATCTAGAGCTATCACACTTTTTCAAATGAAATCTTTGCACTTGTCATCTGTTGCTAATTGATACAAATTCATACCCTTTTCAGCATTTCTGCTGTGAACTTTCAGAATCACCCTGATCTTCTCTTTAGTAAAATGGTTTTACTTTTCATTGTAATTATTATTGTTAGTCTCTTACTGTAATTGATACCATTTATTAGAAGATGTTAATTTATAATTTATTATAAGGTGTTAACTGTAATGCACATTAATGCAACTACGTAGTGCTTTAGTATAGTTAATTGATGTGTGGACAGTGACAAATATTACTCTTTGCCGCTCATTTAAACTTTGTACAGATGTTTGGTTCTATTAGTTAAGGTAAACTCTTTGGATGTCACACTGATTATTAACCTACTCATCGGACACTGAGGCTTGGCTTCTAATTGTAAGGTCTGCAGACCTATTACTGTGGACTTTGGGTAGCTGGTGGGATGTTCTTTTATCTAAACGTGGCACATGCGGAACTTGTTGGAGAAAATCGTACACCTTCTCGCAAGGAAATATTTAAAAGGAATGAAGACCTTATTAGATCACGGATTTGGAAAGCAATTGTTCTTTTTTTGGCTACCCTCTTCAACAGTGATGTTCTGTCGATGAGACCATGCTGTTCTCCTGCAAACCAAAGGCTCAACAGAAGATCCTAGATCGTACACATTGTTGGCAGAGGCAACAAAAGCAGCGATTTGAAAAGAAATCTGTCTTTCCAACATCATACAAAGCAGCCTACCTGAGATGAGTCCAGCAATTCAGCTGCTCGTAGTAATTCTTAGAAACCAGCGGGTAGTGGCAAATCATATTCCCTTTCAACACGTCAGAATACAACAAACTACAAATGGGTGCAGGATATTTTACAGAATAGTTTAAAAGCAGTGTCTCCCAAGCTGTTGGTTTAACTAGCGCCCTCTGCAGTTCCCAGGCCCACCCACAAGTTCAGACGTTTTCCCCAGTTCTGCCTGGTGCGGGAAGTACAACTGCAAAAAAATAAATCCGCATTTGCAATGCAATAGGTCTCGCATTTGCAAGACTTTGAGCTATTGCCATTGTTAAATGACAATACCTTTTTATTTGTGTTGGTTTTTACAACCTAAATAAATGACCTTTACATTTACAATGTGAATAGTTTAAACTCTTACAAATGCGAGACCTATTGCATTGGAAATTCTTGTTTTTGTGTTTAACACAATCGATGCTGGTGACGGAACCTCTCCGTCACCAGCCACGGACGCGCTGTGCCGGTGACGGAGTGGTCCCGTCACGGCCCGGCCGCTGCGCCTGCGCTGATTTCACACCTGCGCGGCGCGTTCTATTGAGCAGGCGGGGCCGTGTCAGAACCACTCCGTCAAGCACAGCGCGCCAGAGGCTCGTGACGGAGTGGTTCTGTCACGAGCATGGTGGTGCCGCGCGGCCCCCCTCCCCCCTAGCGCTGCGGCGGAATTACTGCCGCAGCCAAGGGGTTAATAGCTGCCGATGTGACCCGTTACCCCGCCCTTCACCATCCGCAGTTCATGTTCAAGCGGGACAAAAACAATTCATAAGTAATACGGCGCATGGAGATACAGAGCAGACATTTAGAGGCTTGTTGTCAATCTTGCTCTTTACAGGCCTGTTTTCAATGCGCTTGGAATCAAAAGCCAGGGGGAGCAGCTGTGAGGCCACAGCCTTCCTATGCTGGCTCCAGAAAAAAGATAACAAGCAGGGGCCACCTTACATACAACCGAGCACTCGTTTTAATGTCAGTCTTCCTTGTTATGCGTGCAGTATTTATGTTCTCCGCTCTGAGGTTTTGGTTACTTTTTCTTGCGAAAAGCTACAGACTTTCACAACTAAAGACTGCAAATTTTGGTCTGGCTTCCGGAAGTGATGATGGCAGAGGGATATCTTATTTTACGGTTTGTCCACCCATGAAGGAAACTACACCAGAAGTGAGACCTTCCTGGAAATTATGTCAGTTGTTTTGGTTCTTTCCCAGTCTGGGTGCACCTTTTTGCACTTATTTAGTGTAATTATCTGACGTCATCTGCTAGCACGGTCTGTGGTCTGGTTACACTTCTGTTTGCCGCAGATGTGTTAATGTGCTCTCTTTGCACTGACGGTGTGCCGGTGTTACGGAAAGCTGAAATTGTGGATTGCCGACGTTGTCTGTGGCGTGACCAGAGGCTTCCCATGCTGCCTCCAGAAACAAAAGAAAACCAGCAGCTTCCCTCGAGTGGTGCAAGCAAAGTAGGCGCCGTTGCAGGAAAGCATGTCGTGCATGCAAAAGGAGAAACTCCTTAGGAAAATAGTGCTCACAGCCTGTAAATAACACATACTATGTACTAACAGAAGTAAAAGGGGGGAAGTCCTCATGGGAGGTAACAAATGAAGGCAAGGCAGTACTAAGAAGGGAATACCAAGCCTATTAACGAATCGGAAAGCCAGCATTTACGAAGGGCTATGACACAAGCCAATGACAAATATGGGAGGAGAGTGGCGGAGTTCAAGTCCATACTCTAATACAGAATGCCTCGCATGCACAGGCAGGTGCTTCCATCAATTCTTGGTGATGAAAAATAATCAGAAAAAAAATTGAGTGAACAGAGTAATAACGCAAACTTATGATGTTGCAGATTTATCGCATCTTCCCTTTGTCGCAGCAAGGTGACTGGATGTTGCAAAACTTGCACTTTCACGTTCCAATTTTAAATGGATGCAAGAACTTTTTCTTCTTGGTGTGTGAGGCCTTCTCCAAGTGCATAGCAGTGATGACAAATGTTTTTATGCAGCTAGTTAGACTGAAATATTAAATCTATCCTATAGAGGACTCTCACTGGAAAGTTTCCCAAGACCTACAGCAGAGATTACATGATGTGGGCCTGTATATGTATGCAATGTGTGTAGCATGAGCATGGCAGAAAGGCAGCAGAGCAGTGTACAGGGTCATATTTGAGGTTTGACTGGGTCCTAAGGGCGAAAGAGGACTTTTGTTAGGTAGTGCTCTTTACAGAGGTGTCTAACTTTCCTAATTTGAGGCACGGTTGGAGCCTTCATGATGAATACAGGGATGTTGCTCCTGATCCTGGAAGCATAGATGGCAATGGCGTGTTGCCTTTTTTTTTTTTCCTTCACTTTTGTCCCCAGTCTGATGGTATTTTAGCTGCAGGTGAGCTTTTCGGCAAGATAGACAGTGGTGATGGATATTGATGGCTTAGTATATTATACAACTGTTTTTGAAGATGGTGCGGGCCGTCAAGGAAAGCAAGTGGAGTTCCTTTTGGGTTGGTCTAATGTTGTAATGGTGGGGGAATACATATTTTATTTAGTTTTTTATATGCTACGGCATATATGATGCCCTCAAAGGTAGAAGGAGCATTGGGCAGTCTGGGAAGGCCATGGATCACTGAATTTGTAAAACACATTACATAAGAACAATGACTTGATGTTACACCACTCGGTCACTTCCACATTATACCACTAATAATACAATATGCTTGATCAATCCAGAAATTGATAAGTTCACAAAATGTAGTAACAGGTCTGCGAAGTTCACATGAAACAATACGACGTCAGACAATAAATAATACATAAAATTACCTTGGGCTCTGGATCCGGGTCATGCCTCATGCACATCTAGTGTCAAAACCCACTAAGCATCACACAGTTGGCTTAAGTCGTGTGTCCACCCCCTGTGTCCTGTACACGGAGGTATTCCAGCAGTGGCCCCCAGATATCCTTGGGCGCCAGCCGGAGCAACTCCGCATAGGTGACGCTTTGCTCTTGACAGTATAACATATCTGCCAACCATTCCTTGAATTTCAGAGCACGTCCTCTACCCCACCTGCATGCTACCCTGCGTTTGGCTAGTAATAGAGAAAGAGAAAAACATTTTCTGTACTTAAGAGGCACCTGCGCTGTATATCCAAGTAGCGCTAAGATCGGATGTTGCTCCAGGACCTGATCAATCATTGTGCCCAGAGCTACCAGAACCTGCTCCCAGTACTCCTGTATGAGTGGACACTCCCACGCTAAGTGAAGAAATCCCGCCCCATGTGTTTACACCGTAAGCACCTGTCCTCATCCGTCATTTTAAGCCGCACCTTCCTTGCCGGCATGTAGTACATTCTATGCAGATACTTAGTCTATAACTCGTAACTTGCAACTGGATGAAATCTGCGCTGTCTGCATACAATAGCGCCATTGCTCATCCGTGATCTCACAGTCCATTCCCCCCCCGTGCAGTTGGGACTTAGTCTCTATCCCTGCTCTATGTGTGCGTATGCTGGTGTATAACCTGGATACCAAATGCTTCCCATCCGGAGAGCTTAACATGAGGTGTAGGGGAAGAAGGCATGCAGGCTCTCGGGAGTCGGGGAGAAGAGCCCGCAACCCCTGTTGAAGCCGAATGTATAGGAAGTGTCCAAGGGTGTGGGTTGTATGCCTGACAATAAATGGTCCAAAGTACAACATCCCTTCATGAAAAAGGTCCCCCCAGGTAGCGACGTGAACACTGGTACAAAGATTCTGAAAACCCTTCCCCTGCAACAACGAAAGATCCGGATGATAAGACAATGGGAGCTGGGGAGAATAAATAAGCGACACATCAAGCAAAGCCGCAATGCGATGCCAAGCATCCACAGTGCTCGTAACAGTGGTAGGTGGCGTTGCCCGTGTGCTAGCAGGCCCAACTATTGCACCACTCAAGGGTGTAGGGGCAGCAAGCCAGTCCTCAGCTGCTACTTGCGGCATGTAGTGAGGAGGGTGTACCCAGTAATAGGCAGAATGCGCACGTGCACTTAAAAAATAGAGTTCGAAGTCGGGAATATCAAACCATCCCTGCTCATAAGGCCGCGTCAATGTTGACCATCAGTCTCGCCAGTTGTCCCCCCCCCCCCTTCCCCATAACACCCGAAGCTGTTCAGTGCGTAGTGTTTTAAAGAAAAACCGCCCTGGATCATAAGGAATATTAAGAAATAAGTAAAGAAATTGGGGCAAGACAACCATCTTGATAAGAGACGCTCTCCCTGCAAGAGACAAAGCTAATGACATCCATCAAGTGACATTGGCGTTAAGCCGTTTGATGGCCGTGCCATAATTAGCACGTATAGTTTCGTCCTTCTCCTGAGTGATCTGTATACCAAGATAGCGCAGCTCCGAGCCACACCACTTTATCGGGAAGTCTAATGGGAACTGCTGCACCGCCGGGGTGAGAGGGATAACCTGCGACTTCCCCCAATTGATGCTGACACCAGATAACCAACCAAATTTTATAAACTCACGCAAGATGGGGTTAATATTTTGTTGTGGGTCTCTGACATACAGGGTAATGTCGTCTGCATACAGCGAAACTAATATTTGTCTCGGGCAACACCGGAATGTCTTGTCCCGATGCATCTGCCGCAGCCTGCAAGCCAAGTGCTCCACCGCTAGAGCCAATAGGAGCGGTGATAACGGACACCCCTGCCGGATGCCCCTGGAAACAGAAATAGGGCTGGACAGATGACCATTAACCAGCACTCGAACCGTGGGGTTATGCTCTAATAACTCTATCCAGACGAGGTATACCTCTGGAAAACCCATCTTGCGCAGCACTCCGAAGAAATAATCCCACTCCACGAGTCAAATGCTTTTGTTGCATCAAGAAAAACAGCAGCGAGTAGGAGCTCCGGCGCTACATTCTGGAGCAATGCAAATAGAGTTCTAAGGTTATGGGAGGTTGCTGTACCTGGCACGAACCCTGATTGGTCGGGTAGCACCAACTTATCAAGTAAAAGGGATTATCTGTTCGCCAATACCTTAGCCATTATTTTAGTGTCCCAGTTCATCAGCGATAACGGCCTTTAAGAGTTACAGGACTCTGGGGGTTTACCCGGTTTCAATAAGGAGGTAACTATCGCCTCCCTCATGGAAGCAGAAAGAGTGCCTAGCTCAAGGGACTCTTCATAAACCTCCTTCAGCACCGGCGCCATAATATCGACATGGGCCTTGTAAAATTCTGCCGGGAGGCCGTCAGAACCCGGCGCCTTCCCATTCTGGAGTTGCATTATGGCGTACTTAATTTCATCCAATTCAGAGGGATGGCTAAAACTTCTGCTGTGTGTTCCCCAGCCAGCCGAGTGCAACGTCTTCTATAAAAGCCTCCAAATCCATAACATCCTTCCTCTGAGTGGTGTACAGGGTTGTGTAGTGCGTGACAAATGTCTCTAGTATGTGTAATGAATCCCTATGTCTCCCCACTGGGTCCCTGTATTTCCAAAACTTGGGCATTAGAGCGTGAACTTCTAGCTAGTGCAGCCAGTACCTTCCCTGGCCGGTTCCCCTCTCCATACTTGCGCGCTGTCCAATATTTCCCCCTAAACTTCACCTCCCTGTGCGCAGCCTCTTCATATTCAGTTAAGAATATAAGTTAAGAGTGTGCAAAAAGCTGTGTGCACCTGAGCTACTTCCCCTCTCCCCATCCTCCTCTCCAACCCCTTCAGAATCTGTTCCAGCTTACGCACTGTATCCTGTGTGCTCCGCAGCACCCCAAAGCTCACCTCAACACTGTCCACCGACCCTTTATTTCGAACGAAAAAGACCTCAATTTCCTTACCCAGTTCAGCCCAAAAACCATATCCAGGAGACCCGTAGGGTGAAGTCGCCAGCTTGGGCGAGGTCTATCATACCCTGGAACAGTCAGTGAGATCTTAACCGGACAATGGTCCGAGGGGAGAGTCTCGCCCCCAACGACCGGTGCGCCCTCTCTACCACAAATTGAGGACCGCTTATCCGCCTCCGACCACGGCCTTAAGCAGTTTCTCAATGTACTCCTCCATTCGTCCGGTACCTGTACTTTCCGGAATTCATAGGACCCGAATGTTCCGGTGACTGCGAGTTTCAATATCCTCATTCTTTACCACTATGATCTTAAGCAGTCAATCCATCTGCGTGGTCGCCTTTTTAAGCTGTGCAGTGGCGTCCTCCACGTCGGAGACCCGCTGTTCTGCTTCAGTAAGGCGCGTCTCGTGCCCCTCTATTGTACGCACTATGGCATCCATGCGAGTGGAGACCGTATCGATTTTGTCTGCCATTGTCGCGAAACCTTGTCTCACCTCTGTGAGTAGCGATTTTTAGATCATCGCTCGTTGTTGTTGGCGAGCATCCGTTCGCCCCATCATATGTCCAGGCCCAGCCACACAAACAAAAGAACCCAATGCCCCACACCGACTGCCCACAGGAGTCACGTCAGCGCCACAACTCCAAACCTATGGCAGACAGAAAGAACTTAAGCAGGCCACCCCTGAGGGCCAGCGAATCCTTGTACAGGAAGGGCTAGGGAACACAGCACTGCCCTCCACTCTGGCAGTGATCACACCCAGCTCCGCTCCGCGAAGGTGACCCCAGGGTCCAGGACCTTCCCACTGAGGCACCACACCGTCCCGGTGCAGTGCAGCTGCCGCCTCCAATATAGTCACTACGCTGACTCTGTGCCCTATAGCTGTAGCTGACCCAGCGTCCACACTCTAAGAGCCCAGCAATGCTGACTGGCCTCTCTCTTCAGTGTCCGTTAGTATAATCCACAGAACGTAGTCTTGCACTTCAAGAGGGCCTTATAGCACACTGGATCCTCTCGCACCCCTCCTTGGAGTCAGCGCACCTGCAGCACCAACCACCTTCAGTCTTCTAGCCCTCAGCAACACACTCCTAACGTCAGATCCCAGGTCGCAGTATGCCGCCAAACTTCGCTTGCAATCCACTCACTGCACCACTCGTTAAGCTCCTCAATACCAGGACAACAGCCCGCAATGGAGGCCTCACCGCAAATTGAGGGAAAATGGCAAGATCCACTCCTCTCGCGTGTTATCTCCACTCCTTGCTTGTGAACAGTCCTTTAAGGCGCCCTCTCACACATCTCTGGCAAGCAATGCGGCGAAACAGATAGCAGGCACCACCACCACCAGCAGCGCAATAGTTCAAATGTGGGCCTCGGCTCTCCTCACCCCAAATGGCCGCACCAGCCACCTCCGAGGCGACCGAGCCTCCGCGTCCCGCAGGCACATTCACCAACCAAAGACAGCTGAGCGAGTCCCCCCAGCAAGCCGCTCCGTGATGATAGACTGCCGCCGCCGGCTCCGGTACAGACCCTGTACACGGAGCCGGACACCCTCAGACGCTGAGGCCCACACTCCTCGTGGTCAGCCGGGGCCTCTCGTACCGAGGCTCTCCGGCCAGCTGCTTCAGGGGCTAAAAGTGGAATGCGTGCCCTCCGCTACACACGCTCACCAGCGCTCGCCAGCTCTTCCCACCGCTCCGGAGTTCACACTAGCTGCATCTCGAAGGTAGGAGAGACCATTCCTCGCCAGGTGTGTCACTTTGTAGGCAGGGTAAGAGAAGGATAAATTTAGGATAATATTGCCGGTCCATGGGAGCCTCACCACACAGCGGCCATTCTGGACGTGCGCCACCTAGCCCCCCCCCCCCCCCCCAACATATGAACTAGTATTGAACTGGCAAGAGTGAGGCTTAATCAAACTGATTCTTATGACTGGTTCTCCACACACAGGTTGCAAGAGTGTCCTTCAGAACACCGAGCTAGTGGTTCTCATATTAACGTTGGTTCCAGTCAATTTCCAACCCTTCTGGTGCTCCATGACCTAGTGCTTTTTCATAGTGCCAAGCCAGTCCCAAAGCAACCTGTACATGCTCCTCCTTTTTTAAATAGATCATTGGGGTACAGCACAGGCAACTAGGACAACAGTAGCACTATGCCTGACCACTCTGTAGTGTCTTTACAGGTGGTGCCAGTCTATTCACGATCAGCTGTGCGCACATTGGTGACCTGACCATCAAAAATACATTTCGGCCCATTGAACATTAGTCCACAGTTATATTGCAATTCTGACCAGTCAGCATAACTTTGCTCTTTATGAGGCACATCACTGCGGTTTTGGCAAACTATCCTGAGATATCTCTATTGCACCAAATTGAATTCTAAATATTTAGAGCAAATATTTCCAGAATCTGTGAAATGTTGCTAAGGAACACCAAACATGGATTTTCTGAAACCTATTGCTGAAACTTCACTGGATGATGGACTGGGGAGGAGGACTTGAGGTAAGCCGTACAGAAATATCTTGACCAGTTTTGATAAAGAAGCTCAAGCAGAACAAGGCAAAGATGACTGGTTAGCCTTGGCTTACCATACCGTTGGAACTTCACAGTTCGCCTTTTACTTTCTCTGTAACCATGCAAGACCATTTTGTGTAAAGAGGCTGTCTTGTCTAGAATGTAGGACAAGATCCTCACAACAACCTTCCATTGCTTCACTCAACGGCCTGGGTTCTCTGTATATGGAATATAGACATCTACACCAGAATTTATAAACGTATTGAAAAAAGGGGAGGTGTGTGCTCGCAAGTTAAAACTTTCAATTAGAAATTCTGCAATGGAGGCCAGCGTAGCAGTTTGACCATTGCTTAGAGTAATCTCCTGTATTGCCATTCAGATTTAGATAAACCTGTCCTTCAGTTCTCTAAGGTATATTTTGTTGCTGTCACTGCGTACCACAAATGCCCTTTTCTGCAACGTTTTCAAGGCCATGATCACATATCTTTGTGTGTTGAAGAATTTCCTGCATGATAGGCCGTTTTCACCTTCTAAGTTAAATGTAGAATTGTCTAAAAAAAAAAACTTAGAAACGGTTGCATCCAGATTCCAGAAGTTCTGAATTGTTTTACTCTGAATTAGTACTAGTATATTTAAACAGGGTGTCTGTTTCAAGCATCTAAGGCCACCATTTGGTGTGGGCTGAAATGTAATAGGTTATTTCACCTCATTGGTAAATACTGATTCCGCTGGTGCACTTTTTGAAGTATGGTAAATATCTCCTGTTCCAGAAACTAAGCAAAACATTTGGAATTAGATTTTTGGCAGGCTTGCCTTGTGATTTCTAAGCGGAAAAATGTAAGTGCAGTAATGTCTGTATTCAGTAAGTACCCCTCTCAGTCCTGAAGCAATAGTCTGGCAAGTAGCGCATTACTACAGATTCTGATCTTCCGTGGACTCCTGTTTGCGGAAGGTTGAAATGTAGCCTTTAATTCACTGTCCACGACCCTACTGCGAGTCATTTTACCGAGCTTCGATTCAAGCGTTTGTAAATTCATGATTTTATTCCTGCTTACCAGTCCTGTGCTTATTCTTTGCACGGTGCCTTAGCCCAGCAGGTTCTTTTATACCCGTGATGGCATCGGAGCACTTTGCTCAGACGTGGCTCAGTAATGCGTGTCTTAGCCCTGCAATTAAATCTGGAGCAGAATGGAATAGTTAGGATGTGTTAGTTAGGGCGAGCTTTAAATTAGCATCCTTTTCACACACTAACTGCTTCTCTCTGCTGACCGCTTACGATCAACTTTAAGCAGTCTTGAATGTAGCACTTAGCAGCTGGCGTGCAATAAATGGGACCCCTGCATTGCTTGAGGTCTAGCCAACGTTTGAGCTCGAATTAGTGACTGCCCAGCAACAGTATCCTTTCTGCCAGTGCCACGTGGGCCCAATGTGTCACCCTGGACTTTGTTGAAGAATGGAAACTATAGCATTAAGTAAGGGAACTGGCCTTCCTCCGATGGTGCCTGTTGATTCCGGTTAAGCAGAATGTATCCCCAGGTGTATATACACTCAGTGGTGGTTCAAGACATTGGGTCCTGTGGTACCAGGCAAACGTAGAGAGTGGAGTGTCAAATGGGTGCTTCTGCGTTTGGGATTCGTATTGAAACGTTTAGCTGAAGTTCGATTTTTCAGTTTACAGGTTTAAGAGGAGAGAAATATAAACTTGTGCGATAGTAGGCATTGCAGCTTTGTGCACACATTACAAAAATCTTAGTACATACATACTTTGGTAGTGAGTTCCGATTTATCTAGGCTCATAGACTAATTTGGATAACTTTCCCTACCAATGGTACTTCTGGTACTCTGCTTTCAAATTAAAGGCCGTGCATACCAGTTTAAAAAAAAAAACGCTCTGGTATCCAGCGCTGTGTTTATGCTTTTTCTAGAACACTGGTATTCATATCATTCTGCTCAGGTACAGACATTGGATAGTAAGACTCCTTTACTCGACCATTGTCGGTTAAGAGGATATTACGGCGCCAAATGTTTAACTGACCACACCGCAAATATTTAGGTAATAATAATCTGTGGAATGTCAAACCAGTTTCTTGAATACCTTGGCTTTCGCATTGAAGTCCATGTTCCTTTGCCTAGATGTGCTCTGATTCTTAGGCAATCCGTGTGTGAAAGGTAGGAGGTTTTGCAGAAGTGAGGACTAGAATTGAGTGCACTCAACCCAATGCACCTTTTAGGCCTTTAACAGGACATCTGTTAGACTGCCTTTTTTCCCCACTGTAGAATCTATTTCTTGCTGCATACAAGATCTGCTTTTGGCACCGGACATTCCTGGGTCGTTCTTTCACAACTATTTTCATCATGAATACCCGAAGCACAGACTTACTCAAAGCCTTTATTATTTAGAAAGGAATCTGACAAATGTTAACGAGTTTGATGTAGAACTGTTAATTTTCTTGTTTTATCCAGATAGTAGCAATGCTCGTGCTATACCAGTGTGGAGGACATATGATTATTTTGTGTTTTAAATGTTTTTATTTTGTATTTGGTTTTATATCTGATAAGCTAATCCGCGTCAATTAAATGTTACGTTACGGGAGGCGTTCTGCATATGAGAATTAAGTCCGCCTTCACTGCTAATGGGTAGCCAGGTTTCTGTTGGCCAAAGTGAGTTTTAAATCTTAACCGCTTGACTTGATCAATATCTGGCCTACAACTGTTTGCTGGAACTGTTTCAAGCTTCCAATTATACTTTTGTTTCAGTCTTCTTTCTTACTTTTAACATTCGTAATATTACTGTTACATTGGATTTGTTTTTGATTTTTGTTCTGGTCCGAATGTAAATATTTTTTCTTTTGTCAGCCAAAACAGAGTGGAATACGAAAAGAGGGTTCGAGCACAAGCCAAGAAGTTTGCTCCTTCATAAACACCAATGTGGCATCTTACAAAAAAAACCTTAAAAAAAAAAAGGAAGGGATTGGTTTGGCAAGAACTTGTTTACAAACTTTTTGCAAAATCTAATGATGCTATGTACAATTAATAGTCACTTAGGGGAGGGGGTCATATGTGTGCCATTTTCCATTTTCGCCACTTGTATACAGTTCTAAATTTGCTGAATTGCCCCCAGTTTTTTCATACAGGGTCTCTTCCTTCGGTCTTTTGTATTTTTGATTGTTATGATGTAAAACTTGCTTTTATTTTAATATTGATGTCAGTATTTCAACTGCTGTAAAATTATAAACTTTTATACTTCTATAAATTCACTAGTACCTATAGTTTACTTTGCCATCTGATGCAGGCATGCTTTAAAATGTTTAGAACTCTATTTAGCCTCTAGCTGGCTGTATGAAAAAGAAACTCATTATCTTTACCCCCTCCTCTCCCCAACATTTTGTCTGTCCAAAAATTAGGTTGTATTGCTTAAAAGCCCCAGAAATCCAAAGTCAGCCGGCATCTTGCTTCTGCATCACTTCCTTTTTGTGTTTATATGGCGTTTTGTCTGTGTTGCTGTTTAGAGTAAATAAACTGTTTATATAAAGTTTTTGTTTCATTATATTCTTTAGTGACTGTGAAGGGAGACAGCCTTCTAGGCTAAAAATCTTAATATGTACAGCATTTTGTAAAAGCTTATGATGATTGATGTTATGTACTTATGTTTTGATGGACAACTGCTTGTCACCTCACTTCTTAATGTAGGTGAAGACATTTGTTCAGTATCTTGTATTTAAAAAAACAGATGCTAACCAAAAGATTGGTAAGTGTCTAATGAATTAATTGTATTAACAGTGTAAGAATTAGGTTCAGATTTCCCATGAGCACTGTACCTATTGATAAGACTAATAAAACAAGTCCATCTGACCTAGTAAATCTGAATCGGTTTGAAAACTTGATTCTTCCTTACTTTTACAGCAGTGTATAGATTTTGCTGCAAGGACTGCTATCTCTAAATAAAGTTTTGTATTTTAAGTGGATGTTACTTCAACATTAGCAAGAAAGAAGTTTGAGGTGAATAACTTCATGTTTGAGCACAACTCATTCATACTGTATTTCTTTGTACTCCTGGACTCTCCAGTGGTGCACGGTGCAGTAAAGTGCATGAAATAGACACATGATGTGGAACATAAACTTAGTTTACGTTTGGAAAAGAAAAGTGATGGTCTTGTAGCTTCAGCCTTTTGATCAACTAGCTGTTAATCACAGATGGGAGATTATCTCTTTAAGACGTAACTGTAATGTGTTCCTGTGCTCGCTGTAAATATAATTTAGTGGAAATGCACTAATATTATTTCTTCTTCCCTGATCTCCGCAGTACAGCAGTGTACGCACTTAAAGTTAGCTCTTTTGTCTTGGGGACACATCTGTTGTGACACAAAGTAAATTGTGGTTTGTGTAATAACTGACCTGGTGTACTTCGACCATGATGGGAATGCAACTAAACTATTCATGGTGAATATCTGACTTCGCTGTGGTACATCTTTGACTGGTCCTTGGACAGGTGGTGATGAAAGACCTTCTACGATTCATCCATCAACATTTAGGCTGTTTTGTCACAGTTGACAACTAGATTGAATGGACTGCAAGTGATTAAATAAAAGCCTAACAAATAGATCACAGCTCGTTTATTTCAGTAAGTATGTTTAAACGACCCCCCCACAGTATTTGGTAATGCTCTTTGTACTGCATATGTCCCTGTCTGGTTGCTCATTAGATAAGGCCTTTGCTCTGCTGAAGGGCACAACCCATTTAATGAGGATCCTTTTTATGGTAGCGAGTTTTCATTTACCTCACAAGGACTGGAGAATGGCATAGAGGGAGGTGTGTGAGGCCGACAGCATCCTATACTAAAGCACTCGTCCAGCTCAAAATTTGCCTGGGTCCAATGGGAGAGGCCAGTGCGTCACCACTTTGTCTACTATAGCAAAACTCACCTCATGACCCTCGCTATCTGCTCCACTTTTGTTCTAGGATGTCCAGTCACTAGCAGGTATGCATGTTGAGATGGAAGCCTTAATAGAGGTCATACATGATCTTCGCACCACCAAGATAAGGCTTTTTGACTAGAGGCATGGTTTGTGGCTTAACATACATTACATAACATGCTGCAACTGTGGCTTCCTCATGCTCTGTAGAGATAGGCTCTACAGAGCCCAATTCCTTCACCCCTCAAGTGGACCTGGAGATGGTTGTTGATTGCAAGCAAGTGAAATAAGCTGCCAGAGCACTACTCTGGAAAAACTACTGGATGACGTTAGACGTTTTATTAAATATAATTTTTGAATAAAATCCTCCTTCTGTATTTACACACAACCATATTGCCTTTTCTTTTCAAACATCATTCTATCTGCGTGTCGCACCGCAACCTATAAGTGTTCTGTGGGTGAAGATGTTGGGGGGTGGGGGGTGTTGTGACATACCTTTTTGTTTGTTTCTTATATTTTTTTGTGCTTCTTTTTCTTCCTTCCTGAAGAGTTAAGAGGAGGGCAGCTTGGTGCACAATCTTGAAAGTCCTTGCTTATGCTTCTCATCTCTGGTTTGGCTATGAAGCGTTTTGCATCCCTCTCTTTGGGGTGCCTGCTTTGACAGGAGTCGCAGGCACAAAAGTCTTGATCTGAGGCACCGAAGGTAGATGTAGTGGGGATCCATAATAGATAACTTTATCCCACAGTCCCTCCAGGACTTAAAGCTAGATATCTTGAGACGAGACTTGGTGCTGCACATTTTCTGCGAGGAAAATTTCTTAGCGAGCCCTGGATCCGCGTGGAAGGTGCAGGAAGACCGTTACGCCAATGGAGTGATTTACACGATTTCTCCAGGAGATACAGATCCAGCTCCCTACCTAGCCAAGCCGTCCCATCTAAATGACACCACCTCTTACCAAGTGGCCATCCATAGGGCTGCCCCCTTTCACAAAGTTTATATCACACCATTCAGAAAGACAAAAACTTCCTGATCTTGACGTTCTCGACCGTCAACCTACTGTGCAGTTTCTAGCCATGCTAAAGGAGATTCTCAGAATTGTACCCGCCACCTTCGGAGAGCCTGTGAAGGCCAGAGTGGTTACACTGTATTTCTCCACCCCCGCCCCCTTCTGAAGAACTGGGTTATTTAAGACCCAGCGGTGCCAGGGGCACGCCCAAAGTCTTCAGGTTCACCTGTCTTAGGATACAGACACGGAATACTTCTAGGTGGTGGCAAAGATCAAATTTATTGGCTGCAGCCAGTAACAGAAGTCCTAGAAATCATCACGGTATGAGTTCTCAGTGGACTGCTCAATTTTACAAAGCAAGTCATCCCTTTTTATGCCAAAAATCACATTCCAGACAAATACCTAACATTTACAAACTGTCCAATCACATGTATCCACACCAGAGGTATCGCATGACGGTAAAACCCACTTTTCAGTTGCCCAGCCCATGATCAATCATCGGTCAAACCCAACATTCTTCTTTAGACAGGTCGAACGAACCCATAATAAAAAAGAGCACAACCCAATCGTAAATAGACCATAAAGAAAGGAGCAGAAACAGGTGAGAGTAGAATAAGGCATATTTGTGTGCAGTAAATCTTTATGATGTCCTGTGCTCTGATCCTTAATCTTGATCAGCTAAAGGGCAGGAACTGGTTTAACAAGGTCTGCTTCAGGCAACAGGGTCAGTTCACTCAGGTCAAACAGAAGTCAGCACGAACTGGAGCTAAGGTGTACATGTCCTTAAAAAGACTAGTTCAGCCACAGTCATCGGCCTATGTGAGGGCAACCAAAAAATGGCTGCCATACACAAAATGGAACCCAAGGGTTCAGAACGAAATCCCTAAATACGTAGTGAATCCATTGGTCTAACATGATGAAAACACTCATACTTGCCGCACTAACTAGTTACGGTTTGCTAATATCAAATTCGTAACAAAACCATGACCTTTATGAAACCGGTTCAGAATTCACGGAACCTCAGCCCCTCCTTTTGCCCTTACATAGGCAATAACCTAAACTCACGTCAATCTGAGTCCAGGTCTATATTCATCAGATCATCAAGATGTTGCTTGAGCATTATCCTATTACTTAGTACCTCTCTTGGGGCAGGCCTCCTTGCACACGTAGTAGCACAGAGGCCACATATAGCAGGAGCGCACTGCACACAAAGACAGAACAGGAAAAGAGTCGCTAAAGCCATCCCAATGATCATCAGGATCTTCCATCCCTAAGTGGATAACAATCCCCAAAACCATCCCATCATCGACCAATCTCCTTCGTCCATGTATACAGACTCAGATCTTATGTAGCTTGGAAATGGCCTAGTACACTGTAGGAGCATTGTCTGGAATAAAAATGCAGCAGCTCGATTGAATCAATTTACATACCCCTCCTCTGTCTGCAAGTATGACTTCTAACGCAACTCGATTCTGCAACGTCATAAGACGATCCGATTGGCGCTCAGCAGTCAAATTACTAAGGGCACCGGCAGTCTCAACTATGTGGGACTCAACCACTCTCGTCAATTGCCGTATGTTCCTACTATTAACCATAGGTCCCCAAAACGGCAGGAAACCCTTAATATCTCCCAATTCTTGTCCTGAAGTATCTTCCTTACTGAAGACACCTCTAACTACTCTAGTTCTGTGGTAATCTGCCGCTGCAGTATACGTAGGAGGCAACAAGTAACCAACATAACATGTGCCCGAAAAATCAGGGGGCAACCATGTATATGCTCTGTCGTGGCACACAAAATACGTACCCTTAGCTGCAGACAAAAGTGACCACAATGGGGCATGATCCAAATCGGAGATGACTTCTTTTCTTTCGTTTCTGCTTTTCACTCAGACTAATACTGTATCTAGTTGCATTCCAACTGACATATGCCATTAGCTCATCTCTGGGAATAGTTCTACAAGTGTTGATCTCTCTACTCATATTCAGAACTCCTTTCACCAAAGCTTGATTACTCGTGTTTTCTCTTACAGAACGCGGAGGATAAATCTCAAGGGCATAAAGGAACATAGTCGGAAAAGCTCACAAAGAACCATTCTGACTAAACGGTAAAATCAAATAGGGAACACCTCTATCCGTAGTATGCGGCATAAGACCGCACACCCACCAATTAGTGATGTTCACCACCAACTGATGTTGATGCAGTAACTGTATGAACGAGTTGTTTACAAATTCTGACCTTCTAATCTGTTCGTGTTCAGGTAAGACATGAAAGGAATGCAAAGAAGTAGTAGCCGGTTAAGTCGTAGGTTGGAAATGGGTGCAGAAATCAGTTGAAGAGAAAATACAATCCAACCCACCAAAGCTAACGTCATGCTAAAAAAAATCAAAATACATGTGATCAGAAAACATTTGCTATGCATAATTCTACACAGTTTCTTCTTAAAGTTCATTTTCTCAACAGTTCTCTCAATCTCAAAAAACTCCATCCTCTAACCGATGCTGTTCACGGCGGTTGGTTTTCTTCTGCTAAAGAATGCTTCTGTCAGCCCAGGGAACTCCCTTAGACCAACCAGAACCGTCGACCTTGCGTCTTCGGTTGCACTCCCTAGTCTTTACACCGTGACCCTACAGCTGGACCCGGATGGTGGTTCACAAAAATATACCAAAAAAGTTTCTTGGCTGAGAGAGTTCAGTTCCAAAAATCAAACCGGAATTGTTCACTTTATTAGTTCATTGTCCCTAGGTCGTAGATTATAACTGTCTTTTCCAGGCTTCGTTTGACTTTGGAATAATAGTTCAGGTTCAGTAGTGTCCAATCTTCGAGACAAAGGCACAGCTTCTTGCAGAACATAGTCATCTTCTTTCTCTGAACCTCTCCATACCAACTCAGCATCGCTAAACGGTGCAAACTTTGGCACCCTTTCAGTCTCGGAATCTGCAATACCTTCACGGACCCACTGGTCGTAGGGCAGAGGCAACGGTGCTCTCTTACAATGTACGCCGTGGATCCAGTTCTTTTTCCTGAAAACTTTCACTGAGGTCCTCGTAGACAACAAGACTTGGTGTGGGCTGGTCCAGCGGGGCTGATCATGGTTCGCTGAAAGTTCTTCACCAAAATCCAGTCACCAGGATTGAGGGTGTGACCTGGATCCGCAGAAGCTGGCGGCAATTTATCATGAACCTGTTGATGCAAGACACGTAATTTAGTCGTTAAGTCATACAAGTAGTCCACTAGCATAGGATAATCGATGTCACTGAACTTCGTTGGCCTCGGCACTCCCCACACATTTGCCGGACGGCCAAAAACTATCTCATAGGGACTAAGGCCTATTCGGGAATGTACTGTAGTTCTAGTTGACAAAAGTGCCAACGGTAAAGCATTGGGCCATTGGAGACCAGTGCTCGCTTGAATCTTGGCCAGTTTCAGCTTTAGGGTGCCATTATAGCATTCCACAAAACCAGCCGATTGGGGATGATTCGCAGCGTGAAACTTCTGACAAATTCCCAACCCTTCACACACTCTTCATCACCTTCCCCACGAATTCATTTCCATTATTACTCCATACCATCCTTGGCAATCCAAATCTAGGGAAATATTCTTTGACCAGGACTTTGGCAGTGGACGAGGCAGTATTATCTTTTAGGGGGTATGCTTCTACCCATCTAGAAAAGGCACAAACTACTACAAGGACGTACTTTAAACTATTGCACCTTTCCATGTGGATGAAATCCAATTGCAAAACCTCGAACGGATACGTCGGAGGCGCAAAATGACCAGCTGGAGTTGAAGTTCCCTTGCCAGGATTATACATCAAACACACCATGCAATTCTTGACCACATTCTCCGCACATTTGGGAATTCCAGCATTCTGCCATACTGGAGCCAACAACTTACAAATCCCTTTCACACTAATGTGAGACAAACCATGTGCCATCGTAACCACCGCAAGCACATATGCATCTGGCAACATCCATATTTGGTGTTCTGACAAGTCAACCCAACAGCCAGTCGAATCCAATCTACCCGTAGTTTCTCTCCAAACATTCTTCTCACTTTCAGTAGCTTCAGCCTGTATTGATTTCACACTCTCAATCATATCTTCGCACATTCCAACATCACCAATCCATCTCGCAGGGCCTGCAACATACATTCGGCTCATCAGATTTCTTGCTGTGTCTCTCGCAAGTTCATCCGCAAACGCATTACCACGGCCAACATCATCCGTAACCTTCCGATGAGCACTACACTTCACAATCGCAACTTGCTTCGGCAAAGTAAGTGATTCGAGAAGCTCATTCACCAACTGTCCATGCTGAATCTTAGTCCCATGGGATGTCAAGAATCCCCTTTCTTGCCACAAGCGTCCAAAACTATGAGCAACACCAAACGCGTACTGGCTATCGGTATACACATTCACTCTTTCCTTCAGACAAAACACACGCTCTCGTTAATGCAATCAATTCTGCTGCTTGTGCTGAATTATAGCTCACTCGTGCAGTCTCAACAACTGTGCTTAATGTCGTGATGGCATATGCTGCAGTCTTATCACCATTCGGAAGCTTGTAGCATGAACCATCAACCCATAACGTACCATCAGGATCCGGAAGAGGAGAATCTTTCAAGTCAATCGTACCCTGTGTCTCCTCTTCTGTCCTCAAAAAACAATCATGCTGTTTCTGACCATCTGTATCCACAGACGTCGGCAACAATGTTGCTGGATTCAATACTTTGCATCACTTGATATGTACATGACTAGCCAAAAGTGTCAACTCATAACCCGACAACCTCTCACTCGTAAGGTGCTGAGTCTTGGTACGATTTAACAAGGTATCCACTGCATGTGGAACCATCACAATCAACGTATTATCCATCACTAGTCCAGCAGACTGTCTGATAGAAACAGCCGCTGTAGCTCTTAAGCAACTTGGCAACGCTCTAGCTACCGGATCTAAAGTCGACGAGAAATACGCACATGGACGTTGCTTATCACTGAATTGTTGAGTCAACTGACAATGCACAACACTCTCTCTCATGGACGTACAGTGTCAAAGGCTTACTGTAGTCTGGAGTACCCAACACAGGAGCAGAACACAATTCATCACGCAACTCAGAAAAACTTTTCTGACAATCGTCTGACCAAGGAAGAGGGTTCGGTGTATCTTTACGAGTCAAAGCTAACAAAGGTTTCGCCAATAGAGAGAAATGTGGAATCCACTATCTACAATACGACGTGATACCCAAGAAAGCACGCACTTCTCTCTGTGTACTTGGCACAGTCATTCGTGCAATCGCTTGAATTCGTTCTGGGGTCAACCTTCCCTCCTTTGACAAGAGATGACCTAAGTAGGTCACTTCTTGGCAACAATACTGCAACTTAGAAGGTGACACTTTATGATGCAAGTCCGACAAATGTCGCAACAAAGAAAGAGTAGCTTTTTTACAAGTTTTCTCATCAGCGGCCACTAACAGATCATCCACATACTGAATAAGAGCAGCACCAGCAGGCAACACAAGAGTATCAAGCTGAGTCTTCAAAGCCTGGCTATAAAAGAAGGACTTTCGCAATAGCCTTGGGGAGCTCTCTTAAACCGGAAGCTTCGGCCTCCTAAAGAGAAGCCAAAAATATCTCTACTTTCCTCTGCAATTGGAATGCTGAAGAAAGCATTCTTCAGATCTATAACCGAAAACTAGGCAGCTGAAGCAGGAATCAAAGTCAACAAAGCAGTAATATCCGGAACAACTGGAAACTGTGGCACGACAATCTTGTTAACCTCTCTAAGATCGATCACAAACCTATAAACAGGTGGCTGAGTAGAGTCCGTGCGCTTCAGGACAGGCAAAACGGGACTGTTACACACATTACCTCTTGTTTCTTCAATCACATCTTTCTCAATCAAATCATAGATAATAGCGCTCTTTCACCATCACTCGAAATCCGATATTGGGAAATAAGTGGCAATTTAACATTTGATTTGAGCGTAACATAAGGTGGAATCTCCAAAAGACCCACATCATTAGGACCAGTAGCCCAAAGAGTATCAGGGAGAGAACGCAATTCCGGTGGAAGCCGATCTTTAGACAAATACATCGGATAGATCACTTTCTTACCCAATGTAAGCTGTACTCCCGAAGGAGAACAACGTAATGTTGCATGCAACCTTTTCAACAAATCCAAACCCAACAAATTCTCACCACAACCTGTAGTTAAAATGAGAGGTGCTTCCAACTCACAAGGCCCTAT
Source organism: Lissotriton helveticus (assembly GCF_964261635.1). Classification (NCBI taxonomy): domain Eukaryota; kingdom Metazoa; phylum Chordata; class Amphibia; order Caudata; family Salamandridae; genus Lissotriton; species Lissotriton helveticus. The sequence continues at coordinate 134,449,196 of NC_136071.1, read as the reverse complement.
AGAAAGAGACAAGGGACTAGAAACTGGGTTACGAACTGGGGCGCCAGAGAATCCTACTAAAACATTAGTTAAGCCAGACAAAGGTGCACCAGGGAGTTTAGAGTGCATGATAGAACTCTTCGCTGCACCAGTATCCAAAAGAAAAGGCTCTACCACACCCGAAGTGGCTACTGCAACATAAGGCCCACTCTGATCTACTGGAACCGACACTACTCCCTCTCTTTGTCCATGGCTGTCCTAGCAATCATTATAATCCGCATTCTCACTCTCAACATAATAGTCATCAGCATAGTACTGAGTCGACTGACCAGATGCAATTTTCTGTTGATCAAAGCAATTCATAGAATTCTGCGGGGGAAAGGAACGTTCGTTCTGAGGAAACGCACCACGTCCTCTACCCTTAGACACTTGCTGAAAACCACCACGACCTCTCGGGGCTGGTATACCACTTGCGCGTTGTCGTAAAACAGGGCACTCATTTTTATAATGACCTTCCTCCCTACAGTACGCACACTGATTCAAACCCAAGGGGGGTCTTGGAGGAAAATACCCAGCGTTCTGTTGCGGTCTCTGAAACTGTGGAGGTTGCTGAAATTGTGGGCGTAGCTGTGACTCTTGCTGATTCGAGCGAGGCGGATACGCCTGCTGTAAAAGAACCTTTTGTCTTTAAGTCTTTTGTCTTTTTCTCTGCTTTTTCTTTCTCGTCCTTATCCCTATTCTCATAGTACTGTGCAGTCGCCAATATCTGGGCCGACGATGAAACAGCCCAAGAACTTTCAGAATCTTTCAACTTATTAGAAAGTTCAGGAAGCAAATTAAAGACAAATGTGTCCACAAATAATCTTTGACCACCTTCCGTAGTCATATCCTGACCACTGTGATCAATAAACGTCTTTTCAAACCTAGTGAAGAAATCAGATACACTCTCGTCTTTCTTCTGCTTACATGCTGCTAACTTATCCCAATTCACTCGTAAAGCAGGCATCATCGTCTTCATCAAAGTAATAATTCTACCAGGTAATTCTGCAACTAAGGGTTCAGGTTTATCACCTCCTACTTGTCTACCATCTGCAGCAACAATATTCGCCCAGGTATCACCTAACTCTGCTGCATGATTCTCATGATGAATCTTCGCTCACAAAGGTTGCGGAACTACATTACCCATCAACATGTCAACGTCGGCTAAATTCATTATACACGCATCTACTGTCTGAGACAACTCTTTGTAGTAACCAGCAGGATTCTTACGAGGATCAGGTAAGGTCTGCTTAAGAGCCAAGACCTCTGCTCTCTTCCAAGGGACATGTACCCATATTCGCTGAAAATGAGGCAATACAGGCAGATTCGCAGTTGCGTCTCCTTCTTTCCAAAGTGGAGGAACCTCTCTCATTGGATACTGTCTCACTTTCCTCCTAACAGGGGAATCAGGTTCGTACAATGTCTGAGGCGGAAGGCTAGATCTAAAAGCCAGTATTGTCTCTACGGCATCTGTAATATTAGATTCCACTATCATCCCTTTAGCAAAATCCGACTGAACATCAAGTAGTTCCTGCGGGATCAAACCCAAATCATTATCTTCCCATTCCTGACGCAGAAACATACACATTACAGTAAAAACATACCTTTGCTTGGGTGGTTCCCACAGAAAGAAAACATCCATAACCGCTGGCAAACTATACCTTGAGGCATTCATAATCCATTTACGAGCAAACAAACCCAACACAGCCCGTTCCTCTGAACCAGGAAGCTGACTACGACTCTGCCTATGTTCCGAAACAGGGGTCATATTCAATGACCCAAACAATGGAGACAATAAACTAGAAACAGTCGGTCATTCGTTTTCGAATAGAAGGAGAAGAAGCAGACATAAGAACAGGAGAATAAGTATTTTGAGGCAAAGAAGGTGTAGGAATAAGAACAGTAGGAGTCTCAGATGCAGAAGCGGAAGGCAAGGGAGTTTGAGGCAAAGCTGGTAGCGAAGCCTGCGACCTTAGAGCGGGTTGCGCAGGAGGAGGCAAAACCATCTGTGGAGCACCAGGTGGCTGAACAACAGCAGGAGGTTGAACAACAAAGAGTGGAACAACCAGTGGTACTGGAGGTGCAGTAGCACCCTGCACATAAGGAGGTGGCAATCTCAACAAGTGAGAGATCAAAGGATCTTTTTCAAGATTTTCAATCTCTTTTGGAGGAGGAGACGGCAAGGCCGGATAACATTTATCTATGGCCATACAACACTGTCTATCTAAAACTTCACTCGCTCGCTCCTCTCCATTATTCCTGTACTGCCTAGCAGCCTGTACTATTGACATACTCTTCTCTTTTCGCTTGTTTAATCTCTCTCTGTTTGGCTTCCTTTCGCCAAAGGCAGAAAGAGTCAAACATTGCCGGCCGGGCTTTCTTCTTGAATAACGCAACTTCTAGATTATCTAAAATATTTGATTCGAAACTACCATATTGGGGCCATCATAAAACACCATCCTTTTTAGTGTAGCGGATCCATACTTCATTATAAGTAATAGGACCCACTCCGTGTTTTGAATAGAGCTCATAAGTCGGAGTTCCAACCGGAGGTATCGGACACGAGTCCTCTAGTCTGGAATCCTTGTTGCAACCACAACTAAACCATTTTCTAAGTTTGCTAAGACCAGGCATCTTATAGCTCACTAATCTAGCTTCCAACTTCAAGGGGTTATCGACTATCGATACTCAAATATACGAGCCCCTCGGCTTCGATTGCTGCAGCAGCCGAACCAAACAAAACCAAGAACCAAACAAATTCGTGGGAGCGACCCACTTATACTTAACCAAAATATCTGTCACGCCACCAGAAGAACGTCAATCGTCTCGCTCTACAAATCATCTATCGAAGGTCCAAGACAGGGCGACAGTCAGGGCAGCATTCCTTCGTAGCTGTCAGAAAGTGGGAAGCCTCGCAGCAAAGACCTTCGGTCCACGTCGACATACAGGGGTCGATGAAGTGGCGGCCTTCCTCCAGAATTTCCTCACGAAGCTCCTCACGATCCTCGGCCATGGACCGTTACCGCTGAAGTCGCCCCACGTTGGAAGCGCCAACTGAAGAACCGGGTTATTTAAGACCCAGCGGCGCCAGGGGCATGCCCAAAGTCTTCGGGTTCACCTGTCTTAGAATACAGAGACACGGAATACTTCTAGGTGGCGTCAAAGATCAAATTTATTGGCTGCAGCCAGTAACAGAAGTCCTATAAATCATCACGGTATGAGTTCTCAGGAGACTGCTCAATTTTACAAAGCAAGTCATCCCTTTTTATGCCAAAAATCACATTCCAGACAAATACCTAACATTTACAAACTGTCCAATCACATGTATCCACACCAGAGGTATCGCATGACGGTAAAACCCACTTTTCAGTTGCCCAGCCCATGATCAATCATTGGTCAAACCCAACATTCTTCTTTAGACAGGTCGAACGAACCCATAATAAAAAAGGGCACAACCCAATCGTAAATAGACCATAAAGAAAGGAGCAGAAACAGGTGAGAGTAGGATAAGGCATATTTGTGTGCAGTAAATCTTTATGATGTCCTGTGCTCTGATCCTTAATCTTGATCAGGGCAGGAACTGGTTTAACAAGGTCAGCTTCAGGCAACAGGGTCAGTTCACTCAGGTCAAACAGAAGTTAGCACGAACTGGAGCTAAGGTGTACATGTCCTTAAAAAGACTAGTTCAGCCACAGTCATCGGCCTATGTGAGGGCAACCACAAAATGGCTGCCATACACAAAATGGAACCCAAGGGTTCAGAGCGAAATCCCTAAATACGTAGTGAATCCATTGGTCTAACATGATGAAAACACTCATACTTGCCGCACTAACTAGTTACGGTTCGCTAATATCAAATTCGTAACAAAACCATGACCTTTATGAAACGGGTTCAGAATTCACAGAACCTCACTTTTCCTTAAACTACCTTCAAACCCTCACCTACTGACACACCCTACATCTGGGGGGGCACCTTCAAATGGACTCTCTGGTAGTTACACTGTGTGCAAATGGACACATACCCAAGGGACTTGCAATGCCCCACTGCCAAATAAAGAGTAAGGAAATTGACGTGGCATGCAACACTGTCATTGCAATTTCCGACTTACTGGGAGATTTTTAACTCAATAGGCTCACTCGCATGTTATGATAGGGTCCACTAGGACGAAATGGAGGTACTCCTTCTGCACCTCCCAGAGTAATCCAGACAACGTGGCCATGAACTTGACTCTGAGGGCAAAATCCTTTCAAACACCAGCATCAAGTATGCCGTGATGCAACTGAAATGCAGCCAGGGGAATCAACAAATGTTCTCATTGAGCGTCCTGCTTAGCTGCATGTCTCTGTCTTCAAGCTGGAGCTCCAACAGCATGTGCTAAACCTGCAGTTCAACAGGGAACACATAGTCCGCATCTGATCAGGTGGATCAGATGCTGGAAAATATCAAACAGGACACTGACTAGGATATAGTTGCTCTTCAGACACCTTTCTACCTGGGTTTCCTTTTGGAGGACCAATTCAAGGCCTCTTCCCCTGATGCACCATCCACTTACCAAAGTAGATTGGGTACAGCCTATGGAGTTCCCCCGTTAAACAGTTAGACTCTTCTCCTACCCCCTCCCCTCCACCCTCAAAATCCCTGATCATCCTACACTTGTGGGGGGAAATTGCAAGGGTTTCTGCCACAGTGGGAAAGAATCACTGCTGATCAATGGGTCCTCTTCATCATAAAGCAGGGTTACTGCATCCCCACCAAACATTCCCCAATGCAAAGACACCCTCTCCCCAGAACATCAGTGCCTCCTTCAAAAGTAGGTACAGGTGCTCATTCTCAAACGAGCGATGGAGCCTGTGCTGCACCACCAGTAGGAGTAAGGGGTGTACTCTCTTATCCCCAAAGAAGGGACCTTCTGGCTGCTCATCAAAGCTATCCTGTCAGACAGTGGCGGCTCCTCCACTAAGGCAGAGGAACGTCGCCTGACTGAACAATTCAAAACGGAAAAATAAAATTATGCAATGTTTTTTTATTTAACTGTACTGACTCAGTTGGGTGGGGCTGGGCTGTTTAGAGCTTGGGGAGGAGTGGTAGGCACTACCTAAGTGCGCTTCACATTTTGGCAGGTTTTCAGGAGCCGGGCAAACAGTCATCCGCACTTTGCATATTCTCCACCCAAACTGCATTACAGCTGATTGGAGAACATGCACAGCCTACCAGTCCCTGTCTGAGCGCTGAACCACAGCGCTCAGACCTATCACAACGTTACTGTAAGGCAGCATTGTGATCGGTCAGGTGAGTCTGGTAGGCTGTGTGGTTCCTGGTTCCTGGTTCCTGCTGCCCTTGGGAAGAGGAGGAGGAGGAGGCGGTGGCGGCGGCTGGCTGTATTCAGGTGAGTTTTTTTGTTGTCATTTTTATTTATTTGATTTATTATTCCCTTTGCTTAACGTCCCCTGTGCCTACTGCCCGCCTTAGCCCCTCCCCCCCCCCTTGTTTGATAGCAGCTGCTTCTGGTCAGAGCATTGCACAAGATATCATGGCTGTCCTCGATCTGTGTATGCCTATCACATCCTAGTCCACCCTGCTCACTGCTGCTACCTGTGCTTTATAGTAAGTGGTTGTTATTTTCTGTCCAAAGTCCTGCCCTTGGTGGCGGTCACTACAGCCCCTATGAGTGGTTACAGAATACCTTGATGTAGTAGCTGCTTATGTCAGACAGCGCGGCATCCACATGTTCCCCCTATGTGGATGACTAAGAGTGCAAACAGACAACTGTGCCTCGCTCACTCCCATGCCTTACTACACCTCTTCCATTACCAGGGGTTTATCTTCAATATATTCAAGTATATCTACAAACCCTGCATGTCCAGCCCTTCCTCAATGCAGTTCTCACATTGGTCACTGAGAGAGCATATCCCAGCCAAGCAAGGGTCCAAGTTTCCAGCTGTTACCTTCTCCCCCCTTTTCTTTCAGCCAATTTACCACTTACCGGTCAGAACAGTTGTGTGCCTTTTTGGAATGATGGCCTCCTGAATTGCCCTAGTCCCCCCTGCAAAGTTACATGTGTCTGCTACAAGAGTACCTGGCATCGCAATGGTAACAAGTGGCTGGTCACTGGGAAGATCCAGTTTTGGTGGGGATCAGCACCCCTCATTCTCTGCAGTAGTGGAACAGCAACAATCTATTGCAGGGCTAGTCATTCCTAGATCCAGCCACAAAGGACGCATCCCTCATGGGATGTGTGGTGCATCTGCAAGATATCACATTTCAGGGCATGTGGGCATCCCACCGACCGGGTCTCCACTGCAATTGCATGGAGTTGCTAGCTATTCAACTTTCTCTCTGGGCCTTCTCTCACGTTCACTGCAAGGTGGTCCTCGTCAGCATAGACATGATAGCACTGTTACCTTATGAAAAGAAGGAGACATTAACTCCAGTCAAGAACTGTCATCCTTGGGCACTTCACCAACACATATGCTTTATAGTGGAGTACCTATGAGCAGTCGACAACTAATTTGCAGACCTGCGCATCATGAAGCCACAACAAGTCTGCATTGCAACAGTTGAAAATATTCTGGGCTTTGCCTCCAAGCTTTCACATCAAGTCATTGGCAATGCACTATGGATGAACTGGGCAGGGATATTAGCCTACACTTTTCTGCCTCTCCCATATCTCTCATACATGGTTAGGAAGCATTGGAAACATTCCCTCACGCTCATCCCTGTGGCTCCCACCTGGACGAGAACCCTGTTCACGACTGTGCTTGACTTAGCAGTACTGCCACACAAACTCCCCAACTGGTCGGACCTTTAAACATATATCCTATGTAAAGCATTGTCTTGGTCCAGTCCACACACCCCTTCACCAAGCACTATTGTGTGGCTGTCTTAACACACCGAGAAGCAAAGGTTGGCATGTCTGCCTTCCGTATGCTTTTTTTCAGACTTCTGCGACATCTAGCCACTGCTCACTATAGAACTGTTTTACAGTTGTTGCAGAGCCTGTTTATTTACAGCTGCACATGTCACAAATGGAATATGTTACCCGGTAAGTATCTGTTCGTGGCATGTAGTGCTGAAGCTTCACATGAGTTCACCCTCCCCGGCAGCCTCGGGTTGCTGCAGATGCCTTTTCTCTTTTTGCATGGTCATTATGCACCATCTTTATCCTCACCAGCTGTGTGCAAACCATCTAATAATTGGGCCGATGCCCAAGCGCATTACCAGTCATAGGAGGAGTCATTATACCGCCTGACTTGAAAGACTTTGAACAAAAACATGTTGCACACATCTGAGCTCAACACTGAATGGCAGGAGTATGCAGAGTATGTGAATTCTCTACACCACATCCACAAGCAAATGCTTACTGGGTAAGTGACATTCCTTTTCTATTTTGCTTTTTCCATTCTTTTCTTTTGCAATATTTGTGTGTTTATCCTTATCCCAGATCTCAATGACTTATTCCACTCCCTTGCAGCCCCTTCAATGGAAAATGTATTACCACAGTCCTTCATGAAAGTCTTTAACTGGTTCTCCACCTACCTTTTCGATCAACACCAAATGTGTTTGTATGCGCACCTCCAGGTAACAAAAAATTCCGGTTACATGGAGTACTACTGGGCTTCGTAGTGTTTTCTATCATCTTCAGCCTTTCCACAGAGCCAGTTGATGCTCTACCCACAGAATCAAGATTCATTATCTTGCAGATGATTCACAACTCTTCTTCAAAGTCTCTTCTGCTACAGACATTCAAAACCTCAAACACAGCTTGCACATCATCCATATATGGGTGTCCAGTGCAAACTATCACACACCCTCCATGCATCATCTCATACCGGTTTTACTATTCAGATCTCCAAAATAGGAATTTTTCAAACCCTTCCCTCTGACTCCCCCTCCCCCCCCACACACCTCTCCTTTACCCATTCCAAAACTCTGCATATTGCTGTGAGCTCCAACAAAATACTTTCCAGACCTTTCTCTCTTCTAGTCCCTCCACTATCCTTTTTAGGCAGATAACACTCATGTCCACTGCTCCAAATTAATTTGATTTTTCCTTATACTAATTCCACACTACTCCTGTTAGCTTTCCAGAGTAGCGTGCTACCTGCCAAAAGCACTTTGACACCTCATCAGGGGTAGCAAGCAGTATATAAATGCATACCATTCCCTCTTCTAACCCTCCACTATCCTTTTTCAATCCAAATAACAAACTTGCATGTCCAGCGCTCAAATTAATCTTGCTTCTCTCTCTATTAATTCAGTGTGAATGCTTTTTGGGTTCCGGAGTAAAGTGCTGCTCGCCGAAAAAGCGGTACGACCCCTTGTCAGGAATAGTAAGCGCTATATAAAATGCAATTACAACCAAGACAGAATTCTTGTTAAATGCTAAGAACAATAAATATGGTAGAGTTCAAACCTGACTTAGTTACATGAGCCTTAAATGCTTCTAGCCCCAATTATCACTAAATGCAAGGTAATTTTAGAGTCTTCGTGGGCGCCAACATCTCCCTCAAGGGATACAGTGCCAAATAAATCAAGATGGCCTGGTACCAGCTCTCTCCTAAGGAAAGCCAAACTATTTCATCCAGAAAGCTATTTCAGAAGTGTTGATCAAGCTCTTGTACTTTTGCATCTTGATGGTGGTAATTCTCTAATCTCAGGTCTCCCAGACTCTACAGTGGCACCTCTTATTGGCATCCTAAATGCTGCAGCACATCTCATCAATTGTCTAAAGATATATGATCACATCAACCCCCATCCCGATGGGTAACGCCATCTTCAAACCAGCTGTATCTTTTACAAAGCTGTTGCATATAACACACCTGCTCATCTTGCAGACTAGCTCACCATCTCAGTGGATCTCTGGAAAATGTATCCAGGACACCTTCAGACCAAGAAGAAAAAAAAAAGACAACGGTCCTTTTCCATACATGCACTCAGGATCTGGAACATCCCTGTATCCATCAGAGCTTCTCAAAAGCTGGTCTAATTTAGGAAAATGTAGAAGACTTACTTCTTTTTAAAGAACACTTTATCCCAATACATTGTCTGTCCCCAGCTTGTTGAATTCATACATGTTATTGGCCAGTTACAGAGCTCCGCTGCCCTTTGGTTAGACTTGCACTATAGATATGCTATACACATACATCCGTACGGTCTTCCACCTCCATGCTTGTTTTATCTATCAATATTTTACTATACCATTATTTCTTTCCCCCCATTAATCAAGACGTCAATTTTTTGCCAACTATCCTTATTTTTGGGTCCATCACAGCCATGCTCTCGAAGTGACTGTTGACTTTGAGTAGTTCGTAGGTGGAGTTTATTCTGGCTGACAAAAGGTGTTCTTGGCATGCATCGCTAGGTGCTTGTACAGGATCACACAGTCTCCGGTACACACTACCTAAGCCAGTTTGCATTGGTACAGTGTCACATGAGGAGTCCAAACCTTCCTGTCCAAGGCCTTTTTTTAATTTAAACGTGTTATAGATTTTTTGCTTGGAAATCAGATTATTGTAAAATGAGATTGAAGTCCGGATATGTAATGCTGAAATTGTGTGGATTATGATTAGGTGGTTAACAGCCTTGGTGATGATGGTCTGGCTGCTTTGGTGGCAGGTTCAGCAGGTATAGGGTATTTCAAGGGAGGTTGCTACATATCTGTAGCCATAGTGTCAAACAGTTGAAGAAGGTCTTGTGCTCTCTGAATATATTTGCCCTCTGTTTCATTATTTGAAAATGCTGTTGCTTAATCATGGCCTGATGATAGCTCTGGCATTTGGTCAGCTATGCCGCTAACAGCATGCCAAAACTCTTCTGCATTGAGGCTTGCCCATCCCTCATTGCCTGTTGTTAAAAATCCGCTCTTCCTGTGGTGCTTAATTTCCATCCAGCATGGGCATGCCCCCCAAGGTGGTGTAATGAGTTATGGTCAAATAGCTGCAGGAAAATGCAGCAGGGTCTTGGCTAAGGCTGTTTGAAGGCAAGTCCAGCTGAGAACAAATGCGACTGCATGATAGTGTTCATATGTAGAGACACAGCTCAGAAGAGTTTGAATCATCAGCTATGTCCTGAGTTGCTGGTTTTATGAACACTGGGGTCTATCAGACCCTGTATGGGTCTGATAGAATACCTGCCCAGAGGAGTCATTAGTGTCTTCACTCCAGTCCCTGTATGTGCGACTTTGCAATATGAATGTCATCACCATTACCTTGAACTTGAGAGCTAATCCTTATAGTGCAGTTGCTGTTGACTGGTGAGTATCTAGAATGCCTAGAAAAATTCATGGGGTTTCTTGCTCAGATTGGCGAACTGATGCAATTATGGGGACATTGTACTGCAAGAGATCCAGTACAGCAAGTTCATCAAATACTGGATGAGAGATGTTATACTTGACCTGTTAGGAAGGATTGATGTGGTAGTGCAGGAAGAATGGTGATTAGATGTGGTGGAGGGTGAGTACAGAAGAAACTGATGGACCCTGCAGGACCTATCCTGCTATACCCACCATGTTGAGATGATTGACATCACCAGGTAGTAAACTGTCACCCCCATACCAAATTCACATGTGTTCCACTGACGCCTTTAAAACTCTTCAGTCCATCTCTTACTTTCGTTGATCCATGTCCTGGGAACTATGACACTAGAAAATGAGATCCTCCTTTCCCATTTTTTGCTACTGCTAATGTACACTACATGCCTAACTTTAGCCCCCTTCCCACTACTCCCTTCCCTTACTCTTCCTCCATTTTGCTCCCTCTGTACACCATCCACATCTTAACCTACATAGTAATCCCCCTTTCCTTCTCAAATACTCTTCATCCTTCTGGAGTGAACCAATCCATTGTGTAAATCCTCTCATCCTCCCTCAACCTTGCATGTTGGGTAAAAGTAGTATTTACAGCGTCAATCTTTTCTGGATTTACATGCTCTGCATTATTCCGCCATCTAGTTGGGTCCGCAATTGTATTTTTCTTTCTTTTTTGTCATTTTTTTTTTCCTCTGGCTGGTGAGTGTTGCCGTACCACCATTTGGTGTCCCCTTGTGACGTTGTTGTGCTTCCTCCAGAAGCTCTCAACGTTACCACCATCTCCGATTTCTTTTTTGTACGCTGTTGGTTCTGGATCAATACGGAAGAAGCTTCATACTTTGGGAGAGGAGAATCAAAGATCATCGGGAAAAAAAAACAACGAAAATCTACAGAAAAATAAATCAAAGTACTGGACTTTGAATCAAGGTGCCGGATGGCGCCGTGAGGGGAAGGAACAAACTCATCAATAGCCGGAGAAGACTGCATGTGCAGGGGGATACCTGTGTGTGGTGATGGACAAAACACCATTCAAGTTTTGTCACAATTGTCATCATAAGATTGCCCAGAAGGACCACCATCCAGTCTGCAATCTGTTTACCTTTTAGATCACTGAAGTATAGATTGCAACGTGTTCAGCATTCACCTCGAAAACCCTTAGGGAGAGGCAGATAAGAGCCAATTACAACATGCAGGGACAGAGCGCAGCACCAAAGCTATGGGACCTTGGCCTCACCAGTGAGGAGGAGGACAATGTCGCAGTAGGGCCGGAAGGTGACCATGAGATGGACATCCAAGTCGTCAAGATTGAAAAGAAAGCTTTGAGAGAGGTAAGAGAACCTTCGTCCTCCAAGAAACTAGACGAGTTTTAAAAAACACTAAGGGCCTCATGGGGCCTCGGCGTCAAAGCATTAGAGGTTTGCATCTGCGTCCCTAGAAAAACATACTGTAGGGTACTTAGACAAGGACTCTTACGGCAAAGACTCTTGAAAGCTCCGAGACGTTGAAAGGCGGTCAAGGAAAGGACACATCGACATCGAAGCAAGAGGTCAAAATCTGAAAGGCAAGGTTAGCCGCCGACGGCAGCCATCAAGGCGCCTTCTATCGCAAAGAGAAAGGCTGAAAATCTTGACCCCATAACACATGCGTCAGATCGAGAAGAAGAGGAAAAGGCTCAAAGTCAAAATGGCTAGTATTTTACAGCGAAAGAAAGATTTTGACGAAAGCTTGAAATATTTCAAGATACCACCAAAGATCTTGGCGACGATCGAGAATACCATTGAGGGGTTAGAGCCTCTCTTTACCCCCAAACCTCTAGAGGAACAGGAAGAGGAGTTCTTTTTCGAGGAAGAACAAACTTACTTAGCATCAGAAACCACTGAGGACCAATAGCTGGACTGGCAAGACCTAGACAGATACGCCAGAAGAGGCTGTCCACACCTATCCTTCCAGGCCCTCTCCTGCAGGTGATATTGGTATGTACAACGTCATTAAAAAAGTGGCAAATACATATGAGGTACAACTCCAAGGAAAAAATCTATGTTTTTTGCTACAACGTTTAATGCCTACACAATCCAGGAACCAATTACTTCCTATGCTACAAAGTGTGCTAGACCAGGGAAAGGAGGCAATTAAGGAGCCTGCAACATGCAGGTCAGTCGCACTTAGAGGGGAGATGAAATACAAACACCTCTCCAGTGATCCTAATTAAATCAAGGGGTTGGAGCCTGCAGATTCCAACATACCGGCCACGGTCAGGAAAAGGGCGAATGTACTACGTACTACTGGGCCACCACTAGATAAGGAAAGCCAGAAGATGGACCTCATGGGCAGGAAGGTCGAGAGAAGTGTGGCAAACCAATGGTGCATCGTCATTTCAAATATTTTGCTCAACCAACATGCATATCAGCGCTGAGAGGAGTTAGGAGACTTACTAAAGCACCTACCAGAACAATACCAATCACCTTCAAACAAGGACCCAAAGAGGAAGGTACACTCCAGAGGAGAAGCTACACAACTTCTCAAAGAAGTACAAGAACTGTAGGTGAAGAAAGCTACCAAGCTAGTGCCATACTCTGAAATAAACAAAGGAAATTACTCCACACACTTCCTAATACCAAAGATAGAAGAAAGACTGTGTCCTATCTTGGATCTGAGGTTCCTAAATAAATTTATAAAGACGCAAAGGTTCAAGATGACAACGCTGCAGGAGGTGATACCACAGCTCCAAAAGGAGACAACATGGCTACAGTAGACTTAAGGGACGCCTATTTGCACATCCCCATCAACAGGCAAGGAAGATTCTTAAGATTTGTGATCAAGACACACTACCAATTCAAGGTGCTAGCATTCAGTTTAAAGTCCGCATCAGGGGTATTCACCAAGTGCCTGGGAGAGGTGGCTGCATACCTAAGAAGGCAGGGAATCCATGTATACCCTAACTTAGATGACTGGTTAGTAAGGGCAAACTCGTACCCAGGCTGCAATCTGCATCTAGTAATAAAGATGCTATTTCAGCTTGGTTTCTCCATACTCTGGGAGAAATCTTCCCCAGAGCCAGCACAGGAGAAGGTGTTCTTGGGGGTGAAGATAAATTCAGTCTGGGGGAAGGTGTTCCTAAGCAACAAATGAACAACAGCCCTACTGAAGGAAGCTGAGCTATACCGGAAGGGGCAACCTCTCGCAGTGGGGGAAACTGATGGGGTTGTTGGCCTCATGCATTCACTTAGTCCTCAGCATTGTGCTACACAAGACCATTCCAGGAATGGCTTCAGGCACAATGGTCACAAGCAACAGTAGCTGAGCTATACCAGAAGGGGCAACCTCTCGCAGTGGGGGAAACTGATGGGGTTGTTGGCCTCATGCATTCACTTAGTCCTCAGCATTGTGCTACACAAGACCATTCCAGGAATGGCTTCAGGCACAATGGTCACAAGCAACAGTGAGTTGGGAAGTTCTAGTGGTTGTTTCACAGAGTATAGCGGAAGAGCTAGCATGGTGGAACAAGATCACCATTTCACAAGGGAGACCTTTTACACAACCAGCTCCAACAGTGACCAGAACTACAGATGCCTTCTAGATGGTTTGGGGGAGCTCACATGAACAACCTCAAAGTAAGGGAAATGTGGACGGACCAGGATGCAAAACAACACCGCAACATCCTGGAATTAAAGACCGTGCCTAGCCTTAAAAGCCTTTCAGAAACAGCTCTATGGGAAGACGATTCTAATACAAGCAGACAACACAAACACCATGTTCTCATAAACAAACAAGTGGGAACACAATCTGTAGCACTTTCAACTGTAGCGCATCAACTATGGAGATGGGCAATCATCCTGGAGATAAACAAATATAGCAATACACCTACCAGGGAAGGACGAGGTAGAACTGGACAGCCTGAGCATGCAAGCTTCTTGGGAACTGAATCAATCAGAATTCAAGAAGATGTTTCACACATGGGGAGCTCCAGAGGTCGACCTCTTTGCAACACCTCGAAATGTCAAATACCAATGCTTCACATCCAGGTAACCTTGCCAACCGTCCCTGGGGAATGCGCTATGGATAGACTGGTTTGGGATATTTGCTTACGCTACCCCTCCTCCCCCGATACCACTACTCCACAGGGTAACATGCAGAATCAGAAACATGAAGCTAATACTCATTGCCCCCAATGGGCGAGATAAACCTGGTTCCTGGAAATAATGGAAATACCTTTGGGATCAGTTCATAAACTACCAAGGAGACAAGACTTGTTAACAATGCATGAAGGAAAGGTGCTCCACACAGAACCAGAGACCTTAAGCCTTGCAGCATGGCTCCTGAGGACTTCGAGTTTTGGTACCTAAAGCCACCGGAAAGCACAATTACAATCCTAAGGGAGGCAAAAAAGCCTAGCACTAGGAAGTGTTACACAGCTAAATGGAATAGATACACTCTATGGTGTCTCAAAGAAGGACTTCTCAAGAACACAAAAAAAAATCTGAAAGAAACCGGTTAATATTAGATTCCTTACCTTAGAATATCCTCAGGTGTCAGACTGGGTCTGGAAAATTTTGCGTAGCAGTATCCCTGCGCGTCGGTAGGTGTCGTCTGCGGCTCCGCGTCCGTCGTTGGCACCGGGATGACGTCGCCGGAGTACTTAGACGCCGCCCTCGCGCGCTGACGTCTGTTCTTTTTTCCACGCCAGCAAGCGCAGGTCTGGAGAAAGTGGTACCCTTTAGTCACTTTTTGACTAAGCTTTTTCGATCCTTTTTGGATCAGTTTCGAGTCGTGCGACTCCATCGGTGCCGGTAGGGATGCCCGGGTTCAAGCCCTGTGCCGACTGCAACCGACTGATGTTGGTTACCGACCCCCACCGCCGGTGCCTACATTGCCTGGGGCCCGACCATGATGACAAGTCGTGCCCCGACTGCCGGGCCTTGATGTCGAAGGCTAGACGGGAGCGGTCCCGTAAGCACCTCGAGCTCTGGCAGTCGGCCCCGCGCCGCTCGAGGTCCCGGTCCGGAAGGAGGTCGCGGGGCCGGAGTCATCACAGCTTGGCGAGTCGACACCACTCGTCGGGCTCCAAGTCCTCAGGTAAGAGGCACAAGAAGTCGAAGAGGCGATATCGCTCTTCTGACTCCCCCCGACGTGGCCGGGGGTTCGGGTGACACCGCCCACGCGGCTCTGCCGGAGCCGCAGGCTTCGCGGCCTGCTCCATACCTGCCGGTCCCTGGGCATAATACGACGCCGCCGGAGATCGATGCCTTCCTCATGGCCATGAGGTCGGTCTCTCCTCTGTTGGGATCCGCGGCGCCTTCGGGCCCAGTGGACCCGACTGGGAGCCCAAGCGGGCCGGGTGCTTCGACATCGGCGAGTTCGGTTCCGTTGCCGGAAGGCCCCACTGGATCTGGTTCTGGATCTGGGTCGCCGCTGGTCGACCTCACGACCCCGCCGGTATCGACCCCTAGCGTGTCACCCCCGGCGCTGTCCTCGGATGACGCCGTCCCTGGTCCAACCCTCAGTCCGGATCCGGCGTCGTGTATTCGGCGCCGGCCGAAGAAGAATTCTTCGATCTGTGTCCATCCTTTATCCCTGAATTTCAGGACATGGACGACGAGGGAGACTGGGGATGGGTCTGAGGACCCCCTGGCACGTGAGTGCCAGTCATATGAGGACTGGACACAGGAACTAGTGGAAGCCAGTGGCCTGGATACCTCCCCAGACACTGGTTTTGTCTCCCCTCCTACCGTGGCTACGGCAGAGTGGGCAGCTTATAGTGTGGTGCTGATGAGGGCAGCCAAGGCCTTGGCTCTTGAGTGCTCCTTCGCAACAGTGAGGTCCAACATCCTCACAGAGGTCCTTAAACTGCAGGTAATCTCCCCAGAGCCTCTACTGCTGTTTAATGAGGCTCTCACAGACGTCCTGTTGGGCACTTGGTCCAGGCCCACTACAGGTCCTCCTGTAGATAGGAACGCCGCTAGGCACCACCGCCTAGCCCCGGGCGATCCTAGTTTCTTGTCCACCCACCCCACCCCCGAGAGTCTGGTTATCCAGGCCTCTACCTCCCAATCCGCATTCCCGACGGTACCACCAGATCGGGAGTCCAAGAGGTATGAACAGTTCGGAAAGAAGATGCTCTCCCTTAGTTTGAGGTTGCGGTCAGTCAACACCACGTGCCTCTTGGGCCGTTATACCCACTCTCTGTGGGATACGGTTGTGGCCGTGTTGCCCGAGTGCTCGGAGGGAGCCTGGGCGAAGCTCGCTCAAGCCCTTGCGGAGGGAAGGGACGCAGCACGGTACTCTATCAGATGTGGACTGGATACCACGGACTCGCTAGGAAGAGCGATTTCCACATCTGTGGCGGTTCGCCGCCATGCCTGGTTGAGGTCCGCCAACTTTTCGACCGATGTCCAAAACACCCTTATGGACATGCCGTTCGATGGGTAGCCACCTCTTCGGTGGCAAGGCAGATCATGCACTGGAACACTTTAAGTACTCCAGGGCTACGGCCAAGTCCTTGGGCTTGTTGGCCCCGCGCCTGCAATCTTCTGCCCAGCGCTCCTTTCGTGGCCACGAAAGGGGTGCTCCCACACGTCCTGCCAGCCGCGGTGGCGAACGTGGTTACCGTTGCGGCGGTAACAGGGGACAACGGCGCGGCCAGTCCACATCCACATCCACCCCCGCAGCATCCGCCTCAGAGCCTTCCTAGTCCGAGCTTTCAGGCCCATTTGATGCCAGTGGGGGGCAGGGTTCGCCATCACCTCCTCCACTGGCGCTCCGTCACATCGGACAGGTGGGTGCTGCAAATCGTCCGAAGGGGCTAATCCCTCCCCTTCGAGGCGACCCCTCCAGCCATGCCACCGCAGTACCATCGCGTGTCGGGGGATCACTTGCAACTCCTGCAAGAGGAAGTTACGGCTCTCTTGGCCAAGGGGGCCATCGAGCGCGTTCCTGGGCCAGAAGTAGGGTGTGGTTGTTACTCCCACTACTTTCTGGTTCCCAAGAAGGGCAAAGGGGGCTTACGCCCTATCTTGGACCTTCGGAGCGTCAACGGCTTCCTCCGGAAGGAGAAGTTCAAGATGCTGACTTTGGCTCCGGTCTTAGCTGCCCTAGACCCGGGAGACTGGATGGTAGCGTTGGACTTGCAGGACACCTATTTCCACATCCCCGTCCTGCCGGCCCACCGGCGCTATCTGCGGTTCACGGTAGGCCACAAGCACTTTCAGTTTACCGTGCTCCCCTTCAGCCTTACCAGCGCCCCACGGGTGTTCACGAAAGTGATGGCGGTGGTTGCAGTTCATCTGCGCAGGTTAGGGGTTTCAGTCTTTCCCTACCTCGACGACTGGTTGTTGAAGGCGGGCTCGTCCCAGACAGTCGTCAAGCCACCTCCAGACTACGGCCGACCTCCTGCACCTGCTTGGGTTCTCCATCAATGTGCCGAAGTCGCACCGGTGTCCTTCTCAGAAGCTCCTCTTCATCGGAGCAGTTCTAGACTCGGCGCAGTTTCGGGTTTATCCTCCCGAACAGCAGGTTCGAGATATTCAGGCTCTGATTCCGATCTTTCAGCCTATATCTCGAGTCTCGGTCAGGTTGACGCTGCGGCTTCTGGGGCTGATGGCCTCCTGCATCCTTCTGGTGCATCACGCCAGGTGGCGGATTCGAGCGCTGCAGTGGGACCTGAAGTTTCAGCGGGCCCAGCATCAGGGCAACTTGTCCGACCATGTCTTGATCTCGGAGGGCACTGCAAGACCCTTACAGTGGTGGCTCACGGACCGCGATTGGGTCAGCTGCAGATCCCTCTCCCTACCCCACCGGGAGCACGTAGTTGTGACGGACGCGCCCCTCCAGGGCTGAGGGGGCCACATGGGAGAGACGGAGATCAGAGGCCTCTGGTCTCTGGCGGAGTCCCGGCTCCACATCAACCATCTGGAGCTGAGGGCGATCCGGCTTGCACTGAAGGCATTCCTCCCCTCTGTCCGGGGGAGTGTAGTGCAGGTGTTCACTGACACCACCTCCATGTGGTACTGCAACAAACAGGGCGGGTGGGGTCGTGGACCCTTTGCCAGGAGGCTCTGCGCCTCTGGCAGTGGCTGGAACATCAGGGCATGACCCTGGTGGTTCAACACCTGGCAGGTTCCCGAATGTCATCCGAACTCGGACGTGGCGCAAGGCCTCTTTCAGCAATGGGGAGAGCCTTGGTTAGATCTATTCGCCACAGAAGAGAACGCGCAATGTCATCAGATCTGCTGTTGGAATTTCCAAGGTGACACTCGCTCGGAGACGCTTTTCGTCGCGAGTGAAGTTGTGGTCTGTTGTACGACTTTCCGCCTATACCACTTCTACCCAGAGTGCTGAAGAAAATCAGGCTCGACCGGGCCCAAGTCATCCTTGTGGCTCCGGACTGGGCCCGAAGACACTAGTATCCCGAGCTACTCAGCATGTCAGTCGATCCCCTTGCCTCTTCAGGAGGACCTTCTGTCGCAGCAGCAGGGGACGGTCCTCCACCCAAACCTGTCCAGTCTCCACTTACATCCGTGGAGATTGAGCGGCGGCAGTTGAGGCCATTTGACTTGCCTCCTGAAGTCTGTAATGTGATTCTGGCAGCCAGGCATCCCTCCACAAAATCGGTATACGCCTGCAGGTGGAACAAATTTGTGGCATGGTGCACAGCAAAGGCTGTGGATCCCCCTTTCTGCTCCTCTTTCAGAAGTTCGCGTCTTTCTTCTTTCTCTTGCCCAGCAGGGCTCTGCTCTGGGCACTCTAAAGGGCTACCTCTCTGCCATTTCCGCCTTCTTAAGGCTCCCCGATCAGCCCTCTTTGTTCAAGTCCCCGGTTGTAAATAGGTTTTTGAAGGGCATCACTCATATGTTTCCTTCTGTTCTTTTCGTGATGCCTCAGTGGGACTTGAACCTTGTTCTGACTTATCTGATGTGCGCTCCCTTCGAGCCACTTCATAACTGTCCTCTTCATCTCCTTACTCTTAAGACTGCATTCATGGTTGCCATCACCTCTGGCAGGAGAGTGAGTGAGCTCCAGGCTCTTTCTTCTCAACCTCCCTTCCTTTCTGTCCATCCAGACAAAGTTGTGTTGCGGATGCGACCCTCTTTCATGCCCAAGGTAGCCACAGCCTTCCACATCGGGCAGTCCATCACCATGCCCACCTTCTTTCCGCCTCCGCATCCCTCGAAAGAGGAAGAGAGGCTCCACCATCTGGACCCAAAACGTGCGCTCTTATATTATCTGGATCGCACACGCCAGTTCCGGGTGGATGACCAACTCTTAGTTGGTTACGGGGGCGCTAAGAAGGGACGGGCAGTGCACAAACGGACCATTTGTCGATGGGTCGTCTTGTGCATCAATGTTTGTTACTCTCTGGCTAAAAAGGAGCCTCCTGTGGGGCTACATGCCCATTCCACTCGGGCCACGGCGGCTACTACTGCCCTGGGTCGGGGAGTCCCCTTGCAGGACATCTGTCAGGCAGCTATGTGGGCCTCGCTGCACATGTTCGCAAGACACTACTGCCTGGACAGCCAAGTCTGGAGAGATGGCTTTTTCGGCCGTTCCGTTCTCCAGGACTTTCTGGTGTGATCATTGGTTCGCCAACCCTCCACCGGGGTTGGTATTGCTGGGGTATCTATTCTAAGGTAAGGAATCTAATACTAACCTGTTTCTTTCAGATGCACAAGTTACTTACCTTCGGTAACGATATATCTGTAAGAAACAGTAGTTAGTATTAGATTCCTTAACGCCCCACCCATCCTCCCCATTCTGCGAACCGATATCTAGGGTTAAGGTCATCCCCTTTCAGGGCCCTATTTTCATGGCACCAGTGTTGGTTTTTATCATGGCTCTGCGTTTCTGGCGCGGAAAACTGTGTATAAGAACTGACGTCAGCGCGCGAGGGTGGCGTCTAAGTACTCCGGTGACGTCATCCTGGCGCTGCCCCCGGACGCGGAGTTGCAGACAACGCCTACCGACGCGCAGGGGTACTGCTACGCAAAATTTTCCGGATCCAGTCTGACGCCTGGGGATATTCTAAGGTAAGGAATCTAATACTAACTACTGTTTGTTACAGATATATTGTTACCAAAGGTAAGTAACTGGTGCGACAGTGCTGAAGTACTTAACACATCTACTGCACAATAAGGTGACCTACTAGTCGCTAAAGGTTAACCTTGCAGCAATTGCTGTATATACAAGGGATACACGAGGAAGAGCTTCTTCACTTCACATGTAGTCAAAAGGTCCCTCGAAGGAGCCAAAAGAATTCCAACCCCTAAAAGGCTACATGCACCCACATAGAATCTAAATATGGTACTCGCTCAGCTAATGAAAGCACCCCAGGCCACGCCACAAATGCTCACACTAAAAACTGCCTTTTTGATGGCGATAACATCACTACGTAGAGTAAGTGAGTTACAGGCACAAACATTACAGGAACCCTACTTCCAAATACATGACCGGATTGTCATGGGAAAAGATCCACACTTCATGCCAAAGGTGGTGTCACAATTCCACATAAATCAAACCATACAAATGCCAATTTTCTTCCAGAATCCAAAGACACGGGCAGAAAGAGCATTGAACACTAGAAGCAAGAAGAGCAGTAATGTATTGCATTAAAAAACCAAAGGAATACAGCAACACAACAACTCTGTATCATTTGCAAAAGGTTTCCTTGGGAAACCAGTAACCAAGAACACAATGGCAAGATGGATAGCACACACCATACAATTGTGCCTCAAACTATCAGAAGAAACATTACAGACTGGCTCATTCTACAAGAAAGAAGGGGCAACTAGTGCCTTTCTAGCCAAAACACCACTTCATGGCAGTGACAGGGTCGTTAGTGCACACATTCACAAAGCACTACTTTGTGGATATTCAAAGGAATAAGGAAGCACAAGTAGGACAAAGGGTCTTGCAACATCTATTTACTAACCAACACTTATCTTCAACCCAGCTGCCACAGTAGTAACAAACTGCTACGAAATTTATGGAGTCATTAATTGCTGCTCTGAGACAGTCAGACGTCCACTGAACAGCTCACAAGTGATCGCTACGGCAGCACACATCCTCACATTCTCCACCGGCTGGTGAAAAAATTCTTCTTTAATTGCTGAAGATGTCCCAGAGAAAGGATACCTCTCGAAGGGCGTCGGCTGACACCTAGTCCTCAAAAGCTACTGAAGATATCTTTAGCACTTCATGTTCTCAAGCTGTCCTTCATTTCCCTTGTCCTGATGAAGACCCGTTCCAGATGCAATTAAGTCTGCACTTTACTCTAGGGTCGAAACGTCCATGAAAAGTCACAACACAAGAAAGGAAAATAGTTTTGTTTGTTGCGATTATTGAATTAAAAAATAGACTGAATTTATGTTTTGTACTAATGTATGTTAATGTGTCATCCCCCCTTATTTGTGTATAGCACGGTTATCACTTGTCACTACCAGTCACCAAAGCATTTCACCTTGTATGTGATTTTATGTCATTTCTGTCTTGGACAGCCACTTTTTCTATTTTGATTAATACATATAAGATATCTATAATAAGAAAATCTTTCAAATTGAGAGTTGTGTTGTGTGGTCTTGCATACCGTACATTCAATGTTGATTGTGTGAAATACTTAAAGCATATTTATATTTACTGTACAGCAAAGAAATTGCTATAAACCAGACAGAACCACTGTTTTTTGTTTAACGAAATCTATGCACAGCATGTGAATCCAGAAGAGACAGAGACTGGTAAACTATACGTTTTGCAAAACGTATAGTTTCTTACCTGTCCTTGTAGTATTGCAGCTTGAATATTTTCTGGAATCACTAGTGAACCCACCCTCTTCCACCAAAGAAGATGAGGGAAGGGAAAGAAAAAAAAGGATCTGCAGATGGCAACAAAAGTTGGGTGCTTCTTGAGGAAGCACGACAACGTCACCAGGGGACGCCAAATGGTGTTATGTTGCCCACCGTGGTGGTGATGGTGGTGAAAGAAATGCAACCATTTTGGACCCATCCACTAGATGGCAAAATAATGCGCAGCATGTGAATCCAGAAAATTCTTCAAACTGCAAAACTACACGGACCGGTAAACTGTCATTCCAAATTGGTATCACTGTACAGAAACTCGAGGCATGGATAGCTTTGTCCACCTTCACTGTCTCCCACTCCAGCGTTCTATAACTAAGATTTGATGATACGGCGCAAGAACCGTAACTATGGTTCCCTGTCAGAAACCACCATAGTATAACAAATCTATATATGACACAACACCCCCCCCCTCTCTTTATTTAACAGTAAAAGTATTCTGTGCTAAAAAATAAAATTAACAAGTGTACAAAAATGCAGCTAATAAACACAGCCAGGGAACCGTAACATGACCACAATGGTTGCAGCTGAGTAAGACATTGTGTTAAATCTATTCCAAAGATCTTCAAATGGATCCCCACTGAGTCCAGAAAGATGGTCACCCACGCACTCGTCTGCAGCAGGATCTACTATGGCAAGGCACTGTACGCCGGCATCACCCAGAAACTCCTCAAATAACTGCAGAACATCCTGAACTCCGCCAGACTCCTCAACATCCCCCACCATAACTACATCACCAGCCACCTAAGAGACCCTACTGGCTCCCAGTCAGCAAAAGAATCACCTTCAAGCTCCTCACACGGCTACAAGGCACGGCACTACACAACACAGGACCTACGTACCTCAACCACCGCCTCTAATTTCATGTACTCATCAGAGACCTGCTCTAGCCAACTTGCCCTGACTACCATCCCATTTATTTGCAAGACCACAGCTGGTGTAAGATCCTTTTCCTACCTCGCAGCGCAGGCCTCTCCACCTCAGGCAATCACTGTCCCTTGCCGCAATTCAGGAAGGACCTCAAGACCTTGCTCTTCGACTGACCCACAGTACCTTGAGACCCTTACAGATGAGCAGTCACGCTTTACAAGTCTTTGATTAAATTATAATGCTTCAATTCCACAAATTGAATTAGTGTCCCCAGACCTGCTAATAGTGGTACCCATAGTGTTAGCCATCCCCATATTAGATTCCACTGGATCTTCTCCGAACTTGTTCACCAGTAGACCCTTTATTCACCTGATTTTGTTACCATTCCTCATCAAACATCCAATTAATTTTTGTACGATCCGGGAAATTGGATGGAGAAGTGGAATTGGCAGTTTTTCACTCTTCCCCGTTACACAAGGATATTTATTTGATATGCCACATATTACCATCACTCAACAGTACAGAGTTACAAATGAGAAACGTGCACCAGAGGATTTAGATACACGTTTTAGGCCAGCCGTTTATATGTCCATTGATTGCAATAAATTCTATTACAGAAAACTGTGGTCACTTTAGTCATTGAGGTAACACTACCAGTTGGGGGAAGTTGAGTGTCCAGCAATGGTACTGGACATCTTGATATTTTAATCTTTACACTACTAAGTTTTTTTTAGATGATGACAACCTACCCATAGGCTCTCATTTGAAGCTCTGATTTGATCACGAGGACTCCTAAACCCCCTCCGGCTTTTCCCCCCATTGTGTGTGGGATTCTTGTAAAGCCCACTGTTACTCTACCCGAGTGTCCTGGCGCTGTAGACCACTGGGGAACCCGTCCTGGTTTTCCCTGTGAGATGGTCCCTTTCTGGGTATCTCCAGGGTGAAACCAGGCATCCCCGGCGTCTGTGGGGGGCCGTTGTAGAGATGAGGCAAGCTTAATGCCCAGAGTTACCGAGTGTGTTCCCTGGTTAGAGTAGGCACTGAGGCGAGAATTATCGAGTCCGTTGACCCTGGTCCAGAGTTACCGAGTGTGTTCCCTGGTTAGAGTAGGCACTGAGGCGAGAATTATCGAGTCCGTTGACCCTGGTCCAAGACCCTGCCGCGTCGGGAATTGAACCCTGGTCCCGGGCCGTTCTCTGCTTACAGGTCTGCCGCCTCTAACCAGTGAGCCACACCACTCCACTATCACTGGGGTACCCATTTAAAACTCTATTAGCTTAGTATCTCCATATTGGTTTTGCTTTTTTATGGGGTAAATATACTTGCACTGATCTAATTTTCTTTACTTGGATTTGAACCTTGTTGCTACTTGTTTGCCGAAACCCTTACAGCCGGTCTAATTTCCGGATGCAAATCTTTTCAAAACATTTTTCATCCTGTTTCATGTCCTCATTTCTTGAACTGGGCACCTAGGGCCTTATTCACAAAAGATATTTTGGAGAATGTCAAGTAGTCCTACTTTACATGCTCCAAAATGCAACCAACAGCCCCACACATGGCCAATCAGTGGTACACACTCAAGGGAATTACACTTGCAATAAATAGGAAATAATGGGAAAATAAGGGAGCAATTAAATGTACTTTGTTTAAAAAAAATGGTCTTTGTATAATTTTTAAATATAAATCTGTAGAGTACCTTTAACAATGCACTTTCAAAAATTGAATGATCTGCGGCAACCCTGCTAGTGCAGGGAAAGGCAGTGTGCAGTCAAGACTGCACCACCAATCTACACGAAACTCCTTACAACAGCAACCAATTGCATGCATGCTGGCCACATAAAACCTTGACTTGCATTGTAGAACTTATTTTTTCTATTCACCATGTCAGTGAGCGTCTTTGTAGCTTTTGCCTATTTTGATAAATTCCTATTTGAGTAGAGAAGATTTGTTGACGTTGTTACAACCTAGGAACAGGAGAAGAAAATGCCTACAGCCGCTCCTAGACTATTCATATCCATGTCAAAATACTGGCTACCCTTTGTGCCCTCTCTGCTGGGGTATTACCGATAGTCACTGGAGACCCTGAGCATCTCACAGGCAAACCAATCTTGCAGCTTGTGGCAAGTACTGTGATGCACCACCAGTTTGATGCTCTACTTTATCACTATTCATAGTCACTGGCAGCAAGGCAAGAGTGTCGAGGTAACTCTCTAGCTTTAGCTGGTTTGTTAGGTGCCATTAATTGCACCAACTTATCACTTAAACCACTAAGAAACGCCATTATGGCTACAGACTGCTGAAACTCTCAATGTGTCTGTGATCCCGGAGGTTGCGTACCCCCCGGGGCTACTTCACTGATGTGCATGCAGCCTTTTCCGAGAGCACACACAATAGCTACATCTTCCAACAGATACCTTGGCCATCAGTGGGTTGCTGGAAATTTCAAGGACAGTTGACTGCTTAGAAAGGTTTGTTAACGCACACCTGGTTTGTTTGTGCATCTAGGGTGATGTCATCATAAACATGGTCATTTATTGCCCCACTATATCATAATGGATACACACATCCATAATAGTAGCTGCAGGTATTTTGAAATGATGAACTACATTTTGAATAGTTCCACAACATAATGAAAATCAAAAGTCCTTATGACTGGTGATGCCAGCTATTCCTTCTCTCACCCTCTCCCCACTTCTTTCCAATGTCCAACCCCAAAACCTCAACAAATGTACAATAATTCACACATATGTACATGAGCCATAATTTAATGCTGTATTTTGATCCTTAATTTCAGATTTTCCCCCGGAGGTGCTAGCATTACTGAGGGAGGACAGTGATCTGTTCAATATAACACCGTCCACATATGCTGTCATGAGACATACTGTTACGCTATCATACTGTGCCAATCAACCGTGCAGTGCTCAATTTATTAATACAATTACATGTCACCTTCTTACTCGTTCTATCACATTTACGTAGTTTTATAAAAACTAAAATTCTATACACTAGTATGTATATTTGTTTTTACATGTTCCCCATACTTAAAAGCATCTCCCTTCAAAATAGAACCTAATCCTCTGTCTTTAAATGCACCATCTACCACTACAAAATCAGAAATAACATACAGGAACAGGAAGTCGGCTTTTCTTTTAGCTGTCTGAGCCACCCTGCCATCATAATATCATACTCCCCTATGCTGCTGCTCGATTACTTAAGAAATCCGCGAAAATGGCAAAGGGACAAGAACATGGGGTCCTCAAGTTTGCTGCGGAAAAGCTGGAAATCATTTCGGGGTGGTCAGCAATATTAAGAGTACCTAGCTGCTCTACTGGGGATGGGGGCTCGTCCAGAGACCCAGTTCTCCCAGTTGAGCACTGCAGTGCTGGCCCAGATTTGGTGGGATGTTGCTTTATCCTACATTACCACGGGGTGAAAGAGTGCTGCAAGCAGTGGGCGTTTCTCCCGGTATATGTCTGAAGGCACAGGATTGGCTGGGGGTATCTCCCCCACCACATTTGTGTCTTCCTTGATTGACCCCACTGCATAGGAATATATATTTATTTTTTAGAGCATTTGAGCAGCAGAAAGATAGTAAGTCAAATATGTATATTATAGCAAAAATGTCTTATTTTGAAAGTGTTATGCAGCAAGTTTACTCGATTTGTATTGTTCTTGTTACTTGTGCCATAAATTGCCCTTTCACACAAATGGATTGTTTCATTGTTTTCATAATGTAAAGATCAGCATTTGTGATTCAAAAGTAATTTTGTGGTGTCACAATAGAAATGTACTTTGGTTAAATGCTCTTGTTTTTAAAAAACCTTTTCAGTTCATATTTTTTTTTTTAGCTTAAATTAAGGATATTGTTTTCAAATGTATAATTAAGATGTGTGTACTTTGTTATGGTAAAAGCAGATCTAAAATGTACCGCACGTTTCTCTACCCTATTAACATAGCGTGAGACTCAAGAGGGTCAGTATAAATTACATAGTTCTGTAATGCAAGTGTTCATGTTAAGCTAAGATGTTTTAAAACACCATATGTCTGCATAGTCCCTCGTGATCACAATTTCAACACAGTTGTGTACAATTTTTTTCCCCAACATTGTAAACAAAGGCTGATGTTTGTTCTTCCTATAACAGTTTTTCCCATGCCTTTAATATACGTTTTAGACCCGCCATTGCTTTCTGTTTGTGCAATTTTAAACTTCCTTTTTGACCTGGCAAAAAATAAACCGTTTGCCAGGCCTAAACCTTGCTTTTTAAATACACTTGTCCCCCCTAGGGTAGGACATAAAAAGCCTATAGGACAAGGTCCTGTGTATTTAAAAAGTTTGAGATGTGCTTTTAACTTTTACTTGTCCTGGTAGTTACAAACTCTTTCATTTCTTTATCTGATCTAGGCATCTAGCGGAGATTCCTTTCCTTTGAATTTCCCAAATGCAAGACTGGGTCCAGAAGAATTTTATTTTTGAGGAATACCCCTGCGCATCGGTAGGTGGCGTCAGTCTTCTCTACGTGGCGGTGGTGTCTTCCACGCCAGAAGTGTCGTCCACGTCACCTATATAGGTGCCACCTCAGTGAGCTGACATCAGTTGTTTTCTTTCTGTGCCTGTCAAGCACTGATTCATGAACAGAGCTACCCTCTGTCACTTTTTGACCGGGTTTTTTCAACGCTTTGTCAACTCCTTTTTGCTGTGCAGCTTATAGCATGTCTAGACAGACTAAAGGGTTCAAGCTGTGCAATGCCTGTCAACCTGACATGTCTGTAACTGACCCGTATTAGGGTTGTCTCTGATGTCTGGACCGTGATTACAACTTGAAGTCATGCTCCAACTACCAGGCCATGGCTCCGAAGGCTTTGAGGGAGTGGTCCCTAAAGCTACTTGTGGCCTGGCAGACGACACAGAGTCGCTAGATTTGCAGGTCACTGTCGCAGGGAAGTTCTTGGCACCGCTCCAGGAGTCCCAAGTCCTCTCAATTCCACTTGAAATCATTGGAACATTATGGTAAGAGACATTTTTGGGCGTCCTGACCTCACCGGCATGCCTTGGGCCCCCTCCTACCCACACGGGCCCCATCTGGTTCTGTGCTGGTGGCTCCAGCCCAGGAGCCGATGGATCCGGATTTGTGCCGGTTGTGCCATTGTGTCCTCCCCTGGCACTAGCCCGATGCCATTGGTGTCCACCTTCAATGACTGCCCCATTCTGGAGCTGGTACAGCGTCCACAGATTGTACCGCCTACAGTCCCCCCAGGTCGTTTCCTGAGCCTTATTCTGAAGGGCTAGGAGTGTGAGAAGATTGGGAGGGGTGGCTGGACCCCTTAGACTAGTCTGATAAGGAAATGGACTGATATGAGGAATTGGGTGAGACCACTGGACTGGATACTTTTGCAGTTACTGGCATGCTTTCTTCCCCTACCATAGCTACGGAGGAGGGAGCAACGTATTCTGTGGTGGTGCAAAGTGCGGCTGAGGTCCTTGGTTTTCAGCTTCCTTCGGTGGTGGTCCAGATCAACATCTTGTCAAAGGTTCTACAAACAGGAGTTTCCTCCTCAGAACCCTGGCTTCCCTTTAATAAAGCCATCACAGTCATCCTACTGAGAACCTGGTCCAAGCACAGCAGAGGGGCTCCTGGGAATAGGGCTGCCTGCCATTGACCTGATCCAGGAAACCCATATATTTTCTCACTACCTACCCTACCCCAGAGAGCTTGGTAGTCCAAGCATCTACGTCCCATGACGTGTTCCATTCTGCTCCCCTTGATGGAGATTCCAAGAGGCTTGATAGTTGGGGCAAGAATTATTTTTTCTTCCGCCAGCATTGTATTACGGTCTGTGAACAGTGCATGCTTATTGGACCATTATTACCACACTCTGTTGGAGGCAGTTGTGCAAATGCTGCCACAGGTCCTGGAGGAAGCCTGGGCCATCCTTTCCCAAGCAGTGTCAGATGGGGGAAAACGCAGTAAAGTTTGCTGTTTGATTTGGTTTAGACACAACTGACTCACTGGGCAGAGCAATTTTATGGACAGTAGCTGTCCGTTGGCACTTCCGGATCCGCCCATTCAGCTTTTCGGGGGATGTCAAAGCCTCGCTCATGGGCATGCCCTTTGATGGCACCCGTCTTTTCAGAGACAAGCCAGAAAAGAACTCATGGGCTATGACCAAGTCCTTGGGCCTCTCAGTGGCCGCATGTCCCGAGTCTGTCTTTCGTGGCTATGGAAGGGGTTGTCAGTCGCACCAACCATACCCCAACCACCGAGCCATGCAAGTTCAGCAACCTCTGCGTGAGCGCAGTCCATTCTGACCATGTGGGTAGGGCCACCAGGTCAGACCAAAGCAGATCCGGTCAGACCATCACCCCCCACCCCGGCAGCTTCAGCCTCCAAGCTCTTAGTCTTGCCCTTCCCGACAATGGGTTTCTTGTTGGTGGCAGGATCAGCCCTCACCTCCACCACTGACCAATCATCACATTGGACAGGTGGGTCCTCCAGATAGTCCAAAGAGACCACCCTTCCTTCCATGCCACCCTCCTATGACCAGCTGACGGAGGATCATTTGATTTTGCTCCGGGAGGAAGTCATGACTCTCTTGCCGAAGGGAGCCATAGACAGGGTTCCAGCGCAAGAGAAGGGTGTGATTGTTATTCCCAACACTTTCTGGTTCAGAAAAAGGACATGGGCCTTTATCCTGTCCTAGACTTATGATCCCCCAACTACTTCCTCAAAAAGGAAAAATTAAAGATGTTCACATTAGCTCAGGTGCTGTCTGTCTTGGAGACTGGATGGTAGCATTGGAATGGCAGGATGCCTATTTTCACATTTCCGTCCTGCCTGCCCATCGGCCCTATCTATGGTTTACAGTAGGCCAGAAGCATTTTCTGTTCATCGATCTCCCTTTTGGCCTTACCAGCACCCCTCGGGTGTTCACAAAGGTGATGGCGGTGGTTGCAGCTCCTTTACGCAGATCAGGGGTGCCAGTCTTCCCCTAGCTCGACAACTGGCTGTTAAAGGCGGGCTTGCCTCAGGCTGTCCGCTCCAACCTCCAGACTGTGGTGAACCTCTTGCATTTTCTGGGGTTCACAATCAATGTACCAAAGTCCCATTTTACTCTCTCAACTGCACCCTTTTATAGGAGTTGTCCTGGACACGTTACAGTTTCCGGCTAATCCTCCTGAACGGCTTGTTTAGGATATTCAGGCTATGATACCAATGTTTCAGTACCTATTCTGGATTTCGTTGAGAATGATTGAGGCTGCTGGGCTCTGTGGCATATACTAGCCTGCAGTGGGGCCTGAATTTCCAGTGGGTGTGGCATCAATGGAATCTCTCCGACTTGGTCCTGATCTCGGAAGGAACTGCACTGGACCTGCAGTGGTGGCTGATGAACCATGATTGGGTCAGTGACGATCCCTCTCCCTTCCCCCAACCCGATCTCACAGTAGTGACAGACTCGTCACTCCTGGAATGGGGTGGCCATCTGGGAGAGGTGGCGATCAGAGGACTCTAGTATCGGCGGAATTCGGACTCCACATCCACATGCCAGAGCTCCGTGTGATCCAATTGGCATTGAAAGCCTTTACCCTCCATCAAAGGAAGGCTAGTTCAGGTGTTCACAGGCAACACCACCGCCATGTGGTACTGCAGCAAACCAGGCAGATTGGGGTTGTGCTCTCTGTCAAGAGTCCCTACGTCTCTGAACATGGCTGAAACCTAGCAGGTTCTCTTAACAGCACAGCGGACAAACTCCTCAGTTGATGCCTCGCAGATCATGCGTGGCCTCTATCCGGAGGTGGCGCAAGGTCTCTTTCATCAGTGGGGATAGCCTTGATTAGATTGGCGTGCCTCTGCAGAGAACACACAATGTCAGCAATTTTGCTCGCTGGAGTTTCTAAGGCGGCTCTCGCTTTGAGACGCTTTTCCTCTCGAGTGGAGCACAGGCCTCCTGTACGCCTTTCTGCACATACCACTCCTGTCCAGAGTTCTCAAGATCAGGAATGGCCAGGCCAAAGTTGTCATTGTGGGTGTGGACTGAACACAGAGTCTGGTACCCAGAGCGTCCGCAAATGAGCATCAATCCTCCGATCAGTCTGCCCCTCCTGGTTGAATCTTCTGTCCTCACCTGAACCTGTCTACTCGGTGCCTTCGTGAGTGGAGATGGAGTGGTGGCAGTTGATAGCTTCCACCTTCTTCCCGAAGTCTGCTATGTTACTCAGGCAGAAAGGCGTCCCTCCTCTAAGACGGTATATGCCTGCCGGTGAAAGAAATTTGTAATTTATTGTACAGAAGTCTATTGACCCTCTGCTTCCCTTTCTAATATTTTGCTTTTTATTCTGACCCTTGCTCGTCAGGGCACTGCTCTGGGCACCTTCAAAAAGGTATCTCTTGGCTTTGACTGCCTTCCTGATGCTGCCAGATCAACCCTCCTTATTTAAAGCAGCCATGGTACATAGATTACTGAAAGGCCTGGTGCATATGTTCCACCTGCCCCTTTCATTAGGCCTCAGTGGGACCTTTAATTTGCTTTTTACCTTCCTTGTGGGCGCCACGTTTAAGCACCCGTATAATTACCTTTTCCGACTACACACCATCAAAACAGCCTTTACATCTGCCAGAAGGGTGAGCGATCTGCAGACTTTATCGTCCAAGCCCCCCTCCTTTCTGATGATATTGCCTAACTAATTGGTGCTTCGCACTAGGGCCTCTTTCTTTCTGTAGGTGGTAACTCCATTCCAGGTGGGACAATCTGTCACCTGTCCCACTTTCTCCGCTCCTCCACATCCCTCTAAAGAAGAGGAGCTTCCCAACCATCTGGACCCAAAAAGAACGTTGGCATTCTACCTTAACCGCACAAACGAGTTCCGTGTCCTAGGGTACGTTGGATCAAAAAAAGGTCAGGCGGTGCAGAAGAGGACCATCTTACAGTGGGTCGTCCTCTGTATCAAGATTTGCTGCGCTCTGGCAAAGAAGCAGCCTCATGAAGGCTTAACGGCTCATTCCACCAGAGCTAAGGCTGCTACCACTGTGTCTGCAATGTGGAGTCCCAATCCTTGACCTCTGTCAGGCGACAACGTTGTCTTCCCTCCACACATTTACCAAACATTACTGCCTAGACAGTCAAGTCTGTGGGGAATGCCTCTTTGGCCGCTCAGTCCAGCAGGACTTTTTAGGTCTCGCCTGTCGATGCGCATGCGCATCGAGCTTGCTAGACTATTGGGGCTTAACCACTCTTTAACTAACTTGCAAGGAATCGTGGCGATTCCTTGCAGTGCCCGTGACTTTTAAGCTCAATGCGCATGTGCATTGAGCTTAAAAGCTCGTGCACATCAGTTCCCTCAGCCGGCTGCTTTAACACCCTCTCCCCACTCCGCCCCCTCCCCTGCCCGCCGTGTCTCATTTCTCCTCCCCCCTCCCCTTCTCTCCCTCCGTCTTGTTTAATCCCTCCGTCTTGTTTAATGTAGCGTTCTTCCATATCCGCTTTTATCGCATTCATACACCATCCGCTACTCTATACACGAGCGCTTGCACTCTGTGTATGTCGGGATGAAGGCACATGTCACACACTGTGGCCGGTGAATTGCTTTGCCGACTTCCTTCGTCGTAAAGGGTACTTGTCCTCATCGCAGGGTTATGGTCATTATTTTCGGTCCCCATCACATTATTTCTCAGCGTGTGCTCTGCCTCAGGACGGCATTTCTCCTCCCCTCGGGCAAGCAGATAGCCGCAATAACACCCTCCCTGCTCAGCTTTCTTCTCAATTTCTCCCCGTCTCCACTTCCCATTAGGAGCCCTTCCTCTCCCCACTTCGTATGCTAGCCTTCACTCTAGCAATGGCAGTGCTTTCACTTGTTACAAAATCAACCACTTTAATGGTAGTCAGTGGACTAATTCAATTCCGAATATTTGTTTCGAAATCTAAGCCATACGTGATTACACAAAATGCAGATCTTTTATTTTGTGCTTTATTTTATTGCATAATGCATCCCGGTGTCAATTCTGGCGAAAGAACACATTTTGCACAAAAAAGATGAAAAAATAAATTTGGTGCGAACAGCTGCTTGCGTTCTGTTTGTTCATGTTGTTCCTGTGATATAATTTTGTAGCGAACTGCTGCATAATTACTCAACATGGTATAGTTTTACAATTTTTTCCAAATTACACCGGCGTAATTTTACTTTTGCTCAGCCCCTGGTCTTTTTAGAGCAAGTACATAGAGACGCAAAAGTGAACTCCGCTGACTTTAAAGCATCCTGCTTCAAATGCTTGAGACTGCTCTAATCGCCTGTAGTTTTATATTCCCATAGCTGCCGCTTGATTTAACGACACCTGGAATAGCGCCGTAAACAGCACTCGAAGTGTAGTGGAAATGCTGTATTGATGTCGGCGTAAAAGCAGTTTTTGACTTTAGGTTACTTGATGAAAAGAAGACATTGAAGAATTATAAGAATATGTGACTTTTTTGGGGACCTTTTATATAGCGTGAAACTGACTCGAAGGTATTGGGGCGCTTTACCTGAGCACCAGTTACATTACAGAAAGACGAGTTTATTTTTTTTCTCTCTCCGGAGATTGAGTGATTTGCCCATAATCACAGCTTGTTGAGCCAACGCCGCTCCCCCGCCCCCTGCTTCACACGTCTCACGGCCAGCAGGCCGTCTCGTATTTCTCCTCCCTCCCTCCCTCGCCTCCCTCCCTCATCACTGACGACGCGAAAGATTTACCTCCATAAATCTTAGCTTGGTCGGGTCCGTTTTATTTTTTGCTTTATTTGTTCTTTGCCATTCTTGTTATTGTGTTCAGGTCCTCCGAAAACCCTCATCTCCTTCCTCTCAGCTGTCAGAAAACAGTGGTCAACGCACTTAGTTTATCACGTGGCCTGGACTATGGCAACTCTTTACTTGGGTGCTCTTCCTTATGTTGTAAAACAGTTTCAAATTGCGCAGAGCACAACAGCCTTTCTGCTTAAACTTCCTTGTTATTCTCCAGCATCTGCACGTCTTTTCTTGCTTACATTGGCTTCCGCTTTAGCTGCTGTTTGTATTTAAAGGCCTCTGATTCTCTCATCGAGCTTTCTATGGCACTAGACCGAATTACATTCCAGACAAACTTCAGATCTACTCTTCTGTGTGCATTATTACGCTTACCTGAAATTCTCAGGACTAGAGTAAGAGGTCGTGACTTATTCTTCTTGGACCCCCAAATTATGGAATGAACTCCCTTCTGTTCTTCACGAGGAAAGTAGTTTATCAGTGTTCTGATGCAACCTGAAAGCCCATCTGTTTCCATAGGGCAGCTAACTATGATTTCTGTTCTCTCTTCTCCATTTTTGTTTTCACATTAAACTACTGAAAATATATTATTGCAGTTTCCTTTGCAAATATGCGAACAAACTCCCCGACCCTACTTATTTCTCCCACTCCCGCTTGCTACCCTGCTCCCCCTCCCCCGCCTCGCACCAGACTACCATTTGTCGCATTTAGACTACCTTCTCCCCCACCCGACTTGAAAGGCAGCCTCACACACCAACATTTGTCTCTCACACCACAGACTCCTGCTCCCCCGCCCACCCAGCAATGCCGAGAGCTATTCCCTCCCACTTGTTTTTTTACCCGCTCCGCCCCCTCCCCTGCCCGCCGTGTCGCATTTCTTTTCTCCTCTTTGCTCCTCCAGCAGTTCTGTCACCTTTCCTTCTCTCCTCCCTTGTCCACCTTTTCATTGTTTTTGCCCACCTCTCCTCCAGTTGAACTCTGTCACTAGCTCCTTTCAGCCCCTTCTCATTCCAGTGTTTTCGGGTCCCATCTCATGCTTGTTATAAAGGGGCTGCCAAAATGCGGACACTCCTCAACCCTCTGCTTCACATGAGACTCTGCGGCTCTCCTGGGACAATAAACCACTCCAGAACAAACATGGAGTTGTCATACGCGGCCATCTATCTCAATTAAAGGCCACATAGCTTCTCTAACCTCTAGGAAAATCTAGCCCTGCTATTTAATTTTGGTGCGGGATTACTGTGTAAAGAAGGTTTGCATAACGTCTCATCTGACTAACTAGTGCTTTAGTTTAGCATTGTATGTGTTTTCATAGACTTGTGTGTATGTCCTTTAATGCATGTGCATGCTTGTCTTTTTCTGTTCAGTTCCCGTGTCAGTGTGTGCTTACCTGGATTTCCGTTTGTCTAATTTATGTGGCCTTTGTCAACGAGGCAATCCGCTACTCTGTCCAACGTTTATGAAGACGAGACACTCAACCACGCAACGCCACTCACCCACACAACGCCACTCACCCACGCAACGCCACTCACCCACGCAACGCCACTCACCCACGCAACGCCACTCACCCACGCAACGCCACTCACCCACGCAACGCCACTCAGCCACGCAACGCCACTCAGCCACGCAACGCCACTCACACACGCAACGCCACACACACGCAACGCCACTCAACCACGCAACGCCACTCAACCACGCAACGCCACTCAACCACGCAACGCCACTCAACCACGCAACACCACTCACACACGCAATGCCACTCACACACACAACGCCACTCACACACGCAACGCCACTCACACACGCAACGCCACTCACACACGCAACGCCACTCACCCACGCAACGCCACTCACCCACGCAACGCCACTCAGCCACGCAACGCCACTCAGCCACGCAACGCCACTCACACACGCAACGCCACTCACACACGCAACGCCACTCACACACGCAACGCCACTCACACAGGCAACGCCACTCACACAGGCAACGCCACTCATCCACGCAACACCACTCACACATGCAACGCCACTCAACAACGCAACGCCACTCAACAACGCAACGCCACTCACACATGCAACGCCACTCACACACGCAACGCCACTGAAACAACAGCGCCACTCAAACAACAGCGCCACTCACACACGCAACGCTACTCACACACGCAACGCCACTCACACACGCAACGCCACTCACACACGCAACGCCACTCACACAAACAACGCCACTCACACAAACAACGCCACTCATCCACGCAACGCCACTCATCCACGCAACGCCACTCATCCACGCAACGCCACTCATCCATTTGCAAAACGAAAAATGTTAAACTCTTCTATTGCGAGACCTATTGCATTTTCAATGCTTGTTTAGTATAACAATTGTTGCAGTCCCTCTTCCGGAATGGTATTGCTTGGGTATCTATTCACAAGTAAGGAATATACAGCTATATGTCTCTATCGTATGGACAAGTTACTTACCTTCAAATAACGCCTTATCTGGTAGAGAGGTGATCTAACTGCAGATTCCTTATAATCCACACACCTTACCCCTGTTGTGGATACGTTTCTATGGTCAGTGATGTTCTCTTTCAGAGCTCTAGTTTCTTAAGACACAATGTCCGTACTCTACATGGCTCCCTGTTTCGGGTGTGTAAAGTTGTGAAAAGACATCTGTGCACTGAGGTGCCACCTATATAGGTGATGCAGACATCTCTTTCGGCACAGGCATAACATGGAGCCGACCGCTGCCACCTACCGGCACGTAGGGGCATTGCTCGAAGGAAAAATCTTCTGAATTTCCCAGTCTGAGAAGTGTGATGCCTGGGAAATTCAACAGTAAGGAATCTGCTGCTAGTTCATTGCTTTACCAGATAAGACGTTACAGAAGGTAAGTAACTTGTCATTCACTACCGCAAAGTCTACTCCCATAGGATAACATTCTGTTACCTTATTACTAGGGGTGGGTGTAATTCTCTCTACTGTAATTGCTCAAAGTTACCACAAAATTACTTGTAATTATGCATAATAGTGCGAGAAGCGTATTCCAGCACTTAGCCCTATTTTCTGCGTGCAAAATGCACCCTTGTGCAAATTACTCCTACTCAAGCTGGTGTAAAATTTGCATCAAAAAAGTAATGTGTAATTACTGAATTTACTCCGATTACTCCTGCATAATTAAGACTTCTTGCAGACCTACTTATTACATTTAAAAAGTGAGATCTTTCAATTGGGAACAGATGGGAATATCAATATTGGTGTCTAAAAAATAGTAATGTAAAATCCTCTTTAATGAAGAAGTCTAATTTTAAGTCACAATTCTGAAAATGTCACTTTTTGAAAATTGGCATTTTTTTTGCTAACCATTTGGTTTCTGCAGCCTGTATGACATGACTATGTGTAGCTGGCAGTTGGTCTTTTTGTATTGCTTCCAGACAGTGAGACAAACGTGTTGGGTGTTGGCAGGATGGGCCATCTCTGTGATGAGTAGGGAGGAGCAGTCACCTACCACGCTTGCACATCACAAAGGGTTCAACACTAATCTTTTGTGCCCCCAGACAAGCTGGGACCAGGGTGGGGAGGCAGGGAATTTCAAACACCTCAGAGGATGGAATCTTCCAGAACCTTCTCATACTTCAAAGCTGCCACTAGGTATAAATATTGCCCCCTCAGACCCAACTCTTCAGAACACATATGGACCGTTGGAAGACAGAAAGCTGTGCTGCTCTGCTGCAAGAAGGACTGATACACTGCTGCCTGAGTGAGAAGGACTGGACCTGCTTCTAGAACCCAGGACCACCAGAGTGACTCCAGGGGCTAGTTGGCTGGTCTCCTGATGAGATCATCGCGGGGACAGAAAAGGCTCTAGCCGGAACTCAGCACCTGAACTCTACCTGCTGTGAGTCCCCCCCCCCCTTCCCCCCCACAACCAAGTGGTGCCACCCCAGTTCTGGACCCTTGGATTTGGGCCTGAAGGATTTACCCCCCACCTTCATTTTACCCATTCATCGAGTTATTATTTTAGTTCATTTGACCAGTTTCCAAGCACTTGTTCCAAAAACCTATCAATGTAAAAAACACTAAAAATATTTTGAATGTGTACATTGTCTTTTGAGTAAGTCAGTGTGCCCGTAGTTCTGTGCAATTGTATGACATTCGAACAAAATGCCAAGGTATATGGGTGGCTTTACATATAATATCTTAATAGATTTAATTTACACTAGCACTTTTTATAGCACCACACACTTTAAAGCGCACACACAAGTGGAAGTTAGGTGCTATAAAGTTTTATTTATAAAAATGCTCTCGGGTAAGGTTATTAGAATACAAGATTTTTGAGTAGTGGTTACTACAAAACAAGGTTGAGGAAAGTGAGGTGTTAGAGAAGTATAGCAATCCTGGGAATTGTATGATCATCTTAGGTGCGTGTAGGGGAGGAGGATTGTCCATGCCCCTGGCTATGCATAACTAGTTGAACTGGAGATTTTGGCAATTTCCATTGAGGTTTGTCAGTCGCAAGGGCCTGACAAGTTATTGTGCTTCCTCTATTGATTCCTGTGCATGACTTTGGCCTGCAGGTTGTCATTGGCACTTGTTTTTACTCTACTACAAGGAAAGACAGGGAGAAAAAGAGCCATACCATAGGCCCTTCATATGCAATCTTTACTAAGTACAAAGAGTATGATGTAGAGAGAAAAGAGACCAGGAAATTTGTTTTATCTTTACCAGGCTTCTCTCAAGTCTAAGAACTTAAACTCTGTGCACTGTAGCTACTAGGCTATTGCTACATTCACTTCTACTATTTATTTGAAAGACTCGGCCATATTATCAAGGAAGCTGTGGTAGTTTATCGCCGCTTTACCGGCAGGAAACTGCAGATAAAGCGGCGATAATGGGCTTGATAATATGCGATTCGAATTTCAATCGATGCCCAGGTTAGATGTGTGAACATCTAACCTGGGCTTCGATTGAAATTCGAATTGCATATTATCAAGGCCATTATCGCCGCTCTATCGGCAGTTTCCTGCCGGTAAAGCGGCGATAAACTACCGCAGCTTCCTTGATAATATGGCCCTCTATTTGTACTATTTTAGTAATGTATAACCAATCATTGATACAACACAACACAAAACATGAACTTGTACTTGTTAACCAAAACCTTTAATCTGTTGCAATTCACAGAAAATTCATTTTTCATTATTTTATTGCATCCATGAAGACATTTTTATTAGTGCCCAATGCATTTCGGGCCAATGTGGCCCTTCCTCAGGGGCTTAATTCTGTGGATGATGCAAACAATACATTTACAATGCACAAGGACTCTAGGACCTGGAACTGAATCAGGCTTTTCTGGATGATTAAGCCTTACCTACAGTGTGTGGCACGTTTCATCATCAGCTACCTCACCCCACCTTGATGAGGGGATAGTAAAGTGGTGGGCACAAACTCAGGTTATGAAGGAGTTCTTAATAAATATAATGCCTGGATAAATTAGGTATCCAGATAATAAAATATACCTTGGGGGGGGGGTAAAACCTAAAGGATGACCCATTAACAAGTTACCAAGGTATGGTTAAAAAACTAAGACCTGAATGATCTGTGCTATGCCCTTTTTTATCCATTAACCTGACAACATGTTGCTGCCAGTTCATTTGCCTAAAAGAAGGGGTTAAGAGAGGATCCCTACTAGATACTATCCAGCACAGCCATACAGGTGGGAGAGGGATTTCCTACATTCACCCAACTGAATATACCAGCCTTGGGAAAACAAGACAAATACAGATGTATTAGATTCAGAAATGATGTGCGCCTCCCTCGCTCTCTCTCTCTCTCTCTCTCTCTCTCTCTCTCTCTCTCTCTCTCTCTCTCTCTCTCTCTCTCTCTCTCTCTCTCTCTCTCTCTATCTATATATATATATATATATATATATATATATATATATATATATATATATATATATATATAGTAATAGCCTGGGATATGAATTTCATCTGTGTAATTTTGCATAATTATATCACTTGAAATATGAAAGCCAAAGAAGACATATATGGGTGAAAAAACTCACGGAGAACAGCATCTGAGGAGTTTGTGTTCCACCATATGATACGTCGCGGAAGACGCAACATTGAATGTGAATATATCTATATCTGTCAACAAAAAAAGGCAAACGTGATACACTGGTAACTCTGCAAACCAAAAGCAAGCACTGCACATGGTTCTGTGGTTTGTGAGAAAGCCATGCATTCACTCGTACATCCAAACTTACTCTAGTGTTGGTAGGTATACGTGAGGTCTGGCTTGAGGGTGGCGACTCCTGTAGTCGTGTATTTTAAAGTAAAGTTGTTTCAAAGTATTTCGTTATGAGAGCAAAAAGGGAGTATGCTTGTCTCCAAAATACTTGGGTAAGTTAAACTTACTTAATCCAGGGAAGAAAAGTAAACGCTAAATTCTGGGTAACCCCTAGACACATTCTTAGTAAAAACCGAAAATACTTCCCCCAAAGCAATGCCAAATTTTCGCAAGTATGTGCTGTACCCAGATAACAATTAGAAGAGATTTTGACATCTAGATCTCAAAAGCGGTTACATTAGCACTGAAATTAACTCACTTGAAAGCTACTGGGAGTGCACACAAAAGGCACAGCGATGGTGTTCACACAAAGCCTCAAGCAAAACGTAAACTGGCTTCTTAATCATGTGGTCGTGAAAAACGTAATTCATCATGGAGAACCACCAACTATTTTACTTGCATTCCAGTTAAGGGAGGGTCTGGCCTGGCAGCTTGCGGAGGTGGCTTACACCTGAAAGTAGGTGTAGATTTTCATGTGAGGAGATCTACTCATGCAAATTTACTTTTGTGAATAGAGTATTGTGTGTGTAAATACGGTTTGGTCGTAACAGCTTATTTATTTCATACACTTTCTTAGTAACTGTTCTTTCCTGAATCGTTAGCCCTGTTTTCATACTTATTTAATCACCTTAACCTCCTGGTGAGGTGTAGCTTAGTTTGTTTCCTAATGTATTCCATGACTTGGAATTTAATTCTACTCTTTGGCCCCGAGTCAGCCACTACTCACAATTTCAGAAATTCCACAGTAATATTAAACGTGGATTCATTATGTGCCCAATTGTAAGCCATTTTTGTTTTTACTTCTAAAAGCTTGTGGGTAGTGTCCCCTCATTCTACACTCTTTACATAGTGTGTCCATAGCTTGTCAAAACAATATCACTTCCTGTGTGCAACCTGCTACCACATCTAGAGAACTCTTTCACTTCATGGTTTCTTTCATTCTATTTTTTTTTAACATTTTTTTTATATTACTAAATTGAATCACATGGTGAATGCATCATTTTGTCATCATTAATGTGCAATCAAGTACGCACTCCACACAAGGTTTTCCAGTGCACGTTCAGTAATAGTAAATAAAATGTTGCTCCATTTTCAA
Organism: Lissotriton helveticus; assembly: GCF_964261635.1. Classification (NCBI taxonomy): domain Eukaryota; kingdom Metazoa; phylum Chordata; class Amphibia; order Caudata; family Salamandridae; genus Lissotriton; species Lissotriton helveticus. The sequence goes on along the minus strand of NC_136071.1, from coordinate 134,407,950 downwards.
ACAGAGTCCTTGTACGCGCATTACCGTTTTCTTAAGAGGTTTGTTTTTCCTTAGTCCATTCTTAAGTCTTTGCTTGAACCCAGCCTTTCCTTCCAATATGGTGTCTAAAGATAAGCTAGTAAATAATGTTGGTATCAAAATTCTTTATTATACTTCATGTTAAAAGCAACATTGCCACCCAACGCATTTTACCAGTTTCTCATAAGGATGTCTTCAGGGCTGCAATAAACAGCAAGCAAATGTATTTTTTTAAAACATTAAACCTATTTACAATTGGAAAAACATATCAAATCTCATAAGTTGGGGAGCCCCCCCCATTGCCATTGAATGAATATCGATATACTGCAACATTAGAAATCTTAGGTTCTTATTACCTAATCAAGAGAATGATATACTTTCATGGACCATTAATTATGCATTTTTAAATGAGTGCCATTGCATATTCACAGATGTGTAACATTCTGTCAGTCATGTCAAACACATTCTTGTCTTGTATATAAAGCGCAACCCGTTTGAAGTAATTTGAGACTTACGTGAGATGTCATGAAAACATTAGTTGCTATACAAGATACTTTAAGAAGTTATCTTAAATTTATGAAAACAAAATGTGCTTACTATTAACCACATAGTAAGTATATTGCATAATCGTGATAATTTAAGTTTTCATTATTTTAATAATACATATTCACAAAACAACTATATTGGGAATACCCATTTGTTTGTTCGGCTGTCACTTGGAAAAACCAGGATGCATATTAGCAAGAACCTTGTTAAAATTATCGCTGTTTTAGCGGCGGGAAACTGGCGCTAAAACGGCGATAATGGGCTTGCTAATATGCGTCATAGAATTCCAATAGAAGCCCAGGTTAGATGTCCTGCACATCTAACCTGGGCTTCTATTTGAATTTTATAACGCATTTTAGCAAGCCCATTATCTCAGTTTTAGCGGCAGTTTCCTGCCGCTAAAACGGCGATAATTTTAACGAGGTTCTTGCTAATATTCCCCAGGTTTCTCCAGATAATTTTCGCTGGATGAAAAAGAGCATCTTTAATTGGGATGCTCAGCCACGACACTATTAGGAATTCTCTATCGTGTTCCATACAAACATTTGATTAGAGCACTTGTATAGACAGTGCCGGTTTACTTCAAATTAGTTTTGTTGTGTCAGGATAGATGTAGGGTCAAAGGTTACGGGTCCCACGTTAACATTTTGAGCTCTTTTTCTGTGCTCTTACCGGTAGCCAACATCCTTAATCTGGTCATCATGGCTTCCAACTGTGCCTTTGTACTCCTCAAATATTGCTTTTAAGACTTTTTAAAAACTTCCCCCCCCCCCATTTTGCTCCCCACCATGTGTCTTGTTTTTTTCTTTTCTTTTTTTTTTAAACTTTAGGGTGAACTTGTGTATGTCTCCCCCCCGCTCCCCCCCACCCCTCCCGGAGAAGCCTCCCTCGTCTTCTTCTGGGCCTTGAAATTACCCCTTTTGAGCTCCTTGCCTTTGGTGTTCATTTGAGTTTCTTTATTCTTTTCCAAACAGGTAGTGCGGCCACTCTTTGGTGTGAGGGTTTTATTTTCTATTTTGAAAGGGACTGGTCTTCCCGGTGGGCCTTGATTTATTCTATTAGCCTTTCCGCTTCCTTCGGGTCTCTTATATTTAACATTTTGTCGTTCCACATGATTTTAAGCGATGCAGGGGAGAGCATCTGAACATTTGCTCCGAGGGCCCTCAGTTGCGGCATATGTTGGCCCAGCTCCCATTGTCTATCCTGGGTCGTTTTAGATATATCCGATCTGATTTTACAGGACCAGTCATCTTAGTCACTTAGTATTCGCTCCTTCAGTGAATATGTCATGAAGTTAATCAGAACTTTCCTTGTTTTTTTTTCAAAATTTCCCCTTCCTGAAGGGGTCCCGGTGCACCCTTTGGATGTCTTTGTTAAGATTAACTGTTTTGACCCAGGGGATTTTTTCCTCTAATAGCTGGATTATGAATCCCTTTATGTCTTCTCCTTCGATTCCCTCTGGAATGTTCAGGATTTTGACATTGTTTCTCCGGGCCTGATTCTCCTGGGATTCCATTCTTTCGCTGATCTCTGCCTCCCTGGTTCTTAGTTTGGTTATTTCCTTGTGGTTTGCCTCAGTTTTCTTGTTGAGCGTCTCTATTTCGCCTTCAACATGCGTCACACGCTCGATGAGAGTGTTTATTTTCTGGTCGAGGACCTCGCACACTTCCTGTATTTTGGACTGTTTTTTTCCGGAAGTTGAGAATTTGGTTCTCAGCTCCTTCATCATCTCCTCTAGGAAATTCTCAGGGAAATTAGAGCTGCAGACATTAGCAGCGTTTGAGGCAGTGGTAGGGGGTGCTGGCGGTGTTTGGACTTGTCCCTGAGAGCCTTTTTCCAGATCTGTCCTTGTAGTTTCAGGTCCATGCTCACGTTCTATTTCTGTTTCGTCCGTGGAGAGGGCCTGATATTTGTTGCTGATGGTTAAGCTGAGTAATCCTTCGCTCTGTTTCTGCTGCTCCGGCATTTTGAGAATTTGGGCCCTGCCTGGGGTAGGTAGGTCTGGGTATGGTGTATCTCCTGCACAGGCTTTCTCGGAGATAAGATTCTTATCCTGAACTTTGAAGTAGGACCTGAGTGATGGGGTGATCTTTATAGCGTTGCGTCCTGTTGATTTCAGGCTTGCTCTGGATTGGGAAGCTTGCGGCTCTCCTGAGATGTGTCTTTTATTTTTCCCTTTTCCCCTCTGGAAGAAGCACTGGCTGGCGACTGGCCTTTTTCTCTGTTGAAATGTTGGCTTTTACCTCGAAAGTTTTGCTTCTTAAGCTGTACACCTTTCTCTCGTGAATTGCACCTTCCTTATTTCTATTGGGAACCTGCGGACTCTGGGGGGCCTTAACGATTTCCAGCTTCTGTAGTGCTAGCTCCGCAATGTCTGATTTGGCGGGGGGGGCTCTGGGTTGTTCCCAAGCTCTCTGGGACTAACTGATTTCCCCTCAGTTTTCCCTTAGCTATGAGCCTAGCGGGGGGAGATGGGTTGAGTGAGGAAGCTTTTAAACTCACCAAGTTGTGTGGATGCTGTTGTTGAACTGGCTTCCCCCCTGTACCACCGTGGATATCACTGTGATGTGCAACTCCCACTTCTTGTGTTGCTGCTGCTACCTCCTTGCTTCGAAAAGATAATCTGCGCCCAGCTCTTCTGCTGCTGTGGCGCGCTTTTACTGCTTCTGCCCACACTCCGAGCGAGTGGGGGACTGCTGCAGCGGGCTCCGTTTTTAATGTGGAACACAAACGGACTGAGAATTAAAACGCGGAGAATGAAGATACTAGAGTACCTAAAGAATTGCGACAGTGAATTAATTTTGATCCAGGAATCACATCTAACAAAAGAGGAATGGGAGCCGATCTGTAGAGCTCAAGGTTGGATAGATCACTGTATTTGCACTAACCAAATTTGTAACATAAAGGGAGTTAGGATTATTTAACAAAAAATCTCTGAAAGCGGTAATTGAAAAAACGGAAACGGACAGAAAGGGTAGATGGGTCATTGTGATGGCAAGAATTCATAACAATCCATACACTGTGGTGGGCTACTATAGCCCAAATTCCGACGACCCCGAGCCACTTCAGAAGCTATACACCAACCTCCTAGCAACGAACGCACCGATTATAATGGGAGGAGATTTCAACATCATACTAAACCCCTTAGAAGACCGATATCCAGCTAAAAATCTCCCCAACCTACCTAAAATGAGAGAATGGGTCTGGTTGTGCATTAAAGACCTAGGGATTGTAGACGTGTGGAAAGAAAAAGGAAACAAAAATCATCAATTTACCTATAAAAACAAAAGACCAGGACACGCATCCAGGATAGACTTTTTCCTTTTTAGTAGGAGCCTAGTGGAACAAACAAAAAAGATTGAACATATCCCAGCCCATATCTCAGATCATTTTGCGGTACAACTCAGCCTGATGTTAAGTACCTCAATCCCTCCCCAAAGGTGGACAGTGGACAGGAGTATCTTCTTAGACCAGGCCTGCAATGAAAAACTGGCAGATGAAACCAAAATGTTTTTTGCCTAAATAACGCAGGAACTACAAAACAAATTGCCTGGGACGCTTATAAAGCGGTTATCAGAGGAAAACTCTTAAGTATGGCAGACCACATGAACAAAGAGAAGAAACACTTCATTGAACGGATCGAAAAAGAAATGTTCTCTCTAGATGCAGAGCTTAAAACTGCCAAGTCCAGCAAATCAATCTCTGAGATAGAAGGCAGCATAGGAAACAAGAAAACAGAAATGAATGATTTTTTAGAATTAAGAGTAAGAGAAAAATGGGAAGCCAGTAGACTCTCACATTATGAATATGGAGAAGGCTGCAGGAGAATTCTGGCTTGGAAAGCAAAAACCGAAAGAACTAAGAATAGGATCACAAAGATATAGAGAGAAGGCCAACCAGGATACACCTCAGAAAGCAGCGAAATTAGGCAAGAATTTAAACGCTTCTTTGAAAATCTCTACACTGAAGACTTAACTGGACCTGAAGACCAAATACAGAACTTCTAACCCCAGCAGCCTCCTAGGTACAGAAGTTGGCTCTTAGCCAAGAGATATCCAAAGAGGAAGTCCAAGCAGCAATTAAAAGCCTTAAAAGAGGTAAAGCCGCTGGCCCGGACGCCTTACCAAACGAATTCTACCTTCGGCTTCAGGAAACAATACTAATACCTTTAACAGAGCTTTTAAACTGTATATTTTTAGGAAACCAAAAGCGCCCAAACTCCTGGAATGACGCAACCGTCAGCATCATCTTAAAACCCGGGAAAGATCCAACCAAATGTGAGTCGTACAGGCCCATTTCCCCTCTTGAATGCAGATTACAAAATATACACGCAGATCCTGGCAAAAAGACTAGGGGCAGTGGCAGGGTCCCTAATACAACCAGATCAGAAGGGCTTTATTAAAGGTAGACAAATTCATGAACTATCACACGAGCTAATCGCTGCAATGGATATTGCAATTCACTACACAGTTCCTCTATCAGTAATAACATTTGACGCGGCAAAAGCGTTCGACAGAGTCAACTGGCCTTTTCTGACTACCATCTTAGCTAAATTTAATTTGGGGGACAAACTTGAAAACGCTATAAGCAACATCTATGCAAAGATGGGAAGAAGGAATTACGTCCTTTAAACATCAAGGATGGGAGAAAAAAGTTGCATTATACTCCGATGACCTGATGATATTCACCGGTAACCTAACCACCTCCCTCCCTAAAATAGAGGAAATCATAGGCCACTTCGGAACAGTGTCAGGCTACTTGATTAACCAAGCCAAAACAGAAATCCTGGAGTGGAACACCACCTCAGGAAACCCACTAATCAAAGGCAAAATCAAATATCTAGGTATAGAATATACAAAGGACCTAAATGAGGTAGCCAACATAAACTTCTCTAGGGTACACAAAGAAATAAGGAAGCTACTTAAGGCCTGGTCAGGACTACACCTATCCTTCCTAGGAAAATCTAACTTAATTAAGATGACCATAGTACCGAAATGTACATATCTATTTAATTCCATCCCGCTAAGTTTCAACACAGAGCAAATCAAAAAAACTTCAGAGAGAAATATCAAGTTTCATTTGGGCCGCCAAAGGGGTCCGAATTGGATGGTAAAAGCTAAGAAGGAACAAAGCACAAAGGGGAATCGCCAGCCCAGATATACTGGAATACTGCAGATCCTTCCAGTTTAAGAACATTAGGAGACTCCTGACCAAATGGGGGAATTGGCCTACATACTTGAAAGCACTAATAGGCCCTGAAGGAAACCACTATTTATACAAATTTGTACACCCCAAATTCTTCAAAAAGATCAAACTAAAGACTATAAAAGCAGCAGCAAGATCTTGGCTTGAAATAAGGAGAATCCTAAAAATACCATATCACAGCAAACATGCGTCAATCTGGGAATCTCCAGGCACCCTGGAATGTCTAAAAGACGCGCTGGCGATCCCCCTAAGAGAACATAACATAAACTACTGGGGACAACTAATAGAGAATAATCAGATTGTGCAATGGGAAAGCCTGTATGAAGAAACAAAAGCATCAATATCCAGATTTAAATTCCATCAACTAAGCGGCTGGATAAAAACCTTAAAAGAAAAACTACAAGGTGACGAGGCCATTGAGCAAAAACTCCAGAACCCAGAGCCATTTAAAAAGGAAATCTCCTATTGGTATTGGGCCCTTATAAGAGCAGGTGAAGTAGAGTACAAAGTCCCACAAGATATCTGGGAGAAAGACATGCCCGGTCTAGACCTCCCAAAACTCTGGCTAACTTCAAATGCAATTATGGGTCGAGTAGTAAAAGCCGCTCTCTGAAGAAAAATCACCTCTTCACAATCCATAGATCATACTGGACTCCAAAAAGATTATCTAAAATGGCCAGTAATGAACCAAAAAAAGTGTCTCAAATGTGGTGAAGAAAGAGCAGACGACCTACATATGTTCCGGGGCTGCATAATGTTAAAAGGCAGCAGGGACCAGATTGGTAAGACCCTCTCTGATGTGGTTGACCAACATATAGAGGTAAGCACAGAAATGGTTATTTTTGGGATTCAATGCAACACAACACCCCTGTTATTGTCTAAAGACCAAGAAAACATTCTATATATACTGATCCTGCTAGCTAGAAGGGAGATTTGCATTAAATGGCTGAAACAATCACCACCGAAGCATACAGACTGGTTAAACTCTATTCTAAGGGTGTACAATCTAGAGATGCAAAGGAAGAGCACCTAAAAAAATAAATTCTGGAGCATGTGAGAAAGATATAACCAGATAAACACCAGGGGTCCTATGATTAGGGCAAATGACACAACAATCTCAAGTTGGTTCTTGATCTGAGTAGTCATAATGACTAGCTCCCCCACTGCCGTAAATCGTGTGCCTTCGGTTGGACAAAAGAGGGCCCCAAAAGGACAAGGTTACAAAGTATTCCATCCAGGGCGAACCCGGTCCACACTACACTATGTAAAGCACTGAATGGATGCTGGGGCCCTCGATTACTCCATACCCTAAGGATATTTGCTTGATGAGGACAAAAAAAAAAACTATAAAAAAAAACCAAAGGTTACGGATCTTAAGTTTTATTTCATCTAATGTTAAAGTCTCCTAAGAAGATAGTGTCAATGGAAAGAAGGAGGTGTAAAGTCATGAGTTCAATATGTTATGTTGTGAATAAGGTGTTACTTCCAGGTTGATGACAGATATAGTGAGTCTCCCCTCTGTCATTGTGGCGGAGGAAAGCTCTACAAGGAGAAGTATAGAGGATGACAAAGGTATAGCAGAAATAAAAGGCATAATAAGTTACTTTTGTGAATGATTCAGCACCTCTTACTAATTTAGCGAATTGATCCTATCTACTGATGGCATAATTTGGTGAAACAAGAATGTCTATGCATGAGTGGGATTTGGGCTCTAATCGGCTCTCAGTTAAGAAGAGGATGTCTATTGGTGTGACCAAGATGGTAGCCGAGAGGTTGACCCATTCAGAGGATGCAGTACAGTGGGATAAAAAGGCACATCTTGGAGCCTCATTTAGAGTATGGCAGATTGCCCTCTGCCTTCAGGGTGGCAGAGGTAATTACGTCTGCCACCCTGGCCGGACTACTGCCCATCATATTTAGAGATCGTCCTTTGGCCCTACTGAGATGCTTGTACCGTCAGCTGGACTGTTCCCATTGGGCACAGGGTCAAGACTGATTTGCAAATGGCTGGGTCTTAACTGGAATGGCATGGTGAGAAAAAAACGATGGAGTCAGACCCAGATCTCTGTACTGGGGTGAATGTTTGACATTGTTCTGCATTCTGTCCATCAATTGTTCTTTTTGCATTTGTGTAAGAGTAGATCATCTTCTGCCAGTGTCTTTGTAGTGCCCTGATCTAGCCAGCTCCAGACGTGGCACTCATACATTTTCACTTAGGATGGCAACACTCTGGAACCAGTTACCTGCCATTTAGAAAAGGTCGGAAAACCTGCCTTTACTCCTGTTAGACTAGAAGTGGTCCATGCTTTCACCACGGTCTCTTAGCACCAGGTCACCTTTTAGGTAAAAGAGCGATTTAGAAAACTGTTTTACGTTGCATACACTAATATGTAATTCATATTTCTGATTAACGTGCCCAGGAAAAACAATTTTTAAAGAACTATTGCGGTCATATTTTATGTGATGACTAGTTATCTGTGCGAAATTTATTTTTTTATATAATAAAATTTCGCAGAAAGTTGCTAAATTAATTTTTCAGTACCTCAAGTGAAAATTGAATGGAAGACCGTACCTCGCAGTCGGACTTCAAGCGTAATGCGTCTTCCAGATACTTTCTCCTGGAACCAGTCTCCTGCTAGACATTTTCCCTTGAGCAGAAAGTAAACAGTATAAAATGTTTCCAAAATTCATACACGCAAACTTTTCGTATGGTCTCACACAGGACCTATATTATAAGGGTATTTTGAGCATGTGTTTGAATTCGTAAAAAAAATCCTTAACAAGCTTTTTGCGAACCATTGTGAATCCCCAAGCACACATTGTGAACCTTTGCTAATCACAAGCAGAGAGAACCCCGCCTCCCCTTGCCACGTGCAAGGTTCAAGCACAAAGATTTTTCGAGAACTCCTGGGCAAACGTCGGCTGCCAGTTTCCGGAAGCGAACGCACGTTTGCGGAAGCTGCAGGCATCGTGAGGAGCAGCCCATGGCCAGGGCCGGACTGGGAACAGAAACCGGCCCTGGCAAACTGCTCAGCTGGCACCCCCTGGGGTAAGGGGGAGTGCAGCTGAGCAGTATGCGAGAGCCGGTTTCGGCCGATTTTGTTACAGGGGGCTGATATTGCCCAACCCCGGTAACAGAAACGGCCCCCCAGGGACCCAAAATCGTCCACCACCCTAGCGGCCCACTGGGGAAACGCCCGGTGCCCTTTATGGCTAGTTCGGCCCTGCCCATGGCCCACAGATCGCTGCATGCTCTGCCCGGCGTCACATTCACATTTTGCCATACTGGGTCAGGAGTCCTGGTACATACCAAATGTAAATGTGAGATGTGAGCCTGCAATGCCGTTCAGACATCCACCCACTAGCGTTTAGCATTGTGAGCATCAAGGAGGCGCAAAGCGGTTTCCAAGTAGGGGCATATTTATCAATGTTTTTTATGCGATCAGGCTCACAACGCCCATTGGGCTCAAAGGGCTTCAACAGCCCCCCCCCCTTCCTTTGTGTGTGTCAGCCTGGGCTGAGACAGCTTCCCAGGCTGGTGACCGTTTTATTGCAGCCACACCTGAGTATTTCACAGGTCTTTAAAAGACCATTTACTTGCTAATGAGGCTTTGTTGTGTTTTCACCCCTTCTTAGAGCCCCTGCTGGAAGAATTAGCCCCCCTCCCTGAAATTTGGCTCTAGTTGCGCCTCTGCTTGCGATGCAATACCTAAATGGGATTTTTCAAGCCATGCAAGGACACCTTGTTTGGCCCTGAGTGACTTGATAAATCTAGAGTAACACAAGGCAGGGATGTGTTTCATGGGTGGAGTGTGGGTGTTACCACGCACCCACACATGGATTCTGACACATACCCAGATTTACCAACACTGGTAGACCTGAGAATGCGTCAGAATTGTACGCCTCCACCTCGTTTCCTCTAAGTGTGCTGCATTATACAGCACACTTGGAAAGAGGAAAATGGCCCTGGGGATTGTTTTTTGTGCATGAAGGTTTTGCTCCTTGCACAAAAATTAACCTGCCTACAACGCAGGCACCCTTGCAACATGACCCAAGGGTGTCTGCATTGGCACTAGATAGACAAAAGGGCGCCAGCCTAGGAAAGTACAGGAATGCACTGTATAGCGGTTAATACGGCCCCTTCCTGCCCTTTACCTTTAACCTTTTCCGTGCTCATGACGAGTCCAGCTCGTCATGCTGCACGGTGGTCGTGTGCTCATGACGAGCTGGACTCGTAATGCTGCCGCGGCACCTCCCACGTGCGGCGAATTCCCCGCAGGCGTTCTAAAGGAGTGGGCGGAGTCATGACGAGTCCCGCTCGTCATGAGCACAGCTCCACTGTGAAGCATGATGAGCTGGACTCGTCATGAGTACCGTGGCGCCGCGCGCCCCCCCCCTCGCCACGCGGGGGAACTAGCCCCGCGTGGAAGGGGTTCACGCAATGCGGCAAGGTGGCTTGCTGTGTTGCGCTGCGTGAAAGAATGATAAATCTGACCCCTATTTTCTTATTATTGAGGTGGGTTTTTTGCGCCTCACTGCAGACGGTCTTTTGGCACCGTGAAAGAAGCTGGGCCACAGAACTGTGATCCTGTCCGTATTTAGCAGGTTTGTTGCTAGGATGATTTTGCCTAGTAATATTCAGAATTTTAATCTTAACTGAGTTAATGCCGGTCTGTTATGCATCTACGGCTCTGATTAGACTAGCTGCTTTGTCCGCTTTTTCAAAATAACATCAGCTTCCCAGAGCGTGCATCTTATACAAAGAGTGATTGCAATTAACTTGCATCCATTTCATTCCTAGAACTGGGCTTTATTTCAATGATTATAGTACTTATGCTGAATAGCATCTCTTAGAGGTTATATTCTTAGCCTTTTAATGGCGAGGTCATGTGTGCAAACCCCCTTTTTTCTGCAATGCTATAGTTTAATCTATATGGTCCAGCTTTATGACTGCAGCAAAAATAATGCATTCGCTGCTTTCACAATAAGGCTCCCTTTTTTAGGTTTCGGCTACCGTCGCACTGCGTAAGCAGTGGGCGGAGCCGAAATCTTTTGTTTGTAATATGGGGGCCTGAACACGCCCCTCTTCTTCATTGGCTGGCCTCGTAAATGCTGGCCAGCCATTGGAGGAGAGGAGCGTCACTCAGTTCAGGGCCCGCCTAGACGCGATTCGGGGGCGTTTCTGGGTCTTTTTTTAAGTCCCGCCCCTTTGTCCCAGGCCGCGCTGTCATTGGCTGCCGGCCCGGGACACCCCCGTGACGTCATTCCCCGGGCCGCGCTGTGATTGGCTGGCCGGCCCGGGACCTGACTTATTTGCTGTAGATATATATAGCGCGAGCTCGACCCGATGGACACGTTCATTTATGGATATGCACAGGGAGATTAAGGGATTTGCCGAGAATTACAGGATGCTGAGGAGGCGCCCAGGCTCGAACCTGGTTCCCCAGCTCCAAAGTATGCAGCTCTTGCTTAAGGCCACATCGGCACATCCTCTCTTGTAAGTGCTCTTACAATGATCACTTTTCACGCCGAGGTTTCTTCCACCTTAGGCCTCTTTCACAGCACCCAGGAGCTATAAAATACCGATGCATTGTCCACCCCTTGCACGCAGCCACGGACAACGCCTCTCTGCTTCATTTAACTAATGTTCCCTCGGAGACCTCCCACGATGCCGCGGCGAGGGCAGGGAGCTCAGACTGCAGCCTCAGTGTTAACTGCAGGTCAGGGGAGTCAGGAGGGATATCGTTAACCAGTGACTCTGCCAAACCTGGCCGGCTCACTCTCGCCCGTCTGCGGGGGACGAACATAAGCCCCGAGTCCGAGGCGGCGCTGCTGCTCGCCGGCCCGCAGCATTCACACGAATCGCTCATTTGGAGAAGGCAGCCAGCCGCAGATCCGGACCTCTGCCGTGAAACGACGGGCCGGCCCCAACAAAGGGGGAGTTCTGTAAACGCAGTGAATAATGGGAACCCTCTTTCATGGGCGCTGCTAACCTTTTGGCAGCCACCAGCAAACTCTATTCTGCGCCGTTGATTGGGGAGGACAATACGCCGAGGCTCCCTCTGAATGACTGATGCCACCAACAGTGTTCCCATTCACTGGCGTTTGGGAACCACGGGGGACCATTGTCCGCCGTGACTCCTTCAGACAGTAGGGAAGGCGAAAGTGAGCATCGATGGCAGCGCAAGTGTTATAATCTCCCTTTTAAAGCGCCCCGGCTCGACATTTCCAGCTGAGCAACAGGAACTATGCGGTGTCAGAGGAACACAGAGCTGAGGGGCTCAAGCCGGGCCTTCCAATCCCCTTATCGCCCTGCGCTGCTAATACCTCAAAGATGGCGCAGTGCAAAACACAGGAGGGCTGGCCCTGTGCGGATCTGGCCTTTCAACTGCTTAGGAGCGTTTAGCGGCAAAGCAGTTCAAACATGGCGGACAATGCTGAGAGGAAAAACAGTTTAATGAGCTAAAGAGCTGGTGAATGAAAGTGAGCCGCCGTCCCACACTCAGTAGGGCCGCCTCAGGAGCAGTGTCAGTGACGGAGGCCCAGTGTGCAAAGGGTGTGAAGTCGAGCTGCTTCACCGAGAAAAGTGTATGAGCCTCTTCTGTTCATAAGAAACGTTTGTGAAACAGTCAAACTAGAAAACTAGAATGTGGTTACATTATGAGGGACAAAGTAAGAGAAGATAAAAACTAAATTCAGAATTGCACAAGTACTTATAGTATATATATATATATATATACATATATATATATATATATTTCTGCACAGATAAACTTTAGGGTATCAGTGACATAAGGTAGCCAACTGTATCTATTAGGGGCCTATTGGTTTTTGGACGATTCAGAATTTATGAAAATAGACCATTCCAGGAAAGTTTTCCAACTGAGTTGCACTAATTGTCTTGTGCAAAAACAACATTTACACTAAACATGTCGGTGCAAAATTAGCTGACACTGATGGCAATATGTGAGCCCGTACCCTGCATATTGCACCCCAGTTCTCAGCAGCAATCTAAGTATGCCCCGTGTCATGCATGAGTAACTGGGGCCTGCTAACAGCGGGCCTACGGACCCGTTCATTCTTCAGGAGTCAATCAGAAGGCTACTCTTGGGCAAACAAAGGCGCCTTTAATTCACAGCGCTTCGAAGATGCACGCTCTTGGCAGTGCGCCATACCTGGAGAGCAAGTTCCCTGTTCTTTCTTCCTTCCCCGGTTCTCTTGGTCCAAGCTCCCATTCCCCTGGTGTGCTGCAGCCTCCTTCCTGGAAGGCCACCTTGCCATTTATTTTCTTTGTCATTGTAAGTTCAAAATCTGCTTCTCTGGAAGGTTTCAGGGCACACTGAAAAAGCACCTTTGTCAGTGATTAATGTCAGACAGCTTGTTGGCAGAGTGGAGGGGAGCGTTGTCTCTCCCCTTTTCCACCCAAGCCTGTTGCACTTCTGAGAAGGGTGGGGAAGGGGCACTCGAGTGCACGCTCTTTTTTCCCCCTTCATTGTCCTGTAGTCCGTGTTTGTTCTTGATTTCTTCTTTGGCTGTTTTTATGCGCTTTAAGACTGACACACACATTTATAAATACATAAACTAGTCTTTCAGCAGTACTCGTTTACATACTCTTATACCCATCCCAGAATGTCCAACTCCCTACTGTCAAAAGTGCAACGAGGACAGACTCCTTTCGATTTGCATTTAGCGTATATGAATATACAATTTTTCCCATTTTAGATGTTTTGAGGCCAATTCACAAAGGCATATAAGAGCATGTGAATGAGTATTGCAGGAGGAGCTACTTTTTGCTTCAAAATGCCTGCGACTCTGTTCTTTCAATTTTTTTCTGCCAAATGTAATAAGTTATTTGCAATTCCTGAACCTGTATATAGCTGTATGTTGATATTTATGTCTGCCTCAGTGCGGTTTTCATTTATGCACTAGGGGTGCGCGGTATGACTTTTCCATTGGAGCCAGCAGACTCCACGCCTAAGTGCACATGAGTCTGCTCGGGTGATCACATCTTTCGAAGGTAAGGAACTAGCAGCCCACTCTTGTCCCATTATGCAAAAAAATGTACAAAAAAACACAATGCAGTGTGGCTGACCACCTTGTCTTGAGATTTTATGTAACACACAAACATGAACCATCTCTATTTCTAACTTTTTACAACTCAGACAAGCAAAGCTCACCTTTAAAGCTGTTTTTTTAGCTACATGGGCCCTACACTAGCCTTTATTCAGGGCTCTAATTGGACAATCCTTGAACTTTATTCTGTGCTGCTGCATTACACATACTTTGCAGTCAGAAGATCTTACCTGGAGTGGTTCTAAGGCATACACATTTCCCTTTCAGCACTAGAATACTGGCTATTCTTCAAACAGACTTAAACAGCTTTAAACCGCTCTTCGCTTCATCTGCACAGTGCATTTATGCATTCTGTGGTTTTGTGTGTTGTGGCGCTGGTTAGCATATGGTTTTCCTTTCGTGCTCCTTCAAACTCCACCAAGAAGCTGTGGAAGCATTTGTTTTTATTCAGAACTCCAAAGCCCAATCACTGAGCATGGTTGTAGGTACTTTGCTCTTATTGGATAAGTAGTGGTGATTTGGCTATGTGAATCAGACGCTGTGAATCAGACGCTGTGCCCGCTAACACCCCTTGATGAATTTTATAAGATGACACTTCAAATAATTGATTCCTGTCTTTTTCTCCAGCTCCTGCCAGCAGCACTTCTCGTACCCCTAATCCTGCAAGTCTACTTTTCAGTAACACTGCACTTTAAACAGGGCAACCTGCCACGTTGATAGGATCATTCTTATTGCTCCACCACCCCTGGCACTTACATAAAGTTTCCCTGCACGTGCTGTTCACTTTCCTAAAGCTTGGCTGCACGTCCTGGTCGAGAAGGATTTTACTCTGCAACGCCACACGAGGGACATAGTATAGACCAAAACTCTGGGCCAGGTAAATTGCAGTTGGTGGGTGGTCTAAGGGCAGGGGTGCAGAAGTAGGGGTGCGAGAGGTAGTGCAGTGCTTACAAGCTATGGAAGAAGCTGTGCAGTGTCAAGTGTTTTGTAATATTTGGCAAACTGAGAATGCTTGCAAAATAAATTTGATAAATATGTGGAAATATTTCAGCAGTAAGAAAAGATCAAATGAAGCTCATAGTCTTTTTTTGTGATTCTGAAGTGTGATTGTTGCAAAGATTTTAATAGGATCAAAACAAAAAGACACTTTACATGTGTGATGCACACATGAGAAATATGCACAGAAAATCAATTTCCACGTCTTATCATTTATGTGTCACGCAGGGTTAGCAGAAAAGCTGCATAATTGACACAACTGTAGTGCCCAGTTGTGCTCTCTGTGAAAGGCAGTGCCCTAGCACACCATGCTTCAGTCATACCCTTTGGACAATGGCCTCCCCACTCGCTCACCATTCTCCTGTCCAATCCTTTCTCTTCCCCTCGCTCTCTCTACTACTCAATCTACTCTACTACTCACTCTACTACTCACTCTACTACTCACACTCTACTACTCACTCTTTACTACTCACACTTTACTACTCACTCTTTCACTCTTTACTACTTGCTCTTTACTACTCACTTTTTACTACTCACTCTCTAATACTCTCTCGAATACTCACTCTACTACTCTTTACTACTCACTCTACTACTCTCTAATCACTCTCGAATACTCACTATACTCACTACTACTCACTCTAGTCCTCTCTACAACTCTCTACTACTCACTACTACTCACTCTCTATTAATCACTCTATTACTCTCTAGTGCTCACTCTACTACACACTCTCTACTCCTCTACTACGCACTCTGTACTACTCACGCTCTACTACTCACTATTATTCACTCTACTACTAGGTCTCCTAGGTCTCACATTTGCGAGAGATTAAGCTATTGGCATTGTAAATGCCAAAGCCATTTATTTATCTGTTTTCGAAACCAACACATAAATAAACAAGCATTTACAATGCAACGGTTTCGCCTTTGGAAAAGTTAGAGCTATTGGCAATGTAAAGGACAATGCCATTTATTTATCTGTTTTCAAAACCAACACATAAATACAAATTTTGTCATTTACAATGCCAATAGCTCAAACTTTTCCAAAGGCGAAACCGTTGCATTGTAAATGCTTGTTACTTGCTTAGTTTTATATTTAAATCACATAATGAAAACCTCTTGCCACTCACTCTCCTTAGCAAAATAAGCATTTGTTATCCTAGGAAAACTGTTGCTCACAATATTTCACTTTTTTCTGTCTTCAAAAATATACAAAGGAAAGATTTTCTTTCACCAAACTCGAGTTGCCTGCACACCCATCAGCTGTTAATAATATCTTAGTATATTCATAGGGGCTCTGCAGGCTGTAGCAGGGCCTGTCTCCAAACAAATGATGCGCTCTTCCCTGTCAACTTATTAAGACTGTCAGACAGCTATTATGCCTTCAATATGCAATGCACAGAGAGGGGCGATTGCACAGCTGGACTGGGCACAGCGTTAGCCCTGGCCGATTGCTGCTCGACCCGACCCGGGAGGCGGGGGGTGGGGGTGGGGGGGCGGGCATTTGGTGCCAGTGAGAAGCTTTTGTTGCAGGGGGTGATATTGCAGTACTGCGGCAAAACCGCCCCCCACGGGTACAAAACTGGCCCCCACCCTCTGACCCACCGGGGACATGCCCAGTTCCCGCTACGGCTAATCCTACCCTGGGCGATGGTCCAGCAACACTGGGCTGCTCTAAATGCCATTCACATTTTGGATTACCCCATATTGAAGCCATTGGATTTTGTAACTCTCGATCACGACTTATGGAGTTGACGCATAGTCAGTCCATTCGTGCAGTAGGCATATGAGTTAGCATAGAGGGGAGCCGGCAACCCTGCACAAGAACTCTCTCACTAGCACGGTCCTACAAATTCCTAACTCGTATAGCAAAACCTTCCACAATGCGGACCCCGCTTTGGTAGGTCTCCGCATTTCCAGCCGCCACTAGCAATGCTACAGAGTCCTCTCCGGTCCGAACTATCAGCATCTGGTAATATATAATGATTTAAATACTCCCTGTCATACATTATAAGGATATTGCAGGTCACTTAAGAGTTCTGTGATCAAACGGATGTATGACGGTAGAACGCGGTATAAAACACCGCAGACCATCACAACGCAGGTTTTACAACGCAAGTCGTTACAACGACTTGCCTTGGAGGGCGCTGGACTTAGGAGTAGTATAATTTACTATTCCAACTCCAGTCTACATACAGTAGGGAAGATGTTGGATAGTAAATTATACTACTCCTTGTCCTAGAGCGCCCTCCAGCACAAGTCGTGGTAACGACTTGCGTTGTGAAACCCACGTTGTAATGGCACTGCGGTGTCATTACTGCGTTGTAAAGGATGTTCCCCAATCAAACAGAGGAACAAGACTGGAAGTGGAGTTCCATTATACGATGACTTACAATATCCTTTTAATATAAGGCAGAGGGTATTTAATTCTTTATTATGCCCGTTCAAAATCTGCTAAAGTCCTTGGTGTCTTGATATTTTATGTGAAAGAGATAGAATGCTTGTTGATATAACCTATAAAAGAGGAATTCGTAGTTTGAAATTAAACACACTAAAAAGCAGTTAGTGTTTTGCTGGCAAATCTATTCGAATCAGTTTAATGGAAGGTAGATTAGAAAAAAATGCTTTCATAATGTGCGAAAAGGCACATTTTGTCTCATCTTTTCAGTATTGCCCTAAAGAGTGTACAAAAATAAATATGTAACCATGAATATGTTTCTGCTACGAAAAACAATTCAGGAGAGAGGTTTTTCTGCACAATTTGTGATGGTTTTAGTGAATTGGGCAGAATAAATCTACATCATGGAATTCTACCCATTTCGCATACAGGCAAGATGTTCTGTATTCCCTAATCCTGGGCCTGGTCTGTGTATCAAAAATAAATAATTGAGAGGCAAGTGGGCCTTACAAGACAATGAGAAAACCTGAGTATTGTTTTATGTAGCTCTGCCCCCTGAAAACAGCCGAGATGGAGAGTCACACAGGGCCGTATAAGCACATGCATGATTTGATGTTGTGGAAAAACACTGGGATTTTAAAATATTTCACATCCTCCGCTTCAGAACTGCCTGTAAAACCGATGTGTTCTATCCAACACAGTTAGAAAATAATGCTATGAAATTACCTTTCCACGTGGGAGCTGGACTGAAAGTTTGTAATCAAAAACAGTTTCTCGGAATAGCTGTGTTTGTGGTGATCTGTGCACAGCCCTGTCCTTGCCCCCTCTTGAACTTTGCTCAGGCTCCTGGCAAAATGAGCCAACAACCTCCATTTTGTAACACAGAATGTTGTCTATTTTCTAAGCACACAACTGGCCGTTTCCTGGCCAATCAACAATGCTATCGACCTCTCGGCCTCTCCATGGTAATCAGTAAGTCTCCCAGATGCATTCCAGGAAAGCCATCAAGACCTGGCTGTTCATGATTCAACATGATCCTGCCACTGATCCACCCACATCTTTATGCAAATGCTGAGTTACACAAACATAAAGCAGCATAAGAGCTAAAAAAAATAAAAATCTATTGCATTGTAAAATTCTTCTGCAGCTGTGCCCTCCTCCTGTTGGGTAATGAGCCACACTTGGCGACCTATGCAAGAAACATTACCTGGAGGTTAATGAGGAAGGGTGCTTTTACTTCCTTGTCATACATAAAACATTACATTACAAATGCCAATCTTTTTATGGTGTGGAACTTTTTCCAACTAAACAATTCTATTTCTGGCGCATATAATTTACATAACACATCTCCTATGCAGATCGATATAAAAACAAATGCCACCGCACATAAACAAAGAAACGAAATTAATTCAATGTTAACTAGAAAACAATGAACCTATTGGGGATATTGTACTAATTGCATTTGTAAGCAATTTCGAAACCAGGATTTTTTTGTAAAATGTGGCTTATACAGCAAAGGAGCTATCAATCAAACAGTAGATTTGTAGAACGCTTCTCGTCACCCGTGAGGGTATCCAGGCGCTAGCAGGGTCTAGTGGATTAGCCGAATAGCCAGGTATTCAGGGACTTTTGAAACTCTGGAAGAGATGGGGAGGTTCATAGATGAAAGAATAGCTTGTTCTGTAGTAGGGGATCTCTGTGTATAGTCATAATCTAGTGAATAGTCCCGCCCATGTGCGTGGACCCCGGAGCAATCAAAAATAATCTCTTACAGTGTCAAAAAATGCAGAAATGCATAGACACTTAAGAGAAATTTTAAAGACAGATAATGCAGCCAAAAAGGCTACACTGCCCAGTACTTCAACTAGAAATTCCACCATAAAATCCACAAAACAGCAAAAGCCTGTACAGATTTCCATTGCTTTAACAGCAAACTCCCTCAGGAATGATAGAGAGAAGAACCTGGACAGACAAGCCCCATAGGCTGCCATTATGTGGCTTAAATAGGATACTGTGCCTTTAAGGAACCTTCCAGAACCTTCTCCCAGTATCCCAGAATGCATAGCAGGTCCAACTTAGTTTCAGTTCTTTTTTCCGGCTCCTGCAAGCAGGACCCTGGAGCATTGAGCTCTCCCTTTTCAAGGGTTTTGTTGGTGTTTTTACACTAAATTCGATTTTTGGTGCTTTTAAAGTACTTTAGTGACTTTCTTCTTGGGTTCCTGCACTCTTTTATTGTCCATAATGCCAGCATTATTTGACAAATGCCCGAAGTGCTCCAGGAAGAAGGCCAAGTCAGACCCCCATGAGGTCTGTATCCTCTGCCTTCCCTCTTCCCACATCCCTGAGGACTGTGTGATCTGTAGAGGCTTCTCTGGAAGGACCCTGAAGGACAGGAGAAAAATAAGACTTCAGGGACTTGAAGAAAGAAGATTGAAGGCACGAGGTGGGTCAGGAGGGGCTCCTTCTGCCTATGCTGAGGCCTCTGGGGGGCTCCCCAGGGGCAGGAAGTCCAGCCCGCGCCCCAGATCTCTGTCTGGGTCAGTTGCGATGACCACGACGTCGAGAGGGAGGTCCACGGCCAGTTCCCGGTCTCCCCAGGGCTCTGGGTTGACAAAATGTCACCCGTCGACGTCGAGGGACGTGTTCCGGCCGCCGTCGAAGCCGGTGTCGATCTCCTCGTCGTCGCCGTCGGCGTCGAGTGGTCGACATCGGAGGACCCGGCGTCGGCGCTCGCCGTCGAGGCGACACCGCCGTTCGACCGTCAAGGACATCGTCGTCGAGGGGATCCTCGTCGTCGAGACCGCCGTCGAGACGGGAGAAGTCTCCGGCGCCGAAGACGTCGACGTCGAAACATTCAAAGGGATCGACGTCGAGGCGATCCAAGAGGTCGAGGTCGAGACGTACGAAGAGGTCGAGGTCGCCGTCGAGGCGCCATCGCTCGTCGTCGAGGTTTCGTGGTTCGTCCATCCGGTCGGGGTCGACGTCGAGACGTGGACACCGGTCGACGTCGAAGAGTGAGAAACGGTCGACGCCGAAGGGCCGCTCGACGTCTAAGGATCCCCGGTCGTCGTCTGGGCACCGATCTTCAGCGTCTGGAGGCCGTAGGGACAGGCCTAGGACTGTGGGGGGCTCCCCACTGTCCGAACAGGATGATGGCTCGCCGGGAACGGCGTATTCCGAGGTTTATACCCCGAAGAAGCCTTCTGCACCTCCTTCGCTGCCTCCTTTACCGAAGGGTCCGCCTCCGAAGGCTCCGACCCCTCCGCCAGTGCCTCCTCTGCCGGCTCCGCAGGCCCCGCGTCCGGTTACTCCCCCGCCCCCGGTTCCGCCGAGGGCGGTGTCGATGCCCAAGTTTCCGACGCCACCGAAGAAGACTCCTAGGAAGCCTAAGGCTTCTGAACCAGGGAGGCCAGCGGAACATCCGCGACCCAAGAGATCGAGGTCTCGCTCGGGGAGAAGGGACAGATCTAGGAGTGGACGTGGTTCTTCATCGAGATCCAGGCATCGCCATAGGAGGCGTAGGTCCAGGTCACGTTCTGCATCTGGGACCCGTTCTTACTCTCCCACACTGTCTGATTCGCCGGAGACTAGAGTGTCCCCGATAGACGATATAGGCACATTCCAGGAGGTTCTCCTGCATGGAGCGGCGAAGTTGGGGATCAAGGTTGAAGCGCCTACACCTTCGACTTCGGTGATCTTTGAGACATTACATAAAAAACACATGTCTCGCCCCCTGCTGCCTCTGGTGCCGGGGCTCCTCGAGCCGGCTGAACAGCTCTTCCTGACACCGGCAGTGGTGAAGTCTGCACCTTCCAGGCTCCTCAAAAAGTACAGAGCTCCGGACTCGGACTCAGCCTTCTTGAGAAAGGACCCGGTGCCGGATTCGGTAATTGTGACGGCGGCCCGGAAGCTTCATGCCACCTCCCCTGCATCCACGGTGCCTCCAGACAAGGAGAGCCGCTGGATCGACTCTGCTGGTCGGAAGGCGTGTGGTACATCCTCCTCTTCGATGAAAGCTGCCAGTGACTCGGCGTTGTTGGGACGTTACGACCGTGCACTGTGGGACTCAATGGAGCAGTTTGCAGACCTCGTTCCTCGAGACCGCAAAGAGGACTTCATGGAGATCGTCCAGGAGGGGATGCTGGTCTCTAACCAGGCCATCAGCGCCGCGGCGGATATCTCCTTGCTGTCTGCGCACGGATACTGCCACGGGATTAACCAGAGATGCCATGCTTGGCTCAGGTTGACGTCGCTTAAACCGGAAGCACAACAACGTGTGGCGAATCTCCCGTTTTCCGGAGATACCCTCTTCGGAAAACACGCGGATGACGAGATGGCCAGGATGAAGGCCGAGGCGGAGACCCTGACGGCTGTGGGCTTGGAGAAGCCCAAGGAGAAGAAACCCTACCGCCAGTTCCAAAGGCGGTTCGGGTCGCAGGGTCGTGGAAGGGGGCAGTCTGCCGGACAACATCAGCAGCAGCAACAGCAGCAGCAGTACAGAAGGCCCTTCCAGAAACGCCAGGGGGGTAGAGGTAGACAGCAGTCCTCTACCGCTTCCAAGGGCCCGGCCGGGTCTCGACCCTGAGCTGTTACTTCCCCCTCGTCCGTTACCCGCTCCGGTGGGGGGAAGCGTTCAATTTTTTCTGGCAGAGTGGAGAAAACTTACTCAGGACAAGTGGGTGCTGAATATTGTTTGCAATGGATACAGTCTGCGTTTCACCAGCCCTCCTCCATCGATTCCTCCCGTCAGCTCGCAGTATCAACTGCGCGAGCTTCAGGCGGAGGCAGACATTCTGCTAAGGAAAAGGGCGATAGAAGACGTACCTCTGTCTCAAAGAGGAAGAGGTCTTTACTCTCGGTTCTTTCTTGTCCGCAAGAAGGACAAAAACGAGTTCAGGCCCATTCTGGATTTGCGACAGGCAAACAAGTGGATTCGCAGAGAAAAGTTTTGCATGCTGTCGTTGCATCAGATCTACCCTCAGCTGCAACGAGGAGATTGGATGTGTGCCATAGATCTACAGGACGCATACTTCCACGTGCCCATTGCATGCAAACACAGGAAGTTTCTGCGCTTTCAAGTCGGCACCAATCACTATCAGTACACGGTGCTGCCCTTCGGGCTGAAGTCTGCACCCAGGACATTCTCGAAATGTATGGCAGTGGTGGCAGCACACCTGCGGAAGAACAAGGTGTTTGTCTACCCGTACCTGGACGATTGGTTGATCAAGGCCTCCTCCTTCTCGGAAGCTCAAGCACACTTCCAGAAGACGTGCGTTCTCTTGAACAAGCTGGGCTTGCACATCAACATGTGCAAGTCGGTCCCGATTCCGGTCCAGCGCATCCAGTACTTGGGAGCCTCCATCAATACACTGTCAGCAAGCGTGTCTCCTTCGGAAGAGCGACGTTTATCACTCCTTCGGAAGGCTCAGGCTCTCATGTCTACTCCATCCACGACAGTGAGGACGGTGTCTTCTCTGCTGGGATCGATGGCCTCGTGTATCTTCCTGACGCCACATGCGCGGCTGCACATGAGACCGCTGCAAGAGTGCTTGGAGGATCAATGGGACCAGAGGAGAGGATCTTGGGACGACAAGATACGACTGTCTCTGCATGCTCTTCAGTCTCTGAAGTGGTGGTGCTCGAAGGAGAATCTCCTCAGAGGAGTTCCCTTCCACAAGGACATTCCCACACAGACTATCGTGACGGATGCTTCTCTCCAGGGCTGGGGAGCGCACTCCGGAGACCTACAAATTCAAGGGACGTGGTCCCAGATGGAGTCCACGTACCACATCAATTTCCTGGAACTCAGGGCTGTGCACTTGGCACTGAAGGCTTTTCACCCGTCCTTTCAGACCAACTCTCTGCTTGTTCAGACAGACAACACGACAACGATGTATTACCTCAACAAGCAGGGGGGCTCGAGATCGCGCACTCTGTCGCAGGAGGCGCAGGCGATCTGGCACTGGCTTCTGGCTCGAGGACTGTCGATAACGGCCACCCATCTGCCAGGTGTGCAGAATGTTCAGGCAGACGAACTGAGCAGACTCATTCAGGAAAACCACGAATGGGTCATAAACGACGAAGTACTAGGAGAAGTCTTCGCAAGGTGGGGAACTCCAGACGTGGATCTGTTCGCCACCGCCGAAAACAGCAAATGCCGAGGCTTCGCCTCCAGGTACTACCAGCCGGGGACGCTGGGGAACGCGTTATGGATCAACTGGTCGAACAGCTTTCTGTACGCTTTTCCACCAATTCCCCTGATTCCGGCGGTTCTCATCAAGCTGTCCCAGTCCAGGGCGCGGATGATCCTGATTGCCCCGGAATGGCCCAGACAGTGGTGGTTCATGGACCTGCTTCATCGCTCTCTCCTTCCTCACATGAAGCTGCCGTGCAGGCCGGACCTTCTCACGAAGTTCGGGGGGCGGATGGTTCACCCCAACCGCTCGTCTTTGAGTTTGGCGGCATGGCTCCTGAAATAGTGCAATATGGCCATCTGAATCTCCCAGAGGATTGTATGGACATACTGAAGGAGGCTAAGCGACCTTCCACTAGGACTTCTTATGCTTACAAGTGGAAGAGGTTTTGCATCTGGTGCAAGTCTAAGAACTATGACCCTACGACATGCAAGGAAGATGTCATCCTTCCATATCTACTACATCTGGCGCAGTCGGGCCTTAATGTCCATTCCATTAAGGTTCATCTGGCTGCTTTGACTGCCTACAGGAAAGGCCCTTCACAGACTTCCTTCTTCCAGATCCCTGTGATCAAAGATTTTTTGGAAGGCTTGAAGAAAGTGTTCCCTCCTGTCAGGCTTCCTTCGCCTTCGTGGGACTTGAATGTGGTGCTGTCCAGATTGATGAAGGAGCCTTTTGAACCCATTCATAAGGCTTCGTTGCAGCACCTGTCCTGGAAGGCGGCGTTCCTCGTGGCCATTACATCGGCCCGCAGGGTGAGTGAGATTCAGGCGTTGTGTTGCCAGGAACCTTATACTGTGTTTCATGCTGCTAAGGTTGTTATGCGTACTCACCCTAAATTTCTTCCCAAGGTTGTTTCTGATTTTCATATCAATCAGACTATCACTTTGCCTACGTTCTTTCAGAATCCGTCATCTCCAGCGGAAAGGTCTTTACATTCCCTGGATGTGAGGAGGGTGCTGAAGTTTTATCTTGATACGACTAAAGATATTCGTAGGTCTGACCAATTGTTCATTAATTATGGCTCAGTCAGGACAGGTCTTGCTACCTCTAAACAGTCCATTTCTAGGTGGATTGTGTCCTGTATACAATTGTGTTACTGCAAAGCTAATAAGACCTTAGGGGGTAAACCTAAGGCTCATTCCACCAGAGGCAAAGCTGCCACGACAGCTATGCTTCGCAATGTTCCCTTTGCAGAGATCTGCAAGGCGGCCACTTGGAAGTCGGTCCATACCTTTGCTAAGCATTACTGCCTGGACACTGATGCCAGGGCAGACGCTCAGGTTGGGCAGGCTTCGCTGCGGAATTTGTTCGCACAATAGTGGCGTAATTTTCATATTCGCTTGTTGTGGGGATGGGCTTGCCATTCTATTCACTAGATTATGACTATACACAGAGATCCCCTACTACAGAAGGAGTAGTTTCTGTCCTGTAACTCCAGTTCTGTAGTAGGGGTATCTCTGTTATAGTCATAAGGGCCCGCCCTCCTCCCCGGTGGAGATTTGTTCAGGTACATAATGCTACAGGTCTGGCGTTTTTACGCCTTCAAAAAGAACTGAAACTAAGTTGGACCTGCTGTGCATTCTGGGATACTGGGAGAAGGTTCTGGAAGGTTCCTTAAAGGCACAGTATCCTATTTAAGCCACATAATGGCAGCCTATGGGGCTTGTCTGTCCAGGTTCTTCTCTCTATCATTCCTGAGGGAGTTTGCTGTTAAAGCAATGGAAATCTGTACAGGCTTTTGCTGTTTTGTGGATTTTATGGTGGAATTTCTAGTTGAAGTACTGGACAGTGTAGCCTTTTTGGCTGCATTATCTGTCTTTAAAATTTCTCTTAAGTGTCTATGCATTTCTGCATTTTTTGACACTGTAAGAGATTATTTTTGATTGCTCCGGGGTCCACGCACATGGGCGGGACTATTCACTAGATTATGACTATAACAGAGATACCCCTACTACAGAACTGGAGTTACAGGACAGAAACTACTCCTTCCATGTCTTCGCTGACAGGAAAGGGAAGGAGCATGTGCTACATCGGATGCAGGGAGAGGGTTAGAGAAAGGGATGCAGAGCGGAGGTGTCTGGTGTGCTGGTGGAAGTTTAGGCGCTGGTTCAAGGAAGCGGGTCCACAGTCGTGTATGGCCTTGTTTGCAGGGGTCAGGAGCTTGAACTAGCATCAAATGAGCCAGTGGAGTTCCCTGAGGTAGGGGGTGATGTGGGTTCATCTAGGGAGATCCAGGTCGAGTGACTGTGGCGTTCTTGGTGGATTACAGTGTTTATGATTTTGGCCGTCCTGGCTGCCAATACACCCGCAAAGATTTTATAGTCTGTATTTAACAGAGAAATGGGTCTGTACGACTCGGCTTTTAGTGGATCCTTATTAGCTTTAAGAATAAGGGTAACCGTTGCTTCAAACCAAGAGCCAGGTATAGACTCTCCCAGCATATGTATTTTATTAAAGAGATTTTTCAGAACCGGCAGAATTACATCTATTAAAACAAGGTATACCTCTATGGGGAGGCCATCCGGCCCGGCAGCCTTACCTCGGGCCATTTTCTTAAGCTGAGCCTCTACCTCGCCCTCTGTAATGCTGGAGTGTAGAGAAGCTTGATCCACTTGGGACAGCCGTGGAAGGTCAATCTGGTTTAGCCAGTGCTTTATTTCCTGGACACTAATATTTAGATCTTCCTTATATAGGTCCTGCATAAAGAGTCTGGCTTCCTCCCTGATCCCGTCGTCATCATGTACAGTGCTCCCTGTGCTTCTTTGAGTCAAACTATGTATCTGGTTCCTTGCTCTGTCCGCCCTGGCCTTCCAGCCTAGGAGGGACCCACATCTTTCCCCATAGGCGAAGTTTTGAAGTTTGCTGGCATCCCACCTGTCCTTTAAGATCTTATCAAGGTTTGCCTGGAATTCAGCCTGAAGGCCCTCGAGCTCAGTTTGTAGACCAGGGACTTTACTCTGATCATTGGCCGAGGCCCACTGCAGCTCCTGTTCTTTATTTTTAATTTTGCGGAGTCCATCCTCCTCCGCCTTCTTCTTGACTTTGTTTTGTCGAATCGTTAACGAGGTAAAAATACCTTGTAGAAAAGCCTTGACGGCCTCCCAAACTGTCTGCGCATTTGTGGTCCCAAGGTTGTGACTAAAATATTGTTGAGCTTGAGCTATTACCTCCACTTTTACAGCCTCTTTTAATAGGAGTGATCTATCTAAGGTCCACCTCAGCTGGCGTTTACTATGCCTTAGATTCACTACAAGAGCCACAGCAGAGTGGTTAGAAAAAATGGCGGGAACATAGGAGATTGAATCTACATCTGAAAAAATAGTCTGATCTAACAAAAAATAATCTATTCTTGAATGATGTCTTTGCGGGTGTATTGGCAGCCAGGATGGCCAAAATCATAAAAACTGTAATCCATCAAGACCAAAGGGGCTTGAAGACAGCTGAATTAACTCACTTTCCAGGCCATTGGCGCTATCGATGTGGCGGTTGATAAACAACTCCCGCTAACGCTGGTTGCCATCGATGCCACCAAGGCTTTTGATCAAGTGAGCTGGCCATATCTTTGGGAAGCACTAAACGGCTTTGGCTTCCCCAGCAATTTTATCTCCAGTGTCAGATCTCTTTATTCTGTCCCACGAGCAAAAATTTTGGTGAATGGGCTCTTTTGGACTGGGTAAATATTTCTCGAGGCACTAGGCAGGGGTGCCCCCTTTCACCCCTCCTGTTTAATTTGTTCATAGAACCTTTTGTTTGCCGGCTAAGGTCAGACACGTCAATCTCACCTTTTAAAATCGCAGATCTGGTCCTTAAATTTGCTCTCTATGCAGATGACCTGCTTATGTTTACAACCAATCCAGCAGTGTCTAAACCCAGACTGGTCAAGCAGGCCGGGGCATTCGGGGAAATTTCGGGGTACAGAATAAATAGGGACAAGACCGAGATTATGGAGTGGAACTAGGTTATGGGTACACAAGGGGTCAAATCTCGAATGAGATATCTGGGTATTCAATTAGCTCAGAAAATTGAAGATATCCCTAAGATCAACTGGAGCAAGGTCTCCAAAGAGGTCTGCAATCTCCTTCTTCGGTGGTCTGGTTTACCGCTGAACATATTCGGTAGAGTAAATCTTATAAAAATGATAATTCTACCCAAGCTAACTTTTTTGTTTAATTGCATTCCATTAACTTTTTGTGCTGCTGATATTTTAAAACTGCAGGGTAAAATTGGTTCCTTTATTTGGAACACTAAATCTCCCAGAATCGCCTGGAAAAAACTTAGGAGGAACTTACAACGTGGAGGTCTAGCTCTGCCTGATTTACTTAATTACTGCCATGCTTTTCATTTTAAAAACTTCAGAATATTAGCCAATAAATTCGTCCCGTCCTCCTTGGGCCTATTGTTCCATGCCCTACTTCATGATATCCCTCAAGGTCAGGAGTTTTTTCTTTTTAAATTTGGGGACCCTAAATTTTACAAGAAGGTCAGGTTGAAGGTCCTGGAGGCTGCACTAAGAAATTGGACTTATATTAGGAAAAGTCTAAAAGTAACATACTACTCTCCACAGGCTCCCATCTGGGACTCCCCAGGCACTCCTGCCTGCCTTAACGATCATCTTTCTCTGCCTCTTAAACCCGCAGGCATTCAGGTTGGGGGGGATCTTCGGAAGGATTTGCAGGTGTTGAGCTGGGAATCTCTTTCTAACATCACAGGGGGCACGCTCACCAGATTTAAATACTACCAACTCTCCGGGTGGTGGGCAACACAGTCCTGGCACCACGATGATCTGAGTGCTAAGTTTGACATGGTTTCTAGAGAGGGCGGCTGGAAGCGAGAAGTTTCTTTCTGGTATTGGGCTTTGTTGGAGGATGAAAGGCTGCTGGCTTCTGAAACCCAGCATCTGTGGGGAAATAGCCTTGGCCTGGATACACATAATCTAGACGATCTTTGGAGGGATTCTTTTACCATGTTGCAGTCTGTAGTAAAACCAGCCGCTCTTAAGAGAAATCACCTTTTCACAGTTTATAGGGTCTATTGGACCGCAGGGAAACTAGCCAAGGCGTTGGGGTCAGTTTACTATTGCCCTAGATGTAACCACTTGGCGGCTGATGATCTCCACATGTTCATAGAGTGCCCAAAGATCACCAGCTATTGGCTCGAGGTAAAAAGGTTTATTGAAGATGTTCTTCAACAACAGGTGGAGATTAATCTCAGGACAGTCTTTTTTGGCCTAACTCCTGACTACTGCTTAAGAGATTCAGCATCCAAATTTATTTTTTATGTGGTTACCTTGGCCACAAGAGAGATTTTTAGATCATGGAAATCTATAAACCCCCGACCTTTGCAGAGTGTTTGTCACATATAATATTTACTAGCCAGTCAGACATGGCATGTGACATTACCAGTTTGAATAATGTTTGGTTGGCCTTGGCGGCTTGGCGTAATAAGTAAAGTGGTCCCGTGATTTAACCTGGGTACTGTTGGCTCTTTGTTCTTCTTAGTAGTACATGGCTTGGGAGTCATGGTGAAAAGGAGTGGATAAAGGAAACAGTTGTGACTTGAGGGAACCTCATCTTACTATTATTACTGGCCCAACACATGGCGGGAACGAACGAATAAGCCAGATGAGAAGAAGAGGAGGAGGATGCCCTTCAAGAATGCCCAATATGGTGTATAAGGACACAAAAAGAAAAGAAAAAAAAAACAGCCTGACTGTGGCGTTCTGTATTGTTTGTAGTCGTCATCGGAGGTGATCTGCGATCCTTGTTTAGAGAGCGTTGCCGTAGTCCAGTAGGCTGGAGATGAAGGCTTGGGTGATGGTGCATATTGAGCTTTGGGGCAGCCATTTCAATATCTTATGAAGCATGCAGAGGATGAAGAAGCAGGTGGAGCAGATGTAGTTGACCTGAGCCGTCATGGTTAAATTGTCCAGAATGATGCCCAGGTTCCTAGCGTGGTCAGTGGGAGTGGGAGTAGGAGTTGGGCCGAGTTTTGAGGGCCACCTGGATGCATCCCATGAAGAGCTTTTGTTTCTGAAAATAAGTACATTTTTCATGTCTGTTTTCAGCTTCAGGTAGTTGGCCTTCATCAAGCTGGCGACATCTGTCATGCAGTTGTGGAAATTGTTCTTGTTGTTGGTAGTGTCTTCAGAGCGGAAGAGGATTAGTTGTGTTTCGTCAGCGTAGAATATGATGTTGAGCCTGTGTGTTTTGGTGATGCTGGCCAGAGATGGCACAGAATGCGTTGAGGAGGGTGGAGCTGAGCGAGGGTCCTAAGACCACTCCACCAATGATTTCCTCGGGTTCGGAGGTGAAGGGGGGGAAGGTGGACAATTTGTGTTCTTCTGGTGAGGAAAGAGACAATCCATATGAGAGCAGATCCTTTGATGCCTGTTTTGCAACTTTGTAATAAGTGTGTGGTTGTAGACCATATTGAAGGCTTCTGAGAGGTCTAGGAGGCTCAGAGCTGCAATCTCTTCTTGGTCGAGTAGGGCTTGGATGTCATTGGTAGCCGCAATTATTGATGTCTCTGTGCTGTGGTTGCTTCAGAATATGGATTGGGAGGAGCTGAGTAGGAGGTTCCATTCCAGACTTGAGGAGAGTTGTTGGTTGATGGCTTTTTCTAATACTCTGGCTGGGAATGATAGCAGGAATATCAGTTGGTAGTAGCTGAGTTTGCAGGGGTCTGCCAATGGCTTCTTTATTAGGGCTTTGACTTCTGCATGTTTCCAGTCCTCAGGGAAGGGACCGTGGCAATTGAGGTGTTAAACAAGGTGTTGAGCACATGGCTGATTCTGGCTTCTCCTATGCTGAAGATGTGGTGAAGGCATGGGTCGGTTGGGGCCCCTGAGTGGACCAATTTCATGATGGAGGCGGTTTCCTGTGGGGTAAGCTGGCTCCATTTGGATAGTCAAAGGTCTGTGTTGGTAGCGAGGTCATTGTGTTGCTTGAAGAAGTCGGTGGCCTTGGGGTAGGGTTTATATTTTCTGTAGGTGTTGGCAATCCTGGTTGTGGAAAAAGTCTGCAAGATTTTTGCAGAATTCCTGTGAGAGGGTAATGTTGTTTGTTGGAGCTGAGGGGTTGGAGAATTCTTTGACAATGGTGAAGAGTTCTTTGCTATTATTGGAGTTTGATTCAATTCGTGAAGATAAAACCTTTTTCTTCGATTCTCTCAACTGTCTGTGGTAGATGTTGTGAGCTGTCCTTAAGGGAATCTTGTTGGTTGTGTCCTTGTTGGTGATGTCCTTGTTGGCAAGCCATCTCCTTTCCAGTTGTTTACAGTGTTGTTTAGCCGTTCTGTGGTCTTCAGTGTATAGGTTAGCCTGCTTAATGGACCTTCTGTGGGTATTGGTGCCAATGGGAGCCATGATGTGAAACTCTTCCACTGATAATATTGGGTTCAGCAAGGTATGAAGTCAAGTTGAATGAGAGTGAATCTCCGTAGCCAAAGAGCCATTGGAGGACTGTAGCACCAACTCCATAAACAGAAGAGAATTTTCTGTGGTATATTGAAAACTGACAAGAGACTGATAAGGAACAAAGTGCAAACAGGGCCGCCTTCAGCAAATGTAATCAACTTTATATTGACTTTCATCAGGTTATTCTCCATCCTCTGCCACAGATGGAACTCCGGCTGGAAGTCACACAGGTGTTCTGTCAAAGGTGGGTGAAAATGTATACATCTTCCACAGTTTTGAGTGCCATCGCTAAACAGTGGAGATGAGAAATAGGTATGTAATTTGACAGGGGCTCTGGTTTGACACTTGGTTTTTACAGCAGAAGAGATGTGTGAAATATTTGGGCTGTTGTGATTGTCTCATGTGAGAGGGAGCATTAATGAATTTAGTGACAAGGGCATAAGGATAAGGTGGCACCTTTTCATAATGTTATCTTTCTTCGTCTCATTAAAAGGGCCCAAGGGTACTATTTATTGGATGATCCTGGATATTTTGGTTCCTTCAACTGGTGCAAATTAGCAAAATTAGTCAAGAGCGGGGAGTGGCGCTGCATCAATTGTATAATGATTGGTTGAGTCCGAAGGGAAGAGATTTTTGCTCACATGGTGGAAATTTTGTCTCTCAAGAAACATTGGGTGAATGAGGCAGTCATTATAATGGGACACTTTTGCAAATGCTGTCATGGTGGTTGACCATTCATGATATACCTTAGGCAGTCATTTGGTTGAGACATTCATGGTTGAGGCATGGACATAGGAGTATATATTTTTGGTTAATAAATGGCACATCGGTTTCAGCTGTTGCATAGGAGGGTAAGTCATACAGTCAGTGGAAAGGTTAGCTTTCATCCAGCATCTTTCTCTATCCACCACGCTTTACCCTTATTTTAGGAATCGAAGGTCGTCTTCAAAAATCTCTTCATTATTGACATATGACAGACATTTGAAAACAGCCTTGAAAAAGCTCATTGATCTGGACAGAGAGTGAAACACGTGTCCACTGAATATACTTGTAACTATTTGAACAGTACCATCTTGCTTTTTCATAAAGCATTGATATAACTGTGTAGAAAGGTCATTCCAAGCACAGTATAATCACCTATAAAAAGCCAGTATTTCATAAAACTATTAAGCCCCTCAATATGAGTGGGCAGGTTTTATGTGCGATATTTGCACACAAAAACTGACACTGAGAAAAACAGAATTTATTGTGTACGATGATAATCGCCTATTTCAAGTTTTGCCTCTAAAATGGGGCTCAACTTACACTAGAGTAATCAGAGTAATTTGGTCATTTTATATTATTCTGACGCGAAATTACCAAAATTCGCGTGAATACGTCTGTTCACATAAATATCACTAAATGAAGGGTCTTTCTCCTCGCGTAATTACACTAGAGCAAATTATGCAAGTTACATCGAACCCCTAGGCCTCACAAACATATTTGTCAATTTATGGCCCCAAAATGTGCATGACCTGTTACTTCCTGGGCATATAGATGGGTATGGATATGTTTTATCTATTTTTTAGATTCATCCGGTTAAATGTAACGTTTAGTTGTTTATGAGTATATTTAGACACAGGGTGTAAGATTAGGCACACTAGTAGGGACAAGGGGATTCTGGTTAGTGTAGTTGGTAAACGGGAGAGTTTTTTTGGGGGCGGAGCACAGGAGGGTAAGATGAACTAATTACAGCTGGGCAGGTTACACGTGATATTAGAAGCGGTTACGAGAGGCAAGTTATCTTTAATCTTGTTCAAACAGAGAAGTGGAGGACACGCTGTTTACAACGTGATAGGATCACCGCAGGTGAGAATCAGGGACATAATGTTCCTAAACAGCAGATTCAGCCAGTTGTAACCGAGGGAGGAAGTCACATAGGTAGCATTTGTAATTTATGTTTAGTTGTCAGCAACGTAATGATGATTAAGTTGTATTTGATTATTTGTGTTTACACCTCATGGTTATGGGGCATTGCGCAACAGGGTGGGGTCGTATGATGTAGGTTGGTGATAAACACGGGGACACCAATGTATGATGTAATTATTTGTGGTAGCACAGCAATGTTTTATGTGAAGGCTAGAAAAGTTTTGTTAAAAGTTTTGTTAATTTATTTGTTGCTGTACATGGACGATCCTGGTTGGTTGACATACATTCATTAACTATTACAGATACCCCGGACGAAGATCAAGTATGATCAAAATGCATTGGGTGAATGTGAATGTCGATGGAGGACTCGAGTTTCCTAAACGTGCTTGTGATTAAGCCTGGATTGGCAATTCTAAAGCAAACATGATACATGAAATTATGGAATCTCGTACCTTTGATGTGAGAGACAAAAACAGAAAAGAACATAAATAAATGGATTGAAACTTTTGAACACTTTGGATTACTTTTAGAGTACGTGAATAATGTGAATCACAAACGTGTATAAGGCTGTGCAACTCTTAAAGTATGCGCACGGAGCGCATGATATCGTTTCTCAGTATTCATATAGATAGGTAGACCAGCCTCAATTATCTGGGGAAGAGGTTTTCAGTGCACCCAATATATACTTGGTGTGTTAAAAACTACAAAAATCGGAAATTATTGATCCACTCATAATGAGGGTATAGGTGGCAATTGTAGGCCATTTGTTAAACAATGTTCGTCTACACTACACATTCATAAGAAATCTCTAACCATAACATGACCAACCCGATGTAGCAGTCCAAATGTCTACTTCTGTTTACATTTGACATGGAAGGAAATGTAAAATTTTCTTGAAAGTGCAATGCTATCGATTTCTAGTACTTTAGCGCCCAATAGACTATAAATTATGAAACCCAGGCTGTCTTACCTGGGTACGCCCCGCACACCATCCGACCAATAAGCATCAAATGGAATTAAAAAAAAAAGAATTTTTTAAATTCTTTTTATTTGTTATTAAGTCAGTACATTTACATCAGTAAACCGGATACAGTAGTCGGTAACGGCAGGTGAAGCAACCATGGACATTCAAATACTACAGGTTTTAGTCTCATTAAGCAGGGCATAATACATACAGGAGTATTTCGTCTCAAACATAGAAAAAGAGCTAATATACAGGTATTACCTCTAACCTAATCACGTGCAACATCTTGCAGCAATATCTTATATGTTACTGCAGAGGCACATCTCGTTTCCACTCAATTGCGTCCTGTCCACTCCAATGGGCTAGAGCCAGTACACTGTTAATTCAGTACATTGGCACAACATTCCTGGCAATTAATCCATCCAAATATACAATATGGCCATATAGTACATTATAGAGTGCAAGAGAAAATACAAAAAACACATGGTATTCCGTTACTAGTTATTCCTGAGGGCGTGCCAATAAATAACATGACAGCGGTGCCCAAAAATCCCTGGGACTGGAGGTTACTGGCAACAACTCTGCGTATATCGCCAGCTGATCCTGACAGTGTATGAGGTCATTAATCCATTCTTTAAATATGGGTGCCCCTCCCCTAACCCAGCGACATGCTACTCTTCTCTTGGCCATCAATAACGCTAGGGCCACAAATTTACGGTGTGACGCCTGCATTGCTTTACCGTATCCCATCAGGGCCATCATCGGTGTGGGTTTGATCTGTGTATTGACCATCAAAGATAAGGCTTCAAAGACTAGTCTCCAGTACGCATTCACCTCCGGGTACTCCCATGCCAGATGTAGAAAGTCCACCCCCGGGGTTCGACATCTGTCGCATCTGTCTTTCTCCCTTAGCTTGGACTTATGCATTTGGGCTGGAGTATAATACAGCCTATGGAGACATTTATAATGGATCATACGTAATCGACTACTAGCTGACATCTGCTCAGTTTGCGAGGAACAGTATTCCCATTGGTCATCCGTCATCACTGCACCCAATTCCATATCCCAACGCGCTCTTGCCAATGCAGACGGCTCTACCCTCCAGTGTGTGTACTGTAAGATATATTATGGAGACTAACCGTTTAGCTGTGGCCCCCTGGAGAATTTGTTGCAACGGCGTGAGGACCGGGGGTTATGCCGGGAAGCCTGAGGTAACAGAGCGGACACCCTGTCTAAGATGTATATACAAAAAAGTGTCAAGTGGCGTCCGCTGCAACACCTGAAAGATGTGCTCAATCGTCCTAAAATTTCCTTCATGATACATGTCACCCCATGTTGCAATGTGTGTGCGCTCCTTAAACCTATGAAAAACCACTTCTTGAAGAAGAAGCATAGCAGGATGGTACACAAGTGACAGTAGTGGGGAATAAAGCATGGGGGCATCCAGCAGTTTACTTATTGTGGCCCATGGTGCGGCTGCGCAAGTAACAGTGGATGGTTTCTTGTCTCTAAAAGGGAGTGGAACATTCAGCACACCTTCGACCGGAAACGGAAGTGCGAGCCAATGCTCTGCCTCTACCTGAGGCATATAATGCGGTTGGTGTATCCAGAAATATGCATAATGTGCCTGTGCACTAATATAAGATAATTCAAAGTTGGGCACCCCAAACCTGCCCTGCGAGTAGGGCCTGATGAGAACATTCCATTGCAACGGCAGTTGTTTACCCCCCCATATCAATCGCGTCAGCTCTGACTTAAGCGTCTTAAAAAAAATAAGTCCCCGGGTGGAAAGGTATGTTCATAAACAAATACAGCAACTGGGGGAGTACCACCATTTTGAAGGTGTGCTGCATAGCTGGAGCGGTGTATCCACCCGTTTCAGGCACGATTTTCATAGCAGAGAGCAGCGGAAAGGAAACTCCGGAGCCGGGACAAAATGGCGACCGTCAGTCCTCGTAACCCCCGAGGAGCCGTTACGCGACATAAGATGCAGTGAGAAGCGACTGACACGAACCACAGCCGAATACTGGGCGGATCAGGAGATGTGTATACGTGGCATAAATATACACAGAAGAACAGAATCGTGTAGTGTTTGAATCGGGAGCTCAAAATGGCGGCGCCCATATCACCGAAACATCAGTGACAGCCTGCGTTCATAAATGGTGACACAAACGGGAGGTGAGCAAGCGGACTTTGTCCTACAAGCAGCAATCACATGCAGGATAGTAAGGACGCATGATACAACTATTGGGTCTTTGACTTGCTACATCACCGATCCACTATGCGCTTTCAACGGTATTGCAAAAGGAAGAATCGCAAAATGGCGGCGCCCATGTCACGTAGGCGCCAATGTCACGTAGGCGCCAATGACCAATTATAAATAGAAACGGGCGCCTGAAACACGGTATAAGTACAAATTGCCAGATCGAATCAGCGGCTGCATGAAGGGAAACTGGGGCCGATTGTTCTATATGATGATGCCAACTGTTTGAATTGCTGAATTACTGTCGCGTTGCAAGTACGTCCACCGACTCGCCGGAACCTGTGCACTGATGCAGCCTGCGAGCAACTTAGCGACAGATGACTCGATATGGCTGAACTGGCACGAAGACAAATACCCAGCCTCAGTGGATAAGGTACTTTTCATGAGTTTATATTACTAGAATGGCAGGCCGATTGCTGTAAGATTCGGCGTATGCCGCATAAATAGCCACTTAAGTACGAGCGAAGAACCGGTAGATGGAGCACTGACTGACCATCTAAATACGTTAAGGTATCGGCACTATTTCATATACCCCCTGGATTTAGCCCAAGTGACTGTCATAATTAGATTGGGCGGCGGAAGCGGAAAAAATAACTTGTGACGACCAGATACGAATTCTCCTCCGCTCCATGGAAACATAACACGAGGTAGCAAAGTGAGTCCCTGAGCGGTACCACGATGCCAGTCAATAGTAGCGAATACACCATCTCCTAAGACGCTACGAAATCCTACCAGAGTCACGCGGGGAGAAACCAGATAAGCAACAACCCAAACAACGAAGGAAACACTTAACATATGAATGTCAGTACGATCTTGGCTGGAACATTAACCCAAACGCATATGGAGGATACATCTGACCGCAGTGCCTAGATGTTAGCGTAATACAGCCG
Organism: Lissotriton helveticus; assembly: GCF_964261635.1. NCBI lineage: Eukaryota > Metazoa > Chordata > Amphibia > Caudata > Salamandridae > Lissotriton > Lissotriton helveticus. The sequence continues at coordinate 134,371,081 of NC_136071.1, read as the reverse complement.
GTGCAGGAAACACGGAGATCGTGTAGTTACTTTACCACATTGACATAAACGTTAAAGTAAGCTGATGTGCCCTGAGCCATTAACATAAAGGACACGCAAGAGAACGACTGGAGCTGTGGACCATGTGTCATTGACGGAGCGGCACTTGATTATAAAAATACCAGGAGATCCCCCCTCTAGATTAGTAAGGCTACACTATAAAGTCCTACTGCAAGGACGATGTAAAGTCTCTACCACTGAACTGTTCCTTATAAAGTGCTCTATAGTTGATCACCTTGGGTAAAGCAGACAAACAACAATCGAAGATCACTTTTGAAGCACGGAAAATTCCAAAAGGTCAGACTGGGCCCACAGAAGACGAATTAGAGACTGAAATCACAGAAGAAAGTAATATGGAAGGTATTCTTAAAGCCATACAAGCCAACCTACAAGATATCAATGGCAAACTTGACCACCTAACGGGACGGATGGATAGCATGGCTGCTAAAATGGATAAGCAAGGGGAGCGATTGGGTCAGCTGAAAACCGTATATCTGCGGTGGAGGATGAATCACACTCAGCCAAATGTACAGGTATGGAAAAAGTCCTGGAGGTCATCAAAGCAAAGGCGGAGGAGTTGGAAGCCCGATCCCGCCGAAATCATATACATATCGCGGGTCTGCCCGAATCTACCAACGCAGGGCGCATGGAGACATACATTGAACAACTATGCAAGGACATATTCGGCGACAACTCGATGTCACCCATCTTTATTGTCGAAAGAGCACATCGTTCCCTGGCACCAAAACCTCCACCAGGTGCGGCGCCGAGACCCATAGTAGCCCGTGTTTTGAATTATAGAGATTGTGACAACATCTTACGTCTAGCACGTGAAAAAGGAGAAATCCAGTACCAAGGGAATAAATTACTACTAGGACTACACGGTTGCAGTGCAGCAGGCTAGACGAGAGTTCAACACAGCTAAAACCAAGCTATGCGAAATGCAGGTACCCTATGCCATGCTCTATCCAGCTCGATTGAAGATTACTAAGGAGGAAAAAACGGTCATTCTAACTACCCCCAAAGCTGCAATGGATTTCATCAAAAAAATCGCAGGCAAAGGCAAAAATGTGAACAGAAGAGAGAGACAACCAGACTCTGACTGACGGTAAGGTGTCGGAACACAGCATATATATTTGTGAGATATACTGCCACCCAGACGTGTGGTTAACTGACAATCTACATCACTCAAGGGATAGAATGTTTGGTAGGAAATGGCAAGAACAATCTGTGATTACAAAAGGGACATTGACTGTTTGTAATACGTATAGATGGATTGCCACTGTGACCCCCACATCATGTGGGCACCGTATAACTTAGATTACATGTATTGCACTTCATCATGCAAATAATGGTAGGCAAACATGTTGGATTGGACTGGTCACCGTAGGTGCCGTTATGTGGTGATTTGAAAACTTCACGATATATATATTTGCGGTCAGGATTTCAAACTTTGGTGTGAACCATACACTGCTAATGTTGTGCCTTTGGAAGTTGTATTTTTCCTCTTCAACATAAGGTCTGTTAAAAAGTAATAGGTCTGCCCCCATCCTTTCAGTAGGGTGGTGTAGTGTACCCCAGTGGACCTCTACGTGGGTAATCCCCACAAAGTTATGTTTTCGGATGCAGTTCAAAGGGGGACATGGCTTCGGCAAAATTGGGATGCTGAAGTGGGTGAGTTTGGGGAAAGTTGGGGTTTAGTTCTTATGAAAAAGCCAGGGCATTTAAGATGCATTGCTGATATTCATGTTGTGACTTGGTTACAACGCAAAGGGTCAACTGAAGTTATGAGAGTAAACATTGTATCGACAGGTTTCAATATGAGGTATTTTCACATATATGATGAGATAGAGAAAAGGTACGTCAGGTAAAAATAGTTTGAACCTTCTAACTTGGAATATACGGGGATTCACAAATCCTAAAAAAATAAGACAAATATTTGCATGTTTTGACAGATATAACATAGATATAGCACTGTTGCAAGAAACGCACATAGCTCCGACGATGTGCAGGAAAATTGGGGCGAAATGGGCAGATTCCAGTCACTCTGCTAACTATTCCTCCTACTCAAGAGGGGTAATGACGTTAATCAGGAAGGGTGTCAATTTCAAAATCACACGAACGATCCTAGATACAAATGGGAGATATGTTGTTGTGTCAGGAATACTTAGGGGACCACTTGTGACATTGGTAAATGTATATGATCCAAATGTAGACTCCCCTGAATTCTTTCAGGAAATATGGAATCATATGCTCGAATTCACCGACACAAACATCATATGGGGGGGAGACTTTAATGTGGCGCTCTGCGACTCTATAGACCGCTCTGCTACATCCTCGGAACCACATAGGAGGGCCAGAGGGAAAGTGTGGGATGTCATGGAAGAGCTCTCACTTAAAGGCCTCTGGAGAGTGAGATACCCAGATATGACGGGTGCGACACATGTTAATATGGCGCACGGTAGTTGGTCCAGGATAGACTATTGGCTGGGATCAGACAACGCATTATCATGGGCAAGGACACTGAAAACACTACCCAGAACCCTCTCCGACCACAATTTGATTCTATTAACGCTTCAGATACCACATTATACACAACCTCCATTCAGTTGGAGATTTAACGCTAAAGCACTCTTGGATCCTATATATGCAGATACCATAGCTACAGCCATTAAAGTATACTTCCACTTTAATGTCACAACAGTTGAGGACCCAGGCGCACTCTGGGAAGCATTCAAAGCGACACTGAGCGGGGTATGTATGAGTACCACAGTTGGAATTCTGAGGGATATAGGAGAACAGATCACCAAATGTGTAGCCCGAATGAAAGAACTAGAAACGGAATATGAACATACCAAAAACACCGCAATATTGGGCGAACTGAGAAAGCTTTGCACTGAACATCAGACTTACACGACAGATGAACTAAAATATTTCACTAAGCGTCCAATGGCTAGACAATTCGGAGAAGGTGGGAGACCAGGTAAAGTGCTGGCAACGAAAATCTGTGAAGGGAGAGGACCACAAACAATAACACAAATACAAGATGGGGACGGTACACTAATCATGCACCCAGAGGGTATACTACGCAGTTTTGTAAACAACTATAGCACATTGTACGAATCCAAACAGACAGCGCTTCCAGAGGAAACATTCCGATACCTGAACGATATAGCTATTGCATGGCTATCAGACCATCAACAGGAATATTTGTCACTACCAATAACTGTAGAGGAAGTGACAGAAATGATTCAAACGCTACCTAATGGGAAAGCCCCAGGCCCGGACGGGTATACCTGTGAATTCTACAAAACGTACGTAGATATTTTGGCCCCCATTTAGTTGCAATGTATGGTAATGCATTTGACCAGGCAACACTACTCCCGTCGTTACGAGAAGCAGTAATAATAACCCTCCTGAAACCAAATAAGGACCCAGAAATATGCGAGTCCTACAGACCCCTGTCCTTACTAAACATGGATTCGAAAATACTGGCCAAAATTTTAGCTGTTCGCCTACAACCCCTAATGACCAATCTGATTTTACTGGATCAAGCAGGGTTCATACCTACAAGGGCCACTTCTCACAACACCAGAACACTTTTTGCGCTGTCCCACTATTTAACACCTAGCACTAAGGCGGTGGCGGTCATGCTAGATGCCGCCAATGCCTTCGATTCGATAGAATGGTCCTACTTACTGACGATCCTGCAACAAATGGGGTTTCCATCGAGGTTTATAACCTGGATAACGCTTTTATAGACAAACCCAGTAGCCAGGGTTTGTGTGAATGGATATATATCAGATTCCTTCAGTATTGCACGTGGTACGAGACAAGGATGCCCTCTGTCTCCCTTACTATTCGCGCTCGCGTTAGAGCCACTGGCCTTCATTATTAGACAAGCACACAACCACTCCGCACTACACTTCCCTGGACGGCTATTACACATATCACTATATGCAGACGACATGCTTTTATATGTCCGAGACCCAGAACAAAATTTAAACCCTTTCAGTTTCCAGCTCAGCTCACCTCTTTCTTACAGGCAATCAGGTGCCTTTGAAATCTGATTAAAAAAGGGATGAAAATGGCGATGAAAGTGTGGTCAGTGAGACCTGGGAAGAAGGTATGAGACCTGGGAGAAGAAAAGGTAATAAAGCATTACACAGTAAAAAATAATAATAATCTAGACTGATGTTGCCTTCCAAGAAAAGGTACCCGAAGTGCTCATAGGCTGTGATTACATTGGCTGCGCAATCAAATGCGCAAATTACACACCTGCCACTTATTGGTAGCAAAGCATAGGGCACTTAAAGGGTGAGCAATGTGCACCCTATACTACGATGCAGAGCTCGGAATAATGGATGATCCGCAAATTGCGTGAGTTTCCCCTCTCTCTCTCAGGTGAGCAAAATTGATTCTGTAGTATTTGCTCCCTCGATTTACAGCAGGTTTTACGTGCCCCAACTGGAAAGGCAAACCCCTGCATGAGACACGATGTGTTCCTTATTTGCAATTCTAATTGAGATGCAATGAACAGTTTGTCCTTAAACTGCGATTCCAAGCTTAGCTATGAATAAGTGCAAAAAGAACAATTGATAGATGGAATGCTGAACAATGTCAAACATTCACCGCCAGTACAGAAATCTGGGCCTACATCCATCGGTTCTTTGCTCCCCATGCCATTCTAGTTTAGACCCAGCCATATGCAAATCAGCCTTGACCCTGTGCCCCATGGGAACAGTCCAGCCTGAACTGCCTGGCCAGGTCCTCCAACCCATAAACGAGCATCCTGGGACCGGTTTCGTGGTATTACCCCATATCAGCCAGGCTAGCTTGACTCCAGTGGCATGGTGAGCACGGGACCCACGTCTGGGCATACCCGTCCCACTCGATGGCTATGAATAGGGCCACAGTGCTGGTGGAGCGACTCTGCTTGTGAGGGGGGTCTGGCTACCCCTGTCATTCTTGGCTGTGAGTCTTAAGACAACCAACGGTTCAACAGATTATTTCTATTTTTTATGAATTCTTACCGTCAACCTTAGTGTAAGTCACTCGCTTAGGGCATTCTAGGCTTTCTAGGACACTTTGGTAGTTGTTTAGACAAAATATCAGAACCAAAAATATTGTGGGACAAAATATTGTATCCAGAATATTGAAGACAAAAATATTGTGAAAGTAAGTTTCTATAGGTAAGCAAAGTTTTGCTATATATAACTCCACATATATGTACCTTGATATATGCATCTTCAAGGTACGTGGATGTGGAGTTAAGAATAGTAAATCTATACTTATCTATTTGCACTTACCCAGTGACGGCTACTACTCTAAGGAGGAGGAGAGTCGCCCCACTGCCATGATGCAACAAAAGAAAGGAAAAAATAAAATAATAACAACTAATGTTATTAAGATTTGTTTTTCCTCCTGCTGTGGCAGCTTGTGTGAAGAAGCAGGGCAGGGCTGCCGAGCAGGGGAGGAGTGGTACAACCTCCTTAGTGCGCAATGACTGGTTGGCCCTCTCGGGCCGCCCAATACAGTCATGCACACTTTCCCTGTTCTCCATGCAGGCTGCATTACTGCCAGCATGGAGAACATGCCCACCGCTCCAGCCCCTGGCTGAGCACAGTGTCACGGCGCTCAGACCAATCACAACGCTGCATAGCAGCGTTGTGATTGGCTGCAGGGAGCATGGGAGCCCTGGCCTTCCTGATTCCTGTTTCTCCCACAAAGGAAGAGGATGCAGGAGAGGCGGTGGTGGCTGGCCAGCCGGCCAACCGGGAGGTAAGTGATTTAATATTTTTTTTGCCCGATTCCCGCCCCTTCTTCGCCACCCGCCCCTTCTTCCCCACCCACCCCACTGCAGGTGGGAGGTAGCAACTGCACTTACCTTTTCAATATTTTGGCCCTCAATATTTTTTACACAAAATTCTGTCCACACCGTATTTTTGGTTCCGATATTCTGTCATTGATCCATGCAGTAGGGGACGCCCAAAATATCTGGCAGGGTTGAATAAATTATGTTGCATTAATAGGCAAATTATGTGGCGTAATGCGGGACATTTTGCGATAGTCTCATTTCAACATTTTGCCATGTTATACATGCTAAAACTGTCTGGGCCAAGATTTCATGTTATTACTTTCAATTTAACACCCAAATACAGTAATTGAAAGATGACCAGTTAACCATTGCAAAGTTATTTCTACTGTACAGTGACACACGTTGCCACATTTTTAGTAACTTTTGTTTTATTTGACCTGGAAACAATTTGTTTCTTTCATTAAAAACTGCTGATTATGCAGCAGGTGATGGATTGTGTGGCAAATCCATAATTATGTAGGAAGCGCCACAGCCGCAGAGCCACATAATTGCAGTGGCCATGTGTAAAGTCAGATATTTCAGCCAACCAGGTCCATCAATGTTAATGTGGCGACAGACCTTTTCCCTACACCCCCCACAACTATGCATGGACACAGTGCAATGGAGTAAAAATAGCAATATTTAGAACCACAATTCAGCAGGCAATGGGAATTCTGAGCACGATTCACAATGGTAAAATGAGATGAAAGTCTAACTTTATGACTTTTGCTATTCACAAGGAGCATTTAAGAGTAGTATCCCAATCCTAACTCTAGTCTATCCTAACTATAACTCTGCTTTGATGTTAATATACTCTGTGCAGGATACCGTGCTTTTTCCCCATTATTGCTTGAGACTGGTCCATACTTGCATTGCAAGCTCAGTAGAAAAATCATTTGCTGGATTTTTTGAAAAACGTTAGCTATGTTTGACACATCTGCATGCAATCTTCCAAATAAGTTTATTTTAATTTAATTTAATTTTTTAATTTAAAAAACATTTGTAAAGCGCGGCGTTCACCCTGCGGTTTCTTGGCGCTATAGTAGTAGGTCCAGCGACTGAGGGCGGAGTGAACCTGGTGCAGGGAAGGAGGGACAAGTTACAAGGAAAAGGCCTGTTTGAACAGAAACGTTTTTAGGTCTTTACGGAAGGAGGAGTATTGTGTGGCAGATCGTAAATGGTCGGGGAGGGAGTTCCAAAAGGTGGGGGCCAAAGTTGAAAAGTTGGCTCCCCCCCACTTTTTACGTTTAAAACGCGGGATTTGCAGGAGGGATTTAGCAGAACGAAGCTCTCTAACCGGGACATATTCATTGATCACAGAGGAAATGAAGGCTGGGGCAGTGCCCTGGCGGGCCTGAAAGACCATACAGCCGGTTTTAAAGAGGGAGCGTTCCTTGACAGGAAGCCAATGGAGCTCCTTAAGGAGGGGTGTAGAGCGGTGAAAACGTGGGAAACCATACACCAACCGAGCCGCTTGGTTCTGGACCATCTGGAGCTTGCGCAGGCTGTATGCAGGGATGCCGTTGGCATAGTCCAGCCGCGAGATCACCAGCGCGGACATGATCAGCTTAAGTGCCTGGGAGGAAAAGAAACGGGAGACAGCGCGGATAGTTCGGAGAGTGAGGAAACAGGAAGAAACCACAGAGCTGATTTGTGAGTGTAAGGTGAGTTGGTTATTTATTTTGACACCCAGGGTTTTAACTGTGGAGGAAGGAGTGGGGGAGGGACCAAAACAAGAGGGCCAGAAAAGAGAGTTCCAGGGACTGGAAGAACCACCTGTGAGAACCAACTCGGTTTTGTCAGGGTTCAGCTTGAGATGGTTGTGGTTCATCCAGTCCCTGATGAAAATCATAATGGACTGGAAGTTTGAGATAGAGAGGGGAGAAGAGGAGAGGTTAAAGATGAGCTGGAGGTCATCCGCGTAATTATAAACGGTGACCTCCAGCTGCTGAAGTGCCAGGATTAGAGGAAAGATGTAAAGATTGAATAATAAGGGAGAAAGAGAGGAACCCTGGGGGACACCGCAGGTGACTTGAAGTGGGGTGGTCGTGAAGTCCCCCAACCGAACCGCCTGGGTGCGGTCCCTCAGGAAGGAGGATAGCCAGACCAGGGCTGAGCCCTCAATTCCCGCCGCCCTGACACGTGAAAGTAAGATGGTATGGTCCACCGTGTCAAAGGCGGCGGAGAGGTCGAGGAGCACCAGAGCCTGATGTTTGTTGCAATCCATACCCTTCCTGAGGTTGTCCAAGACTGACACCACGACAGATTCGGTAGAATGCCTGGGGCGGAAGCCGGCCTGACAAGATGCCAGACCCCCATTTGTTTCTACATGGGTGCTGAGTAACGAGGTGACATGGCGCTCAAGCACCTTGCCCAAATATGGCAGCAGGGAAATGGGGCGGTAGTTAGCTGAGATGGATGGGTCAGCGCCAGGCTTCTTTAAAATGGGCACTATTGTAGCTGATTTAAGAGCGGGGATCACCACTCCCTGAGTAAGGGAGCTATTAAGGAAAGTAATGGGAGGCTGGGGACAAGTAGAGTAGATCTGTTGTAGGATTTGTGCCGGACAGATGTCTGCCGGAGAACCAGATTTGACTTTAGGAAGTATCTTTAAGAATACTTCCTCAGTAAGGAGGGGAATTGAAGTAAGGTGGCACTGAACAGGGGGAGGGGAAGGGTCAACAAAAGTAGAGGAAGGGAGGGGAATGTTAGCCTTAATGGTTGCAATCTTGTCCAAAAAGTAGGAGTTTAATTGGTCACACAGGGGCTGGGTTAGGGGGATTTGAGGTGAGGCTCTATCGGAATAGGCTAGGTCATTAACTATACCGAAAATCTCCCTAGATTTATTTTCCGCTGTCATTATTTTTGTGGAGAAATAGGAGGTTTTGGCAACTAAAATGGCTTTCTTATACTCAGTTAGTAGTATTGAGTAGTGAGTTTTTAATAAGGGGCAGTAGTTTCTTCTCCACTGTCTCTCTGCTTGCCGTAAGGTCAGTTTTTGTTCTTTTAAGTTGTCGTTGAACCACCTGTTAGAGTCCGTGGGTCGTCGGGTGGAGATACGACGGAGTGGGGCAACCGAGTCGCAACCTCCAGCCAGCCAGGTATTGATAGCGATGGCTTGGGAATTGGATGAAAGACCAGTGAGGGTCGGGGAGGAGTTCTGAAGCAGGAAGGTCAGGGAGGGAAAATCAACTCGGTTCCAATTCCGCGCCCAGGTGTTTCTGGCATGTGGGACCTTAGAAATAGGTTTGAGAAGGATGGAAAAAGAGATAAGGGCATGGTCGGACCAGGGACAGGGAGATACAGACACCGGGGAAACAGGAAGGTTGAGAGACCAAACCTGGTCAAGTATGTGACCACGAGAATGTGTAGGGACAGATATGTGAGGGACAAAGTTCAGGGAAAGAAGAGATTCAGTGAATTCTTTAGATGCGGTGCACTCTGAAGGATCTGAGGGCCAGTAATTGAAATCGCCTAGCACCAAGACCGAGGCATAATTGGCCACCAAAGTGGCCAATAGGTCTTGAAATGCTGGCAAAAACAGAGACGAAGGCTGGGGTGGACGGTACATCAAGAGGCACGTAATTGGAGGGGAAAAGGATAGGGAGCGGACTACAAGGAATTCAGTTTGGGCAATAGGGGGGGAGGGGAGAAGTTGAAAATTAAAATCGGACCGAGCAATTAAGGCCACACCACCACCCATCCTGCCCGCGGGGCGATCGGCGCGCAGAGCAGCGTAGGAAGGGGGGAGGGCGGCCAAGAGTGCGGGTAGGGAGGAATCACAAAACCAGGTTTGGGTCAGGAGCAGTAAGTCGGGCTTCTCGGAATCAAGCAGGACAAACAGCTCGTGGTGGTGTTTGACCGCTGACCTGGTGTTAAGCAAAAGAACAAATAATGAAGGAGTAGGAGGAGGGGGGTCAGGCAGGGAAGAGCACAGCGATGAAGAGGCCGGCAAAGGCAGCGTCAGTGTTGGCAAAGATGGAGGGGCAAGCCCTAGTAAAACGATGTGGCTGCGAACAGATTCTGAAAGTGGCCAGTGGCCCTGGAGGGTGGTGAGCTCCTCAGTAGAGTACGATGTTAATTTGGCATGGGGACATGCCCCTCGCCCCGTCCGGCCGCGGACGGGCGCAGACGGGCTTGCCTTAGGCGTGCCTTCGGCGCGCAAACGGCGCGCCCGCTGCGCACGTCTGCTGCGCGTTCTAGGGTTGCACATTGAGATATAGGTCCTTAGGGGCGGGAGGGGGCGTGGCCTACAAGTGGGCGTGGCCAGCGGCGATGGGAGCCGGTAGAGGGGGGGCACGTGACAGCGCTAGATCCGCTGCACGGCGCCCTCAGGTGCAAAGTGCTTAAAGTTAAAACAAATAGTATTTAAAAACACAAGTAAACATTCAAATGCTGCTTCTCCCGGCTTTCCGCCTCAGGAGACAGGAACCAACAGAGCGCTCGTGTTCAGCGCTTAAAAAGGGCGGGAGGGGGCGTGGCCTACAAGTGGGCGTGGCCAGCGGCGATGGGAGCCGGTAGAGGGGGGGGGCACGTGACAGCGCTAGATCCGCTGCACGGTGCCCTCAGGTGCAAAGTGCTTAAAGTTAAAACAAATAGTATTTAAAGCCACAATTAAACAATCAAATGCTGCTTCTCCCGGCTTTCCGCCTCAGGAGACAGGAACCAACAGAGCGCTCGTGTTCAGCGCTTAAAAAGGGCGGGAGGGGGCGTGGCCTACAAGTGGGCGTGGCCAGCGGCGATGGGAGCCGGTAGAAGGGGGCACGTGACAGCGCTAGATCCACTGCACGGCGCCCTCAGGTGCAAAGTGCTTAAAGTTAAAACAAATAGTATTTAAAAACACAAGTAAACAATCAAATGCTGCTTCTCCCGGCTTTCCGCCTCAGGAGACAGGAATTTGACCTGGAAAAGTTCCATGCCAATCAATCAAGCTGTAGAAGGACATACACAGTCAAAAAAATAGAATTTCCCATCCAAATTCCCACAGAAAATATTGGCTAAGCGAGAAAGTACAAAAAACGTTGCCCAAGAACCATGAACAGAGAATGGTGGTGCCACATGATGTTTCTCCAGCTTTTTCCAGATCGTTTTTTTATCAAGAGTGGGGTCATGATATCTTCCTTTAGCAGTGAAGGATCCTGGTGCTCCTTAGAGATTGGTTGATAAGATGTGGGCCAGCTTCAAGGGCAACTCAGTGGATTTTAATATGTAGAAATGTCAAAAAGTAGTCTACTAGTGTGTACTCAATCAAATCGCAGTATTAAGATTTGAAGAGGTGATACAGCCAAATTTTGATTATCTACCCAATAAAGACAGTGTTCAAGTTATAATAAAAACTCATCAATGAAATGGGATCATGTAAGCATCAGGATGGACTGAAATTCGATGACACTAATTTAGAAAAAGCCAGATGGTGCTCATCTTGTTCTATGGTTTCTAAGACGATTTTGTTTTTGCAAGTAGGATTGTTTTTATATTTCTTCAGCAGCTGGTCCTCTATTTTTTAGCAAAATGGTTTTTCCCGTTTGATTCTGCTCTACAGACAGCTCGATTTCGGTTTTTCGGATAAAGGTTATATCTATTTATTTAAATGTTGTGTAAAGAGCTGGCTATTGACATAGATGTGTGGAGGACAGGTGAGAAGATCAGAGGTCACAAGGAGGGAGGGGGCAGCCAGGTCTGTTTGTCACACACACACCCGCTTTGCCACTGCTACATATATTTATATATCATTAAAGGCCTAGCCTGCATTCGGGCTGTATTTTTAATGAGGAGACAGGTCACATCACCACTAGGACCCTTATTACGAGTTGTTCAGTACTGGGCGGATTTACCACATAGTAAATTTGCTTGCTCATTGTCCATTACCATGCAGTAAATGCAACCGGATACCATGAAGTTAGATCACATAGAATTGGGAATAACCACAAGGGATTGGTTTTTCCAGTAGGTACTATTACATGGAACCCCCAATTACGTGGGGTTTAACAAAAACATTTACCATATGCTTTGAGCAGATGGTAAATGTATGCAGGCGGGGTGGAGGTTGAAGGAAGGGGTGGGGGAATGGGGAGATTATTTCTGGAGTAATGCATGCACCCCACTTTCAGAAAAAAACTGAAATGAGACCACACAATTACCGCATGGTAAAATCGGGTCTGCTTCTCCTACCCCAGAAAAAAGGGTGTGGAAACCCTGAACCACTTAGATTCAGCCAGAGTGGAATTCCATTAGGTCATTCTGCTCCACCTGACTCGTAATGATGGCTGAAGTGCACCATACACTGGTTAGTTAAGACCCCAACAAAAGCTTCAGACAGGCCTGAGTAATCCTATCTCCTTCAAGAGGGGATGGGCAATAGCTATGATGAGCCTTGGGTCACCTGATGATATTCAGACAAAATATAATTGCACAGATATTGTGAGACACAAATATTTTGACAAAATTGTTGTGATGTTAAAAATATTGAGACCGAATATAGATCATAAGAATATCGTTTCGAAGTGTTTTAAATCATATTTTAATATAGTTGTACTTAATGTCCTTTTTTATCATTTAGTAGAGTTTTATTAGTTTTAATGTTATTAATTTTTAATAGTGTTTTTGGTTTTCTCAATTTAGTAAAATAGTTTAAAGTATTTATTTTATTTTATGTCAATTTGCTTTTTTGGTGAGTTGTTGGGTATATAGGGGAATGAGTGGGAAGTTTTTTTAAAATACACTTGTTTAGTTGATTATACATTTTTTATAGTAATTCGTATTTGTTAATTGGATAGTTAGATCATTGATTGTGATAATCATGCAATTCTTCTAAACAATTTGAATATTAATTCAATACATTATGCCTAGGTTTTATTCTATAATGATTCATTTTGTGTCCTTATTTTTTAAAATAATTTGTTTTGTCTGTTATTAATACAAATTTGTGTGGTTATTGGAATTTTAGGGTAATAGGGTGCGAATTGTTTTACATTCATTTTTGAAAATGTTTCAATTGTTTTTTAACATCTTAATTTCAAGTTTTAAATGTCTATTTATATAAATTATATAATGTCAACAATGAATTTTATATGTATATTGAATTATCTTTTATATGTATTTTATATGTATTTTATATTTGTAATTTGTATTAATTTATGATTCAAACTGAACTTTCAAAAGTTTTACATTTTCCCTACTGACCCTTATGCCGCAATGGGAATAGTAAATCTGACCCCTCCAAAGTCCATCACTTAGCCTACGGTTCTTTATGTTGGCGTGTGATTAGTAAATCTGACCCCACCAAAGTGAGACACTTTCCCTACTGTTACTCAGATTAGAGTGGGAATAGTACATTTTACCCTTCCACAGTCCAGCACTTTCCCTACAGTTGCTTGCGTTGAAATAGTGGGGAAAGTGTTAGACTTGGGAGGGGTTAGAGCTATTTTTTCTGTTACTTACTTTGCAGTGGGAATAGTAAATCTGACCACTCCAAGGTTCGAATAGTTTCCCTACTGTTGCTGACTTTTGAGTGGGAAGACTAAACCTAACTGCTGCTAAGTCCAACACTTTTGCTGCTGTTTTTTTACATCAAAGTTCAAATATTAAATCGGACCCCTCCAAAATCCAACACTTTCCCTACTGTTGCTTAAGGTGTAGCGGGAATATCCAATTTGACCCCTCCCAATACTTATCCTACTGTTACTCAGGTTGGAGTTCAATAGTGAATTTAAACACTGCATGTGTAATTAGTTTAGCTGATTTGTTTTTTAATTGTTACAATATGTATTGTTTGTTTACATTTTTTCAGTTAGATCTTATTCATTTATGTTTTATTTTAATGTTATTATAGTTTGTTTCAAATTTTAATATCTAGTATTTGTAATTATAATTCATTATTTTTTTATTTATGTTAAAATAATTGTATGTGTTATGTTGTTTTTTACAATCAATTTAAGGTATTTATTTTTACTGTATGTTTGTATAAGTTATACATTTTTTATATTATAGGTTAAAATATATTTCAAACCTAGTCTTTAAAATTCGATTTAGTTGCATATTTTCTGACAATATTCTGGTCTACAATATTTTTTTGTCTATATTTTTGACTTTACATACACTGGAATATTTGGTGTTCTCAATATATTTTGCCAATATGTTTGTCGCGGATATTTGTATGACGATATTTCGTAATCCAACCCACCTGATGGTGACTCAGTTATGGACTTCCTCTGTGGTTACTTTGTATTGTATGAGGCCCTGTTCCTTGAGGTGAGATAGTCCCAAGAGGTGGAATGACATTTTTAGGTAGAAGGCAATTTTTTATAGAATTGATTTAAGTTTTTTCCATCAATACAACTTTACTTAGGCAGGCTGCTGAGATCTGGAGTCATGCATCCACACCTAAACCCAATCTCTCTTTGTATTTCTTGCAGTTGTAATTGGCTTGAACAATTAGGATTGCCTTCCTTTATCTCAGCTACAGCTTGATGTGCAAGGAGGGAAACGTTCCACTAAGTATTTGGGACACATCTTATCTTTGACAATGGTGCAGAGAAATTTAAATTTAAATTTGACTCTCTGTGCCACTTAAAACCTGTGAAGTTATTGGAGGGGCAGTGAAATGTAATTGATTTGTCAAGTCTCAGTAGCCCCAGTGCTGTGTTCTCCAGTGGTGCATCAGTGGAAGTGGAGGGTTTATTATGAGCAATATGATGAATATGCTGGAGTTTTTGACGATCATTGGTGATCAAACAAAAGGTTCAAATTGATCGACAGTTAGGATCCCACCTTAATGGTCTATGAATACATACTGATATCTTCTGGTTCTTCCACACTGAAGATTTCGGTGATAGCACTAATCTAACATAAGTCGCTATACTACACGAAGCGCTGGACATGTTTTGGAAAAGTGGTGATGTTTTTCATCTATTCCTCATGCTATCCTTGTCAGATGCCGAACTGGACTTCGTCTATATACATCTGGAGATGAAGTTGGTGTCAATCTGGTTAGTAGGCTTAAGAAATCTTGTTGATGTTAACGATATAAGCCTCAACAGAGATGCCTATGGGACCTCATATGTGGTCTGTTCCACTGCTAACAAGTATCAATGTATTCCAACTTGATGACTCCTTTTTGTCATGAATTATTGTGTCCATTTAAGGGTTTGAGATCAAAGCCATTTTTTTAGATGCTGTAGCGAATTTTTCTGCTCCACTGTGTCATGCAGTGTGGATAGGTTGAGACGAATTGGGATTTCCGGTTGACTCACTTCAATGACAGAAGACAGGCCTTTTTTAATATTGATAACCTCAGTGTTAGTTCCATGATCACATTATCTTCTACTTCCTAATGCAACTTGTCTCCATTGAGCTACTGTTCATTTTGTAGTGAAAACCACGCTGTGCTAATACCGGCTTTGGATGGTGTAGTTTTTACCAGGTAATGCACATCCTAAGTGGAGGTAAACTGTCATTGTCCACATATACAATCTCTCAGACCTACTGAACAGAGGAGTTCTAGGACCATAGGGACCCCATGCATACAGTTTTATGAACATTATGAACATTATCCTCCTTTCCATAGATGTCTTTAATAGTACTTTTTCCTCAAAATATAGCAGCAGATAATCTACTGTAGATAGGGATCTGTATCCAGGCCATCTTTGCTGGGTTAGCCCCACTTATTTGTTGACCTAAAGCTGGAGATAAAGGTGTATGTCTCCCCAATGAATGTTCATCATGCACCAAATGAATTTTCTGGCCAGAGGCATGACGAGAGGATGTAATTTTTTGGAAGATTTTCTATTACAACCCTTCATTAGACCCCTAACATTTTCCACTAATAGTTTGGTTGGGAGATTATTTTCTACGTAGCGTACATTAAAGGAGCTAAAGTGCTCTTTTGGTATATAATAACACAGCAAGGAGATCTATAACAAATTATTCAATTTGTTTTTCCTTTTGGGAAAGACCAATATTCACAGCCAGAGACCTAGGAGTCTATTACGATGGTGGGCGAACTTCATCATTTCAGCAAATGGGACCGCCCGCTATGTGTGCTGCGGTCCCGCAAATCCAATTAGGTTGCGCCGGCCACACTGAATCTTACACTCAACTTAAGAAAAAAGTGACCCATTGGGTAGGGGTGCATTCCAATTTGGGCCACTGCATATGTGATCTGATCAACGTGGTGAGACGAGTTAGCTGGCTGGAGAAAGACAAGAAAAACTTTAAAGGGGACTCTGTAGTGATTAACTTTAACTGTCCTATGGAGGCAGTGTGAGTCCTGGCCGCTATTGGCTTCTACGGAGTTAGTAAACCTTCTATAATACTGGCCCTCCTTCTAGGTTATTATTGCAGGCCGGAAGTAGTATGTTCCACATCCTAGACATAGGTTGGACATCAGGGCCATGACCCTCACATAAAGCCTCCTGCATCTATCGCCCTGGAGATTACTAATAGATATGCCCCTCTGAGTTCCTTGGATCTGGGTGATTAACTTGTGCATCCTGTTTTACAGCTAAATCTCATTATGTCCCCCCCCAATTGTCCTTCCGATTGTCCCCCTGATGGCCCTGTTGTGTTCAACCATAAGGATCTTAATTTGTTTAGAACATTGCCGGTCTTGTCTCTAAGTGTAATGATTTGTATTGCCGTTATTTTATTAAGAAGGTTCTTGTGATTGTTTGCAAGAAACCCAGGAGATTACGAATCTTTTCTTATTGGAGGGATATAAAACTTATTTTACACCAGCATTTAATTTGGTTGCTGGTAAGGCAAAAGGCGACCTGGTAATTTTTGTTTCCATAGAAGTTAAGGGCTGATCTAGGAAAAACTTTCTTGATCACCTATTTCACAAGCTTTAGGAATAATCCTTTCAGGCTTTTTTGTATTAAACCAACTTCATTTATATAATGCAAAACCCAGGTTACAGAAATGATCTAATATTCTCTTTTATTGATATATTGACTAAAAAAAAGGGACGGTCTGGCCAACTTAATTATTACACGCATGAAAAACAACACTGGGTGAATAAGGGAAATAGGGTGCACAGAAAACACAGTACCCAATATTATTCAGTCACAACAATAATCAGTGCAGTGCTCAAGAGAAGGGATGTCAGCCCGCATCCCTGGTTTAAACTAAATTAAACAGCAGCTTTGAGCACATGCAAAAATGAGCCTAAAGAAATTCATCCTATAGTCGTCAGTGTGCCTTTTTTTTCTTTAATCGGTCACCACTTCTTGCACCAGCCATTACGTGTTTCTTCTTTGGGTACAGTCACCCTCGACTTCTTCAGGGCTGGAATATTAAATAGGATTGTCTTAACAATGCATCCATAATTAACAAGCCTCAAATTGGTACTACTCATGTGTATACGGATGTACTCCCCACAATGTCAAGTCAAAAAGAACTATGAAGACCAAATGGAAACCATCTGATGTCCAATGGACGATTCACATATATTTATTAGGCATAAACATTCAAGTAATAGTGTTGGAACAAGAAATAAAATCAGTAGAAAATGTTGACTTCTTAAGCTCAGGCCTACAGCTGTGAGAAAACTAGAACATGTTCGTAGACACAATTCAGAAGTACCAACGCTCAAATGAAGAGCAGTATCAACAATTTGAGTCTTGGTACTGTGGGCGACGATGTTTCGTTCCCCAAACCATCATGGGATAATCATCAGGACATGAATTATGTATGCAGCAACACACATGGACTGATCCCTCCATGTCTCTTCCACTTCTTTTGACTTTGACTTCCAAAATTGTTCTTCGTTCTAAAACACATTAATTCAATTAAGGTAGGTTTCATCCACTAGGGACCTGGGATGCCTCTGGGTTTATCTATAAAGGTTTGGCACATTATCTTGGCCAACACGAATGACATTCCTCTTCAATTACTCTCTTTTGACGATGAATTACAGATGTACTAGCATGGAGCATGGCTGAGAGGGAGAACCGCTGTGCATGCCCACCAAACATGCTGTTCCCCTCTTCTATTTAGAGTTGGGGAAGCATCAGGTTTACCGCCTATGCTCGCTCCACCAGTGTGAACCTCTGACCTGGTGGCCTGTCAATCAAGTAGATGCAGGTAAGAATGACTGTCATCCATTCCTTTTGAGGGCAGGGGAACTTTACTCATTTTTTCTGCCCGTGTCCACCAGTAAAGGCAGAGAAATCAAGCTCCTGCTTAGATTGCTTTCCCTCACCAAAAGGGGTTTCCCAGCGATGGCTTTAAATATGCAGTCTGCTCAGACAATCTTCAGGGTTTTGTAGGGAGAAACACAGTGGCCCTGTATATGGAGGATCTCTCTATAGTGCGGACAGTTTTCCACCATGGTGGTGGAAGCCATGGCCACCATCCCCGTGGCAGACCGCTATATTGTCCTCCAGGGTCTGCATAAGGCCCACAGTGTTCACCCTTTGATTTTCATTAATTTCATGCAAGCCCAAGGCGCACATTTTGCCACCTACTTGCCTAATTAAATATGTAATGTTTGTCATCCAGCATTAAGGGGTGTTTTTGAGGTGTGTTTGAATGTAAATGGAACACACCTAAGAAAGTCTATAGAAAGGCATCTCCAGCTCGTTTCCTGGGCCTGTTGTAACATGTTAGAAAAGTGTAGGCACTACCATTTACAGAAAAGGGTCTATTCAAATCAAATCAAATCAAATAAAGCTTTATTCGATTGTAAAATAGTGCAATCATAAAAGCAGTACATACACCAGTATATTCAAAATAACAATGTATAAAATTAAATAACTCCATTAACATTGGTCTTACATAAAAATCAAAAGCATGGATATAATCCGGGATAACAAAAATCAAATCTGAAATTCATTAAAACACTATACTCTTGCTATAGGCAACCGACCTTTTTAAAAACATCGCAACTTTCCAGATCATGTCCGCGTTTTCCAGGGTTTGCAGTGCAATATACGCAGGTCGGCAAGTCCTAAGCCCCATCATTTTTAACTTTGGTTGTATCCACACTTTCCTAACATCACAATAAAAACCACAAAAAAAGACATGGATGGTGGATTGACATGAGCAATCCTCACAAGGACAGGCTATCATAGTGCGGCTCCAATTATTGATGTTAGAAAGCTAGAAAGTCTATGGAATATGCAGAGTCTAAATCTTGTTAATAAAAACCTATCGTACCCTACTGGAACTATAGCTAGATAAGGCTGCATTTTAAAAACACTTAAGATCATTTGATTTTCTAATACCGTGGGCTTGAAAATTTCAGCCGTCAACCTTGTCATTTTCAACATTGCAACACCTTCTTTTTTTAGTTCCTTCCTGCATATTGATTGCAGGGATTCGGGATCAGTAAAATACTCCAGATGACCCAGATTCTGCATAAAATTATAAACATAATAAATCCATGGGATCCTTAGTACTTTTTCCAATGCTAAAATATCCTTTAAAATATCCCTGTTTATTGTAGGTTCTTCTTTATTCCATACTCAATGCCACAATAAGACAGGCTCAAGTTTAATGTCAGACGAATATGTTACATCCAAGTTGGCGTGACAGACATAAGCAGATGTTGTTCTGGGTACCGACAATAGATATCTTAGGAATTTATTTTCCACTACTTGTAGAGAATGTGTATTTGCAATGCCCCAGACCCCAGAACCATAGGTTGCGGTGGAAATACTTTTAGCCCGATAAATTTGTAAATGTTCCACTGGTGGTCTTTTCCCTAATCTTTTCGAAAACTGGGTGAGTGCAGATATAGTATTAATAAAACTGAGTTTTTTAGATCTTATTGCCTGGGCCCAAGTGTCTTCTTGGTGGAACATGACACCCAAATATGAGAAGGTTTTTGTTATTTCAATCTTTTGGTCCGCAATAAACATTTCACAAGATGTTTTCCTCCCCACACCACATCTCATGACATAAGTCTTGGAAGTGTTCACTGATAGTCCTAAGTCGTACATAAAATCATTAAAACCATTTAAAACTCTCTGTAGACCTACTTGTGTTCTAGACAGTAAAGCTGTGTAATCGGCATGCAAAAGAGCAGGAATCGAACAACCATTAATATTAGCGTTTTGCTCAAGTAATGCGCCCTCAAGATCATTTATGTACAAGTTAAAAAGAAACGGTGCAAGGACACATCCTTGACGGACTCCCCTACGTATTGGGATTGGAGTTGTGCACCCACCCTTAACATCAAAGCAAACTCTTGTTTGAGCATCATGATAAAACTGTCTTAAAAAGTGGATAATTTGATCATCCACGCCTATCTTTTCTAGAATCTCCCAAAGTTTATTGTGTCTTACCGAATCAAAAGCAGTTGTCAGGTCTACGCAAGCTAGAAACAAGCTGCCATTTTTTACACTGACATATTTTCCCACTAATAAGGCAAGGTTGAGAGTCTGCTCAATAGTGCCCACTACTTCCAAGAAGCCGTACTGTAAATCAGAAAGGATTCTGTTGTCAGATGCCCAGGCTTTTAGTCTTACTAAAATTACACGACCTAGAATTTTAGTTATTGAGTCTAATAACGAGATGGGCCTGTAGCATCTAGGATCTTGGCACTTTCCCTTTTTAAAGACGGGGACTATAATTGACTATGTCCAGGTTGCCGGAAATGAAACATGGCAACTGGCATTCGCTACTTGCGTAATGATTGGGCCCCATAGAGATAGATTCGATTTAAAAAGATTACAGGGAACACCATCTGGTTTGGGCGCCTTTCCTCCATGGGTGTTTGAGATTGCCGTCATCACCTCATCCAGGGTGAATTTAAGGTCTGTATTTACTGGTTTATTTAGTAATGAATTGCTTAATTAGTTATCAGGTTGATCTATCCCCTTAAAAACCCCTGTGAAATGCTCATCCCACTGTTTTATTTATTTATTTATTTTTTAGATTTCTAAAGCGCGTAGCTACCCTGGGGCGTCCCAGCGCTGTTCCTCTGGGATGGCGATCTCAATGGTGGGGCCCCCGTCTTGTTTTAAGAAAGGTGCTTTAACCGCCTTCCAGAAGGCACTGCTATCTCTACTTATAGCAACCAGATGGAGGGATTCCCAGGCTATCTCTCCTCTCCTTTATAGCTAGGTTATACGTTCTCCTTGCCACCCTTAACGCTTCCTGATCTCTCAGGATAGTATGGAGAAACTTTTTTAAGATTGTGTGTGCTTTCGTGCACTGGGAGTCAAAGCAACCTGATGGTTTTGCTTTCCTGGACTTATGGACAAAAAGGGCCTCCCTCACAGTGCTAGATATTAACACAAAGGCCTCTAAAATGCTGCTGGGACCAGCTATGTCGTTCATACAAATATCGAATTCAGTTTTACATTTGGTCACCATAGTTTTTCAAACACGTTCAGGATCACCCATAGCCCATTTCAATGCATAACAATTCATTCGGTCCAGTACAACTGACTCCAAGGGCTGGGGGGTAAGTGTTAACCCTTTTAATACTTTGTAGCCAACCTTTAAAGGTGGCACACAATGGGAAATGGTCGCTCAGAGATTTATCTCCAATGAAAAATGAACTAACTTGAGAGGCATAGCAGTTTGACAGCAATTAAAAGTCAATCGTAGAAAATAAACCCCGCCCGTTAAAAGTATAACCCATTGATTCGGGTTCTAAACACATTTCATTTACAAATCCTAAGTCCAGGGTGCATAACAGCTCGTTTAACAACTCTCCAAGTTTAGAATGAATAAAGTGTGTGAAACTAGACCCTTCCTCCACGTCAAGCCCGCACACATTTGAATCGACAATAGGACATAGACCACAGTTAAAATCTCCTCCAAAAGGAATTCTAGTATCTTGAGCACTTTTATGCCATATAGATTGAACTTCACTTACTAACTCATTAAAGACAGATGTTACATCAAGCATGGCAGTATTATTATATAAGTTAATCAGAATTACCGATCGCTTGCTATCAATTTTAATATTAATTATCTGGTAGAAAGCATTATCTTACCTAGCTTCAATTTTACTAAAGTTCAGGGTATTTGCGATATATGTACAAAGGCCTCCCTTTAATCTGCCACCTTTGCATTCACTTGCCTTAGTGTGTAGGGTTCTGTACCCGTTAATATGTAATGGGTCTCTTGCCCACGTCGCTTGTAGGCCGAGGATATCCTGACTTTGTATAATTTCGCACCAAATTGGGTCTGTCAGTTTTTGGTATAGACCCGCTATATTCCAAGATACGAATTTACAGAGGGCTTCCTCACCTAACTTATCCTGTGTAAACATTGGCGATTTTGGTGGAGCAGGATTAATAACAGGCTTCATTGCAGGTTGTATTACTTTTAAGCTTATGGCTCCTTTTTTTTATGATTAACTGACTGGCACAAGGCAACAATAACTGGTGACAGTCAGAATCTAACACCCCTTGCCGAAAATCTCCATATCTGGATGTGATTTCATTTTTAAGCCTGTTCTCCATATTAGTAGGATTAACATCCATACTGCATGTAGACCCTTGAGCAAGACTGGGCATGTAGTCATTATGAAATATGCTAAATTCTTGTTTGATTAGTCAGTCAATTGCTTCTAAGGACTCAAATATTTCAAAGCGATTGCTGGTTGACACTGAATAATGCGGGGTTCTGCTATCAAAAAATAAATCCTGCTGCCGATAGCACTGTTCGTCAGTTGAAGGGAGATAGATAAACCCCAAAGGGAGAATATTAATACCATTTACAATGGTATCCCCACTCTTGCTCTATCAAAAAGGAGACGCACTAGATTTGGAGATCTAAACGATAGAACAACGCAATCACCTTGAAAACATTTGTTGGACTTACCAATCCATGAAACTCTGCGTGCCATTTTAAATTCACTGAAAAGAACAGTATTTAACCTGTTCTGGTACTCAGAAAATGGCAGGCTTTGTTACGTAGAGTTAACCAGTGTACACAATTGTTTTTAGGTAGTGGGGGCACATTTGCTAAGACCACTGTGTACGGGGTTTCTTCAGGGGGAGGTTTAAAACCACATTGGACGAGGCCCCAATCACCCTACTCTGCTTGTGTGCCAGAGAACCTAGGTCAGCGGTCATACTACCCCGGCCCCCCCCCCCCATAATGGGCGGAGCGGGATTTTTTAGTGCTGCTTACTGTATCATTGAGAAGTTTTGTCCCTGGTCAATCTGATTGTGTGCACTCGTCAGAAGGTCAGTGCTTGCATTAGGTGTCATCAGAGTCTTCGGATCTTGGCAACAAACCTGGCTAGGTTTAAGATTTGGGCAATAAATTGTAGTAGTTATACCCTTATCCATAACACCGTCCCCCCTTGAGAGCATTGGCCAAGCACCATTACCATTATTATTTCCTACAGCAAAGCTAGTTAATTGAGGAGAGACTCCTAACTTTTCGAGTGAGATTAATCTTTCTTCAATACTGCCCAACTTCTGTACCAAAGGAACAAGAAGGTTAGGAATCAATAATCCCAGGCGTTTACAAAAATGATCCTCGTTTGACCAAACAGGAGGGCTATTCCCGTTGGTATTGTCCTTAATGTTACTGGACAGTGAGGACAAAGAGGAAGAAGCTTTGCTATTCACAACCGGGGAAATCTGTTGAGAAACTGATTTGTGTGTTACGCGCTGGTTTTGTTTCTGGGCCACACATCTTTTCTTTCTTGTTCCCTAGTCAGTTCCCTTCTTAACACCCTGGTTTCTCGTTGCTTGCTGACCTCTGGTGCTGACACCAGTGATCCGTAGCTCCGGCTCTTGCTCGGTCACAGAACTTGTGTCGTGGTCCGAGGGATGAAAGTTAGTGACGGGACCCGGTGAATCAGCAGTGTTATCAATTGGTCGAGGGACAGTGGGAATTTCCAAACCATTCCTTATAACAGTAACTGTACCATTGTCAGGCTGACATGCATATAAGGATTGCGGGTCCAAGGATAGCCTCCGTTCAGTTAGGGCAATTTTGTGCATCAATGCAGATTCAGTCCGTACAAGGAAAGCGTCTAAAGTACCCGCCACCCCAGAACCCACCCCTGATTTGCGTCTATTCATTTGTACAGATTGAGTCACAACTAACTTGAATTTTGCTCCGCATGTTGAAGATTGGATACCTGACTACAAAAATACAGTTGTTAGAGGTCTGGTCCAGCCCAGTCTCTTTCAGGCTCTGATGGGCACAGACGGGCCCGCTCTTGGTCCAGGCTTCGTCCGGGCATTGTCCTGGGCGTGTCCCGCGCCGCGGGTGGAGAGACAGCACTATAAGCGCGATGACCAGGCCCGGACTGGCAATGCCGGGCACCGGGCAATCCCCCGGTCGGCTGGAGGGGGTGGGGGCCGGTTTTCAAAAAGGGGGGGCCGGTTTTGTGGCTGGGGGCCGATTTTCAGTCCGCCCGTCACAGCCTGTGACGGTCGGACTGAAAATCGCCCCCCAGCAGCGTCACGTCACTCACTTAGAAGAAGCCACAAGACTCTCTCTCAGTCAGACTTCCAAGTTAGGTAAAGACAGTTCCGATGCAGGCCTCAGGCCTGCCTGCCCCGGCCCCCGAATAGTAGCGCCGCCGGCGCCGCCAGCATGCCTGATTGACCGGTGCGTGTGTGCACTGTACTCAATGTGCAACCTAACCTAACTTAAACAAACAGAGCGAGGAGGAGGAGGTGCCTGTGCGCAGCGCGCAGAATTCCATTTCCGGCCCCTGCATAATTTTATTCCTACAGTGGCTACTGCCTGGGTAGCGCCGCCGCCTACCAACCCCCCCCCCCCCCCCCCCCACCCCCCTGTGTCTGCCATAGTGCCAGTGCCACCCCGTCCCGTGACCCCACCAACAGCAGGCTTCAAGACGGCAAACGCGGTATAAAGCCTAACGCTCCAAGACCAGAGGCCCGAAAACCAGCAAGGTAAATGTCCGGTTGGACGTTAAGACTTTCATAATGGCAGAGTCACTATAGGGTGGAAAAGCAGTGTATGAATTACCTGATTGCTGCCAGTGCATAAGGGCTGGAAGAGAACGAGTACTCCACCAGCTTGCTTTTTCATGAGCTGGGAAGTGTTGGGACTGAAGCTCTTCGGTTAGGCTGGGGAGGGGTGCCACCTACTTTGTGCCGACATGTGTGAGTCGAAAAGGATTAAATCCATAATGTTTAAATTAAAAGAGTATTTCACACACAGAACTGAGCCAGTTTGGAAATATACTGCGGGGTCTCTGTTAACGAGCAATAGACAGTTTGGCTGAGAACGCCATATGCACAGGTAAAATAAAACAATTCCATACCACAAGGAATATGTAACAGTACATCTGCCCTGTAACATGATTCCATTTTCTGCACTGCGCCGACACAGAAACAGTCTAGGCCCTTCTTTTTGGCGTCTTCAGCTCACACACTGATAAAAAAAATCTTCCAGTTAAAGCACGTTTTGCTTACAGCAGAGCTCAAAAACACAAAAAAGCAATGACTGTCCCGTGTTTTCGAGCTTAATTGTGAGCAAGACTTTCAGTAACTTTGAGATATTTTGAGTTCATTTATGTGCATAAGATGCCCTAAAGAATAGCACAGATCCCACTCTGCGCTGGCACAGTACAGAAATGGGTACCATGGAGCCAAATCAATATGGTTTCCTCTGTCTCGTCACAGAGCCGAGCGCGTGATTTTATGCACCTGTTGTTTGTATTGCATAAAATGAATTAATTCCGAGTTGGGCTTGATTTTCAGACAGTGCATGCAGCTTGGAAACAGTGAGAAGGGGTTACCTCGTTCTGAGTTGTGCTGTCCAACTAATGTTCTAACTCCGAGAAATATTAAGTGAAATGGATTCACTTTTGGCACTACAGGTGCATAAAACAGTCCTCTTGTCTCAGCACTGAGAAAGCGAAGCCCATTATGATTATCATGAAGAAGTGATGCATATCTGAACGTGCACCAAGGTTTAATGATTGAGGCAGATTACTGTGTAATAGGACAAATCTAAACATATAGTTTTTATTAAAGAGGGATGTGAAGATCTGAACATGCACTAATGATTAGTGATTGATGGGGCAAATCAGAACATGCATAACAGTGGTATTTCCTGACATGTACTTAGTATTCTTGGCACAACTCGGTCCACTCCTGCATAAGAGTTGCCTGAAATAATGTGACAATTCTTTACACATTATTGGCATACTTGACATGATGGTGCTCTCCCCTGGTGTAACACATGTACTGGTATTAGATGGGTAATATTTGGCACTTTTATAATATTAACACTGCTGGCCGAGGCCTAAGCCTGTAAGATTTGTGTAACCTGTGTGCAGTGGGTCCGCTCGCTGCCAGCACTGGATTCTAGACAGGAGCTCCGTCCTTCGCATGGCTCTCTAAGTTCTACCCACTGTCTGGCACCTACAGGGGTTTTGCAAATCAGACCCTGACAGCCTGTGCATACTGTAGCTAATGGGGCCTTGATGGGCTTCATGTGTGCCAGGGACATGGAGGTGAGATGTCCTGGGTGTGTGGTGCTCAGTATTCCACCTCTTTGGGTGGATGTGTGTTTTTTTCAGATTCACACCCCTGTGGGTGACATGAACCTCCCCATGATCTTGCTGTGCCACAGTTTGGCCCATCTGTGCTTCTATCAGATGTGGCTAGTAACTGACCCTGAGCCACAGGTGCACAGTACAGGGTATAGACTGTCCTCTTGAGCATCCTTATGGCAATGCACATGGCTCATTTTATGACTTTTCAACCTGGAGATTTCAGTTCTAACCCTTGTTATGGCACGTTTACCAATACTAGTTCTGGATGTGGGTGGAGCCAATAGAGGAAGTGGGTGGGGCCAGTGTAGTGAGTGGGTGGAGCCAGGGGGTGTGGCCTCGTTAAAAAATTTGAGCACCTGCACTTAATATTTTACAAATTAAGCACTGGGAGGGGGGCCACGGACTGCAGCAGCAAATGGCAGTTTAAGGATGACCCAAGTGTCTGAATATAATTTGGACAGATATGAGTCACAGGCAGCTCCTCGACCAGAGCTCCTCAGCCGGCAGCAGGGAAACTAATTATTTGAATAATTCCTACGTGAGATAGTCACATCGCAATTTAAAATTGTGATGTGACTTGTTGAAAGAAATTATTTAAATATTTTAGCACCTCTGCTGCCAGCCAACCCGCTTCCAGTGTTTACAGGCTCCCCATGCATGTCGGAGGTTTCTTGGTGTGGAAATCTGCTCCTGTGTTCCTTTCACCAAGATGCCGCCCACGCCAGCAAAAGACCCCAACTTCCATAACTCACAACTTAGCCGCCTGACCGTGCTAGATGGGAAGCAGCTAGATGTGCGTGTCAGAGGGGGCACTGGCTGGGGCCGCAGAGGGAGCACAGTTTATTTTTGTGGGGAATGTAAAATAATGTATCCTACTGTGCCGATCCACGTCACCATAACAACGAGTCGGTGTGAATAGATTTAGCGCTGTGCTCCAGTTTTGTTTTTCTGAGCGACACATTAGCCATGTCATTGTCCATGTCAGAGTGCTGTCTATGCGTGGCAATACATTTTCATGCAGTGATGTCGACACCAACATCAAAATGCAATTTGTCTAATTCCTGATGTGTGGTACTTGTTAGAGTTGTGTGATGATGTACTTGACTATTTATTGTCTGTCGCAAATTAAAGGTGCGCATTAACATTTACAGGAGGTGTGGCGCAGCCACGGCGACTGGACGCTAGGGACCACGGTTCGATCCCCGGCTCCGGTAGGGATCTGCCCCGCACCATGTGACTCTGGGCAATAGCAGTCGCTTAATCTTCCCAACGGACCCCAGCACCTTGACACCTTCGAGTAATGGTTCGAGCTTTACAAATACTGGACATGGACATGGACACATAGCTGCCAAGTTTTCAGGTTGCTTATGTGTGACATTTCCGTGGTTTCAGTGTACCTATGAGAGGCATTCTACAACCGACAATTTGAGTGACCCTTTCTCGCCAGTAGAATGAAATAACAAAGCCCATATAAAGTGCTAAATACAGACATTACCAACCTTTCTGCAATGAGAAGCACTAGCCTGACTATATATGGTCCATTCTAGCCCCATTAACACACGTTGGAATTAGCCTTAACAATCCCAGTCCATTCTAAAACTCCATTAACGCTCATCAGAATGTTTGAGTTTTAAGTATGCATTGAGAGGAGCTTAACGTGAGTTTCCTTTATTTGTGTGCCAACCAGGGTATTCAAGTACTGGCCAGGCAGGTAAAAAATCACAGCCATGTTGCAACCCTGTGGTAATACTCGATAGATATGGGGGTAGAATGGTGTGAGCTGGTATTTGAACACACGGGGTGGGGATGGCTGTCTTAAATGGGAATGGGGCTTCTAGTGGGGACTGGACAGGACCACACTAATTTGTATAAAAGAATTTTAGTAAGAACAACATTGTATGTCCAACCGTATGAGTATAGATAATCCGTTTCACAACTGTTTCTATGACGAAATATATTTTATGTTTTCTCCTAGTTTTAATTCATTTATTTGTCCTGAAGAATGTGGGATAAAGCTCAAGGTTCCACTGAAACACTGCGTCTACACAATAACTTTTTTTGTGTTTTTATTGTATACAGTTGTTTTCTAAGTTATTTTTGGACCACATATTTTTGATAATGTATTTGGTCCAATGCATGATGAACTATATTAACAAATGTCACTAGTATTTTATGTGTATTTTGGGAGAATTCTTGGTTATTTTTTTACTTTGAAGTTCTGTTCTTCTTATGTTGATAAGCATCCACATAGCAAAAATCTGGATTTTAACAAGTCCAGGGGAAAAACTTTTGTATTGGTTTAGCTGAATCCTATCCCTTGTGCCTTTATAAAATGGGGTTCTCTCTAAATTGTTGATAAAGAGTTGTCGGCCATACCCATCACCCCCATTGTGCACTGAGAGGCGACATTTATCCATACCAATGCGAGGCTGTTGGCCTGCACAGAGAAAGGAGTGGATCCCAAACTTTAGGTTTTTTTAAACCATGTGCTGGGTATCATCAGTGGGAAGATTTGGAGTACATATAGGAATCGCATGAGTATCATCATTTTAATAAGGACTACTCAGCCAAGTATGTTTAGCAGCTGGAGTGCCCTTCGCTGGAGAATTCTTTTAGTTTTTGCCCGGAGGGGAATAAGGGTGAGGCTCCATATAAGGCCTGGTCCCCAAGATGTAGCGAGGCCCAGGTATTGGAAGATAATGCACCTAATAGGAATCGAGGAATGTCATTCAAGATCTTGCTGTTCCCCTGAGTGGGGACCAGCAGGGATTTACTTTTGTTCACTTTGAGGCGAGAGGCCTTCTTGTAGAGTTATAAGAGGGAAAGGCAGTGGGGTCTGGACGCCATCTGTGTATAGCACGATTCTGTCCTCATCCCCACCCTTCCATTGGCAGTCGTGATTTTGAGCATCACAGCCTACCAGTCTGGTCAGGGATGATGGCTTGCACCAAAAGGAGTGGGGAGAGCGGGCATCCTTGTCAGGTACCACAACAAATAGGAAAAGAGGCCAACAACACACCATTTATTTGCACCCGTTCAAGGGTTGGAAATAGAGTAGTTTAGCATACCTACGAAAACATGGGCCTAAGCCCATACGTTCGAGAACCCCACCCAAAAAGCTGTAGTCTATTCAATGAAACTCCTTCTCAAAGTCAACTAGAAGAAGGGCACACGGGTCTTGACATTTCTGTAGTCCGGCCAGCGCTATATGCACCGCTGAATACAGTAGCAGATTCTAGGGCCAGGCATAAAGCTGCATTGATCCGGATGGACAAGATCGGGCAGAATGTATTTAAGCCTTTTTGCAAAGATTTTGAGCTCAGTGTTTATTACGGAAATGGAGCGACATGCCGCGCAATGGTGGCGACTTAGGGATGACGGCAATTGTGGCCAAATCCAGGTCCACCAGTAAGGCTCCAGTCACGAACGCTTCTTAATAAAGGGCAAGTAAATGAAGGGAGAGGATATCACAGAATCTATGGTAATTCTCAATTAGGAAGCCACTGGGTCAGGTGTCTTACTGTGTTCATCCAGAGGACTGTGTGCTCTATGTCTTCAACAGCGAGGGGTGCATCTAGGTCAAATCTAGATGCTATGGAGAGTACAGGGAGTGGGATCATTGAGAGCAAGGATTGGTGGTGTTCACAGGATGGCCTTGGGTGGTATTCAAAAAGGTTACAGTAGTAGTTGAAAAGGACTGCTACTATTTTGGTGGAGTGACTAGTGGTGTCGCCCGCAAAGTCTCAGATCACAGGGATAAATCTGAAGGTCAGATGCCTTGTGACCAGTCTATATAATAGTTTGCCAGTCTTGTCCCTGTTTTCATATACCTTATTTGTTGAGGATCTCTAACACTGCTGGGCCTAGTCATTAGCGATTTGGCGCAGGGAGATTCTTGCAAGTTCTAGCCAGCAGTGAAGGTTTTCTGTTTCGCCCTCTTGACACTGAGGTTTCAGCTGTAATATTTGAATTTTGTGGGTGGTAATGTGGTATAATCTGTCGCTCTCTTGGTGCCAGATGTACCCTTACACAACACCTCTCATGGTGGCTTTACCTGCCACCTATAGTTTATTAGGAGAGGTGACTGTGCCCAGGTTGTATGCTGATTCTCCTCCTGAATGTTCAAATTGGTAGATATTTGGAATACAGGCTCTGTTCACTGTGGCCTTTCCGAATTTCGCCACCACTTTCCCCAATACCCTTGTCAAAAACATTTGATAAGGCACAATCCCACAGCTACTTCGGTCTCAATTTATACTAGCCTAATATTAGTATGATCGCACTTTCCCTGGCTTCAAGAGCAAAGGGAAACTCCCTACTTTTCTGGAGTGCCTGTCAACTATTCCCCTTGTAATTTGACCACCCAATTTGAATATGTGATGAAAATGTGCTGTAAAATTCACCATTTTGGTCTGTCGTTTTCCGAAACCCCCTAGTAATAGCCGGGCTCGCTCGCTGCGCTCGCTCGCTACGCGCCGGACGGGGGCTGGATAGCTACGTGCCAGATGGGGGCTGGTCTGACAACATTTGCCAGGGCTGCTTTCAGTTCCCAGTCCGGCCCTGGCGATGACCCCGCCTCCCCCTCAATCGCGGCAGCTGCAGTAGGGAGTGGTGTACTTTATTGGTTGCAGTCCCCCCCCAGGGTAAAGATGGCTGTGCGAGTGAGGGGGCGTTGCCCTGGGACCCTCGTCCCACCAGGGGTTCCTCCCGGTAATGTTTTAATATCGCCCGTGCAGCCGATGAACAGCAAGGCAGTAAAGGCAATGAAAGTCTCCCGCGCCACGGGGGGGAGAGGCAGCACTGTAAGCATGATGACCCCGCCACCCCCTCACTCGCGGCAGCTGCAGTAGGGAGTTGTGCACTCTGGGGGTTGCAGTCCTCCCCAGGGTGAAGATGGCTGTGCAAGCTAGGCGGCGTTGCCCTGGGACCCTCGTCCCACCAGGTGTTCCTCCCGCTAATGTTTTAATATCGTCCCGTGCAGCCCATGAACAGCAAGTCAGTAAAGGCAATGAAAGTCTCCCCTTACAGAGAAAGGTCTATTCATTTTATTGTGGAGTCCAGTTGACTAGTGTTCCAAGGTTCCCTACCCTCCTGGAGGCCAGAGTGTCAGACCAGATCGACTTCATAAAAACACTGCATACAAAAATACAATGTACATTGCCTTGTCAATTATGAAGAAATCATGATGGAGTATTCTAAAGAAAATCATTGACAATATGCCTAACTCTACGCTAAAAAGAACTAGATTGAAAATGTCTCTTGCACAGAACTCCTGTTTAGTTTTCTCTATGTATAGCTCTGTGCTCTAATTCTATTGTGCATATTGTGATGGAGCTTTGGTTGTGTCTGCACAGCTCTAATAGTGACTGCTCTTGCACCAAACCTGCCTGGTTGATGTCCTGCATTGCACAACCTTTACTCCCAGACGTTTACATTCGTATTAAAATTACCATTCTTTTAGTACGTGCTTCTCTCATTAGCTAGTCACGTTGTAGTAAATGTATTCATGTTCGATTAATTAAGGTCATTACATGTCTAAAACTATACATAAAACAACAAGTTTTACAACCGGGGTTGTTATAAAAAGTTTTTAAACTGAGTAGTTTCATTAGTATAAAAAGTTGAAACATGTCAAAGAGGCTGATCAAATACATTTATCGCTATGGGACTTTTGAATGACAGTGTCCGAGGTAGTAAGGGTGAGGGAGTAAAGTGCAATGTGCCAGGTGCAACCATCTAGGGCATCCTGCTGTTTGGGCACGAGCTGCAGACGACTAGTCACCTCAAGATGGTTTGAGCTTAGCTAGTAGAGGTTCCCTTCCCTCGGTAGTCTGAACACTAGGGGCCCGATTCACAGAATGAACTTAAGACTCAAACCTAAATTTACTACTATTTTGGTATTCACAGAATGCATTTACTACTTTTGGCATTCACAGAATGAACTTACTATTTTTGGTATTCACAGAAGTTAGGATTTTGTCTTAAGTTTGTCTTAAGACAAACTTAAGACAGACTTGAGACAGACTTAAGTTAGGATTTTGTCTTAAGTCTGTCTTAAGTCTGTCTTAAGACAAACTTAAGACAAAATCCTAACTTCTGTGAATACCAAAAGTAGTAAGTTCATTCTGTGAATGCCAAAAGTAGTAAGTGCATTCTGTGAATACCAAAATAGTAGTAAGTTTAGGATTGAGTCTTAAGTTCATTCTGTGAATTGGGCCCTAGGCCCTGATTATGAGCCACGCAAATATATGTGCGGAGATGTCAGCGGGTTAAAATTCATTTTTTTGTCAGTATCGCCACACATATAACCACCAATTACAAGTTATGCACCAAGAGATGAGAATAACTGTGCGGATCAGGTTTTAGTGGGCAGATTTCCCACAGAAGTCTCAGTTCTTTGGTGTTTAATACACACATTTACCATCTGCTGACAGTAGGTGGTAAATGCATGCGAGAGGGCTGGGGTGGGGGTGGAGTGATAGGTGTGCTGAGGGTAGCAGAGGGAAGGGAGGACGTTGCCTGGCATGGGAGCATTCTATACTCCCCTATTCCATAGTAGAGGGTTGGCGGGGCTGGGATCATGTTGATGATGTGCTACAGCCCATCACCAACCCAATTTTACTGGACTGAATTTACGGGTCCATTGTTCCATCTCCTGGAAATCCCAGTTGCCGGAACACTGGGCCACTAACAATTAAGTGAAGTAGAATTCCACATTGGAGTTCTGCTACATGTAAATTGTAGTCAGACAGCATTCAGCGAACAGTAATCAGGGCCTTCTAAGGATGAAAGCAGAAAGTTAATTTTAAATATCTTTTTTTAAAAATGTATTTCAACTCTCAAATACATGAAGTCGAATACAAATGTATTCCATAAATTGTAAATAGAGAGTTATTTGTCCATTCCCAATCCATTTCAGGAATAAATCTCTTACTCAGGGGGGCAAAAATTAACTTATACAAAAGGTGGAAGCACTTTAGAGGGAGATGCCTCACAAGTTCACAAGTGCTAGGTGTTTAAAGGGGTGGAGGCAGGGCACAAGTCGGGGGCACACGCGGGTGGACGGCATCCACCCACTATTTTCACAGACTGAACGCAGTCCACCCTGCCAAGAAGTAGGGCCCCCCTGAATAATGTGCTGAACTTGTCCTGGTGTAATTTCAAACTCCGGGACACTTTCAGCAGCGTCTGCATGTTATCTGCTTTCCATCTGCAACAAGCAACAACGTGCAGGCGGGGACAGGGCTTTCTTATTTAAGACTTGTGGTGGGCCTTTACAATGGCCGAATTTGACGGGTCATCAGGCCTCCTTTTGTTGGATTCTCTTGGCTGGGAGCAGTCAGGAGCTTCACAACTAGATGCAAAAGCAGCATAGGCGGAACAAAGGCTCACACCTTGTTAGCACTTCACAAATACTTAAGAAAGGCAGCCTTTCACTTTGTTCAGTCCTTTTTCAATAGATAGGCATGCAGTGTAAGGATGTCAGATGTGTTGGTCTTTCCCAGTATTTATACAAAACAAATTGCATTTATATAGCGCTTACTTCCCCAGAGGAGGCTTTGAAATAATTTAAGTACCACTATTTTTTCTTGTACAGCCCTACTCATCACAATGCAGGGTGTCAGAGAGCTTTACATCAACACGTGCATATCACATATAAATAAATTATAGACGTTGGTAAATGAATGTACAGGATGTGTTACATAAAACTGGGGGCTTACAAGGTGTAGTAGTCACATATCATCTTCCATAGCTCACTGTGCTATTATCCTCAAAATACGCTCAAAATTACACATGGCACAACCGCTAAACATATATGTAAGGGCGTAAGATCTGATGCCACTTTTTGTGATGCCACTTCCTGTAAAGTCGTGGCTTGTGATGCCACTTCCGGTGATGTCAATTCCTGTGATGCCACATGTGATGTCATGCGCCGTGATGTCACATGCTGGGATGTTACGTGCTGTGATGTCACATGACGTGATGTCACACGGTGTGATGTCACTTGCAAACTACCTAACTAGGGGGCAGATTAGGATACCGTTTTTTCCGTATCCTCCGGGCCGGCAGAAGCCTCCGCCGGCCCGGAGGATACGGAAAAACCGCAGCGGACCCACCAAAGACCCACCGCCACATTAGGATGGCTGGTGGGTCCAGGTTTACATCTGCAGCTTTCCGCCACGGTTGGCTTACAACCGCGGCGGAAAAGCCCTAATATGGTGGCGTGTCTCTCAGACACCGCCAGCCATATTAGGATGCCCAAAAAGAAATGCTTTTCCACGGCGGGCTTTCCGCCGTGGAAAAGCATACGGAGCTTCACTGCGGGGGGCTGTTGCGGGCCCCCTGGGTGAAGGGGGGTGGGGGTGCACATGGGGGGTACCTATGGTACCCCCCTGCATTTGTATGCAGTAATCGGCAGGCACCGCACGGTGCCTGCCGCTTTCTGCATACAAATGCAATGTATGCATTTTTAACATTGCGCGGGTGCAGCTTGAAGCTGCACCCGCCGCAATGTTAAATATAGAGGATGTGACCGCCAGGGTGGCGGTCACATCCTAATTGGAGAGGAGGGAACTCCGCAGGCCATGCGGAGGTTCCCTCCTCCTCGATGGTCGCGGACGGACTCAAGTCCGTCCGCGATCATAATGAGCCCCAGGGTTAGTCCCCCCACTTCTTTTTTAGGTCTTGTGCCCTGGGTGGAGGGTAGTTGAAATTGAGAGAGTGAGCGAGAGAAAAAGAGAGAGAGACAAAGAGAGAGAGAGAGAGAGAGAGAGAGAGACAGAAAGAGGTGTTAGACTTAGGTTTCAATCATGAGACTCTCAGAAGCAGCGGTGCAGTAATACCACATCTGGTAGTACCGCGGGAGTCCAAGTAATCATCTCTCTGCCGCTATTGAAAGGGGACTACCATAAATTCTATGTTAACACACTTATTTCTGCCTGGTAGTTTAGTATTCCTTGAGAGTTTGTATCTAGAAAACAATGCGGTAACACCACAAGAGGTATTGCTGCTTTCCACCTAATATCAATTCAGGCAGTTTCTGCTTCCATCGGTGTTACGAGGCAACTATTAATGGGGCCCTTAGAATACGTAAAATATCGCTTAATATCACCTCGGTGTAAAATACCACTAACAGGCCAGTTTAGGTGATTTGGTCTCCTGTAGTTAAGAGATAATGCTCCATTGGGGGAACCAAACAATTTATGTATCCGTGTGTAATATAATTGGTGCTCATGTAAAGCGCTCCAATACCCTTGGTTCGAGTTCGCCCTATATAACACTGCAACAACAAAAAAAAATTAAAGATACTGCTGTCACAGAAATATTTGCATTGAAAGTTAGCTGCTGACGCCTGTCAAAGATAAGGAGAACCGGTAGATGTCAAAGAAATAAGACGCCTTTCTCAAATATGCTGTTTTGCTCAAATTATCCAAATTGCTAGGTATCAGTACAGCTCGTCACAGACATCAAGGTACATGCATATTACAATTTAAGCGTGGTTCAAACAATAATTAGATTTACAGCTGGGAGCTAAGGTAAAAGAAGAAGCATTTGGTTACCAAGTAACGACCAAAGAAAGCTTTAAACGTATTGTGCGCTGTGAATATTGATTGACCAATGTATAACTGACCGCTTACCTGGTCACATAATTGGATAAAATGTAGGGTACTTTCCGTGCTATAAGTTATTTTTTATTGGACACACCTATAGGCCTTTTCCTCTTGACTCTCAAAAGTTAACGTTGATAAATGCCAATATTGTAACTATTGTGTTTTGCAATATATATTTATATATATCTATAACTGACGCTAACAACTTAACAATTGTGAATCTCACACCCAGGACTCTAACGGATTATGAGAAGTCAGTTCTACAACTGGGCTTATCATTTTGCCCATCAAAAAGCTGGAGTATACCCAGACAAGAATTGATCTTTTTAAATTTGCAAGGAAGGTTAATGGAATGGAACTTTTAACCAGCCATGATCTCAGCATGGGACAATTTTGGAGGAGTTACAAATGGAGGGTATGACAGCCACATAGGCTGCAAATATGAACCTTAACATTGCACATAGTAATGATAATGTGGTTATATTGCAAGAGAGCCCGAGGAGTCCATTTAAACCAGCTTCCAAGTTTGTTCCCCAGATGCCACACAACGCAATTGATCTGTTCACGGATCAGGTAACCAAAGGTCTGATGAAACTCAGATCTAGAGAAGAGCATCGTAACATTAATAACATAATGGAGCAACAAAGAAAGGCAATCAAAAATCTACAAGGAGATCATACAATCGTCTGTAAACCTCGGACAAAGGGGGGAATGTAGTCTTGCTTACCTCCGAATATTACTGCAAGGAAGCATTGAAACAGCTTAATGACACGTCCAATTATAGATGCATCTCCATGAAAGAGAATTCCAATAGCATTGAAATCTATGGACATCTCATGAGCAAATGGAAACACAAAGGTATGTTGGACGATAATGAATACACATTTTTAAATTGTAAACATCCAGTTATTCCTACTTTTTATCATCTCCCCAATTTGCATAAGGACAATGGGAACCCCCCCCCCGGGTGTCCCAGTGTATCCTCGAAGGGAGCAATAACTGAAAATATGTCCACGTTCATTGATTTCTTCTTGTTTGATTTTGTGATTGAACTGACCTTGTACATTCAAGACACCAAAGACTTTTTAAAGAGAATTGAAGGCTTCCCCTGGGAATCTGATTTTGTTATAATTACTCAAGATATTTCTAGCCTGTACACTAGTATTCAACATGAGAAGGGCCTGGAAGCCATTGAATACTTTTTGAAAGGACGCGCCTTAACATATACGGAACACAACTGTATGATCCTGGAATCTGTCAAATATTGCCTAACCAATAACATTTACCTTTTTTAGGAATAATTGTTCAGACAGACGCAAGGCACGGCCATGGGCACCTGCTTCGCCCCAGCTATGCAAATCTTTTCGTAGGCTGGTGGGAGAAGTGGGTGGCCTGGTCGGATACCAATGAAGTATGGACCAATAAATTGGTCAGCTGGAACCGGTATATTGATGACTTATTCATCATATACAACGGTACAGAAGAGTCAGCCAGGGATTATGTCAAGGTTCTGAACACTAACAATCTAAATTTAAAGTTTGGTGGGGAGATTTACGAGTCTTTGTTTCTGATGGAAGACTGTGCACAGTTCTACATAGAAAACTGACGGCGGGTAATTCCGTATTGCATTCCAGCAGCTGCCATATGGACAAACTAATTCATAGTATTCCATATGGTGAGCTGCTGAGGATAAAGAGGAACTGTACCCGGGAGTGTGACTTCCAAGTGGCAGCAAATGAGAGCGCATCTAGATTCCACACATGAGGGTATTCAGCGGAAGTTCTGCTGAGTGCCAGAAACAAGATAGATACCAAGGACAGAACGGAACTGATATGTGGGGTATCAAGAACCAAACAGAGGAAAGAGCGAGCTAGATTATCTCAAAGCACAGATTGTAGATTGATCACCAACTTTTCTAGCAATCAAAATGATCTGAGACAAATACTGAGGAATAACTGGCATATCCTTAAATCTGATCCAGTTATAGGAGAGGATCTGGCCAGATCCCCCAACTGTCATTCAGGAAGGCCAGATCTTTACAAGATCATTTGCTTCAGAGTCACTATTCTTTATGAAAAAGTGACTCATGATTCAGCCAAATAAAGGGCTTTCACCCTTGCAAAAATTGCAAGGCGTGCAAAAACAGCAATACGGTCTTGTCATATGATGTTATGGCCGTCTTTCCATCTATCTCAGTTCCTGCTTCATTGGCACTTATGGGAAATCTCAAATCTGGGTCGCCCCTTGACCCATGCCCAGCCAAATTCTTGGCAAAAATGGCAGAAGTCATAAATCCGCTGGCGAACCCACTTTTGAACCTTTCGTTGAGTCAGGGAGTGGTCCCGCAGGCCTGGAAGCAGGCAATGGTCATTCCTTTGCTTAAGAAGCCTGGGCTCGACCCGGAAGTCTTGGCCAACTACAGGCCTATCTCTCTCCTCCCTGCGCTCACAAAGATTCTGGAGAAGCATGTACACATGGAGCTTTCTAATTATTTAGAATCCCATAATGTACTACACCCTACTCAATCTGGCTTCCGCCCTAACCTAAGTACCGAGACGGCGCTCTTGGAGGTATCAGAAGCCATAAAAGAGGTTCTTGATTCAGGGGGCAAAGCCATGCTTGTCATGTTGGACCTGTCGGCGGCCTTTGACACCGTCCCCCATGAGGGTCTTCTCGCCAGACTTCATGAGATCGGTCTGAGGGGGACGGTGCTCAGCTGGTTTAGATCATTTTTGGCTGGCCGTCGACAAACGGTTTGGGCCCCATCCAGCTCGGCCGTGATGCCGTCTTTGGGAGTCGGAGTTCCGCAGGGTTCTGTGTTGAGCCCGACTCTTTTTAACATCTTTATGACCCCTTTGGCGGCATTGGCGGAGTCTTTTGGGGCCCAGATCGTATCCTACGCCGATGACACCCAACTCCTCTTTTCATGTAAGAAAGGAGGGGATTTTGATGGAGAGAGTATCCGGAAGTGCCTTGGGGCTGTTTTTAAATGGTTCCAGCTGAACAGCCTCAAGTGCAACTCAGACAAATCTGAGGTACTCTTCTTCGGTTGTCTATCGGATCCGGACTGGCAAGCATGGTGGCCTGCTAATATGTTCCCTCCGTCTTGTTCGTCCCAGATGGTTAAAAACTTGGGGATCAGGATGGACAAGGGCCTTACGTTAAGATCTCAGATCCTTGGTTTAACAGGAACATGTTTTGGCCTTCTCAAGATGCTCCGGAAGTTCTTGCCTCTACTTTCGGAGGAGCACAGGAAGCTGACAGTGCAGGCCATGATTGGCTCAAGACTGGACTACTCCAACGTCCTTTATTTGGGCCTGCCGGAATATCTATTGCAGCGGCTGCAAGTCGTCCAGAACTCGGCTGCGAGGGCCATTTATGGCCTAAATAGGCGAGTCAGGGCTGCTGGTCTTCTGCAGTCGCTCCATTGGCTGCCCATCCGGAAGCGGATAGCATTCAAGGCCTTGACCTTGGCCTACAAGGCTCTTCATGCTGTGGGAGCAAAGTATCTCCAGAGGAGACTTGTCTTCTACCGCCCGGCTCGATCTCTAAGATCTGAATCTCTGCTTCTTGCGGTGGTTCCGCAGGTAAAAAAGGCTCGTATTGGAGGCCGCTCCTTCAGCCTGTTGGCGCCACAGCTTTGGAATACTCTGCCGCTGGCGTTGCGAGGCGCCACTAGTTTGTTTACTTTCAGGAAGGACCTTAAAACCTGGCTTTTTGCACTTTAGCCTATCTACCCTGTTTTCTCTGCTTTTTTATCTGTTTTTATATTACTGTGTTGTGTTCACTCTGCCTTAGGTTCTCAATAAAAGCGCCGGGACACTCTTTTTGAGTAGCCGTGCGCTATATAAAACAACGTATAACATAACATAACATAACATGTACCAGGTGTAAGGAACCCTAACAAAATTGAAAAGTTCATGAATTGCAACACCAGCCACACGGTGTACTGTTTAGTATGTCTGTGTGGACTTAGGTACATTGGTAGTACTATACATCCTACCAAACTCAGGATCTTCAAGCACATGCAAGCCATTGCTACTAAGGATGTAACATATCTGGTGGCTAACCATTTCGAAAGCCATCATAGTAGCAACAGGGATCTGTTGCGCTATTTCTGTTTAGACCATGTGGCAGGCAGCATTCGAGGAGGAGACAGACTACTCAAACTCCGTAGACTTGAGTCCAGATACATAATTGACATACAGACTAAAATACCTCAGGGACTCAACAGTGGAGAGAAACTAGCTGTGCATCTCTAAACTATTGTAAATACTTATATAAATAATAGTGAAACTGTGTAGTGGATTCTGGATTATGAATTAACTCTTTTAAAATGTGAATGGAATAGTAGTGGGGTAATTGAACCTTTGATTATTTGTGGTTTGAAGCTCCTTGGTTACCATTTCTGACCTCACGTTGTGGGGTTTCCCTTTATAATTTCGGTTTGGAAACATAATTCTTTGTGTTTTATTCAGTTCATGGAGTTGAGTTAGTAATGGCATATTGTAATTGATTATATGCTTAATGAGGTAACATTGTCCTGTTGAGGCAATGAATTCTTTGATTTGCCTATTACAATCGTAAAATGAACTTAAGTGCAGCTTTAGCCCATTCAGGGCATTATTATTGTCAATGAATCCTTTTGTATATGTGTATATATGTATAGCTTCTAGGATGTAAATAGCTGTACAAACCTGCATAATGATTGATGAATGCATGTTCCAAGATGGCCGAAATGATTTAAATAGACTACAAAGACAGAGAGAAAAAAATAATAGAGAAAAAGAGGAAAAAAAAGACATATAAGTCGAATCTTAATATATAGCGCTATTATCTCATATATAAGTCGTCAAAATTACATCATTTTGATCGTTGCCATTATTTCCTAAGATACATTCTAAGAAAAAACGGCTATGCTACTGGGTGCGGTTTTGCCGTTGAGACGATTCCATTAGAGGGAGCCAAATTTTTTGTCCCTTTATCCGGCGTTTCCTGCCTTTTGTTTTGTATATAGCCATTTCTAAATTAAACGTAGCTGACAGTCTCGAAAACCATTGTTGAAATGACGGAGCAATGGGATCTAGCCAGGCTGAGGCAATGCAAATTCTTAGTACAGCCATTGCTATAAAAATTAATTCATGCCCAGTTATCGGGTTAGTAAGATTTGTTGCGCCCAACACGACTGTTTCATCGGGCAAGGTAATGGCTGCAAAACCAATGATAAAAAACGTTCAATACTTGATTTCAAAGAAGTTAAGCATACACAAGCAGAAAATATGTGTATACAGTCAACATTCGGTAGATTACATCTGAAGCAGCATGCACCTCTCCCGCTCCCCCATTTGGCTATTCTGTCAGGAGTGTAGTACATGAAGAAACACATTTTGTAAAATGGAGTCTGTAATTTAGTCGACATAAGGACGGATTGTGAAAGGCCATACACAAACTTAAGTTCATCTGAAGTAATAGTGAGGTTATTCTGCCATTTTTGAGTAATTTTCTGCATCTCATCAGGAGAATGTAACAATAAAAGAGCATACATCCCCCCAATCCTGACTTTTTTCCAGGAGTTACTTAATATATCAGCTATGTCAATCTTACCATATGATGATTCTCCCCTGGTGTGTTGTAGTACAAAATCTCGGATTTGGAGGTAGTTGAAAAAGTCTCTCCATTCCAAGTGATACTTTTCTTGCAAATCCTCAAAAGAGTATAGCCCTTCTGTGGAAAAGAGACATCCTATGTGGGTGATTCCAGCTGCCTTTCATCTGTTCATGCACACCCCACTAAATATTTCAGGTAAAACGGGGTTGCTTTGGAGAGGGGAGTAGAAGGATACACGCCCTATACCCTACATTTTTCTCACAGCTTTCCACACCTTGAAAGCCCCCAATAGTGTTTTTAATCTGACTTTTTTATGGTAGCTGTCAAAGAGATATCTCCAGAGATAGCCGGTGCTTTTGTGGCCCAGTATTAACTGGTGAATAGATGGGCCATCGTTACCCATTGATGTCTCTATCCCATCGAGATGAAAGAGCTCTTGACTATATAGCAAAACTGTTGCCCAGTGGTATACCTTCAAGTTTGGGCGGGCAAGTCCTCCTCTTTCTTTTGGAAGCGTCAAAGATTTATAAGCTCGGCGGGGCTGGGTGTAGGACCAGAGAAAACTTGAAAAGGTACGCTCCATTGCTTTAAACCACTGGTCTGAAATTTCCAAATTTATAGCTCTAAACATATACAGGAGTTTTGGAAAATAGACCATTTTTAGTGCATTCACTCGGCCAATCAAAGATAGGTGTAAATTATTAATACGGCGGAGATATTTTTGCATTGTGTCTACCAAGGGTTTCAAGTTTAGATCCACTAGATTTTCTAATTTGGATGTAATAGTGACCCCTTGATATGTGGCTTTATCTGTTACCCGAGGGTCTCTCAAATCACATTTGCTATTCAAAATAATTTGTGTCTTCCCTTGATTCAATGCATACCCTGCGACTTTCCCAAAAGTTTTTGCCTCTGTTTCAATAATGCAAAAAACACAGTTGATGGACAGAATGTAGAACAATGTCATACATTCACCCCAGTACAAGGATCTGGGCCTAAATCCATCGTTTTTTTGCACTCTACACCACCCTGGGTTAGACACTGGCTGTATGTAAATCAGCTCTGACCCTGTGCCTCATGGGAACAGTCCAGTCCGAACTACCAAGCCATGTCTTTCCCAGACCGGAATCAAGCATCCAAGGACCGGTTTCTGGCTATCAGCCTTCATCAGCCTGGATAGCTTGACTCCAGTGGTGTGGAGAGCCTGGGACTCACGTCTGAGCATACCCAGCCCACTCGGGGTGAAAATTGCAAAAAAACACAGTTGATGGACAGAATGTAGAACAATGTCATACATTCACCCCAGTACAAGGATCTGGGCCTAAATCCATCATTTTTTTGCACTCCACACCACCCTGGGTTAGACACTGGCTATATGCAAATCAGCTCTGACCCTGTGCCTCATGGGAAGAGTCCAGTCCGAACTACCAAGCCATGTCTTTCCCAGACCGGAATCAAGCATCCAAGGACCGGTTTCTGGCTATCAGCCTGGATAGCTTGACTCCAGTGGTGTGGAGAGTCTGGGACTCACGTCTGAGCATACCCAGCCCACTCGGGGTGAAAATTGCAAAAAACACAGTTGATGGACAGAATGTAGAACAATGTCATCCATTCACCGCAGTACAAGGATCTGGGCATAAATCCATCGTTTTTTTGCACTCCACACCACCCTGGGTTAGACACTGGCTATATGCAAATCAGCTCTGACCCTGTGCCTCATGGGAACAGTCCAGTCCGAACTACCAAGCCATGTCTTTCCCAGACCGGAATCAAGCAACCAAGGACCGGTTTCTGGCTATCAGCCTTCTTCAGCCTGGATAGCTTGACCAGTGGTGTGGAGAGCCTGGGACTCACGTCTGAGCATACATATACAGGAGTTTTGGAAAATAGACCATTTTTAGTGCATTCACTCGGCCAATCAAAGATAGGTGTAAATTATTAATACGGCGGAGATATTTTTGCATTGTGTCTACCAAGGGTTTCAAGTATAGATCCACTAGATTTTCTAATTTGGATGTAATAGTGACCCCTTGATATGTGGCTTTATCTGTTACCCGAGGGTCTCTCAAATCACATTTGCTATTCAAAATAATTTGTGTCTTCCCTTGATTCAATGCATACCCTGCGACTTTCCCAAAAGTTTTTGCCTCTGTTTCAATAATGCAAAAAACACAGTTGATGGACAGAATGTAGAACAATGTCATACATTCACCCCAGTACAAGGATCTGGGCCTAAATCCATCGTTTTTTTGCACTCTACACCACCCTGGGTTAGACACTGGCTGTATGTAAATCAGCTCTGACCCTGTGCCTCATGGGAACAGTCCAGTCCGAACTACCAAGCCATGTCTTGCCCAGACCGGAATCAAGCATCCAAGGACCGGTTTCTGGCTATCAGCCTTCATCAGCCTGGATAGCTTGAGTCCAGTGGTGTGGAGAGCCTGGGACTCACATCTGAGCATACCCAGCACACTCGGGGTGAAAATTGCAAAAAACACAGTTGATGGACAGAATGTAGAACAATGTCATACATTCACCCCAGTACAAGGATCTGGGCCTAAATCCATCGTTTTGTTGCACTCCACACCACCCTGGGTTAGACACTGGCTATATGCAAATCAGCTCTGACCCTGTGCCTCATGGGAACAGTCCTGTCCGAACTACCAAGCCATGTCTTTCCCAGACCGGAATCAAGCATCCAAGGACCGGTTTCTGGCTATCAGCCTTCATCAGCCTAGATAGCTTGACTCCAGTGGTGTGGAGAGCCTGGGACTCACGTCTGAGCATACACAGCCCACTCGGGTGAAAATTGCAAAAAACACAGTTGATGGACAGAATGTAGAACAATGTCATAGATTCACCCCAGTACAAGGATCTGGGCCTAAATCCATCGTTTTTTGCACTCCACACCACCCTGGGTTAGACACTGGCTATATGCAAATCAGCTCTGACCCTGTGCCTCATGGGAACAGTCCAATCCGAACTACCAAGCCATGTCTTTCGCAGACCGGAATCAAGCATCCAAGGACCGGTTTCTGGCTATCAGCCTTCATCAGCCTGGATAGCTTGACTCCAGTGGTGTGGAGAGCCTGGGACTCACGTCTGAGCATACCCAGCCCACTCGGGGTAAAAATTGCAAAAAAACACAGTTGATGGACAGAATGTAGAACAATGTCATACATTCACCCCAGTACAAGGATCTGGGCCTAAATCCATTGTTTTTTTGCACTCCACACCACCCTGGGTTAGACACTGGCTATATGCAAATCAGCTCTGACCCTGTGCCTCATGGGAACAGTCCAGTCCGAACTACCAAGCCATGTCTTTCCCAGACCGGAATCAAGCATCCAAGGACCGGTTT
Organism: Lissotriton helveticus; assembly: GCF_964261635.1. Classification (NCBI taxonomy): domain Eukaryota; kingdom Metazoa; phylum Chordata; class Amphibia; order Caudata; family Salamandridae; genus Lissotriton; species Lissotriton helveticus. The sequence goes on along the minus strand of NC_136071.1, from coordinate 134,326,154 downwards.
CTGGCTATCAGCCTTCATCAGCCTAGATAGCTTGACTCCAGTGGTGTGGAGAGCCTGGGACTCACGTCTGAGCATACCCAGCCCACTCTGGGTGAAAATTGCAAAAAACACGGTTGATGGACATAATGTAGAACAATGTCATACATTCACCCCAGTACAAGGATCTGGGCCTAAATCCATCGTTTTTTTGCACTCCACACCACCCTGGGTTAGACACTGGCTATATGCAAATCAGCTCTGACCCTGTGCCTCATGGGAACAGTCCAGTCCAAACTACCAAGCCATGTCTTTCCCAGAACGGAATCAAGCATCCAAGGACCGGTTTCTGGCTATCAGCCTTCATCAGCCTGGATAGCTTGACTCCAGTGGTGTGGAGAGCCTGGGACTCACGTCTGAGCATACCCAGCCCACTCGGGGTGAAAATTGCAAAAAAACACAGTTGATGGACAGAATGTAGAACAATGTCATACATTCACCCCAGTACAAGGATCTGGGCCTAAATCCATCGTTTTTTTGCACTCCACACCACCCTGGGTTAGACACTGGCTATATTCGAATCAGCTCTGACCCTGTGCCTCATGGGAACAGTCCAGTCCGAACTACCAAGCCATGTCTTTCCCAGACCGGAATCAAGCATCCAAGGACCGGTTTCTGGCTATCACCCTTCATCAGCCTGGATAGCTTGACTCCAGTGGTGTGGAGAGCCTGGGACTCACGTCTGAGCATACCCAGCCCACTCGGGGTGAAAATTGCAAAAAACACAGTTGATGGACAGAATGTAGAACAATGTCATACATAAACCCCAGTACAAGGATCTGGGCCTAAATCCATCGTTTTTTTGCACTCCACACCACCCTGGGTTAGACACTGGCTATATGCAAATCAGCTCTGACCCTGTGCCTCATGGGAACAGTCCAGTCCAAACTACCAAGCCATGTCTTTCCCAGACCGGAATCAAGCATCCAAGGACCGGTTTCTGGCTATCAGCCTTCATCAGCCTGGATAGCTTGACTCCAGTGGTGTGGAGAGCCTGGGACTCACGTCTGAGCATACCCAGCCCACTCGGGGTGAAAATTGCAAAAAAACCCAGTTGATGGACAGAATGTAGAACAATGTCATACATTCACCCCAATACAAGGATCTGGGCCTAAATCCATCGTTTTTGTGCACTCCACACCACCCTGGGTTAGACACTGGCTATATGCAAATCATCTCTGACCCTGTGCCTCATGGGAACAGTCCAGTCCGAACTACCAAGCCATGTCTTTCCCAGACCGGAATCAAGCATCCAAGGACCGGTTTCTGGCTATCACCCTTCATCAGCCTGGATAGCTTGACTCCAGTGGTGTGGAGAGCCTGGGACTCACGTCTGAGCATACCCAGCCCACTCGGGGTGAAAATTGCAAAAAACACAGTTGATGGACAGAATGTAGAACAATGTCATACATTCACCCCAGTACAAGGATCTGGGCCTAAATCCATCGTTTTTTGCACTCCACACCACCCTGGGTTAGACACTGGCTATATGCAAATCAGCTCTGACCCTGTGCCTCATGGGAACAGTCCAGTCCGAACTACGAAGCCATGTCTTTCCCAGACCGGAATCAAGCATCCAAGACCGGTTTCTGGCTATCAGCCTTCATCAGCCTGGATAGCTTGAATCCAGTGGTGTGGAGAGCCTGGGACTCACGTCTGAGCATACCCAGCCCACTCGGGGTGAAAATTGCAAAAAACACAGTTGATGGACAGAATGTAGAACAATGTCATACATTCGCCTCAGTACAAGGATCTGGGCCTAAATCCATCGTTTTTTTGCACTCCACACCACCCTGGGTTAGACACTGGCTATATGCAAATCAGCTCTGACCCTGTGCCTCATGGGAACAGTCCATTCCGAACTACCAAGCCATGTCTTTCCTAGACCGGAATCAAGCATCCAAGGACTGGTTTCTGGCTATCAGCCTTCATCAGCCTGGATAGCTTGACTCCAGTGGTGTGGAGAGCCTGGGACTCACGTCTGAGCATACCCAGCCCACTCGGGGTGAAATTTGCAAAAAACACAGTTGATGGACAGAATGTAGAACAATGTCATACATTCACCCCAGTACAAGGATCTGGGCCTAAATCCATCGTTTTTTTGCACTCCACACCACCCTGGGTTAGACACTGGCTATATGCAAATCAGCTCTGACCCTGTGCCTCATGGGAACAGTCCAGTCCGAACTACCAAGCCATGTCTTTCCCAGACCGGAATCAAGCATCCAAGGACCGGTTTCTGGCTATCAGCCTTCATCAGCCTGGATAGCTTGACTCCAGTGGTGTGGAGAGCCTGGGACTCACGTCTGAGCATACCCAGCCCACTCGGGGTGAAAATTGCAAAAAACACAGTTGATGGACAGAATGTAGAACAAAGTCATACATTCACCCCAGTACAAGGATCTGGGCCTAAATCCATCGTTTTTTTGCACTCCACACCACCCTGAGTTAGACACTGGCTATATGCAAATCAGCTCTGACCCTGTGCCTCATGGGAACAGTCCAGTCCGAACTACCAAGCCATGTCTTTCCCAGACCGGAATCAAGCATCCAAGGACTGGTTTCTGGCTATCAGCCTTCATCAGCCTGGATAGCTTGACTCCAGTGGTGTGGAGAGCCTGGGACTCACGTCTGAGCATACCCAGCCCACTTGGGGTGATGAAAATTGCAAAAAACACAGTTGATGAACAGAATGTAGAACAATGTCATACATTCACCCCAGTACAAGGATCTGGGCCTAAATCCATCGTTTTTTTGCACTCCACACCACCCTGGGTTAGACACTGGCTATATGCAAATCAGCTCTGACCCTGTGCCTCATGGGAACAGTCCAGTCCGAACTACCAAGCCATGTCTTTCCCAGACCGGAATCAAGCATCCAAGGACTGGTTTCTGGCTATCAGCCTTCATCAGCCTGGATAGCTTGACTCAAGTGGTGTGGAGAGCCTGGGACTCACGTCTGAGCATACCCAGCCCACTCGGGGTGAAAATTGCAAAAAACACAGTTGATGGACAGAATGTAGAACAATGTCATACATTCACCCCAGTACAAGGATCTGGGCCTAAATGAGTGACTGTTCCCATGAGGCACAGGGTCAAGGCTGATTTGCATATAGCCATTGTCTGACCTAGGGTGGTGTGGAGTGCATAAAAACGATGGATTTAGGCCCAGATCTTTGTACTGGGGTGAATGTAAGACATTGTTCTACATTCTGTCCATCAACTGTGTTTTTTGCAATTTTCACCCCGAGTGGGCTGGGTATGCTCAGACGTGAGTCCCAGGCTCTCCACACCACTGGTCAAGCTATCCAGGCTGAAGAAGGCTGATAGCCAGAAACCGGTCCTTGGATGCTTGATTCCCGTCTAGGAAAGACATGGCTTGGTAGTTCGGGCTGGACTGTTCCTATGAGGCACAGGGTCAAGGCTGATTTGCATATAGCCATTGTCTGACCTAGGGTGGTGTGGAGTGCAAAAAAACTATGGATTTAGGCCCAGATCTTTGTACTGGGGTGAATGTAAGACATTGTTCTACATTCTGTCCATCAACTGTGTTTTTTGCAATTTTCACCCCGAGTGGGCTGGGTATGCTCAGACGTGAGTCCCAGGCTCTCCACACCACTGGTCAAGCTATCCAGGCTGAAGAAGGCTGATAGCCAGAAACCGGTCCTTGGATGCTTGATTCCGGTCTAGGAAAGACATGGCTTGGTAGTTCGGGCTGGACTGTTCCCATGAGGCACAGGGTCAAGGCTGATTTGCATATAGCCATTGTCTGACCTAGGGTGGTGTGGAATGCAAAAAAACGATGGATTTAGGCCCAGATCTTTGTACTGGGGTGAATGTAAGACATTGTTCTAACATTCTGTCCATCAACTGTGTTTTTTGCAATGGTCTGTTTCAATAATGGGCATGGCCATGCTTGGATCAGCGGTCACTATGGCGATATCATCAGCATAGGCAAGGGTCTTTGTTAGAAATCCTTGTGTTGATATGGGGGCTATGTCCCCGTTGCTTTCCAATCGTCGTATAAAGGGATCTATGTAGATTGCAAACAGCAACGGGGAACACGGACATCCCTGCCTAGTTCCTTTTGTGATTGTCAACTCTTTGGAGAGGCTACCGTTGACTATGACCGAGGCCTGGGGGTTGATGTATAGTTTCTGGACAGCCTGTATGAACCCCTGTTTGAATCCCACCCGGGACATTGCATGCCACAGAAAAGGCCAGGAGACCCTATCAAATGACTTCTCGGCGTCGAGAAGTACTAACGCCATAGGGTCTCCTGCCACCTCGGTGCTGCTGTCAAATAGGCTAACTATTCGCCGAGTATGATTTGTGGTTTCCCTCCCGGGAGCAATGCCATGTTGGAATTCAGATATAACTTTATGGATGATTGGTGAGATGCGGTTAGCTATCAATTTAGAATAGATTTTTGAATCAACATTTATTAAAGTGATAGGGCGATATGAACCCATCAGATCCGGGGGTTTATGTTTTTTGGGGAAGATAACAATTTTCGCCCTGGACAAAGAGTTGGGGGGCTGCCCCCTCTAAATATGTGTACACATAAATCTAGTAATATATTTTTAAGTTGGTCCAGGAAAACTGTATAAAATTCCAATGGAATAACGTCTAGGCCAGTTGCTTTCCCTCGGGGGAGATCCTTCACTGTTTTTATGACTTCATCTATGTTAGGGGCCACCTCCAAATTTTCCTGATCTGCTGAATTAAGTTTGTTGAAAGTATCCATTTCCAGATATTCATTAATCTTCCCTTGATCTGCTTCTCCCTCTTCTGTATATAATACGCTGTAAAAACGCCAGAATGCCTCTCTAATCTTTTCAGGGTCGGATACCCCGCCTTCTACTGGGTCCTGTATCTCCCGTATAACATTCTGTGAAGTCTGTTGTCTCATCCGAATGGCCAGCTGATGGCCAACTAGTTCGTTAATTTCATACACTTTTTCGCGGTGAGCAGTAGCTTTTTGGACCGCTTTGGTGGTATAGATATTTGTTATTGCCGCTTTAGCAATTGCCACCTGGTACTGAACATTAGTTATTTCTTCTACCGTAGAAGAGCCTCTTGTTACGCTTATAAGATTTTCCTCCGTCCCCCTTAGTGTTGGATTCCAACCCGCTTGTCCCACACCACGGAAGCGAGGATGGCCCCAGTCCTCTGTCCCTATTCGGACCGCTATACGCTCATTATTACACAGCGTAAATACAGCAAGAACAAGGGGAGAAGGTGGGAATAGTCCAAAAAAGAAAGAGAGGTCCCAAGACTCTTTCGTGGCTCAGCTAAGCAGACCCAGAAGGTGTAAAAATATAGGTCTTCTATTCTGCAGAGGGGAAAAGAAAAGAAGAGACAAAGAAACAAGACTTAATCCCAAAAACAATGTCCTCTCATCTGTACCACTCACAGAACATACCCAATATGCCCAACACAACCCTGTTCCCCTCCTTACTTGTGGTGCCCAGCTGAATCGTCTGCGCAAGAGTCTTCTGGGATATCCTGGAGTTTCACAAACGACTCCCGAATCCAAATCGTGGAAAGAAAAACAACTAATGGACACCCCCTTACAAAAGATCCAAGTATCGGGGAAAAAGTCTCCAGACTGAAAAAACCCCGCTGTAGGTTATCATACAAGGGATCGTTATTCCTTCATAACGATTATTTAAAGATGTGGCCACAAAACTAAAGTAAAGGATTCTTAGAACAAAAACGCCCGAAGCTCTGAGCTCCGTAAATGCGTCCAAATAACACACAATGAGGTGTTCCGGCTACAAAAAGTCCGGAAACGGGTGAATACGTGTGGTTGTAACTACCCGCAAAATACAACACACACCCGTCTACTAGACAAATTCCGAAGTAGCAACACGGTGCAGGTCAACACAGCATTCGTAGGTCAGTATCTTTTCTAGAAAGCACACAATAGTCCGTGTGTATCCAAAAGTAGTCCGCCTCGAACCTGAGCAGAACAAAGCCTCGCTCCGCCAAAATCCAATCCAAGAATACGCGCCCAAGTCCACAGAAAATCCTCAGTGGACCGCAATACCCAAAACCTGGAAGAACCCAACCAGGCTAGGAACCAAGCACTTATCCCGAGTGCTGGCCCCCCTGATAAAATGAAAGAAGAAGGAGGGGCTGCAAAGGGGAGGAGGCTACCTCCATGACTGAAACAGAGAGAGGACATCGCCAGTACACAGAACAGAATAAGAAAGAAAAAGATGTAAAAAGCAGCTAACTCCCCTGATTCCCAACAGTACCTCCCCGCAAGGGCCTCACAACGGGACGGGGTTTTGTAGGATGACGTAAATGAAACATTCTAACTAAGCGAGGAGCATGCACCCCACTTGCAGGTTCCCATGTCCGGTCTTCAGGAGGATACCCCTTCCAATCAATCAAATACAATAACCTCCCTCGTCTCCTCTTTGAATCAAGGATAGCATTGACCTCAAATTCTTCAGCACCATTAACCAACAAAGAAGGAGGTGGAGGTAAAGACTGTTCAGTATCCAGGTAAGGCTTCAACAACGAAGTATGAAACACCGGATGAATGCGATATTCATCAGGCAATTCCAACTTCATTGCCACAGGATTTATCACGGTAGTGATGGAAAAAGGTCCTACATATCTAGGTTGTAACTTCTTCGAGCCGTCCATTCGTAGATTCTTTGTGGACAACCAAACACGGTCCCCCACACCATATAGCGGAGCAGGAACCCTATGTCTATCTGCCTGTTTCTTCATGTCATCCTTGGCCTTTATCAGATGCTCCTGAGCTATTCCCCAAATCCGTCCCAGAGTGACCCCCAATGTGTCTACAGCTGGTACATGCCCCGACGGTTGGATGGGAATGGCCTTCGGGTGAAACCCCATGGAACAATAGAAAGGGGACATCCCCACCGCTGAATGAACGCTGTTGTTGTACGCAAATTCAGCTAGCGGAAGAGCCAATACCCAACTGCAGGTCAAAGAAGTCAATAAGCACCGCAAGTATTGCTCCATGGTTTGATTAGTCCGCTCAGTTTGACCATCAGACTGAGGATGATAGGCAGAGGACAGACATATTTTCATTTCTAGGGCATCACACAATGCAGTCCAAAAGTGTGAAATAAACTGGGCCCCCCTATCCGTTATAATAGCAGATGGCAGACCATGAAGTCTCACTATTGATGATACAAAAATCTGGGCCAATTCTTTAGCAGTTGGTAATTTAGCCAGGGGAATAAAGTGGGCCATCTTGGTAAAAGAATCAACCACTACCAAAATCACAGTACAGCCTGATTCCAACGGTAAATCAGTAACAAAGTCCATGCTAATAGTGTGCCATGGAGCAGGTGGTACTGGTAAAGGCTGCAGCAGTCCAGATGGACTGGAGTGAGTTGGCTTACTCACAGCACATACTGGACAAGAAGCCACAAACAATTGCACATCATGTGCCAAAGTCTCCCACCAAAACCAGCGTAAACAAAATTCTCTGGTCTTAATTTATTCCTGGGTGGCCCACTAAGGCTGATGAATGACACCACCTTAACACTGATTCCCTTAAAGACGGAGGGATGAACAATTGGGTGTCATGATACAATAACCCATCTTTCACAGAGAACGAAGGCTGAGATACCCAAGGGTCAAGATCTATATCCCTCAACTGATCCTTCACTGAATCCAAAAACTCATCCATGGTAACACTACCAACAATTCTTTCCGGTGATATAAATGAGCCCAAGTCTCTTTCTGTCCCCCACTCCACCTGATTCACATGTATCCGAGACAAAGCATCGGATTTCAATTGTTGTGCAGCGGGTCTATATGTGATTATAAAATCATATTCATTAAAGAAAGAAACCCACCTCATCTGTCTAGGAGTTAAGGCACGAGCGGACTGAAAGAACTCAAGATTCTTATGATCCGTAAAGATGGTAATGGAATGGCGTGCCCCCCATAAATGATGACGCCACTCCTCAAAAGATAGCTTAATAGCCAGAAGTTCTCGTTCAGCCACCGTATAGTTTCTCTCAGCTGGTAATAACGTTTTCGAGAAGAAAGCTACAGGATGCATAAACCCAGTGTTGACATCTCTCTGGGACAACACTCCCCCTACCGCTCCTAAGGAAGCATCAGCTTCAACAAAGAACGGTAATGCAGGATCAGGGTGGACAAGGACAGGGGCCGAGGTGAACCGTTCTATCAGCTGATCTAATGCCATTTGTGCCTGATCTGACCACACAAAAGGAACTCCCTTTCTCAGTAACATAGTCATGGGGGCGACTATGTCCGAAAAATGAGAGACAAACCGCCGATAGAAATTAGCGAACCCAAGTAACACCTGCACTTCCTTTACACAAGAGGGGGACGGCCAAGTTGTTATAGCCTCAATCTTACGGGGATCCATTCTAATTCCCTCAACTGACACAAGAAATCCCAGGAACTCCACTCGGTCAGTATGGAAACTACATTTCTCCAGCCGTACATAAAGCTGATGATCTTTCAATTTCTGTAAGACTTGGCTTACATGTCTTTCGTGTTCCGCCACAGTGTTGGAAAAGATCAAGATTTCGTCTATGTAGACGACGACACTCAGATCTAAATATTCCCTTAATACCTCGTTGATAAAAAACTGGAAAGCAGCCGGAGCGTTACAAAGTCCGAAGGGCATAACACAGTACTCATACAGACCGAACTTAGTCCGGAAGGCCGTTTTCCACTCGTCGCCTTCACGGACTCTTATGAGGTGGTATGCCCCTCGGAGATCTAATTTCGTAAAAACCGTCGCATGCTTCAGTTGATCAAGCAACACAGGTATTAAGGGAAGTGGGTATTTGTTCTTAATAGTACCCTTGTTGAGCGCCCTATAGTCCACACAAGCTCTGAGCCCTCCCTCCTTCTTTGAAATGAAGAAGATAGCCGAGGAAGCGGGAGAGGAAGAAGGACGAATGAACCCTTTAGCCAACATTTCTTCTACGTAGTCCCTCAAGTGTTGTTCTTCCGGCCCAGACAACGCATAGATGCGACAACAAGGTATTGTAGCCCCTGGCACCAAATCGATCCTACAATCGAAGGAGCGATGAGGAGGTAAATCCTGCGCTCTACCTTTGTCAAATACTTCAGCAAACTTCATATATGAAGCAGGGATCTTTCGCAACCCCCCTCCTTCTCCTTCTCCCACAGCACAAGTCAAAGGGGTACTCCAATCCGTAGCTACCTTATAGCACTGCTGTAAACAATGGACTGAATCAAGGGTCACGGTCCGTCCAATCCAATCGATCTTCGGATTGTGTGATTGTAGCCACGGTACCCCTAACACAATACCAAAGGATGGAGCATCGATCAAATCAAAACCGAGAAATTCGGAATGCCCATTATCACAAATCATGCACAACGGTTCTGTTTGGCGTGTAATGGTTCCAGAAGACAACTCGGTGCCATCTATGGCCCTTACTGGTTCAGGCTGATCTTTATAAATCCAAGGAACTTTTAATGTCTCTGCCAACTTGATGTCCATAAAGTTCCCAGTGGCACCTGAATCTAGTAATGCAGATACAGGGGCCCTGTGGCTATTGGTTATGACTAAACAAACCGTGATCATGAAATGTTTAGGTACTCTCTTGACTGTACCAGAAATCTGATAAGAGGGATTGTAGTGTTTATCTGATATCCAGTCCTCAGAATGCCGCACACATGGGACCACCTTCTTAGATGGAAAAGAAGTCGGTTTTACTGGGCATTCTCTGGCATAATGCCCCCCTTGCCCGCAATATAAGCACAGGTTCTGGGTGCGTCTTCTACTCTTTTCCTCAGTGGACAGGGAACCCCTCACTCCCCCTATCTCCATAGGTTCAGGAATAGTTCTTTGTTCAACGATATTCCTTGTTTCGCTTCTACCAGGCACTACCCGAGATACCTGGAAACGAGTCTTTTCACCTCTCCTTTCCATTAGTCTATGATTCAGCTTCACAACCAAGTCTATGAATTCTACACAATCATCAGGAAGATTCACAACCTGTGAAACAATATCTTTCAAATCCTCTGATAACCCCTGGTAAAATAAGGAGGTTCTCTTGTCTGTGGGCCAATGGGTCTCGGAAACTAAACTATTAAAAGTGGACACAAAGGTCAACAGATCCTGTTTCCCTTGTCTCAATTTTAATAGCTCGGCATCACTTGCTTGCATGAATGCGTGTTTAGCAAAAAGACATCGCATTTGTTCCTTAAAGGCTCGATAATTATATAATACAGGGTCATCGTTGTCCACTAATGGTACAGCCCACGTGGCAGCTGTTCCCGCCAAATATGATATTACAAAGGCCCCTTTAGCAGAGTCATCAGGAAAAGAAGCGGGGCGACACATGAAGTGGAGATGGCACTGATTCATAAATACACTGTACGTACTAGAATCCCCAGAGAATCTCTCAGGAACCGCCAAAGGGACAGGGGTAGGGGAAGTGACATTTACAGTTAAGGGAGGATTGCTTGCACTAGTACTCCTATCGTACTGAAAAGTGGCAGGCTGAACCAAGGACGGTTTTCCTCCACCCAAACCCTGCTCCTTAGACCTCATTTCCTGCCTTAACTCCTGATTCTCCTGTTTCAATTCGAGCACCTGTGTCTGTAGGGAATTTATTGCTCCCATTAAGTCCTGCATGGTAGGAACCCTGTCTTCCAATGCATTCCCATCCTCATCCATTCTCGCTCGGGTGGTTTAAAATTCGTGGGCTTGGTTTTCTGTTGGATTCCAACCCGCTTGTCCCACACCAAGGAAGCGAGGATGACCCCAGTCCTCTGTTCCTATTCGGACCGCTATACGCTCATTATTACACAGCGTAAATACAGCCAGAACAAGGAGAGAAGGTGGGAATAGTCCAAAAAAGAAAGAGAGGTCCCAAGACTCTTTCGTGGCTCAGCTAAGCAGACCCAGAAGGTGTAAAAATATAGGTCTTCTATTCTGCAGAGGGGAAAAGAAAAGAAGAGACAAAGAAACAAGACTTAATCCCAAAAACAATGAGCTCTCATCTGTACCACTCACAGAACATACCCAATATGCCCAACACAACCCTGTTCCCCTCCTTACTTGTGGTGCCCAGCTGAATCGTCTGTGCAAGAGTCTTCTGGGATATCCTGGAGTTTCACAAACGACTCCTGAATCCAAATCGTGGAAAGAAAAACAACTAATGGACACCCCCTTACAAAAGATCCAAGTATCGGGGAAAAAGTCTCCAGACTGAAAAAACCCCGCTGTAGGTTATCATACAAGGAATCGTTATTCCTTCATAACGATTATTTAAGATGTGGCCACAAAACTAAAGTAAAGGATTCTTAGAACAAAAACGCCCGAAGCTCTGAGCTCCGTAAATGCGTCCAAATAACACACAATGAGGTGTCCCGGCTACAAAAAGTCAGGAAACGGGTGAATATGTGTGGTTGTAACTACCCGCAAAATACAACACACACCCGTCTACTAGACAAGTTCCGAAGTAGCAACACGGTGCAGGTCAACACAGCATTCGTAGGTCAGTATCTTTTCTAGAAAGCACACAATAGTCCGTGTGTATCCAAAAGTAGTCCGCCTCGAACCTGAGCAGAACGAAGCCTCGCTCCGCCAAAATCCAATCCAAGAATACGCGCCCAAGTCCACAGAAAATCCTCAGTGGACCGCAATACCCAAAACCTGGAAGAACCCAACCATGCTAGGAACCAAGCACTGATCCCGAGTGCTGGCCCCCCTGATAAAACGAAAGAAGAAGGAGGGGCTGCAAAGGGGAGGAGGCTACCTCCATGACTGAAACAGAGAGAGGACATTGCCAGTACACAGAACAGAATAAGAAAGAAAAAGATGTAAAAAGCAGCTAACTCCCCTGATTCCCAACACTTAGAATCTCTTGTAACACGCTTAGTGACTCTCTCACAATCCTATTAGCCCTTAGTGAGTATTGGATTGTTTCTCCCCTAATTCCTGCTTTCAGGGCATCCCACACATAGTCTACCGATGTGCTCCCATTGTTATCCTCCAGAAAATTGGCAATCCAGCCTCTCATGTGCTTACAATATTCAGTCTCAAGTAGCAGGGATCTCTTGAATGTCCATAATCTTTGTACCTGGTGTAGTAGAGCTGAATCTACCACGTATATCAAAGGGTTATGGTCCGAAAGGACGCAGGGTAATTGTTTTAGTTCTTATGTGAATCTTAATGAATTAGAGATTAAAAAATAGTCTAGCCTTGCGTGTGTATGGTGTGGATTTGAAAAGAATGTATAACCTGGATCATTGGGGTTGGGGTTGGATGATTGCCATCCATCCACAAGTCCATGTGTGAGACATAGCTGCTTGATGGCCTTAAACACTTTAGGTTTCCGACCACGATACTGCCAGTCGTCCCCCGTTGACCAATCATGCGCAAGATTTAAATTGAGGTCCCCACAGATTATTAGTGGTAGAGGCCAATGTGTAAGTTCGTTGGAAACCTGATGTATGACCGAGGGGTCATCAGTGTTGCTCCCATAAATAGAGCAGATGGTCATTGGCTGGGACTGTCCAGATTTGTATTCTGTAATCACCAATCTGCCATGTCTATCCCGTTTAGTTCTAGTAAACTTATTCCATACAACTTTAGCCAAAATTGCTACCCCTCTTATCCGAGCACCCTGTGTGGTGGCACCTATCACATTGTACCCCAGTGATTTTAGCATATGCAACTGTGATCCCTCAATATGAGTCTCCCGAAGGCAGACTATGTTGGCACCTATGGACTGTAGGCCGACTGCTACCAGTTGCCTCTTTTTCAAATCATTTAGTCCACAGATATTTAATGACAACATTTTTAACATCCCCATCTTAACATTCTGTGTGTCTCTATGTGTCCTTCAACAGAAGGAGGCCGTTGAGTGACTAGAGTTTTCCTTTTCTTAAAGAGAGCTGAAAAGACCTGCCTGACCTGCCCTTGATCCCCCCCTCCACCTTCCCCCCGTACCCCCCACCACCAATGAAGGTTACCTGGCCCTGGTCGAGCCAGGGGTGTGACATCCGGCGTACAGGACCCGGTGAGCCCGCCTGGAACCCCCCGAATCAACCAATTATCCTGTTAGACATGATTTGATAGGAAAAAAAGTGTAATCAGAAAAGAAGAAGAAAAAAAAATAAAAAATCTATAATCATTTCGAGTAACCATTATTTTGGTCCCGAAATCTCATCTAAGTAAGTTTTAGCCTGTATCTCGGATATGAAGCTGCGAGTATGTCCTTTATATACAATTTTCAGTCTTGCAGGGTTTTGGAGGAAGACTGTTGCACCCAGCTTCTGGAAGGGGTCAAAGAGTTGCCTCAAACGCCATCTTCGCTCCACTGTAGCATGCGCAAAGTCTGGTCTGGTAAAGAAAGATACCCCATCCATGGATCTTTTGCTGGTTGGTCTGGCAAGGTCGTAGAGAGCTTGTTGAAGCAAGAAATTCCCAAAGAATACTAACATAGCTCTAGGATGCTGTTGAGGAGCTGTGTTACGATTTTTGATCATCAGAGGGAACCGATGGGCTCTTTGAATTTCCCTGCTCCAATCCCAGGCTTGTAGTTCAGGGAAAGCGCCTTGCAGGAAAGTGATCATAAATTTCCTTGGGTCCTCTTTCTCAATGCCCTCGGGTATTCCTAGGAAGCGGAGATTGTTTTGTCGCTGACGATTTTCCTGCTCCTCTAACTTCCACATGATGTCTTTGACGGCGGCTTCATGCTCCTCAGTTTTGGTTTGAAGGGAAGTGACATCTTTCTCCAACTGTTCCGTACTATCCTCGACTGCCGTCATCCTGTCTGCGATCTCTGCGCAAGTCTTACCAACTTTCCTGACTGCCCCTTGAAGTTTTATGGCAGCCAGGCGGGATCTGCGACTATCAGATTTTGCTTCTGCTTGAAAGCTTTTAATAGAATGAAGGATATCTGCCAGATTGGGCTCTTTTGACTTCTCCCCCAGTGGTTCTTTTGCCTCCACATTCACACTTATGATAGTTTGGTTTCCCCCAGAAGCATCCGTAGATTTGCAGCGAATCAAAAGTGGGGGTGTTCCGCTGTAATCCCATTTTAGTTCAGGGATGCTTTCTTTATCTGAAGAAATATGTTCATTTCTGTGACGGTCTCTGTCTTTCTTTTTTTTGCAGTTTATTAGAGAGAGGGTGGTGGTTCTGTGAATCAGGGTTGGAGCTGTTATACCAGTTGCCTCCCTCCTCTTCACTAGACAAGGAGATACTAACATCAGACATTAATGACTCATCTGTGAGAGAGTAATACAGGTCTACATTGTCTGGAGTGCTAGGTATATCCTCCTGTGGCTCTTTAACTGACAACCCTTCTACACAATCCATTCCTTCTGTGCCCAGCGTGTGACCTGGTGAGGAGGGGAGAAAGGGGCCGGTAGTATTTTTATCAAAGTCAAGAGAGGGCGGTAAATCCTGCTCGTTCAAAGTAGCCGGAGCCTCGGGTAGCGCACCCTCTGTGGTTGATGCCATACTACTTGCATTGCTTTTTAACGGATCGATCAGAGCCCCAAAACTGGCTGTAATCAGAGGTCGACAAACATCAGTATCTTTCTTTCTTTCAGGTTCTTTTTCTAAGCGACCCGGGCCCTTTTTAGCGTTATAATTACTCCCGGGATTAGATTCGCTTAGGGGTTTTAACATGCCATCTTTCTTTGCCATCACCTTTTCGGCAGCCTTGCTTTTGACTGGCTGTAGATCTAGTCTTGGTGCTTCTGATTTGGGTGCCTCCTGCCTTTTCTGTCGGGTGATTACTGAAGCCGAGCCCTGCTGCGCGCTAATGGTCGCACTGCTACTGTTTTTAGGCTTAGTAACGCGGTTTCCCTTACCCGACATGTTTTCTTCCACTTCGGAAATATGTACGGCAATTTGCACGGCGCTCCTCCTTTCCTGTGCTTTAGCCGGTTTATCCTTCGTGCGGCTGTCGTGGATCAATCTGTCCTGTGGGTAGGCAAAGCCTCGCCTCCTCATCGGCTTCTGTTTGTTTCTGTGCCTTGCAGCACCTCCACAGAGTGATCCGCCGCTCGGTTGATCTGCCGAGGGCTTGCCCAGGTCGATCTGAATCCAGGACACCAGAGCGTGAAGAAGCTCTCCGATGCACGAGAGCAGAGAAGAGTGCCGGCCGTCAGATCAGCGTGCACAGGTAAGCGCGAAGGACAGCTGCTTCTCCCATTGAGCACTAGGCATACCGTTTTCAATACTCTGGTCAGTATTTTACTCGTTTGCTGTTTACTCCTTCTTTTCTGACCGTTTTCATGTCAATATTCTTAGTTTAAACGAGATTTTCAGGGGGTGCCCGGCGGAGCTCCACCATGGAGATGTCAGTCGGACGCCATCTTCCTTCCGACACTCATTAGGTTTTAACCTCAATTCAAATGACCAATGAACTGGTATGATATTGATTTAAAGAACACTGTCTCGGGCTGCCGTGTGAAATTGACAAAGGCAGTAAGAAACGCATCTTTTGTGTAGTGTTTAAACCCAATAAAATCTGGGTGAGCAGTTTCCTGTGAGTGCTGTGCTTTTGTACTCTGCAGCAGTGATATATATATATATATATATTTATCACTTTTTATCACTGTATTTATAATGATTGGATGTTTATCATACTATTTATATATGTATATATATATATATATTTATATTGTGTACATTTGTACCTACTTAGGGTTTATAATTCATCTCTACTGATATCTTGTGGGGATGATTCTGTTATTATACACACTGTGATTATGTGTATATATACATATTTTCTTTTTCATGAATCCCTATGAAAAGATGATGTTATTATTATACATTTGTGGTATTGTAGTAAAAGTGAAAGTCAGCCGATTTTTTATGACATTACATGAAACAAGTATGTTTACTATGTCCATGCTCATCAATGGGAGGTGTCAGGGGGAGTGACCAACAGTATTTAACCACTTGTATCTCTGGGACTGTCATGTGATCAAGTCCGGGTTCCCCAGTCGAAACGCGTCATGTTGCCGTTCCCATCGATGGAATAAAGCACTTTACAAACCGTTAATTCCTTTGCTGTGGTCTGTACCTGTGTTCATGTTGGTGCTGCCGGCGGGTCGCACACACTGCAGAATTGTGGAATCCTATTTAATTGGACGGAGAGGCCAATCCCGTCCTTTACAGACCCTCTCGCTGTATTTGCTGGCTGGAGATCATTTTGGCCGACATCGTTTTTACGATCTGTTTGTTGAACCCAGAAGGAGTTTCTAAGTATCCATCCCCCCGCAACCGGAAGTTTATTTGGAGTGCAACGCGGCACGGCTTGCAAGAGGATTGCCGTTTGTGGAGTTCTACGAGGCGTCGGAGGACCCGAGTAATTCTTCCCGACGGCATTGAAGGTGAGCTTGTTTCCGCTTATTGCTGCCCTGTGGACATTTGCGGGTTTTGTGAGATAGAGGGACATTATTCTCTACTACCAGTTACGTGTTAAACATTACACGTGTGGTTCACGAGCAAGTGCAATACATATAATATTCCGACATTAAGATGGCGATGGCAGCTGACATTTTCAGAGATCGAGAGCAAGCAGCTGATGCTCTTTTTTTAAACTTACCGGCTATCACTACTGGAGGAAAACCTGAAGAGAAAACAAATGAATCTGATGATGCAAAATCGAAATTAAAAAGTTGGAGAAATTGCTCCGGACTGAGCTGACTAAATGGTGGGAGCAAAAAAGTCTGGAAAAGTACAAAGAAGCAGGAAGGGTGCCCCGCGGTTTGAGGGTATTAATAGCACCATCGTTCGAAAATCCTAATCCCCTCATGCTTAAGGAGTGGACCAACCACAATCTAGAAGCATCTATGGGGATGGTGTGCCTCTTGGTGAAATACGCCGAAATTGACAGAATTGAATTAATGTCCAAAATTGAAGCATTGAACCTCAAACTTAATGACATGGAGCAACAAGATGTCATTACCAAGGGGCGTGAAGATATAAAAAAGAGCTTGGAAAAACATGAAGAAACTATTAAAACACGTAAAGCCTTCAAATTTGCAAGGGATAAGGCTGACTACGAGAATGGCCGACTATTTACTTTCTCGAGGAAATTTGAATCAGTTAAGAGGCAAGCATTGACCACATCTGCATCAACATCAGTGGTTCAAATTCCGTTGATCCAGCAAACATCAGCCCTTATACAATCAGACACTGATCAAAGCTCCATCTACAGTTGCGGAGGTCCTGAGGATGACAACAATGACCAACAGAGTGTTGTTAGTAGCTTTACCCCATCTGAGGAATTGGGGTTTATGGTGGAAGACCGGCGAAACACTTTGAGGTCGAGGGGCACACCACAGGTGAGAGGCAAAGGAAGCAAAACAAATTTGGTAAAGAGAGGAGGAAACGCCGGCGGTTTCGCGAAGAAGAAAAGAGGAAAGGGGAAGCAACAGGCGAAGTAATACACAGACATTTCCCCTCCATAACTTCTTTACACGACGATCTTGTACAAGCAGATAATGAAGAAGAAAAAGATAAAACTGAAAAAAAATGAAAAAAATGGAAAAAATGACTCAAATCCTTTAAAAAGTACTAATGTTGAAAATACGGTGATTAACCTAACAGAACTAGATTTAAACACTGCTGAGACCCAGCTTCTTGCTTTGGGACTCTCTTTCCGTCCGAAGAATGGATTTAAATATGTACAAACCAGGATTGATACTTTCAAGTTTATCCGTAAATTGAAACTTTTGAAATATCATACTCTTAACAAAAAGAGTGATTTAGCCACTGCCATTCTGAAAGAAACACAAGCGAGTAAGACTTTGACCATATCAGATACCACGGCTCTGAAAATGGCACACTCCCTTGTAAATGATGATGTACAATCCATAGCCAACACGCAGGAAGTTTTTAGATCTATGGGAATAAAGAGTGGCGGTGCTGGTAACAGTCCTTTCTGTCCTAGGTCCACATTTGTCCCTGTGATGCCTAGGGACGCTATTGACATTTTCAATGATCATGTGATTGAGGACCTGAACAAATTTGAATCGAACTGTTACCATGAAGGATAAACATAGAAGTTACAGAGATAAACAGTACTCTACCCTAATCCGTAAGATCACTTCTCATGGCAACATCATAGTCAATAAAGCAGATAAAGGCGGGAACGTCGTTTTATGGCCACGTGACATGTATATTAAGGAAGCTGAGAGACAATTGAGTGATCCTAACTGTTACAGAAAAGCCTCCTTTAATGAGCTCAATAAAGCAAAACTACTTGTGCACAAGAACTTAGCACAATGGAAAAGAGATGGTTTAATAAGTAAAAAAGAGTTCGAGTTTTTAAAGAAAGACTATCCTATTACCCCAACTTTATACTTATTACCTAAAATCCACAAAGGTACTTTGCCTATACTTGGGCGTCCCATTATCTCTGCCCAGAAGGGACTATTAGAGCCAGTATCTAAATATGTGGATTATTTTCTTCATGACTTTATGGAGGCTCTTCCAACTTACTTAAGAGACACTGGAGATTTTTTAAATAAATTGAAAAATGTTAGTTGG
The DNA here is from genome assembly GCF_964261635.1 of Lissotriton helveticus. Lineage (NCBI taxonomy): Eukaryota > Metazoa > Chordata > Amphibia > Caudata > Salamandridae > Lissotriton > Lissotriton helveticus. The sequence goes on along the minus strand of NC_136071.1, from coordinate 134,307,586 downwards.
AAGTCAAACTATATGTTTCTTGTAATGGATATTACCTCTCTTTACACTTCAATCAAAAGCGATGGAATATTTTTTGTCGAAAAGGGACATTAAGTATTACGAACACAGCAAAATGCTGATCACAATGATTGATTTAGGTCTCAAAAATAATTATTTTATGTTTAACAACGAAGTCTACCAGCAATTGCGGGGTGTGGCGATGGGAGCATGCTTCTCCCCCAGTTACGCGTGTTTACACGTGGGCTGGTGGGAGAGGCATGTTCTTGGTGGGCTCCGTGATTGCTTGGGAGACTCTGAGACAGGTATTGTTAACATGTGGCGTTTCATAGACAATGTCTTTATAATCTGGCAAGGTTGTAAGGCTTCTGCTGAAGAGTTTGTGAGAAACATCAACACAAATTCATTGAATCTGGAATTTACTGCTAACATTAATAATGTGAGTGTTGAATTTTTAGATGTAGAGGTTTATATTGTGGACAACAATATCATGACTAGGATGCATAGAAAATCCACGGCAGGAAATTCGATTTTACATGCCAAAGCAATCACCCTCGCCATCTTATTAAAAGTATCCCTTATGGGGAATTCTTAAGAATTGGGCGGATATGTAACAATGAGACAGCTCTCAATAAGTGTCTTGAAGATTCCTTTCAAAGGTTTTTGCATAGGGGCTACAACAAAGATGCTCTTACTAGTTCCCTTAAAAAAGTGATGTCGAATCAGGCTGATTCTGTAGTTATTTCGGGGGTTACCACCGGTAACACAATAGAGTTGGTGCCTACTGAAATTGAGAAAACTACTACCATTCATTTAATTACCACTTTTAATAATCAAGAAAGGAAAATCAGACAGATGTTGAAATCTAATTGGCCTATCCTTAAAACGGATATTACATTAGGTCCCCTATTAGAAGATATGCCGGGCATTACTTTCCGTAGAGCACCCTCCATGAGGGATGCTCTGGTCAAAACTAGCCCGGAGATTAACATTAAACCTAACTGGCTATCCAATAAAACTGGGTTTCACAAATGCAGCTCTTGCAGGGCATGTAAATTTGGAACCAACACCACTGAATACTATGAAGGACTCACAAAAACTGCCATCAAGATTAGCAATTTATATACCTGCAAGACTGATCTTGCGGTTTATGTATTAAAATGCACGTGTGAGTTGCAATACGTTGGTAGCACTAAGCTACAAGTGTTTAACCGCATATTACAACATCTGCGGGCCATAGTTAATTCTGACCCGAGTTACCCAGTGGCGCGTCATTTTAAATTAGTACAGAACAACAATTTAAATGACTTACATTATTTTGTAATTGACGCCGTTCCTCTGTCCGAAAGAGGTGGAGACAGAGAAAAGAAATTGAGACAACTGGAAAGCCACTACATAGTTCTTCTTAATAGCAAAATTCCTAATGGCCTGAATATGGGGGAAGATCTGCATAATTTTTTATGAATCATGTTATTATATTATATATTCCCTATGTCTGGTTTTTATCACCATTAACTTTAAGGAACTTTAGCTTTTTTCATAATAAGCACAGTCTTTTAATGGTTTTACCTATATTTATGGTTTTACCTATTTTTATATTGTGCTGAGGATGATATGACGTTAACTTAATGGGCCAATCCACTGATATTTAGCTATGTATAAAGATTTCAATAGATATTTATATTATGATAACCAACTTGTTGGAATGCTTTATTGATTTTGGAATAGACGTTAGGAGTAATCTATTTTCCTTCTACTTTTGAATTCTCTTAGAATCCTTGTACAGCACTATTTTCTCAATATGCAATATGCATGTACTTTTTTGCTGATTAAGATATATTAGCCAGTTTTTGCACTTTTGCACTTTACACTTTATGATGTTATTGGCTGCTGATAATTTGCAATTCTTTGAAATTATCTTGCTCTAGTCCATGTATGGGATAATATTTTTGCACTAATTTTTCTGCACCTTTTATGAAATTATGTGGTTTTCTTTTCTTTTACTGAACCGTGTCCCCTCTGACCTCCTTGGACAATAATAACAGTTCAATATTTTTCTGTTGATTGTATTTATCGGTTGCAATATTTGGGCATTTGCCCTTCATTTTTATCACTTTTTATCACTTTTTATCATTGTATTTATAATGACTAAATGTTTATCATACTATTTATATATGTATATATATATATTTATATTTCGTACATTTGTACCTACTTGGGGTTTATAATTCATTGTGATCCATCTCTACTGATATCTTGTGGAGATGATTCTATTATTATACACACTGTGATTATGTGTATATATATATACATATTTTCTTTTTCATGAATCCTTATGAAAAGATGATGTTATTATTATACATTTGTGGTATTGTAGTAAAAGTGAAAGTCAGCCGATTTTTTATGACATTACATGAAACAAGTATGTTTACTATGTCCATGCTCATCAATGGGAGGTGTCAGGGGGAGTGACCGACAGTATTTAACCACTTGTATCTCTGGGACTGTCATGTGATCAAGTCCGGGTTCCCCGGACGAAACGCGTCATGTTGCCGTTCCCATCGATGGAATAAAGCACTTTACAAACCGTTAATTCCTTTGCTGTGGTCTGTACCTGTGTTCGTGTTGGTGCTGCCAGCGGGTCTCACACACTGCAGGATTGTGGAATCCTATATATATATATATATATATATATATATATATATATATATATATATATATATATATATATATATATATATATATATATATATACTAGCAGCCCGTCCCGAATTTGTCCGGGTATGAAATAGAATGTGTGTAATGTGTGTATTTGGCAAGGGCAATTTATTTTAAAATCTCACGGTAAACAACATTTTTTGTTTCATTAGAATAGGGACGGAGAAGGCCCAGCTGCAGCCCTGGTTGATGTTAGCAGGAGCGTGTAATTGGTGTAGTGATCCGCTGCCTGAGCCCAGCTACAACCCTGGTTGATGTTAGCAGGCGCGTGTAATGTCGTTGAATGAGAGAGTTATCAGCCGCGGGTAAATCCGTTTAATGAGAGAGTTGAGTGACAGCGAGTAGGAGAGGCTGCAGTAATTGTCCCCACAGACACGCTCATTTGCGTGTTCCCCCGCTTGAGGACACGATGCAGGCCTGTTTGATGTTAGCAGGCGCGTGTTCCCCCGCTTGACGCCCAGCTGCAGCCCTGGTTGATGTTATCAGGCACGTGTAATTAGTGTACTGATCCGCCGCCTGAGCCCGGCTGGAGCCCTGGTTGATGGTAGCAGGCGCGTGTAATTTCGTTGAATGAGAGAGTTCAGTAACAGCGTGCAGGAGAGGCTGCAGTAACGTTACTTACCAGGCCTCCAGGTGAACGCGTTTGTCACGCCCCCAGCACACGACCAGAGCAGACGATCTTCTGATTAATGTACGACCCACATGGCATGAAGGGCGGAACGTAGCACACGCCCCCAGCGTTTCTCACGCCCCCAGCATGCCCCTTGATGCGGCGCAATTGCGTTCACATGGCATGAAGGCCGGACACACGCCCCCAGTGATTCTCACCCTCCAGCGTGTCACACCCCCAGCGTGCCACTTGATGCTGCGCAGCAACGTAATTGGTGCTTGTATGTACGACTCACATGGCATGTAGAGCGGACACACGCCCCAAGCGTTTGTCACGCCCCCAGCACACGCCCACAGCCCACGATGTGATGGCCGTACCACACCCCCCCCAGCGGTAGTCACGCCTCCAGCCCACGCCCACAGCACAACGCAGACACGCCCACAAGGGACTACTTTGCTGGCACGGTTCTTTTACCTTTTAAATGTATAGAGGAGTTGGCCTAACGGCTAAGGCGCTCGACCTCGGACCTGGGGATCTGGGTACGAGTCTTGGTAACGACGCCAAACATCCTGTGATTATGGGCAAATCACTTAATCTCCCCGTGCCTAACAAAAATGAATGTGTGTCCTCATGTAACGTAACTGGTGCTATGTAAAGCACTCTGATACCTGATTCAGTTCGGGTCAAGTTCGCGCTATATAAAACTCTGCAAAAAAAAATAAAAAATAAAAAAAATATGGTGGCCGTCTGCATAGCCTATGTCCTTCTGCTGCAACTGCCCTTTCCAACGCTGTATTGGGTGTTGTGATTGGTACTGTGGTTACTGAGATTACCCGCCTCAAAGGTTTGGGCTCTCTCTTTATAATATTAGTATGGATATATATATATATATATATATGCACAAAACTTGCTCCATTTTACCGGGGGCCTCCAACACTGCAGGGCGGGCTCTCACAAAAAGGAATGGAGAATCCTCTTACTTCAACAAAAGAACGACCAGAGCCCACAGCTTCACCTCCTTTCATGCTGACACTTTATTGGTCTCATATGCGTGGCAGCACCAACAACTCTTTAATACCTCACGTTTCGGCGCCATGTGCCTTGTTCACAGGTGAGTCACATTTAGTGTCCAAGTGGTCTTGTGGTCCGTACTTAAAACCACTGTTCCCAGAATGCATCATTATTCAAATTTTGCAGCGAGGCTCGACATCGTATTCTCTTTTGCATTAGTAGCATTCAATTATTGTCAAAGTCACATTTTTGTTGCTGTAATACTTCACGATGTTTCAGGGAAATCATTTAAAAGCATAGTGCACTTTGCTGCCACGCAGTGAATACTTGCTTGAAACGAAGGTTTGAAGTCTGCCAGAAAGAGGACAACACCTCCTTCGGATCCCTTTCTCACTGCCATTAACAACTTGCCTTGGAAATCCACTGGCTGGTAAGGTTACGAGCGTGTCATGCCCCCTCCATTTGATGCACAAAACTTGCTCCATTTTACCGGGGGCCTCCAACACTGCAGGGCGGGCTCTCACAAAAAGGAATGGAGAATCCTCTTACTTCAACAAAAGAACGACCAGAGCCCACAGCTTCACCTCCTTTCATGCTGACACTTTATTGGTCTCATATGCGTGGCAGCACCAACAACTCTTTAATACCTCACGTTTCGGCGCCATGCGCCTTGTTCACAGGTGAGTCACATTTAGTGTCCAAGTGGTCTTGTGGTCCGTACTTAAAACCACTGTTCCCAGAATGCATCATTATTCAAATTTTGCAGCGAGGCTCGACATCGTATTCTCTTTTGCATTAGTAGCATTCAATTATTGTCAAAGTCACATTTTTGTTGCTGTAATACTTCACGATGTTTCAGGGAAATCATTTAAACCTTCGTTTCAAGCAAGTATTCACTGCGTGGCAGCAAAGTGCACTATGCTTTTAAATGATTTCCCTGAAACATCGTGAAGTATTACAGCAACAAAAATGTGACTTTGACCGGTCTCCTTTTTTGTAGATGGGTATGATGACGGCACCTTGCCAAAGCTCGGGGACCACCCCTCCCCTGGCAATGGCATTGCACAGTAAAAGAATATACCTCCCCCACCTCTTTATGTCGTGTTTGAAGACATCCGAAGGTATCCCATCTAACCCAGGTGCCCTCCCCCCTTGGACAGCACAGATTGCTAATTCAGCATCCTTAAGTGAAAACAAGTTATCAGTAGGAAAGACAGGTGCTATCTTCTCCTCCATCCCAACCTTCTCTATCTCTGAGTATTGAGGTCTGAAGTACTCGACCCAAGCTTCCTCGGCCACATTATTACTAGGCCTGTCAGGGGTACCGCCTCTACCCCATTTTATGATTTTCCAAAAAAGCCGAGTATCCTTGCTATTTGAGGCTTCCTTCAGCTCACCCCAGTGCTCTACATCCCATTTCCTCTTTGCTTGGGAGATACTTGTGTTATACAGTTTCCTTGCTTTGCTAATCGCACCCCTGTCTCTTTCTCTAATGGCGCAACCCAATGCCAATCGTGCTGACCTGCACTAGCGATTAAACCACCCAGCCGGTTTAGGAGGTTTTTTACCCTTAGTGCTTGGTGGTTGCATGAAGTGTGGTTTTAGGAGACCAAAAAATTTGTTGTGAATATCTGTAAATTCCATAGAACCAGGGATTGTGGGTTTTGCCGCATCCATAGAGATGAGCACCTTGTCCATCTCAGCCTTAATGAGGATCATTGTTGTTTCATTTGCTAAGACGCTTGGCCATTTCAACCTACGCATATTATTGGCCATTACTGGGATTTGGACATTTCTTGTATGCGTGTTTTGGGGCCCAGCATTCCACCATTTGTGTGTCACAAAGGGGATTGTGATCACTTTCCAATCTACCCTTGATGGCCATATCAAGAACTCCCTGCCAGAGTGGAAGACTACATATTACGTAGTCAATTCTGCTCCGACTGTGGCCATTGTCGAATGTGCATGCGCCCTCTTTGTCCCCTGATGTTCTCCCATTTAGGGCTCTTAGCCCATGTTCCATACACAGGGCATTTAGTAGCAGTATATCCTTTGTCCACCGTTTGACTGGGTTTAAACTCAAAGATGGAACTCCCCAGAGCATGTCCTCTTCATAACCTAGGGGATCATTTGTTCTGTCAAGCGGTTCGAAGGTCCTATTTAGGTCTCCAGCTACTACTAGTCTATTTCCTAGCGACTTAGTTTCTAAGAAAACAGACAATGCCTCTAAGGTAGATGAACTCCCCAAGTTACTACCTCTTGCATAGATGTTATACAGATCAATCACATCCCTCCCTTCTAAGGACAATCTTAACATTTGTATGTCGCTATTGCCCAAATCCAACACTTTGATAGAAATAACCAGGTCCTGCTTTATCCAGACTGTTAACCCTCCCGTTGGCCGACCCCGTGCCCCTCTAGAGGCTGGGATAGAAAAATTCAGATAACCACGGAGGAAAACAGGGTTACAAGCCCAGGTTTCTTGAAAGCAGCACACATCAAAACCATTAATGAAGTCCAACCAAATTTGTGAATCTATCTTGCTGGCCAACCCAGCAATATTCCAGGACAAAAACCTCCCCAAGGTAAGCCCTCCCCCACAAGCTACATCTATGTTAGAGCGTGATTCAAGAGTATCATTTTCAACATTTACAGTTAGTATGGGTAACTCCCCTGCTTCGTCCATGCCACTTGCTTTTCTACTACTTTCAATCATATTCACAATCTTATTGTCGACTTCCCTAGAATTTGGCACCTCACCAGTGTCTAGATCAAGTTCAACACAGTCCCCTAGGTGGTTCCTACTATTATCTCCCCCACCAATATTCACATAGTCACAATTTTGTCAACAACCCCACCCTAGATTTTGCCATCTACCCGGAGGGTGGTGGTTTGGGCCTGCGGAATGGTTATTGTACTGGGGTAGTGAAGCTGATGTGGAGATCCCCGGCCATGGAAGATTTAAGGGGCCGGTTTGTTCATTAAGCAGACTAGTCACAACACTAGTGGGACGTGGGTAGAAAAAGGTAAGATCGACAATACCAATTCCACCACTATTTGTACCCCATCCCTGCCTAGTTATCCATCCCGCCACCCTTGGGTCTTGAAAATTGACCACAATACAATCCCCCCCCATGCTTTTGGTGGTACAGCCTATCCAGTCAATTCTCCTTACCCCCAAGATTAACCCATCAACTTCCCCTGGTAGAGGCCGGTTAGCCCTCAACCAGTGCATAACCTTATTTTTCAGCATCTGGAAGTTCTCTCTCTGTCCCATAGAAAGTGGTGGGACGTTTATGAGTACAGCCACAAAGGGAAAGGAATCTGGGGTAAGATTCATTGGGGGTTTCTTGTGTAGTGGTTTTATCGAGTGAAGTAGAGACTGTTTAGGAATCATAGGAGTGTGGCGGAGGGCAGGTTTATTTGTAATAGGCTGGGTACTGATTAGTGGGGGAGGTTGTAACACAATGTCTAGTCCAGTGCATGCATTACCCCCATCCTCCGTAGTAGCCAGGGAATTTAGACTAGACGGTGGTTGTTGCGCCACAATTTGTACTGGAATTACAATGTTAGGGGGATTAGCAACGAGCCCCGATGGTCCCAAATCAGGGGGCTTAGATGGTCTTTTCGCAGCCTCACTACGTGGATTAGGGGGCTTTGAAGTATTGGTTTGTTGCCTTCGTCCCTTGTCTTGTGGTGCACATGTGGTCGGAATCTGGGGCTTGTTGCTTTCGTCCTGTTTTGCCTGGGTCTTTATTAATGACTTTGTAGAAAAAAAGTTATCTAATGTTACCTGTTCAAAATGGGCTAAACGGTCAGACAGCCTGATAATTTTTTCCTCTAATGGGAGCAGAATCGACCGTATCAACCTTTCTAGGTCAGGATTCAGGTTACATAAAGGTGGCAGTTTCTCTGTCATTACCAGGTCACTGTCTGAAGAATTAACAGTACTAACTTCTGGACTATCTAATAGCACCACACCTCCCTCCTGCATGTTTCCATTGCTACCGCTTACTTCCTGGGCAGCCTTACTGGGGCAAGTACTTTTAATTACTTTCCTAAGTTTACGTGGGGGTTTAGATGGAATGCTTTTTCTGGGTACAGTAATTCTTTTCCTTTTTGATCCGGCTTTGGATTCAGACAGCGGCACCTGGGTACATAGATTTACTGTGCATGCTATAGGGTCTGTGTGGCTCGCACATGGTGAGACCTGTCCCGCCACTGTACCCTGGTTTTCCTCGTTAGTGGTAGCATCATAACATCTTTCAGCTACGACAGGCAGGTTTACTGATGATAAAGGAGTTACCAATGTGGGGTAGGATTGCACGGAGCGTTTATCTATAGGGTTTTTAATGAGTTCAATAGATAATCTACGCTCCGCACGCCTCTCTGCAAGCATTAGCTCTTTATCTATAAGTTGGGTCGGGCGGTTAAAAAATGTATCTAGAGGGCCAATAACTGCTGGCCCAACATCGACCAGGAGGATTGGTGGAGCGTTGCTACTTGGGGAGACAGACATACCTTAAAATCACCACCCCTTTCTCTTGTTTAGGGCAACAATAATACTTCGCACAAAGTACACCAATAAAGTCAATACCAATGTCAGAGGGCAGGCCCAGCCCGGCCTCTGTCGGCCCCGGACGGCCACAGACGGTCCCGCCCTTGTCCCGGGCTTCTCCCGGCACGCTCCCGCGAAGCGGTGTAACCGGTCTCCTTAAGACAACGAGTTCAGCAGTCCCATAGGATGACAGGCGGGGGGCGTGGCCAGCGGGGAGAGCAGCCCAGGTGGAGCTTGTTGGGCGCGCAGGGACTCCTGGATGCTGGAGTCCCTGTCCTATGCTCGCAGACCCGCCGACACACTCACCTGCCCCGCACTAATCCCGAGCTTTCACCTACAGCCAGCAGCGTCCCAAGTACACAGTGCAGCGGGACCAGCGGAGCTGGTCCGGCGAGGCGCTACCTTTGTTCCTCCAAGCAGGGATACAAAAAAACAGGCAGGCAGCGAGGACAAACGGACCAAAACGGTGAGGGCACAGTTCACTTGTGGTTTCCCAAGGCTGCAAGTCGAAGTCCGCCTTTCACTCGGGTGGCGGGGGCGTGGCCAGCGGGGAGAGCAGCCCAGGTGGAGCTTGTTGGGCGCGCAGGGACTCCTGGATGCTGTGCTATATGTATATATATATAATTGAGCTGATGAGGCTGCTTGGTAGTGGCACCTGCTCAGTAGCGGCTGCTACCGACCTGGGGTGGTGGGGTGGGGGACAGAGGTAGGGAAATCCTAATTTAAAAAAATGCACTTACCTTCTCTCCGCCGACCGCCGCCTCTTCATTCTCTGTCCTCCTCTCCACTCGGCAGGAAGCAAGCTGCCTGCCAGACCCCTGGCCAATTACAACACTGCTTTAGCAGCGTTGTGATTGGTCTGAGCGCCGTTGTTCAGCACTCCCACAGGGATTGGCAGGCTCTGTATGTTCTCCACCCAGGCTGTAATGTAGCCTGGGTGGAGAACTTGCAATGTACTTTAGGTGCAGCCAGCACTCCTGCCCCTGTGACTCGTGGGGAGCCCAGCCCCACCCCGCTCCGCTCCCCCTGGCTTCAGCTGAATGCAAAAAACAAAATGATAATAACAAATGTTATTATCCTTTTATTTTTTGCATTCAGCTTGCAGCTGAAACAGTGGGCCGACGCTCCTCTGCCTTAGCGGAGGAGCCACCACTGCACCTGCTGCATAAACTAAACAGAAATTCACATTTTTAAAGGCTGGATGTACAAAGCCCTTGTGCAACTACAAACCTAGTGATTCACAAAATCTCATGGACTGTAATCTCACAGGGAATTTTATAATGTGCAAATATTTTCACACCATTTCATAGTCAGACAAGTCTTTCCAACCCCTAAAATACTTTTTGTGACCATTTTCAATGCCAAATAGGAGGGAGTGTGAAAGGGGCTTCTCCTCCTGTTTGAGGATTTAAAAGGTATATATCAATGGTTTGTCCCCAAAATGACGGTTTCAAATCATTGATCAATTACTGACCCCACTCCAGGTTACAGGGTATCTGATTCACAAAGGCAAAGCTGTCCCACAGGCAACCCTGTCAGTGGCATCAGTGGGAGCAGACAGTAGCCCTAAGGATCATTGTTTGTTTTCCCAATATCTTCCCAAATGGGAAACATTTTTTTTTAAGTAGCACTTTTTCAGAATGCAAATACAGGAATATTCCTACATTGTCAGTCAACCACAAAATGCAACTTACCTAATTTTTAGTAGGCAGGGTTATTTTACAAATCCCCTGTGAATAGGAATTTGAGATACAACCTATTAGTACATAGGACACATTGCACAAATACTGGCAGGTTGTAAAAAGTTGGTGCACAATTTGTACCCAGTTTATTACAGACTGTGTTATGAGCAAATGGTTTCAAGTGCTATGACAACATTTGTTGTAGTTTGTTTCGTCCTTCGCAAAGCCATATGCACATTGCTGAAATTGGAGAGCGATACTAATGTTGATATTTAATCATTATTGTTCTGTACTCAGGGTGTGAAGAGCGAGTAAGACCATTTTAAACAAATTTTCCATGGTCTTTTTAAAGTAACCCTTCCACTGCCCATGCAGTGCCGAACTGGCTGTAGCGGGCACCAGGCATTTTTCTGGTGGGCCGGAAGAGTGGGGGGCAGTCTGTCCATGCAGGGCCGAACTGGCTGTAGCGGGCACCAGGCATTTTTCTGGTGGGCCGGAAGAGTGGGGGGCAGTTTCATATCTGTGGGGGTCGGTTTTGCAGCTGTGCTGCAATATCGGCACCCTGTAACAAAAGTGGCAGGGAAGCTTGACACTAGCACCCCCACCGCCTGCACCGCCCCCCTGGACTGGAGCTTCTCAGTTACTGATTTTGGGAGACATTGAGAGGGTCGACAATGGTCCTATGGACCAATGTCTGCACCACCCGAGACCACCAACACAATCCCCAAAGGGGAAGCTCTCCCACAAGGACAGCTTCTCCTTTGTGAGTCAGATATCTACCCTATCAGAAATTGGGTGTCTAGTTGGCAGAGGTATGCACCCTTTCCAAGTAGTGACCACAGGGTAAGTCAAATACACACCCTAAATTAACCTCCGGTCACCCTCTGGGAGCTTGGCACAGAGCAGTTAGGGTTAACTTAAGAGGCAATATGTAAAGTATTTACGCAACATTTCAAACCGTAAAACAGTGAAAACACCACACAAAAGAAAACCATAAAAGGTTGGAAAAATAGAGCTTATTTTAATGAACAAAACAAACACAATGGACATCCCAGATTAATTCCCATGTAACAACTGCCATGTGGCTTAACACCATACTATTTGGAAGATCAGTGGGTGGAACCTTCACAGTGCATGCATGAACACTAAGTGATGCATTTGCTGTACATATACAATATGGTGCTGTGTAGCTTGCCAGTGAGCACCAGACACACACTTGAGAGGCAAGCTCCTAATTAAGCCTGGGTGTAGTTTCGCTATGTGGAATTCCGCGAAGTGCAAAAAAAACCTCTGCAAGCGGCGGAGTGTGCTAGAAAAATGCAGTTCGCTGTAATTTTCAGCACCGGTGTTTGTCTGCGCTGTGAAATTATCGAGAATGGCACCATGCCCAGCACAAGTGGGTGCAAGCAGGTGCTGCTTCCTTTCTGATGCCCGAGTATTTTCTACTCGACCAGTAGGCTTCTGGGCGCAAACACACTGTTTCTCAGTGTGAGCAGTCGCGAGCGTACGCAGCCACTCGCATTGAGAAATCCGCCTGCCCACGTTAAGAAATCTCTCCGGGAGGTTGATGTCCCTCGCTCGTGCTCACCAACTTGATGTTGACGAGCACAAATGAGGAAGAATCTCGCTGAGCAGGTGGATTTTCCTCCCTCGCTCTCACCAACTTGATGCTGACGAGCACGAGCAAGGAAAAAAACTCTGCTTCGCTTTTTTGGAACTCCGCGTTGCACAGAGTGCGGAAAACTCTGCAAACTCCACAAGCAGAGCAAAGTTCACTGTCCAGGCTTACTCCTAATGATTCTTGAATCCCAACACTTTGTAGTGAGTGTGCGTAGACATCATTGTTGTAATCAAGTAAAAAGAATCAAACAATCCTAAGCAATATATGTTTCTTTAAAATGTTTTTGAAGAACGCCCTAGATATTCTTTAATAGCATGCCTCATTGGTAGGCATGAAAGCTTTGCAACAGGTAGGAAAGCTGTGCCACCTTTCCTCTGTTAGACTCTATCTAGCCTGTACTGTCCTTTCCTCCAGTAGACTAAGTAATTTGTGTGCCTACTTGGAGGGCTCTATTGTCTTGAAGCAGAGGCCTAACCACTAATAGAAAAGTGGTGCCACTAATGTGTAGCCTCTTCAGATATTCAAAGATGTGTGCTACTCCTCATACCAGGATAGGGTGGAAAACAGATGACTGGTGCCAGTGATTATAGTTCAAGTGCACAGGTCCTCTCCTGAACAATGAAAGCAATCTTCTTTCTCCGTTTACTAATGTGTGTGTGCTGAGAAGCTGTTGACATGCTGAATAGTGTCTTAAGATGGATAGAGCGATTGTCTGCAAGTGCACCATCAAGTTCAACTTCAAGTTGTCTTTGTACTTCCACATGTGTTTTACAATCGGCATGCTGCCCTAGAGACTCTCTAGATGTCTGGTGGAACAACATCTGCTTCCCTGCTTGACAAGTTCTGTCTGTGATAGAGCTTTAAGGCTTATTACCCACTATGTGTTCGGTATTCTGGTCTTCTGCTAATTCCCCAAAACACAAGAAATATAGCCCTCATCCTGCCAGTAGTCGTACTATGTACAGACTTCAGCAAAAGAACTCTACGCACCAACCCAAAGACACAGTACTTTGTTTTTTTCTCTTTTCTCCTCGTGTCAGGACTTGGAACTGGAGATGGGCTGCTGCTCTGACCTGCCTTGGAAAAAGGGGAAGCTGTACTGCCCGGTTTGTGAAGAATAATAGGCCCTTGAGCATGCCCTTGAGCCTGAGAACAAATATTAATGCCCAAATGACTGAAGGCTGGGTGGTGTCATCTCAATGATGTGAGTCACCCAAGATCCACGAGGGCCAAGTGCTCTTGGAGGACATATTTTAGGTGCCAACCCGTCTCTACCAACAGTAGCTCACTCTGTTGAATTGTGGGCGCCAGACCGGTATGGACCTGCTGTGAATACCAATTAACGGCCATGACTATCCCTAATACCGCAACACAAAATCGTAAGTGACTGGCTCATTGACACCATAACTATTCACCTTGGGCATTAGGTGGGCAATGTTCATTTTGGATGGCAAGGATTTAGTTCACTTGGATTTTTTGTTGATTTTACAAGATTCTCATTCCCACTCATCTGGGCTGATATCCCAAGCTGCACCAAACTTTACACCCTTGGCAGCCAAGAAAGGAAGGTATAGGGCAAACTTATCACAGCCAACTTCCATATTGTAGCATTCTGTTTGGCCCCTACTTCACTACTAAACGAAGCCTATAGCACTCTGATACATTTTGATGTTTGCTAAGGACATACAAATATTACCCCATATGATAACATTGCCACAGGCTCCATGTTATTTGTATGGTGGCGCCTAGCCATGTAAATTATTTGATTATGTTTGGAGTTACAAGTTAGCCTCAAAAGGTGCTTAGACATTCAAGGGTTCAACTCAGACCTTGGCTGAAGGGTATGTTTGTGATGTAAAGCATAGATTCTTACTAGAAGGGCACCCTTCCAATACAAAATATTATGCTTAGATATAGTTTAAAACTTTGGCAAGTGTGTATCTCCACTGTACAGTGCAGCACACATGTGTCCAGTATGTTTCTTTCCCATAGGAACATTACCGCTTTACCGATGCAAGTGCCAGTGTATTTCTGTATGCTGAAAAAACGTGATAACTCACCAGATGGAGGTGTATTCCTGTATACTTTCAACACAGTGACATCTCAAGACGAAGTACTTACCCAATTACAAAGTTCTTGGTGTAAAAAAAATATATAGGAAGTGTATTTTTCTAAATTCGTGTGGATCTCTTGTTTGCGTGTGTGCATAATTTATTGACTCTGTGTGTGTGTGTGTGACAAATGTCTAGCACTCCTCTCTGATGGGCCTGGGGCTGCTCGACCGCACTACCCTAGATGGAGCCCCTTGGGATTGCCAGAGCAAACCCCTTCCCACTCATTAGGGATACCTGGGCTCTTGGCTATCTCTTGGTTCCTAGCTCCATAGCACAACTAACAGTCCTGGACCATATCGTCTGCTTAATATTGTAACTTTTATGTGTACCATAGCTTACTGTTTATAATTTATTTATCTATTTTTTCTTCTTTCTTCCACAATTGCTGTGTATATTTCCTTTTGTCCTCTCCACCAACTTATTGTAAAGCGCTTTGATATCCTTCGGGATCTTGTTCGCGCTATATAAAACTTTATAAATAAAATAAAAATAAAATAAAAGTTGAAAAAGTTGATAGAAAGGCTAGGAGGCATAATTTGTTGATGTAAAGCCCTGTCTACCATTTGCACTAGGTAAGCCTTTGCATCAAAAACCATAGGTGGTTGCATGGGATCACTCATGTACCACCCTTGGTATGCCACTGGTCTCAGGGGTCAAAGGCTACAGCAGGAGTAGAACGCAAACCGGGCTCTAACAGCCCAGTTTGCATTATTTCGCTCTTCCTATTATGGGCGGGAGGTTTCTGAGGGTGATATCATTTTGGAAGGGTGAGACCTTCCTTAACCCTTCCGTGCGGGGCTGTTTCCCCCATTGTGCTGGGGGTGGGGGGCGCGTACAGCGCCCCCATGCTCATGACGAGGTCAGCTCGTCATGAGCTACGGCGCTCCGGTGCTCATGACGAGCTGAGCTCGTCATGGCCACACCCGTTCCAATGGAACGCTCAGCACTGCAGGGGAATCAGCCCAGCATGCGAGCGTTCCACGGAACAGGCGAAGTCATGACGAGCTCAGCTCGTCATGAGCACCGTAGCGCCGTAGCTCATGACGAGCTGACCTCGTCATGAGCACTCAAAGGGTTAAGGGAGGTATCCATCCGTCCCTGATTTTCAAGAACAAACCCTGAGTGCAGTGGTTTGTCCTAAAAGATAAGCATGTTTTTCTCCTAAAGGTACCAATTTTTTTTTTTTTCTAGGGTAGATTATAAACCCATCTCATTCAGCAATATAATAACTCCTTTTGTTGTCCAATATGTTGTTCAAATCTAGTTTTTTTTTCATACATCAACTATGTGAAAACTTTATGTTGTGATTTCCACTATTAAACATGTAGAGTGTCAAACATTAGTAAACCCTCATTGATAATGATGTGCCATATCCCACTCACTCCATGCTGCAGCCGAAAATAGGCAGCATGCTTTCCAGAGAAGTAAAGACAATTCTATTCAGATTTAGATGCATTGAACCTTAGCTCTCCATGGGTTACAACGGAGACAACTAGTGAGTGGCAGACTTCCATCAGCTCCCCGTCCACAGACCCTTCGACCCCATGGCAGGTTGGGGAGTGGGGGGAAGGAAAGTCAAACTGCAACTTTGCATCCAAACTGAGGCCATGTGTACTGGAAGACTGAAAGTGTAGTGAAATAGTGGCAGGACCGGTGGGGGCCACAGTAGGGTGCCTATTTTTGTCATTTTTTGTGAAAGCGTTTTGTTGAATGTTAACGTGCCACCTGACAGTCGCTTCCGGTTACTCTCAGATATTGTCAGCAGGCAGAGCTACTAAAATAAAGGTTGATGCATAAAAGGATATATGTGAAGACGTGGCACTCTCTTTCTTGTGACACAGACACACTCTTAACAATTGCCTATTGTAAGTGGCCCCAGTAGTTTTATGTGTGACTCCTTGACCAACTGTATGCCCCTAACAGTCAGTGGCTGTTGGTGGCAAGTAACACGGGGGGGGGGGGGCCAAGAAATACACCTAAAATGTACACATACATACACATATATACATATGCACATACACATATACACATAACAAGTACACAATAATATACACATAAACATACACATTAAAAAAAGCAATCACTTACCTTACACTGCTGCTCGTTCTGCAGTACTTCCTGGTTGTTCTGCAGGCAGCATATCCTCCTAGCACAAAGCCCACAGCCAACTCTCATCCAAATAAGATGTTGTTCTAAAGCGTCTTGATTGGCTGGAGCGGGATGGCTCCACGCTCCAAAGGCACTGTAGGCCTGTGCTTGCTCTCCAACCCGGCTGTCCAAGATAGGATTGGGTGGGAGGGGCGACGCTCCTCTGCTCCCACTGAGGAACAGCCTCTGCTAAAAGTCACTTACACAGACTGCACAGCAGTCCATCCAGTGCTGAAAGCAGCCCCACTAGCGAGCAACCCATTGGGGAAATGCCAGAGTAGCAAAATGACCAGTAGCCTTTTGCCTCTAATTTGGGAGGGGAACATCTCTATACAGTGGAACTAATTTGCACCTACTCTGCCTTCAAGCACCAGAGCATCTTTGGTGTGGAATCTTAACCTAAAACATGTACCTGAAGGGATCCTGTTTTTCGCAATTTTTTTTAAAGGTTTGTTTATGCCCATTACCTCCCCTTTAAGCACAGCATCCAAATGCATACAATAAGTGATTTTAAATGGAATACTTTTTGTTGCGCCTCTTAACCTTTCAGTTCTGTTCCTATCTAGGCATTACTTATACATGAATTACGAAAGGGCATGCAGGCAATTAGAACCAGCTGATTGCATATTTCTCGCCCTTGTAAAATGGGTGTTCCTGCACTGGAGGCTTTAATACAATGCATCCATGTGAAAAGGAAAGGAAATGTTTCAATCAAATGCTCAGTCTCCTACTTAAAAATGCATTATTATTGTGACTTGAAACTAAGGTTACCAGATTACTCCATATCACAAAGGTGCACAATGTTCCTGTCCAGTGCTTTTGTTTTAACAAATTATTATTTTCAGCTGTGTTAGCTCTATATCTATGCATATGGTATTACTATAACTCACATCTAGCCAAAGGGCAGTGGAGTGCTGGCCATGGTCAAAGGCATGCTTAAAGGTTTAAAGTATTAAAGTTAATGGGGTAAACCTTGTGTCCCTGAGAACATGGGTATGAGCAATATAATCTACAGTGAGTTCTATCGGGTGAAACAAATGCTTAGCAAGATTGAATTAATAGTAAATTGTATTCATCCCAAGTGACACAAAATGTCAAGGAATCGTCTAGTAATTATTTTACACAGGGATAAGAGTCAGTCAAAAACACACCACAAGCGAAAGATCAGTTTTTTGAAAAATGTATATATTATTTATAAGGGTTACATTTGTAAATGGCTGTCACATACGTAAATGGTAGAACAAACAACAGGAAGAATGTGACTTTGGTGGAAAATAGAGACATAAAGTGCTTATGAAAAATAACCAAAGTATATATAAATAGATACACATATATACACACAATGTAGGCCGTCCCTTTTCAAGTACAAAGGTTCTATCAACACCCTGTGAACTGCCTTCTTCTTAGTAAAGAGACGAGGGGCATGGACAGAGAGAAGCATCAACGTTTCGACCCAAAGGTATGCGTAATTAAATGAACATCACCGCAGAGCTTTTTCAAGACTGGTGTATGGAATGTAGACAGCCTATATAGAAGAAAGTAAATTTGGAATGAGTGGGGTGAGTTAAGACTGATTGATAGCTCAAAAAAGAGGTGGGAGAAATTGAGAAAACTCACCAATTCTGAAAACCATTATAAATAATACAAAACATTTTCCAAAAAACTGATCTTTAGTTTGTGGTGCGTTTTTGATTCTTACCCCTGTCTAAAAAAATTACTAGACCGTTCCTAAAGTGTTAAGGTTACCTTTTTGTGGATATTGTACAATGGATGAGCACAAACTCCCTAAACTAAACCGGGATAAGACAACATTTGTATGCAGCTTGGCAAACAATATCCCAATGCCACTACCCTTACATTTCTGGCCATTCCTTAGAGAGACTGAGTTGTGCTCCTAAGAGGATGTACGCAAACTTGGAGTCAGGTTTGATGGTCATCTTTCTTTAAAAAAGCATGTTAATAAAGTGGTTAGTGTCTGCTTTGCACAGCTTAATGAACTAAGAAAGTTGTTTTCTGTAATACCTGATCAGGGTAAATCATTAATCTCGTGGAGTGTCATTTTCAGTACACTGGACTACTGTAATGCTCTTCTTCTGGGTGCCCCTGCCTACAGGGCCGGACTGGCTACTGGGCAATTGTGTGTGCTGCCGAGCTGGGGGCTAATTTCTCTGTGGTGTGGGCTTATTTCGTTGATGGGGACCTGCGTGTGCTTTGAAATAAAAAAAGCAAAACAAATTTCGTTTTGCACACCCAGGTCCCCATCAACGAAATCATCCTCCTGCTCGGCAGCACACACAACTGCCCGGTAGCCAGTCCGGCCCTGCCTGCCTACCTGATCAAGAGATTGCACAGAATCCAGGTGGCACACTAAATAGACCACGGAGATCCTCGGCATCCAAGGCTCTCAGGGAGCTTACCTGGCTCCCTGTGGAGCAGAGGATCCTTTTTAAAGCAATGTGTATCATGGTTAAGGCCCATCAGAATAAGGGACCTGTACTGCTGCAGTGGAGATTGAGGAGATATGCTCCGGGGAGTACCCTTCGGTCGGCAACTGCTAATCTTATTCAGGAACATATGTTTTGGAAGGCTCGACAAGGGGGATGTGCCTTCACAGTGAAAGTTACCCAGCTTTGGAATAGGTTACCATCCGATTTGAGAGTCCTGATGGATTTGCTGAAATTTAGGAAAGCTTTGCAGACTTGGTAGTTCTTGAAATAATGGAGTTCGTTATAAAGTTCTGTTCCTGGCCTTCTTCTCCCCTGTAAACAATTGCTACTTCAGCGCGCGGATACCAGTCTGGTCACAGTGCGCTCTTTAAATACTATCAATAAATAAATATAAAATAAATTAAGCGAGTAATAGGAGAACATGAGTTGTTGACAGTTTATGTACTGTGATGCAGTGATCTTTAAAGAGCGAGTCTTCAACTCTTTCCTAAATTGGAGCAGGGTTGGGTCAGTCCTGATGGATACGGGGATGTTGTTCCAGATCCAGGGTGCATGGATGGAAAATGCATGTTGTCTTATTTTTTCTTTTTGCACTTCTTAGTCTGCAGCCTGTGGGTGTCCTGGCTGCAAGTATGCTGAGAAACACCAGAGATGGTGAGCTAGTCTGCAAGATAAGCAGGTGTGCTGGTTGTAATGGGTTTGTAAATGATGCTGTTAGTTTTGACGGTGACATGGGCTGAAAAGGGGAGCCAATGGAGTTTATTCAGAGTGATAGTGATGTGATCATATTTCTTCAGGTCCTGGATGACACAGACTGTGGTAGGTAAGATGCCCCTAAGAGTTGTCTATGAGGAGTCAATGAGGCCATAGAGTGGGGCAGTACTACCATCCAGATGCCGGAGTATAAGAGTTTGAACAGCAGTTCTGAAGTCACTCTCTGGGAGAAACAGTTTGACGTCCTTAAGAAGAGACAGCAGGTACCAGGCTGTTTTCTTTTGGCAATGTGTTCCTTGGGGGAGATGTTGGTATCTAGTTTGTTTCATTACAATCAAGGTTGATTTCCTTGACCTGGATTTGTATTGTGTCTTGTAAACTGTTCTTGGAAAATAATGGAAATTCTGACTTGTTTGGGTTGAGAGTCAGGTAGACACTCAACATCCAGATTTGGATGCTGTGCAAGCAGTGCCAAGGCATTGGATGCCTGAAGCAGAGTAGACGTTCCAGCAGAGTTGGATGCCCGAAGCAGAGTAGACTTTCCAGTAGAGTTGTGCATCATCAGCATACTGGTGAATATTGATGCTGTTATTGGTGAGTGGAGTCTCAAGCTACTCCATGTAAAGGTTGAAAATGACAGGAGAGAGTATAGAACCCAGGAAGACACCACATATGATGGGGATCTTTTGTGACCTGCGGGTGCCTATGTGAACATACTGTTGTCAGTTGGAAAGGTGGGAGGAGAAGTAGTTAAGGACATTGCCCGGTGAATCACATTTGTGCCTAGAGGGTACTTATGAGGGTGAGATGGTCGACTGTGCCGAAGGCAGCTTAGAGGTCCAGGAATATCAGGAGGCAGGGTTCATCAGTACCAGTGGCAAAAAGTGGGGGCCCCCATGTCAAAGAGGGGCATTTTCCTACAGGTAACCTTTCATGAAGCAATTTAAGTCATAATGAAAGATGCTGCTACAAAATATCTAGTACTACACAACCAAACTGCTGTGTGGTCAGCTGAACTTCATACTGCACTAGAAACAGATTCAATTAGGTTAAGATCCTGCCTTCACATTTTAAATGTCACAGCACAATGTTGGGATGTGCTCTGGTCATCTGCTTGGCTCACAAGGGTTGGAGAAGTAATGCTAGATGTTCATGATATACACATGAGATGCGTCTACATACGGGTGTATGAATATCAGGAAGAAAAATATTGTTGTAAAAATATTGAGGACCAAAATATCAGCAAAGAAAGAGTCAATTTGTAAGTATATATTTACTGTTAACTCAACATGAACATACCTATATATATTGTCATGGTACATATATGTGGTGTTAAGTATAGTAAAACTTTGTTTACCTGTATAAACTTACCTAAATGGGTATCTGGGTTTGTTTTTATCAACTTTTCCACATTCCTTATACACTTGGGGATCTGTGTTTGGTTTTGTGACCGCGTTCTTGTAATTGTCCTTGGGTATACATTTTCCATATGGGAATCCTTTTCTCTAAGGTACTATACACTTATTATATATGGTCTTTTGTTTTCTGTTCTCTTTCCAAAGATATTGTGAAGGGAATCCCTGTTTTTCCTTCTGACCTGTGTTTTACTTTTTTCTAAAATTCTGTTGAGTACTGCCTGTCATGAACACATTGGCTATGTCACAAATAGCATTGCTTTTTTGATAATAGATGCTTTGCTTATGTACTTTAATGTTAATAGTTGTATTTAGTGGCCATTTGTTATAATTGTCATTTGTGATTTTAGTATGTCTGTGTTTTAAATTAGTTTATAATTTATGTTTCTGTCAATTGTCCTTGTGTTGTATATTTATATGTATATATTTGTTAAAATGACAGCCCTGAAGAAGTCCATGTGTATTGAAACGCGTTGGCTGTTTAGTTCATCAGGATTGCTGTTTTAACCCTGTCTAAATAAAAGAAGAACTTTTCAAAGAATACATTCTGGACACGGATTGAATATTTTTCCTTGTTTTGTGGTGCACCTTTGCTTTTGTTTTAGTTGTGACACTCTTGAATTTGGATTGCATTGTGACAGTGGGTGCGTTTAGAGTGTGCACACACAAATCTGGGTACTACCA
Organism: Lissotriton helveticus; assembly: GCF_964261635.1. Taxonomy (NCBI): domain Eukaryota; kingdom Metazoa; phylum Chordata; class Amphibia; order Caudata; family Salamandridae; genus Lissotriton; species Lissotriton helveticus. The sequence continues at coordinate 134,285,867 of NC_136071.1, read as the reverse complement.
GTATATATATATATATATATATATATATATATATATATATATATATATATATATATATATATATATATATATATCCAAAACCAATGGGGTCAAAGATGCCAGAGCGCTCAACAGTGGGTGCAGGCTACGGGCCGGACCCTGGGCCAAAAGTAAATTTTTTCACAAAATTTAGCCGCACACAGCAATCCTTCTTAATCCAAAGATTTATTTACCAAAAAGAGCCAGTCTGTCAACCGACGCGTTTCGGCCTTGCGGCCTTTGTCACGGTAGGGAGACACTACTTTCATAATCCATTTAAGTACTTCCTGTTAAAAAACAACCCCATTGCATTATGGGAGTTGTAGTTATTTGCAACATTCTCCAAATGACAGACAACACATTATTATTACATACGGGTCGCTGTAATTCCATGCGGTGGTGCAATCCCCCCGGCAGAGCCGCCGAGTATTCATACAGTTCCACAATGCTCCAAGCCTAGGATGCACTCCCCATCTGCAAACCTCCGTTATATTAGGCTGCAACAAAGACCATCAATGCATGAGTTCAATTATTAAGCCTTACGCGTTTCAGACATTCATTCTGTCCTTGGTCACAGGCTGAGTGGCAGCAAATAAATGGCACAGACTAAGCATCACATCGCCAGTTTCTTTTATTGCCCACAGCTGGGGGGCTCACATGATCAAAAATTGCCTTCTGGGATACATAGTCTCAATAGCACCAGAGTTTGTAATAAGGACTCACGCTGTCATCTCAAAAATATATATATATATTACCTACTGGCGGCCGCCACTAGGTAGTTATAGTTAGGACCTAATATCCATAGGAAAGCCACAACATTCTATTCCCAATAACTTTCCTGAAAGTTTCACGGTGATACGTCAAGTGGGGGCCGAGAAAAAAGGGGGTCCCAAAACATTTTTTCCCCATGCAATTTCCAATAGAATCTTTAGCCACAGCTACAGCATGAACTGCTGAACGGAATTACGCCATATTTGGCAAAGAGGTAGTCCTCAGTTCAGACTTGTGCCTTTTGCTTAAATGGTGTCAATCTGTTCAGTAGTTCCTGAGAAAATTACAGTTAAAATCATTTATATATCTATGGGCGCAGTGGATATGCGGAGTCTGCGCGCATTGTCATCGTACCATAAGCGCACCCTTCCGATAGCGTGCTGAATGCTAATTGGCTGTCAAGGGATTGTGAACATTCAAAACCAGGAACTGTTGGCAGCCATTTTGTGCCTCGGGAGAAGCGAGGCTGAGGAAGTCAGTGGAATATGTGTGCAAAACGTAGAAAGGGGGCAGGGTAAAAATAATTTTACCCTCTAGAATTGCTTAGGGGGTCCGAGAAGGACCCCCAGGGCCCCAATTTTTTTTTTAAAAGACCCAGCAGGTGAGTGTAGGGTGCGCGGACTCTCCCGTAAAATAAATAAAATAAAACAGAGCTTTTTTCATAATTAGCCCCGGGGGGCCGAATACCAGGGCCAAAATTATTACATTTGATGGGGGGCCCAGAGGGGCCCCCCAGCCCCGGGGATCATCAGCCCCCGGGGTGAAAAAAAAATGGTGGGGGAGGGGTCCAATGGCCCCAAAGCCGCGGGGACCACCACCCCCGCATGGCTTTATGTATTGTGGGAGGGGGACTGCGAGGCCCCCCTCCTGGGGCACTTGAGGGCCCCGTTACCCCCGGGGCTAAAAAAAAAATGGTTGGGGGGGCTGCAAGGTCTCCAAAGCCCCGGGGACCACCAATCCCCGGGGCTTTATGTATTATGGGAGGGCCGGCTCCTGCAGAGTCCCGGGGTGTCCATCCTGCCCTCCCATAGCAAGGAAATCTGTTCTCTCTTTTAAAAGCTAAATCAGATTGCTTTTCCACATGGGGAGCTGCATGTTAGTAGATCCCCATGTGGAAAAGCAATGCCGGCTTTCAAACGTGTAGAAGTTGTGCACCAAAGGTGCTGGAGTCGCACACCCTACAGATTATGAGTCGTGCATCCAGCGCGTGCACACCGTAAAAAAATAGCCCCCATCAGTAATTCCTAATATCCCCGGGGACCCTATCCCCCAGGACTTAAAAAAATGTTGGGGACCGTGGGGGGAGCCACAATGCCCCCATGGTCCCGCCGGCTCCCCGCGTTCTTCGGAAGCCGTCCTTGCTTTTCCTCATGGGGAGATGCTAACTTGCATGTGGAAAAGCAATCTAGTTTGGATTTTGAAAGAGAGAACAGAGTTCCCTGCTCTCCCTTTCAAAATGCAAACCAACTTTGCTATGGGAGGGCGGGAGCCGCAAAATTCCCACCTTCTCACAGCAAACAGCAGTGTCCCGGGGGTAGGCACCCCGGGACACTGCAGGACTGGCCCTGGGTCGTGGCGGTCCCCAGGGCCCTCGAGGGGTCCAGGCGGAGGGCCACGCAGTCTGCCTCCCACAATACACAAAGCTCCAGGGTGTGGTTCCCTGGGCTTGAGGGGGGTCATTGAGGTCCCCACACTACTAATTTTGCAGGGGGGCCTTGGACGTGAAAGTGGCTCAAGGGGGTTGTAAATCTGCCACACAGTCTTCTGTTTACTTTGCTTTCCTTTCTGTAATATAGAGGATCTTGGGTAATTATAACGGTTTCTGTACAGCCAGTACCTTTCAACCCTACCCCCAAACGGCTTTTTGCCTGTTAGCACCATAGTAACAGTTCATGGAACACTTAAATGAGCACAGAGGTTAGAAGTTCACCACACTATGTTGCTAATCGAAACAGTTACTGTGCTGGAGTTTTAAAACTTTTCCATAGGAACCGTTAGTCGTAGCTATAGACTCTGGTAAAGATCTGGCAAAGAGTTAGCCTCAGCATTACACTTCAAGTTATAAATATCCTTTCTATTTTTAAATGTTTTCTAACTATATATCATTATCACATTGAATAATAGTGAAATGTTGTCAGAAAAAGAAGACTTATATACTTTGATTTGAAATGATAATAAATAACTGGAAACGTAACTTAAAGATAACAATGTAATAAATAACTAGAAAAAAACTTTTAAAAAAACAATCAAACAAAATGTGATATGGACTCCAATAGAAGTAGGGTAGGTAATCTGCAAAAGAAAAATGAAAATAAGTATTCAAAATTAGATAGCTGTGACTAAATGAGGTCAAATATAACAAGTTAAGGTAACACTTGGCGAAATTTGGTTATTTGCACGTTTGCTGTGTGCCTGATACATTTCAGCTGTCTTATAGGCCCTCGTTCAAGAGGTGTCTGTATGGAAGTGCCTACTGCGTCAGGTTTACACTAAGGACCAACAGGTCTTTAAAATGATTCAGAGATGAGACAGAATTAGGTGAGAGATCAAGTCATTATGCAGGACAATATTCTTTAGGGCTTATTTACAAGACTCTTGCTCCACTTTTGTGTTACTTTTCTCATATTGAAAGTGACACAAAAGTGGCACAAGGGGCTTGTAAATAAGCTCTTTTATTTATAATGCATTTAATCGGAGGCATTGTATATCTAGGCCGCTCTGCTTACCTTGTGTAAACACTGTGACCAACAGAGTTCACAACTTGAACTCAGCTTTGGTTGTACACGGCAGCGTGGACAGCAGCGTCTATTACTTTAAAAGAGAAAGAGAAACGGTGGGAGAGAGAGTGAGAGAGAGAAAGAGAGAAAAAATGACATTAAACCTGTAAGAGAGAGAAAGTTATAGATGGAGCAGTTAATACTGGAGCAAATACTCGTAACTCACCTTTTGCCTTCGTTGTGTGTCCAAGCACGTGCTGGTTCATAGTGTATCCTCCAGTTTAGTGATCTGAAATATAGTATATAGAGTTAGTAATAGCATAGTACATACAACTGCACAAGTACATTTTTGGTTTATTTATTTGTACACTCAGGATAATGTATTTCATCAACTTCCACTGTAAGGAGGTGTCTGTGCGCTGTTTTTCTTCCAAAGTAGTATATCCCATGCACTCCCACTGCATAGTGGTGAGTTCTCAATATTGCGTACCTAGACTAATGCTCCCCATTGACTTGCAGAGTCCGGAGGTGAGTGTTTTTCTTGGGAAGTCTGAGGCAGATTTACAAGCTCCTTGCACCACTTTTCCCATGTTAAAAGTGACACAGAAATGGTGCAAGGGGCTTGTAAATCTGCCCCTCAGACTGTTGTAACCTATCTATTCTCACAGCTCCGAGGTAATTGTACATTCATACGCAGTGAAGCTGCTGCACACTACCCACTCTCTCCGTCCACAGATGACTTGTCGTTGTTTCGGAAACAAGCTTCTTTGCTCACCTTGTGCCATTGGCGTGATTCAAAGAGGGTGCACCACGTGTCGAAGCAGCCTTTTCAGACGTTGTTACGATGGCCACGCATCATCGCAGAATGCACAAACTTAGAGCTTTGGAAGTGTTTGGGGGGGATAACGCCAATTTGTGAAACACAACCTGTAAGTTAAAAAGGAAATTAACATTGTGTGTCATTTGTTTATCAATGGAGAGAGGAAGTGAGAGAGTGACTTCAAAGAATATTCGCAGCTCACCTTTCTGTCACCGGTGTGTTATCAGCACGTGCTGGGACATAATGCACCATGAAGCTCTACATCTAAAAGAAGGTAAAAGAAAGATGTTATGATTGGTATTTATTACTATCTTAATGTGGAGTAGAATTACATCGCCCTTTCACACACCTTCCCTCTCGCATTTAAAAACAACAATTTGTACAGTTTATATACTGGACATTTGACCGATTATAAAAACGTTCCTGCTATTGGAATAGTTTTTTTTAATGCAATAAGATATGGTATATAGGACTGCGTGCGCCTAAATCACTGTGTCACTTTTTTGTATCCGATGCGCACCGAGGCCTCACTGCTCACCTTTTCGTGAACAGGACACCTTCTACATCACGCAGTCCCGCTCTGTCACCAAGAAATCTGATATATGGTGCCGAGTCTTGATATCGGTATGGCTAATGACATACTCGTGCTCCCATCATCATCGCAGGTTCCTCACCCGCTCAGTCCTTGTGGTACCACTAGCTCAGTGACCAAAGAGGCCAGGCACGTTGTGGTGGGCCCTTGTACTCGGTGGTTCGGGCCTACATGAGGCGTCTGAACCACCAGGATGGACCATCAGAGCGCTTGCGATGGGAGCAACTCTAAAATGGCGTACAGCACATGCGCTCCGTCTTTTTTATTGGTAGGGTCACGTGTGTAGTGATGCATTTGCTAGATGGGTGTGGTGTGGGTGTATACCAGCCATGAGGGAGTGTGTGTGTGAGCCGTTTTGACAACTAGACCTGGAACTAAGAAATCAGTACAATGGAAATCTGGGCAATGATGCGTTTTTATTTTTTCCGGGAAGCATAAGCAGAGTTGGCTGGTGTGACAAATGCCAGTGCTGTGTGAGAATCTGAACCATGATTCTGGAGCTTTGGGCATGGTTCTGTTGTGTGTTATATGAAAAATCAAGTGAATCGGGTGTCCGTTTTGTAGTGCTGATGTCACCCGGGTCTTAAACGCAAATGTATCATTATGTCTGTAAATGTCCACAACATGGCCAATATGGAAGGTACGGGGTATCACTGTGTTGTACCTTCCGTTATATTACTCTCCCATATCTTTGACCTTATTGCCTAATTGTTGTATTACCGTTGTTGTATTTCTTCCATTTCTGTACTGCGACATCCAAGTCACTATGAGTCACCATGGAACTCCCATTTGGTATAAATGTGTACGGGGTATCACTGACTCTATATTCATTCATAGTTGCACACATAAAAGATGGTGGACATGACGCATTTCTGTGATTATGAATGTGTGTTTTACATTCAGTGGAGTGTTGTAGCTGTAGTAATACAGGGCTGTGAAAGGTTTAAGTTGCAGTTTTTGGCACTTGCTGTGTCAATGGATTCAAATATGCTACTCTGTATTTTTCAGTGATTGAGGAAAGGTTATAGTAGTGTATGATAAGGTGTATCTGATTGTCACATGGATGATGTCAACACTGATGTCATCAGTGATGTCATTTGAGATGTCCACAGTGATGTCACTGACCATGTCATGAATGATGTAATAGGTGACATCATCACCAGTGGATTGCGGGTGCGAGAGTTACCGTTAGTACAACTAACTATAACAGAGGAGTTTCAATGGTTTTGTATGAGTGAAATGTCCAGCTAACTATAACACCCCTGAAACCTATGGTTTTTTCAATGAATGAATATATATATGTATATATATATATATATATATATTCCCTGGACTCCCCAGGATTTTGAGGAGTATAAAACGTGCATCTTGTCATTACAATATTAGTCTCCTCGGCAAATCTACACTCCAAACGTAACTTTGCCTCTTTGTATACATCAGGTTGATCATCAGCATCACGTACTTCAAGAAGAAACTTAAAAATGTCTCTCTCTTTAAAATGTCAGTTCAGTCAAATGACTGAAGAACTCCTCAGAGAACACTTGATTGTTCAATGCAGGAGCAATAATATTCAGGAACTGTTTTTGGCAGCAAATAATCCGTCACTGAAAGATGCAAACCAAATTGTTAAAACTGTATAAGAATCACAGTTTATACGGGATAGATGAGCCAGAGAGACATGGCTGAAGATGGAAGGGAGGGGTCTACAGTTCACAAGAGAGTGTGGATGTGATCATTCCAAATGGTAGAACATCTGAGAAATGTTTTCTCTAGACAACGTGCCAAAGGTTGTTATAGGTGTGGCAGCAATTTTCATGTTGGGGAGTCTTAGGGCCTGATTACAACTTTGGCGGTAGACCGCTCCCACACCACACAAGCTGTGTGATCACTGCTTGCCAGATTACAAGTTTTCTCCTGTCTGGTGGGTATTTCTTTTTGGCTCTGAAAAAGGACACTGCAAAGGAAGAGTCAAAGGCAGTTCCTGCACGGCATGGACTCTGCAGTCCATGTCCTGCAGGAATTAGGGTGCACTCAGACACGGGACACAACATGCCCCCCCTGCAGGCACCCCATGGCCCGGAGGCAACAGGGGGCCCTGTAGGGCCTCCTTTGTTTCTTCTCTGCCACAGTTTTCATGGCGGGCTCACCACCATGAAAACTGTGACAGGGAGGAAAGTTGTAATATGCTTGGTGGTGCTGCAGCAGCACCGCCAAGCATATTGTGGACTCAAGACTGCCACAACACCACCAGGGATCTCGGATCCCTGGTGGTTGTGGCAGTCCCATGGCGGTCCAACTGCCCGACTTGTAATAGGGCAGTAGGACAACCGGTGTGTCATTGCCCGCATTGCCACCGTGGCTACGGGGCTCTATCGGACCTCTTTAATCATATTCAAGCCCTAAGTCATGTTTTGCCCTGAACAAAGAGTGCAGAAGGTGTGACCAGAGAGGGCATTATGCTGGTAAGTGTAAGGAGAATGTTAATTCAAAAGTAGTGGTAAAATTGAGTCTGGAGAGGCAAGAAGGTCGCATTCTTAGCATAGGACAGGAAGATGATGATGAAAAGGAAAAAAAAACTCAACCCAAAACTCGGTTGCAGATTAAGGGGAGAGAGGTGGAACTTATTTTAGATTTGGGTTCCATGTACACCATCATTCCAAAATGTCCAGTGTAGTTCTGTCTCCTAAGGATATCAACCCTGTGCGTTACCAGGGTGAGAAGATTGACATTATGGGATATCTTCATAAAGTTTCTCATGAGAGAAGTGAGTGCCAATAGGTATGTAGGGGAAGATGAACCACCAATTCTAGATTGGATGCATCAATATGATTTACATATTGTCATCAATCCCAGAGCTCCCAACTGGGTAATGGTGGTTGAGGACGTCAGCATTAAAGAAATAATTCATATTTCCAAAGAGGTATTCAGGGATGATTTGGGCCAATTGCGTGGATATGTCCAATTGCGTGGATATGTGCATCAGATTCTACTTAGGCAAGGAGATGCACCTGTCAAACTTAAAGTGAGGAGAGGGCTTGTGATCCTTAGAAGTGACGTTTAAAGATGTTTGCAAAATATGTTGAGGGAAAGAATTATTAAACCAGTGGAAGCTGCTAGTTGGGTTTCACCTGTGGTTATAACGGAAAAGGCCGATGGTCGCTTACGATTCTGTGTAAATATGAGTAGTGTGAATCATAACATTGTTACAGACAGTTTCATATTACCCAACCTAAATAAAATTATTATTTTGTTCAAAGGAGAATGATTTTTCTCTAAATTAAATCTGAATAATGCATAGCATCAGATCTGTTTGCATGAAAAATCTAAGGCTCTCACAGCATTCATCACCATGAAAGGAACTTTTCAAATTACCAGGATGCCCTTTGGCCACTCCTCATATGCTAGTGTTTTTAAGTGTATGATGTCAGAAGTGTTATGGGGTTAAAGAATGTCACATACTTTCAAGGTGATATTCTTGTTGTTGGACAGACAGTAGAGGAACATAATTGTGCTTTGAAGCAAGCTTTAAGAAGGGTATTAGAGGCAGGTCTTCAATTGAGAAATTACAAATGGACATTTTTGGTTCAGGAAATTGAATATCTTGGTCACACCATTACCAGTGAAGGGGTGAGACCTAAGGAGAACCTTCTTAGGCCTATCAGGTTGGCTCGCACTCCACATGACAGGGACCAATTATGTTCCTTCATGGGCCTTTTCGAGTATTATTCACAGTTTTTAAAAAGGTTTGCTGAGAAAACAAGCAGATTGAGGGGTGTGTTGAGAAAGGGATGCACATTTATGTGGAGTGAAGAACAAGATGCTTTTGGCAGAATAATTAAATAGATTTGTAATGTTAGCATTCTGGTACCATTTGATACTGGTTTGAAAACTGTACTAACTGTGGACGCCAGTGCTTCTGGTATTGGTGCAATTTTGTCACAGTTATATAACAATGCGGAGATGACTGTAACTTTTATGTCTCGGTCCTTGATTGATACAGAACGGAATTACTCAGTCATTAAGCGGGAGGCATTTGCTGCGGCTTGGAGTGTTGAATATTTTAGAACATATTGGTGGGGCTTGAAGTTGTATTGCGTACTGATTACAAACCTTTGGCCAAGGTTTTGACAACAGGGGGAGCGGGGAAGGGATCAGTGAGGCTACCAAAACTAGATTCTTAGATTACAAGAATATCACTATTGTGTGGAATGTATCCTGGGGTGGAAGAATGCCCAAGCTGATTGCCTTTCCTGTCTGTCCTTAAAATGGAGTGAAATGGACAAAGATGCGATGATGGCAAAAAAACAAGAAGGAGCTGTAGTGTGGATGGCAGATATCGAGGAGTGCAGCTGTGGTGCGTTTACTCATAAAGAATGGAAGCGAGAGATGAAGACATGGTGTTGAGAGAAGTAGTTGGTATAATCACAATGGGAGGAAGGAGAGAAAGAACTGAATGTCAGATTGTTAGAAACGGGACCTCTGGCCGGCCAAGGCTCGCGCCAAGGTCAGTCAGGGATCACCATTTCTAAGGTCAGGGCAAGGGAGTCACACACCAAGACAACCCCCGCTCACCCTCTAGGTAACGTGACGCGAGCAGCAAGGCTAATCTCGGAGGCGATGTGTAAAGCGTTTGCACGCGCACCCCAGCGACAACAACCAAAGGCCCACCACAAAGGAAACTCCACACAAGGTTATATCAAAAATAGCCTTTGTATTATAATAATAAAAACACATTAGATAACACACACACTTTACAATGTGCCAACAGGCACGGGCAAGATTTACAAGGGATTATGTACAGGACAGGGCCACCTGGACCACTGTCAGGGGTATGCACTTTTTAGAAATAACACTTGTAGGTATAACACTTTAGCACATAAACATAATGAATGTAGCACACAAAATAGTTATATGTAGCATACAACCAGTAACTACTGGTAAAGGGAAAATACCTCCTACGCCACCCTAAACACTGTAGGGAAATCACGCAGGGAACTAGGACCTTATCATCAGGACCTATGGAAGGAAAACCTATCACCTAAGCAAGTCACATTTAGCCAAGGGAAGGAAACCTAAAATAATCACCTAGGCAAGTAACATTTAGCAAAGGCAATAAAACATCAACATTCCTCTAAGCAGGTCACTTTTAGCGAAGGGGAATAAAAGCACAAGGCATTACCTAAGCAGGTCACTTTTAGCAAAGGTAATGACACAAACAATCCTCTAAGCAGGTCACTTTTAGCAAAGGGGAATAAAAGCACAAGGCATTACCTAAGCAGGTCACTTTTAGCAAAGGTAATGACACAAACAATCCTCTAAGCAGGTCACTTTTAGCAAAGGGGAATAAAAACATAAAGAATCACCTAAGCAGGTCACTTTTAGCAAAGGTAATAACATAGACAATTGCACATGAAAGATTAAAACACATTCAGAGGTGCAGGTAGAATATTTGCGCAGAAATCAAATAAGCAGGAATCATAAATTGCGCAGGGTGCACATGGCACAACACTAGAATTGTCCCCCAGGCCAACTGGCCTCGAAAGGGCTGGAATGCCCTGAGTCTCAATGTCAGGGGAGGCTGCGCAGGCAGCACAGAACAAAGCCTAAACGTAGCAACTGTCCACTAAGTGCTGGACAGTTGAAAATAAGAGATGGCCAACGTTGGAGCCTCGTGGGCTCAAGAACACAGGACTGGCGCCCAAGAGCCTCTCTGGGGCTCTAAAATAAAGGTCGGTGCTGTGAGCCTTCTCAGGCTCTGTAGAACAAATGCCCCCTCAAGCTTCTCTGAGCTCGCAAAGCAAAAATGGGACACTGAGCCTCTCGGGGCTTTACAGCACAGGAAAGGGCCCTCGAGCCTCTCTAGGCTTATAAATGAGAAATGGCACCCTGAGCCTCTCGGGCTCTAAATACTGAAATGCCCCTTTCGTTGGAGTCCCCCCGGGGGACTCAGGAATGAGCAAAAAATGCCCCAAGAGCCTCAACCGGCTCTACACAATGGAGGGGAGGGGCGGGCACCGACAATGTGCCCCGACGCCCTCCTCCCCGATTCTGACTGCGGGCCCCACTCACCGGGTTTCTGGCTCCGGGCTGCGCTGGAGTCTCTCGGTTCTGCTGCCACTCCGGGGCTCTCCTTTCAGTCGGGAGCCTCGAGAAGACGTGCCGGCCGCTTCCTGCTTCTTTGGCCTGGCCCGTCAGGCTACAATCCGCCTGACTTCCTCTGGGGCCGCCAATGGCAGCGCGGCCCTGGGGATGCGGAGGCGGGACTTCCGGGTCGCTCTAGGCAGCAGCCCGGCAACGGCTTCGATGTCCCTGGGCTGCGGCGGTGAACACGGGCAATGCCGGGTGGGCACCGGCCTCCAACTAAATTAAGAAGCGAGGTGGGCACTGGCAAATTCAAATAAAGGGGCACAGCCCAAAAAGGGCAATAACAACAGCCACAGGTGCGGCGTGGGCAGCCGCGAACCGGCGGCAACACGCAGGGCGGCCCCTGCTTTCCCCACGCAAAATGCGGGGCGGGAAAGCGCGATCGGCAAACGAACAGGCAAATGCCGGGTGGGCACCGGCCTCCAGCAGACCACGCGCTCCCAAGCGCCAGGGGCATCAATAAAGCGCTCTCAGCGCTAGGAACAGGGTCACAGCGCTCCCAAGCGCTACAAGGGGAAAGTAAAGCGCTCCCAAGCGCTACAAGCAAAAGGAAAAGCGCTCCACAGCGCTAGCAGGCAAATAAGCGCTCCCAAGCGCTAAGAGCAAAGCAAAGGCTCCAGCAGGGTCTGGAGGCAGGCAGGGGGGCAAGGCAGGGCCAGAGCCAGCACACTGGGTCTCCAGGCAGGGAGACAAGCCAAGTGGCGGTCCTCCTGGCCCCAGCAGCAGCAACAGCCCCCTCTGGCAAGGATCCAAAAGTAGAACAATTTCTGTGGGGACACAGCCCCATTTTTATACAGCGAAATCCTTTGTTTCCAGGGTGCAGGGTGGGGGGAAACCAGTTGCAGCTGGCTTGGGAGTACCCTTGATGGCCCAACCACCCCTTTCATTCACTGGGGAGGCTAGGGTCGTTAGACAAACCACAGGGGGGCGGAGCCAGCATTGTGTGGGGAAAACCCAGCCCATCCAGGACCCAGGTGCACTCCTCCCACACATCACTCATGCTGATCTCACACTCACCACCGGGCAGACCCATCCAGACTTCCTGGAGCCTGGCATGCCAGCCAGCTCCAGCCAATCACCCTCCAGCACCCTCACTGCACACATACATCAATGTCCAGAAGTAGCACTTCCCTTCTAGACACATACAAGCCGCACATACCATTGCGCAGCATTCATTCTCACGAGTTCATACATACCAAACTCGAGCCTGCACTCCCCACACATCAGGAACTAACATGGACACACACATTCCCCATGCATTCCTATGGGAGGGCAGGCCAGCCATACTACACGCACGCACTTTACTCTGGGGCACAGGGAAAAAGTGCGCCAAGACCCAAAAATCACTAACACTGGGTCACAAATAAAAGCAAAAAGATTAGGGGTGAACCTGCCCTAAGGGCCAAGTCCAACACAGATCTTTTGTTAAAGTTATGGAGGAACTGTCTTTGTGGGGATGGGATTTTGTGATGAGAGAGGAAAATGTTTGACTTGTTTATGAGGGGCAACTAGGGCAAACATTAACTAAGAGAAGAACACAGGAAAGCCTTTGGTGGCCTCGTGTAAACAGGGAGGTCGCAAGCGTATTGTCATGTGAGGTAGCAATGACAGAACCCATTTGGCTTCTAATGTACTCCAGAAAGCTGTGTTGTAAGTGTTAGAGCATAGTGAAGTAAATGCAGGTTTAGGATGTTCAGTTTGCGGTTACACGCAGATGAATAAAGACATGTAATGCCAAGATCCGTGCGTGGCGTAGTCATTGCTGGGTGCATAGGCTGGGCAGGACGCTACAACTGGTGACGAGATAGGGGATATGTAACCCAAAGATCAGCAGTGCTCTCCCAGAGAGTTTGCTGTGGTCCCACAAACTGATCGTGCATGTCGCATGTGCCTCAGTCAAAGTGCAGAATCAACATTCGGCATATGTGGAGTCAGCTGTGGCTGCTCTAAAGGAGTGGAAGGGCATTGCCTCACTACTTTGACCCGCCATTTCCCAAGAAAATAAAGCAGCTTTAATTATTCATTTTATTTCTCCTACATATTTAAATTTGTCTTTGGCGAGGTTTTGTACCGCACCTGTGCTCGGCTGCATTCTCTTTAGTGGTTTCATAAGCCAACAGGAAGGGAATGTGTATGACAGACTGGCAGGCTCTGGATTCAGCCAGACTGACATGCGTACTTCAGACTTGTGTGTGCAAATTCACTATACTTTCAGGGTTGGAGCTGGCCAGTTAAGACAGCCCTCCATGTCTTCACTGGACTACTGTGTTGTCTTGTCCATCCAATCTCTGTGCAGCTCTTATGCTATTTAATAGAATTAATAAGCATAAGACCTAGGTCAGCATTGGGTCTTTGGCATACAGGGCCCTAAAGTAGAGTCAAACAACGTGGGGGCTTAAGGGGTTTCTAGATGGCCAATTATAGTGCAGCTTTATTTTAAAGCACTCAGCGAGTGCCCATGTTTTTTTCCCAATTATTCTATGCTGGGGCTCCCATTGTGAGCGCAAAGATACAGACTGAAAATGTCTGTGATGACAGCTGAGCTATGTCTTGTGCATCCCTAACACTGCAATAAAGGAAGTTGCCTGCAGCCGTAGTAGGGGTTCTTTTACATAGCTATCGCTGGGATGGGTCCTTAAGTCGAAAAAGAGCATGCAAAAGAGAATGTAAGAAATGCCTTTAAAATTAACATCTTCAGATGTTCCAAATTGACAAGATGTTTAACCCCTTCGCTGCTGGCCCGTTTCCGCCGCTGTGCGGTAAACAAATGAACAGGGCGGGGCCGTGACGAACCCCAGCCGTCATCAGCACACAAGCACCGCGGAGCGTGACGGCTGGGGTTCGTCACCAGCATGCAAGGGGTTAAAGCTGTCCTAGGTTCTGTTTTTTTTTAGCCACGAGTAGCTTAACTCCCCGAGCGTTTGCTTTGCTCATTCAGTGAAAGTCAAAGGGGACTTTTGCTTCCCCCCACTTTCAAACATCACCAGCCACTAATGTGTGGAGTTAAAGTGCCAATACAGCCAGTGTGAAGCATTTGAAGATAACAAAAGCTTCACTGTGAAGTCTACACATTGTTGGCCAAAAACCTGCTGGTAAGACCATAAAGGGATGTACAGCGCTACTAAAGCTATACATCATACGTAGTGAAAAAGTTAAAGGCAGACCAATCAGGTTTTGAAAGAGCATCAGATAGCTGTGATCACAAGTGCTGTGAAGCAGAGATTAACCTGGTGTCAGACAGTACAAAGAGACACCTATAAGCAAAGCAAACCAGATACAAGAAATGGCCATCTTCTCACCAGAACCGATTAAAGAGAGTTATCATGCCGTTGCTTGAGGTGGCACAGGAGGAAGTGGCGGGGTGTGTTTGTGGACACGTCCATACATGAAGTGGCATGCGACCAAAGCTATCGCGTAGGGCTCAGAACAACGCCATAGGGCTTCGAAAATTGTAAGCTGAGAGCACCAATCGTAACAGAAAAAGGTTGTTTTTGAGTGCCGACCAAAAGAGGCCCCATTTTTCGAAGTTATTAGAAGATGATCCAGAGGCCAGCACATCACACAGCTTCAGAGATAGTTTGCATAAACAATATCATCAATCAGCATCAGAAAGAACACTATTTTTCACATCAGTAAGTTCAACAAACGGTTATAATTACTCCGCCTTACTGAAACCACCACAACTGATTTGATACCGCCAAAAAGCAGAATATTGGTGACAGATGGACTGCTTGGATAGAGACATTGGATTATTTTGTTGATGTGCCAGAAGAAACAGATAACAAGAAGATTATCAAATACCTTAAAAATCTTGCTGGCAAAGGTGTAAATGAAGCCATCAACAAAATGCTGCAAGCTGATGAAATTATATATTGTCAAATCCAAGAAGCCTTGAATCTCAAATATAATCCAATGCCAAATGTAGATTGAGAAAGGTACATTTTCAGTCAAGAATGACAAAAAGTTGGCGAAACCATAGAGGAATTTGTTGAGTGATTGGACACGCTCATCAAACACTGTAAGTTCAATGAATTTAAAGATGTGGAAGCTATACGTCTCAGAGTTATTGACGGATGCCTGTGAGATTCAGTCAGACAATGAATGCTGAGAGAAACTCTTAGTTTGGAGTGAGTCCTCATGGCTGCCAGAGCTGAAGAGTGTGATGGTCAACAAGCTGCTGATATGGAGGCCAGAGGTGTCCAGACTGAGCCAGCCATGAACATGAAGAGTAAGCAAAAGCAAAAAGCAGAAGGACACAGAGTGATGTCTCCACGGGAAAAAAAGTTGTGCTTCAATTATGGGCTTTTGTTTCCACACAAAGGTAAATGTCCCACCATTTTACAGATTTGCAAAGCCTGAGAGAAGGAGAACCATTTTGTAATGGTTTGCAAGCTGAATGAAACAGTGAGTGCGTCGCGGTGCGATGACAAAATGATCGTCCAAATGTTCCAGAAGCGACATTCAATGCACGCCCACAAGGCCAGGTAATTGGACCCAATATCGGATCCAAAATATCGAGTCACACAAATATCGAGTTTTAAATATCGTGCTACATTTATATTGTGATGCAGAAACATCATTGACACAACTCCCGATTTTTTTAAGGTAAGTAATATTGTTTCAAAAATATCTGTGTTGTCAATATTGTTTGCAATAACATCTGTGTTGTTAATATTGTCTGAAATAATATAGTTGTAAATAATATTCGTTTTTTAGTTATCTTCATGTGCTTTAGTGAATATTTGAATTATATATGTAATATATTGTTTGTATAATTGTTGTTAATATTTTTACGTATAGTTTGCAATTTTAAGTTAGTTATACGTTTATAATTTATTTATTAATAGCAATTTCTAGTGCCATAGCGTGTTGAGATTTTCGGGGGTATAAGGTGGGAAGTTAAGTATAACTAATTTGTAATTAATTTTTAATTACTATTAATTATTTAATTGATAATTAATCAATCAAATTGTGTAATTAATATGTTTTAAATATATTTTAGTAGGTGTGAGTCATGAGGTTTGCAGGGCTATAAGATGGGGAATTAATTCAGTGTAATTATTTTTTAACTAAATAAGTTAATTGATTATTAAATATTTAAATTATTTAATTAGTGTATTTTTTACATTATATTAAAGTTGTGGGTTCATGGGTTTGTAGGGGTATAGTTAATAAGATATAGTTTATCATTACTTTTCAATTCACATGAAATATTTAATTGATAATAATTTAAATTGTTTATTATTTATTGTAAGTTATATTTTAGGTGCACATTGTCTTTAAAGGGGTATAGGGTGGGAAGTTAATAAAGTAATACATTATTATCAATTAAGTATTAATTTGTATTGATATATTTAATATATTTATAAATATGATCATTGTTTAATCATTATTTTTTAAGTTACATGTTAGTTGTAGGTGTTTTGTATTTTTAGAGGAATATGGTGGGACTTTATTTAAGTAATAATTAATTTACAATTAATTATTCAGTTATTATTAATTATTTAATGTATTAGTTAATGTTAATTGTTTTAAACTGTTTTTATTTTAATTATATTTTACTTCTGTACTGCTAGACTTGTTGAAGAATAGTGTGACATTTAATTAAATAATCAATTAATAATTAGTTTCTGTTCTACAATAATTAACATTATTAATAAGTATGTAAATTGTTTATTTATTGTTTTAATGTAGATGTTTTTATATTAATAATTTATATTTCAGGTGAATTAATGTAGTTCTTAAAATCTGTTATGTGTTTGAAGTGAACTATTTTCTTTACACTAGTGCAGACTGGAGTGGGAATAGCAGATTTTCCCACTCCAGGGTCCAACGCTTTCCCTACTGTTGCTCAGACTAGAGTGGAAATAGTACATTTTACCCCTATGGAATCCAACGCTTCCCCTACACAGACTGAAGTGAGAATAGTCATATTTTCGCAACCAAAGTCCAGCGCTTTACCTACTGTTGTGCAGACTGGAGTGGGAATAGTACATCTTCCCCATTCGCAGCCTAACGCTTTCCGTACTATTGCACAGACTGGAATGGGAGTAGTAAATTTCCCCCCTCTGGAGTCAGACACTCTTCCTACTGTTGCTCAGACGGCAGTGCGAATAGTAAATAGTAAATAGTAAATTGTATATGTGTATATATATATATATATATATATATATATTACCTACTGGCGGTCGCCAGTAGGTATATATAGTTAGGATTTTTTCTCTATGGGTTTTTTGAAAATTCTATGTCTAATAACTTTGGCGTTTGTGGACGGAATCGGCTGAAATTTTCAGGAAAATAGCACATTTTGTTTCTGAGCAGCCCTTGAAAATTTGGGGGGGGTTCGTCCAGTGGGGGCCGAGAAAAAAGGGGGGTCCCAAAACGTGTTTTTAACATTGAGTTTTCCATAGGGCGGTTGGCCTCACTTTTAGCCCGAACGGCTGAATGGATTTGCACGAAACTTGGCAAAATTGTAGGGACTGGTAGCCCGATGTGCCTTTTGTAGGTCTCAATATATGTGCTCCAGTGGATTTTGAGAAATTAACGTTTAAAAAAAGATATATATCTGTAACAGCGGACCGGTTAGCGCTCTGGTTCGCGGACTTTTCGCGCAACGGAGCTTTGTGAAGCGAAGCTGATTGGTTCTCCGGCGTCTGTCAACATTCCAAACAGTCCGTAGCGGCCGCCATCTTGTCTCTCGGTAGGATCGAGAGACAAGAGGAGGTCAAAACAAAGGGGGAAATAACTATAAGGGGGCATAGTAGATCCTCGCTGACCCCCTAGGTTTGATGTGGAGGTTTTAAAAGGGCCCCGCGGGGCAAAAAAAAACCAAAATAATAATAATCGAACGGCTGAATGGATTTGCACGAAACTTGGCAAAATATTAGGGACTGGTAGCCCGATGTGCCTTTGCTAGGTCTCAATATATGTGCTCCAGTGGATTTTGAGAAATTAACGTTGAAAAAAAGATATATATCTGTAACAGCGCTCCGCTTCGCGTACTTTTCGCGTTACGGAGCTTTGCGAAGCTGATTGGTTCTCCGGCGTCTGTCAACATTCCAAACAGTCCGTAGCGGCCGCCATCTTGTCCCTCGGTAGGATTGAGAGACAAGAGGAGGCCAAAGCGAAGGGGGAAATGACCATAAGGGGGCATAGTAGATCCTTCCTGACCTCTTAGGTTTGATGTACCATTTTGCCAAGTTTGGTGTAATTCCGTTCAGCCATTCAGGCTGTAGACGTATGTAAATGTCCTATGGAAAATTGCATGGGGAAAACACATTTGAAAGTGTTGAAATTTAGAACCAATTAAAATGTTACTTTGGTTTTGTATTTGTGTGTGATGAAAGTTAATTGGTTATGTATATATGTCAAATGAGAGGAAACCACAGCCATTTTGTGATACTACTGTCTGAGGTACATTTGTGAGGAATTTTTGGTGGTGAATTTCTGGTGTTTGATTTACACAGTACTAACACTTCTGCTACTTTTAAAAAGGTGAGTTGTTAATTTGTAAGGGGAACTATGTTGTACACTTGAAGATAATTTGAAAAATGTTTTCTGTTATTTATTTGCAGTCCTTCTGTTATACTAAATACTTGATGAAGTTAGTTTTATATTATGTATTACTAAAAACGATAAATGAAAGTGATTATTTTTTTCTGCAATTTACAGCAAGCAATTTCAAAATAAAATGGCTCACAATGAAGAGACCGTGGCAATTTCTTTTGAATTGTCCACTACATTGATTGAAATTGAGAGCACCAATAATGAAATATTGTCACAAGGAGGACATGACTTGTATGATTCCATTAGATTGATTGAAATGGACAGCACCAAGAATGAAATATTGTCACAAGGAGATGACTTGAATGATTCCACTACATTGATTGAAATTGAGAGCACCAATAATGAAATATTGTCACAAGGAGGAGATGGCTTGTATGATTCCATTAGATTGATTGAAATGGACAGCACCAATAATGAAATATTGTCACAAGGAGGAGATGACTTGAATGATTCCACTACATTGATTGAAATTGAGAGCACCAATAATGAAATATTGTCACGAGGAGATGACTTGAATGATTCCACTACATTGATTGAAATGGACAGCACCAATAATGAAATATTGTCAGAAGGAGGAGATGACTTGAATGATTTTTTTGATCAATCTCTTGATGGCGAATTTATCGAGTGTTTGGAGACCATAGAGTTACAAGAATCATCATTGCAGACTTTTAATGAGGAGATTCCAGATGAGATGATTGAAGAGGAAATTACTGATGAGGACATGTTACTAGTTGTTTCAAATTTAGAAAATTCTGAAGAATAAATTTATATTTAGAAATCAAAAATTGTTTGAGACATTATTTATTTTTATTTTTAATTTATGAGGTTGTAGCGAAGTGATTGTAGTATAAAATGAGACTTATAGTATAGAGTGCAACATTTTTATGTTACATGGTAAGTTTACTCATATTTACTTCCCTTCTGCCACTATATTATCTCCAATGTGTATTTGACATGTCTTCTTCATCTCCGGCCTCCTTTCTCTCACTGTGTGTCTCCGATGCATCTTATCGCTGGTATTTTGTGTAATTACAGAAGAGAGTAAAATAAAATAGTTCGGAACGTGAAAAGGGGGCAAAGTAGAGTACTCCTCACCCCCTAGGCCTTTTTAGGCGGTCCCAAAAGGATCAGTTTCTGCTTTCCTGAGAGATTATGGTATGAGTTCCATATACCACAATAACTTGCATTACAACATGCAAGATATCTATCTCCTATTACCAACTTTTGGAGATATTCGCGCTAAGCGCGAATATCTCCAAAAAGTAACACCTGCCCTGAGCAGTTCTTAGCCATGTTATCCAATGGGAGGTGGATAACATGGCTAAGAGTATTAGCTCGGTAATGCATGAATATCGCTGAGTTTTTAGCGATATTCATGCATTGCGGCCGTTTATTATCGCATTTGCGATAAACCTTGATAATAGTAAGGTTTATCTTCGATAATTTCTGACGATGCTTAGTGGTAAAAAATTGGTTGGTAAGCATCGTTAGCGATAAATATCGCTTAACTTTGGTAATATGCCCCAACGTCTGTTAACGTTCGATTCGAAGGAAATGAGGAAGTGTTGAAAAACATTGTCTGCGCCATCTTGCCTTTTTTGAAATGCCACACTTTTGTCGTGCACGGCAGCCATTTTAGATGTCTTGACCAGACCCACTCTCTGCACGCTGTCGATTCGTAGCATGGCTCCTCACCCTCGTAAGCATCTCCCCCAGGCACTGGTCACCACCGCTCTCTGTCTTATGCATGGGCAATAAACCTTCCCCCATCTGCGCTGCTCTTCCCTGAGAATCACACTCTGTGCCCGCCCGACACCTCCCTTTCGCCCTATTCACTACCGCACCCTCTGACACTCCTCTTCCTCTGTGTCCGAATGTCCAGGCCGGTCCTAGGCTATCAGCTAGCCCTGCAGATGTAGTTTATGGCCCCAGCTGTAAAGAATCACCCCTCTTCAAAGGAGTTATAGTAGATCAAGGCCCACACCCGATGTGATCCGTCACAGCACACGCGTTCCTACTATCTGAAAACCATCCTGTATTGTGATTGGGGAGGGGACCGAGCCTGAAGCGGAAGATTCCAGGAATGACTCTTTGTACATCAAAGTTTTTACAATTATGTGTCACATTAAAAATATATAGCACTCCAACAAAGTAGTAGGAATATAAAATTTTAATAACATATAAATATATACAACAAAACAAAAACAGTAAAAACATTTAAACAACGAAGAGACCGTGGCAATTTCTTTTTAATTATCCAATAGATTTATTGAAATTGACAGCACCAATAATGAAATATTCTTGTCAGTAGCGGTCTGTTGTGCGAATAGTTCCAAGGCAGCAGAACGCGCTGAAATCTAGATGGCACGAAAGTGATGTCTAGTAAGTTGCCGCCCAGCAAAAAACGGCGTGGGGCGCCGCGGGGGTGAGTGAGTCCAGTAGGCACCACAGCTATTCTTACCGGCATTGCAGAATTACTGCTGGGGACAATGCCTGTGCTGTAGCAGGGTCACAGCAGAAACAAAAAGGATTCTGTTGAAGATGTTGTTGGTTTTCAATTTGAAAACAGTTCTGGTGTCAACTGCTATGCTAATGTAGTGGTTAATGTTTTGTTTTCTCTAGAAAATGTAAAAGAGGGGGAGGCAGTCCAAAGTTTCGTTAAAAGGGCAAAGGAAAGGATCGGTGGTTTGAACTATCAGTCAAAAAGGGGAGGGGGTGCAATAATTTTTCCTACCGGGTCACACTGTGCTTTCACCGGAAGTAAGGTCTGCAGGATTGTAGTAATTCAAAGTGAGGCTGGCGCCAGCATGGGAGCGCCGACGTCCCGCGGATACAGTTTCGTCACTCCACGGGCGATCATGGCAGTCATTCCCCATCGGGGGTCGGAGACTCCCGCGGCTCCTCTAGAATCTTCAAGGTCGTGGAGGACTACGGTGGTGGAGTCAACCAGTGACCGGGCCATTTCTTTATGTTGGGCCCGCTCTTGCCAGGTCGACCGCCATTTTGAGAGTTCGGCAGCTACCGGCGATCGCTGGGTCACATGAGCGGACGGGCTCCACCCTGCCGGGCGAGACGTTGCAGCATGGCCACAGTGGAAGAACCGTTATCTAGGTCGTTCCGAAACTGTGCAGCACTGTAGTTGTTAGGATGCCACCGCCTGGAGCGCTGAGGGTGCAGCTGGGAAGCCTCCACCTGGGGAGGCGGGAGAGGCCTGTTCGCACCGTCTCTCCCTCCCAGTGCACCCCACGGCGTCTCGCTTGAGATTTGTTATGGCCGGACCAGGCGATGAGGACGAGGGGGGGGTCGGAGGCATGTGCAAGACATCCCCCTCCAGTGTTGTCGCAGCCATTATAAAAGAAAGAAGTGTCCCGTCCGTCTTCGGGCCGGGCTTCCGGTGGATGTCGGCCGGACGCCCCTGGCTCTGGCCCCATGAACGGGTTTCTTGGTTTATCGGCTGCAGCCGGATCCCGTCGGCCTCGGCCCCCCGACCGTTGGTGGTCGGACCGGAAGAGCATGTGGCGGGACTACCTGCAACTCTCAAGGGCCACCGCGGCCGGACTGGGAGAGAGAGGGGAGGGTCGAGGAGACATTCCCCCCCCCTGCAACTGTTCAGCGTTGTAAAGGCAATCCCCTGGCCGGGTCCCGCTGGTCTCGGCCTCTCCTCCGGCTACACCCTACGTTAGGATCTCCTGGCCGAGGCGTGGCAGCAGGACCTGCCTTATATGGGCTGCTCCCGGCTGGGCGTAGCCGGAACCCTGCCCCACCTTGGAAGTTTCCAGAGTGGGGGTGGATGTTCTACTGACTTGCATTTTCCCTAGTCTATCGATTTTTTTGGCGTGGCAGGCGGTGGGACAGCGAGGGGTGATTTGGTTTCTCTTACTGTTTTTCTGGTCTCTCACCACTGGCATATTTTAACGTTTTCTTGTTTCTAGGACATTAATAGGTTTTATCATTACGTTATGTTATCGTTTCTTTGTTCGTTGTTTAATAAAAGTTCATGTTCATCAGTGGCCTACTGATTTTCGTTTTCCTATTTTTTTCTTTCCAGGTTGTTTCATGGTAAAGTTTCTGTTAACAGGATACAGTGATCACTTCGTTATTATTGCATATGTCCTTTTCACTAGGGGTGCTCTCTGGTCGGGCCAGATGACGTATCTCTAGTAAATGGTCCGGGTGAAAAAGGTGCATCAATCAGTGGGGAGTAGATAGGCATGACAGATTACAACGGGGGAGAACGGTCCGCATTACGTACCCTTTCACTACTTGCAAAGATTTTCCTACGTTTATTTGCAAACAGGGAATACCTCCAAAAAGAACTAATTCCCAAACAGTCAATGTTCGGACAATCAATCAATCAATGAGGAATGAAATAGGTACGACGTGTTAAAGGCTTGCGTTACCTACCCTTCACTATCTGCAAAGGGAGATAGAATATTCCTATTCTTCCTCGTTTGCAGGTAGAGAAGATCGTTAAGAGAATTAACTTCGAACAATTCAATGCTCGATTGAAACAATCAACAAGGGGTACTGTGAACACAAATGAACGCCGCTTATATACATACGCATTGCTATTTTCAACAGGTTGTTCCTAATGTTTCTATTTTAGCGAGGTCAAAAGAGATCCCATTAGTGGCCTACTGATTTTGCTCGATTCCTTTTGTTTTTTTACACGATTTTTCGCTATCTGCAAAGACTAAACAGAGTATTGCGACTCTGTGCTTGTTTGTAAATAGAGAATGAACCAAAGAGAACAATCAATCAAATGGAGAGAGAAGCAGGCACGACGGATTACAAAGGGGGAAAGGGCTGCGTTAACTACCCTTCACTATCTGCAAAGAGAGAGTACTCCTAATAGAAATGAGGGGTGGGGGGCAGCAATCAAAGCAGATCAGTGTGCATAAACACGAAAATGTTTTTACTTACCACGTACTTGACATTCGACAGCTTATGATATTTGCTATTAAAAAACCATTGAAATTCACTGAAAAAACCATAGGTTATAGACCATATATAGTTAGGAATTAGCATTTACAAAACCTTGAAAATTCACTGAAAAAACCATAGGTTATAGACCATATATAGTTAGGAATTAGCATTTAAAAAACCTTATTTTACTCACACAAAACCATTGAAATTCCATATATAGTTAGTTGCACTAACTATATATTGCGCGCCCGCAATCCACTGCTGATGATGTCACATATTACATCATTCATGACATGGTCAGTGACATCACTGATGACATCACTGATGACATCTCAAATGACATCACTGATGACATCTCACTTGACATCAATGATCACATCACTGATGATATCATTCATGTGACAATACAATGCATCTCCTCACATTTTAATATAACCTCTGTTTCACCCAGTGTTAAAAACAGAGTATAATTTTTGAAACCATTGACACACCAATACTAGTTACTACATACGTACTCACTGATTCCTACGTCTACACACACATTCACTCATTCACCCATACAATCATTCATACATACAATCACTCATGTTTACAACACAATCATATGCACTCATACACCTATACAGACACTCACACTCTGCCACTCATCCATGGAGTTACTCACACACCTAGTCAGTCCTGTAAAGAATCAATCACACTTCCATTTTCTACTCTATACAGTTAAACATAGAGCACCTTACGTTTTCAACCATATACTAACACATACTTACTCTCTTATACAATCATTGATACAAGTACACATTGATCTGTACAGAGTCACACACCTCCCATCCAGCCACACACACACTCAGTCTCCCATGCAAATACTTGGGCAATCAATCAATAACCCATATAGTTACTCATATAGCTACTGATCAACACATGCAGCAGTTTACAGAACAACAGACATAATGATGCACAAATTAAGACAGTTTAGTCACTAACCCATGCACTCAGTGAGACACATTTAATCACTCACTCATACATTCAGTCATGCACCTACTAAATCCTTCGTCCAGACACTTATACATCCACTCATTCTTCAATATGTAAGACATATTTTAACTTTACAGAAACATAGTCACTGGATGTTGTCATCAGTGATGTCATCAGTGATGTCATTTGAGATGTCATCAGTGATGTCATCAGTGATGTCACTGACCATGTCATGAATGATGTAATATGTGACATCATCAGCAGTGGATTGCGGGTGCGCAATATATAGTTAGTGCAACTAACTATATATGGAATTTCAATGGTTTTGTGTGAGTAAAATAAGGTTTTTTAAATGCTAATTCCTAACTATATATGGTCTATAACCTATGGTTTTTTCAGTGAATTTTCAAGGTTTTGTAAATGCTAATTCCTAACTATATATGGTCTATAACCTATGGTTTTTTCAGTGAATATATATATATATACAAGGATAGCACGGACACGGACCAGTTAAGTGCTCGAATTTTATTTAGTGCAAATTCAGCCGCATGACGTTTCGGCTCCGAGGAGCCTTGCTCACATGACAACGTTCTCAATGAAAAAATGCTCTTTTTAAAGTGCCAGTACTCAAATGTACAAGCGTCATGTGATTATGCTGAGAGTAAACATGGACAAAATACTTCGTTGTAATATGTTACCAGAGACCTCTCACAAATAAAAATTCAACATCAATATATTACGACATTAAACACATAGTAATACAATCATGGTAAAATACCGTACAACCTGTGTGTAACGGGGAAAATCAAATCAATGTACAATTCAAGGGGTTATTGGTGAAATTAAGCCAAAAACATGGTTAAATACAAATACCTACTATTGCCAAAAGACAATGCAGTGAAAGTTATATAATCTTGATTATACCTACTAGAAAACACATCAGTCAGACCAAAGTGCTAATGCATGAAGATATGTGCAAAATACGCAATAGTGCAAATGTTATATCCCCAAAATTAATATACATTTTTTGAGATATGTGCAAAATACGCAACTGTGCAAATAGCTTGTCATGATGATATTGGCATTCAAAGTGCAAATAGTATTCGAACTGTGCAAAGCCCGCCAATGTAGCTGATTGCTAATATGTGCAAATAGCCTGTCTAGTAGGTAAAACGTTAAAGCCGCATAGATCATTTCATCATAAATAGATAAAATATGTAAAAACCCATGTCTAGTATACCAATTTTCTCAATTTGAACACTAGACCCTCTCCTTGTGGCTCACATCGCTGTGAGGTGTCTCTTTCTATATCTTTATTTCAATTGTCCATGTAGTGAAAAAATCAATAATTGTGATTAAAAATTATGAAAATTATCATACAACTAAGACTAATGGGGGATAAGGTCCTGTGTAGTCTTACTTAATATTTAGTGTACATCTCTCGTTAAACATAACTCTTATATACAGCAGCAGTTTGGACACATAAACGACCCAATCAAAATATAAATCTGAAAATTATTAGCGAAAGATTACAAACTATGGCGTTGGATCCCCAACCCACATCCATCAGTTAGAAGGTTGCCCAGCCGGGTCAGACATCGAATCAAGATATTTGATACTTGTCCCGTTGCAAGATACTGAGACATAATCCTGTAAGACAGCAATAAAACTAAAAATGAATAATGAGTGTGTGGAGATCTGTCATGGCAGGCACGTATACATGTCCTCAGTTATATTCAGCCCCCCTGGGACCTTGGTGTCAAGTTGGAGGATATACCGGGTTTCCAGTTTCCTGAGTTTGGCCTCCCTATCCCCACCCCGTCTGCTTGCCTTGACTGCATCAATGACAAAGCATTTTAAATTAGTGTTCACACTTTGATGACAGTCTCGAAAATGCCTTGCCACCGGGTACGTATTATCCCCATTAGTGATGGCCCTTAGGTGTTGGAGGATGCGTTTGTGTACCGGTAACTTAGTACTGCCCACATATTTCAGTGGGCAAGGGCATTGCAAAACATAAATGGCAAACTCGGTCTTGCAAGTTAAAACCTGAGTTATGGGGTGTTCCTGGCCACTAAACCCATCCGTAAATGTTTTGACATTGACACCATGGCCACAGGCCTTACAGGTCTTGCACCTGAAAACCCCCCTGTTATTATGGCACCATGCGGTTCTCTCGATAGGCTCAGGGCTGGTGTCCACTAATTGGTCTTTAAGTGAGGGCGCCCTACTATATGTTAATGACACCCTCTTTGGCAAGGTGGCACCGATAACAGGGTCACTGGCTACAATAGGCCAGTTTTTATTCACAATCCTGTAAATCTCTTTGTGTTGCTTGCTATAGCTGGTGATAATTCTGAAGCTCTTGACTTGATCATTATGCCTTGTGCTTTCACCTGGCTGTAGCACAAGTTGATTACTTTTGCTGTTTTTTGTTAGGAGCTCCTCCCTGGTTCTGACCATGGATTTAACGTTGGCCCTCTCTATCAACGATTCTGTATAGCCCCTTTCTAGGAACCTAGCCTTGCTCTCTTGTTGGGCCGCCTCAAGATCAGTGGGGTTGTTGCATACACGTCTCATTCGCAGCATCTCCCCGTAGGGGATGCTGGAAACGAGATGAGCAGGGTGCGCACTGGCAGCATGTAAGATGCTGTTACCCCCGGTGGCTTTGCGGTAAATCCTTGTCTCCAACCGTCCATTTTTTATAAATAACTCATATATATATATATTTGTCAACAAAGGAGTCCTGAGTGAGAGGGAGCACTTTTCAGTCGGTGCTCGCTTCGAAACCAGGACGATGTCTCGTAGAGTATTTTTCACAAGGAATTAAAGTTGCGGCACACCACTTGGTTGATAGATGTTATTTATTGCAGATCACAAAAACTCTCCTACGTGTTTCGAACCAAACGTTCCTGTTCACTGTAGTCTTTAGCATTTGTCCCTTTTCCCTTTCTCTATTTGTAACTTGGCACCTTTCCACCTTTTCTAGTGCATTATGGGCCTTGTAGTATGTTTGTTACATATTCAACTAACTTTATTTTTGTTTCAGTTTGAGAACATGTGTTTGCATTCCTGTCCGCAGTGATATGTTGCTGGGGATAGTAATTCATATATCTACAAAATGTGTGCGCATACGAACATTTTAATCCATTTTGCGCAGTTACGCATTTAGCGCAATAGTTCATTTGGCATGTACCTTTATTACCAAAGCTGAAACTAATTGCAGAATGCCATCGAAATCAGGCCCTAAGTTTTGGTGTGTCATCAGCTTGTCATGGATGCTTCATTTATAGTGGTGACATATTGGTTTTTCGGACCATCACAGAAGAGCATGATGAAGCTTGCACTCAAGTGTGTGGTTTACTTGCTATTGCAGGATTAACTTTGAAGGCCTAGAATTGTGAGTTCCATTAGAAAAAGTTAAAATTCTTTGGTCCTATCTTTTCTGATGGGGGTATGACACCCGATCCAGCTAAAATGCAAGCGTTGTCAACTGCTAGTCCCCCACAAGATGTTTCCATGTTACGTCTGTTCCTTGGCATAGCCAGCTACTGTTCTAGATTTATACGAGACTTTGCCATTGTAAGTGCTCCGTTGAGAGACTTGATAGAAATGAATGTATCATTTCATTGGTCATTTGAATGCAAGCAAAGCTTCAAGAAAATCAAACTACCTAATGAAAATGCTAGTGGAATGGCATACTTTGATCCAAAGCTTCATACTGAAGTAATTGTCATCGATAGCCCATTCAGGTTAGATGCAATCTTTGCACAGCACAGCGGACACCTAAATGTTCAATTACATATTGTGGAATATGTAAGAAAGTGTTTGTCCCAAATTGTACATGCTAATTCACAACCTGAGAAAGAAAGTTTAGTAGGGGTGTGGGCTTGTGACCATTTTCACATATTTTTATATGGCGATCCTTTCACACTTGTGATGGATCATCAAGCCTGATTGACCATCTTTGTCAATCCAAAGGCTAAGATGCCTCCTTGCATTGAACGTTGGGGTCTTCGTTTACAAAAGTACAACTACACAATTGTGTACAATCAAGGGAAAAATCTAAACCCAGCTGACTACTTCTCAGGAGTGCCTGTACAGTGCCCGGGCAATGCTTTCAAGACAGTTGAAGCCTACATAAATTTCATTGTAAAATCAAGCACCCAGCTACCATTTTGTTGAAACAAACTGTCGCTGCCACGAGTTAAGATAGTTCGGGCTGGACTGTTCCCATGAGGCACAGGGTCAGACTGATTTGCATATGGCCATGTCTGAACTGGGGTGGCAGAGTGGGCTAAAGAACGTGATGGATTAAACCCAGATCTGTTGACTGGGTGTGAGTGTTTGATTGGTTAAGATGCTCCGTCCATCACCACCCCCTTTTGTACAACGAGTTAAGATAGTGACATGTTAAAACTAAAAGACAGTATTACACGTCAGTCTTGGAACCAGCACTCTCAAACCCTTACCAGTGACGGTGAATACCAGAAGTTTAAAAAAAGATGAGCTGTCCATTACTCAAGGAGGCATTATCTTGAGAGGCTCTGGAATTGGGTATTCCGGAGAGTCTGCGACAACAGATAATTGAAGTGGCTGATGAATGACATCATGGAATCATTGCCAAAAAATTCGCTCTCCGAGACAGAGTCTGGTTTCCTCATCTTGATGAGAGAGTTGAAAGAGAGTCGAAGGCCTGTCATCTATGGAACTGCTTTTCATCGAAAACCACTAAACACCCCTTGAACATGTCAGAGTTGCCAGAGCAATTATGGGAAAGAGTTGCCATGGACTTCATTGGTCCTCTTGACAATGGACATCACCTGATGGTGATTCTAATTTTCCTTTGATAGAAGATCTATCACTCAAGAAAGAGTCATTGAGTGATAGACGGCAGCTTCGTGACATGGGGTGTTGTTGTAATCTTAAAATCTTTCAACCTTTCAACAGTCGACAATTCAGAGACTTTCTAAGTCATCTTAATGTGAAGCATCAGAAAAGCACACCTCTTAGGCCACAGGCCAGTGGCCTTGTCAAAAGTTTCATGAGTACTCTTAAGAAAGCTGTTCAGCGTGCTGAATTAGAAAAGCTTTACCTTAAAACTGTCTTGAATTCTACTCTTTGCGCTTACCGGTCGACCCCTCACTCGACCACAGGTGAAAGCCCTGCAACTTTGATGTTCGGGAGAGCGTGAACGACCAAGTTACCTCAAAGGACCAACTGAAGATCAAGTACTGAGGAAGACACCCGTATAAAAGACTTGGATTGTAAAAGGAAAATGAAGGCTTATGCAGCCATATGCCCACATTCAAAAGATATCACTTTCGCTAGAGGAGATCGAGTGCTTGTCCGTCAGTCTAGAAAACGAAAATCTGATGCTCCTTCCAATGCTGAGCCATTTCATGTTGTTACCAGCAGAGGACACATGGTGACTGCCCAACATCCTGCGAAGTCCAATACGTGAGATTCCTTGCATTTTTTACATGTAGCTCATTACTCATCAGGTACAGATGTCAATGTGCAGACCGACTGAAAGGACAATTGAAAACCCTCTGACTGCTGTTGTTCCTACATCTCCAACGCAGACCATGGACATTTCTATTGCCTATCTCTAGTTTCCCAAGACATGATTGGGACTTGTGATGAGAGCACCAGGTCGACAAATCGAAGAGCTATGATTGTATATATATATATATATATATATATATGTTCAACAAAAGCTCTGCAAGTAGGAAAGCACTCAACAGCAGTGAGGTAAAAATCCTCTCTTTAATTCATGGCGATGATGATCAAACGTCTGTTTATTTTTGCTTGTCTGCCCGACGCGTTTCTGAGCTGTTCGCTCCTTCCTCATGGGCAATCTGGCATCGCGGTATTTTTGTGGCTCAAGACATCCCATTCCTTTTCTGCCTTTAGTAGTAACAGTCTCAGGTGTGGTCGCTTTAGTAGCGCTTTGATTTCTGGGACCTGTAGTCTTGGACAGCACTTGTTACACCCACAGTGGGTCCCGCAATGTCAGGTTAATTATTCAAGATCACAGTGGAAAGTACAGACCCACTGCGATATTTCAAGCACTTCAGTGTGCCCCGGTACATGTAGTCATCTCCGCTCATTGTAAGAATCTGCTGTGCCTTTTTCCGCCTCGAAGAAATCTCGAGTCAGCCAGCCCCTTTCTCCAGCGGCTCCCTCCTCCTTTCCAAGGTGGTGCTCTCCCCACGACGAAGCTGTCGTGCGAATTTATGTTCAACAAAAGCTCTGCAAGTAGGAAAGCACTCAACAGCAGTGAGGTAAAAATCCTCTCTTTAATTCATGGCGATGATGATCAAACGTCCGTTTATTTTTGCTTGTCTGCCCGACGCGTTTCTGAGCTGTTCGCTCCTTCCTCATGGGCAATCTGGCATCGCGGTATTTTTGTGGCTCAAGACATCCCATTCCTTTTCTGCCTTTAGTAGTAACAGTCTCAGGTGTGGTCGCTTTAGTAGCGCTTTGATTTCTGGGACCTGTAGTCTTGGACAGCACTTGTTACACCCACAGTGGGTCCCCCAATGTCAGGTTAATTAATCAAGATCACAGTGGAAAGTACAGACCCACTGCAATATTTCAAGCACTTCAGTGTGCCCCGGTACATGTAGTCATCTCCGCTCAGTGTAAGAATCTGCTGTGCCTTTTTCCGCCTCGAAGAAATCTCGAGTCAGCCAGCCCCTTTCTCCAGCGGCTCCCTCCTCCTTTCCAAGGTGGTGCTCTCCCCACGACGAAGCTGTCGTGCGAATTTATGTTCAACAAAAGCTCTGCAAGTAGGAAAGCACTCAACAGCAGTGAGGTAAAAATCCTCTCTTTAATTCATGGCGATGATGATCAAACGTCCGTTTATTTTTGCTTGTCTGCCCGAACTGGAAATTGCATAAGCCACTTGCATTTGAAACGCACTGCCATCCAGCCCCAGAAGAAAGTGCAGGGAAGCACTGAAACGCGTCGGGCTAACAAGATTAATGGACGGAAGCTGGGACATCTTCATGCAAAATAAATGAGGTTTTCACCGACCTTTCTGCTGCCGTGTGCTTTCTTTGCTGCAGAGCCATTGAATGAAAAACAATTAACACGACAGCTTCGTCGTGGAAGAGATGCACCACCTGTACACGTAGGAAGGAGCCGTGGAGAGGGGGGCCGTTGCACGGGGACTGACCCAGGCATAATACGGCGCAGCAGAATGCTACACAGTTGGAGATGTTCGAGCCAAACCGGGGCATATTGGAATGCCTTAATACTCAGTGGAGTGTTACAAAACCACTGAGACTTGAAATTAGTGAATGACAGTGTGGAACCCACTACGGGAATTAAATCAGGCGATACAAACTACAATTCCCAGAAGACATAAAAAAGTCATGTGCTACTATAGCGCCTCCTGAATGGTTCTACTTTAGCCAAAAGGAACTGGAAATTGCATAAGCCACTTGCATTTGAAACGCACTGCCATCCAGCCCCAGAAGAAAGTGCAGGGAAGCACTGAAACGCGTCGGGCTAACAAGATTAATGGACGGAAGCTGGGACATCTTCATGCAAAATAAATGAGGTTTTCACCGACCTTTCTGCTGCCGTGTGCTTTCTTTGCTGCAGAGCCATTGAATGAAAAACAATTAACACGACAGCTTCGTCGTGGAAGAGATGCACCACCTGTACACGTAGGAAGGAGCCGTGGAGAGGGGGGCCGTTGCACGGGGACTGACCCAGGCATAATACGGCGCAGCAGAATGCTACACAGTTGGAGATGTTCGAGCCAAACCGGGGCATATTGGAATGCCTTAATACTCAGTGGAGTGTTACAAAACCACTGAGACTTGAAATTAGTGAATGACAGTGTGGAACCCACTACGGGAATTAAATCAGGCGATACAAACTACAATTCCCAGAAGACATAAAAAAGTCACGTGCTACTATAGCGCCTCCTGAATGGTTCTACTTTAGCCAAAAGGAACTGGAAATTGCATAAGCCACTTGCATTTGAAACGCACTGCCATCCAGCCCCAGAAGAAAGTGCAGGGAAGCACTGAAACGCGTCGGGCTAACAAGATTAATGGACGGAAGCTGGGACATCTTCATGCAAAATAAATGAGGTTTTCACCGACCTTTCTGCTGCCGTGTGCTTTCTTTGCTGCAGAGCCATTGAATGAAAAACAATTAACACGACAGCTTCGTCGTGGAAGAGATGCACCACCTGTACACGTAGGAAGGAGCCGTGGAGAGGGGGGCCGTTGCACGGGGACTGACCCAGGCATAATACGGCGCAGCAGAATGCTACACAGTTGGAGATGTTCGAGCCAAACCGGGGCATATTGGAATGCCTTAATACTCAGTGGAGTGTTACAAAACCACTGAGACTTGAAATTAGTGAATGACAGTGTGGAACCCACTACGGGAATTAAATCAGGCGATACAAACTACAATTCCCAGAAGACATAAAAAAGTCACGTGCTACTATAGCGCCTCCTGAATGGTTCTACTTTAGCCAAAAGGAACTGGAAATTGCATAAGCCACTTGCATTTGAAACGCACTGCCATCCAGCCCCAGAAGAAAGTGCAGGGAAGCACTGAAACGCGTCGGGCTAACAAGATTAATGGACGGAAGCTGGGACATCTTCATGCAAAATAAATGAGGTTTTCACCGACCTTTCTGCTGCCGTGTGCTTTCTTTGCTGCAGAGCCATTGAATGAATAATATATATATATGTATATTCACTGAAAAAACCATAGGTTATAGACCATATATAGTTAGGAATTAGCATTTACAAAACCTTATTTTACTCACACAAAACCATTGAAATTCCATATATAGTTAGTTGCACTAACTATATATCGCGCACCCGCAATCCACTGCTGATGATGTCACATATTACATCATTCATGACATGGTCAGTGACATCACTGATGACATCACTGATGACAACATCCAGTGATTATGTGTTTCTGTAAAGTTTAAATATGTTTTACATATTGAAGAATGAGTGGATGTATAAGTGTCTGAATGAAGGTTTTAGTAGGTGCGTGATTGACTGTATGAGTGAGTGATTAAATGCGTCTTACTGAATGCACGGGTTAGTGACTAAACTGTCTGAAAGTGTGCATCAGTATGTCTGTTGTTGTGCAAGCTGCTGCATGTGTTGATCAGTAGCTATATAAGTAGCTATATGGGTTATTGATTGGTTGCACAAGTATTTGTATGGGAGACTGAGTGTGTGTATGGCTGGCTGGGAGGTGTGTGACTCTGTGCAGATCAATGTGTACTTGTATCAGTGATTCTATAAGAGAGTAAGTATGTGTTAGTATATGTTTCAAAAATGTAAGGTGTTCTGTGTTTAACTGTATAGATGAGAAAATGGAAGTGTGATTGATTCTTTTCAGGACTGATTAGGTGTGTGAGTAACTCCATGGATGAGTGGCAGAGTGTGAGTGTCTGTATAGGTGTATGAGTGCATATGATAGTGTTGTAAAGATGAGTGATTGTATGTATGAATGATTGTATGAGTGAATGTGTGTGTAGACATAGGAATCAGTGAGTGCGTATGTAGTAACTAGTATTGGTGTGTCAATGGTTTCAAAAATTATACTCTCTATTTAACACTGGGTGTAATAGAGGTTATATTAGAGTGTGAGGAGATGCATTGTATTATCACATGAATGATATCATCAGTGATGTGATCATTGATGTCAAGTGAGATGTCATCAGTGATGTCATTTGAGATGTCATCAGTGATGTCATCAGTGATGTCACTGACCATGTCATGAATGATGTAATATGTGACATCATCAGCAGTGGATTGCGGGTGCGCGATATATAGTTAGTGCAACTAACTATATATGGAATTTCAATGGTTTTGTGTGAGTAAAATAAGGTTTTGTAAATGCTAATTCCTAACTATATATGGTCTATAACCTATGGTTTTTTCAGTGAATTTTCAAGGTTTTGTAAATGCTAATTCCTAACTATATATGGTCTATAACCTATGGTTTTTTCAGTGAATTTTCAAGGTTTTGTAAATGCTAATTCCTAACTATATATGGTCTATAACCTATGGTTTTTTCAGTGAATTTCAATGGTTTTTTAATAGCAAATATCATAAGCTGTCGAATGTCAAGTACGTGGTAAGTAAAAACATTTTCGTGTTTATGCACACTGATCTGCTTTGATTGCTGCCCCCCACCCCTCATTTCTATTAGGAGTACTCTCTCTTTGCAGATAGTGAAGGGTAGTTAACGCAGCCCTTTGCCCCCTTTGTAATCCGTCGTGCCTGCTTCTCTCTCCATTTGATTGATTGTTCTCTTTGGTTCATTCTCTATTTACAAACAAGCACAGAGTCGCAATACTCTGTTTAGTCTTTGCAGATAGCGAAAAATCGTGTAAAAAAACAAAAGGAATCGAGCAAAATCAGTAGGCCACTAATGGGATCTCTTTTGACCTCGCTAAAATAGAAACATTAGGAACAACCTGTTGAAAATAGCAATGCGTATGTATATAAGCGGCGTTCATTTGTGTTCACAGTACCCCTTGTTGATTGTTTCAATCGAGCATTGAATTGTTCGAAGTTAATTCTCTTAAGGATCTTCTCTACCTGCAAACGAGGAAGAATAGGAATATTCTATCTCCCTTTGCAGATAGTGAAGGGTAGGTAACGCAAGCCTTTAACACGTCGTACCTATTTCATTCCTCATTGATTGATTGATTGTCCGAACATTGACTGTTTGGGAATTAGTTCTTTTTGGAGGTATTCCCTGTTTGCAAATAAACGTAGGAAAATCTTTGCAAGTAGTGAAAGGGTACGTAATGCGGACCGTTCTCCCCCGTTGTAATCTGTCATGCCTATCTACTCCCCACTGATTGATGCACCTTTTTCACCCGGACCATTTACTAGAGATACGTCATCTGGCCCGACCAGAGAGCACCCCTAGTGAAAAGGACATATGCAATAATAACGAAGTGATCACTGTATCCTGTTAACAGAAACTTTACCATGAAACAACCTGGAAAGAAAAAAATAGGAAAACGAAAATCAGTAGGCCACTGATGAACATGAACTTTTATTAAACAACGAACAAAGAAACGATAACATAACGTAATGATAAAACCTATTAATGTCCTAGAAACAAGAAAACGTTAAAATATGCCAGTGGTGAGAGACCAGAAAAACAGTAAGAGAAACCAAATCACCCCTCGCTGTCCCACCGCCTGCCACGCCAAAAAAATCGATAGACTAGGGAAAATGCAAGTCAGTAGAACATCCACCCCCACTCTGGAAACTTCCAAGGTGGGGCAGGGTTGCGGCTACGCCCAGCCGGGAGCAGCCCATATAAGGCAGGTCCTGCTGCCACGCCTCGGCCAGGAGATCCTAACGTAGGGTGTAGCCGAAGGAGAGGCCGAGGCCAGCGGGACCCGGCCAGGGGATTGCCTTTACAACGCTGAACAGTTGCAGGGGGGGGGGAATGTCTCCTCGACCCTCCCCTCTCTCTCCCAGTCCGGCCGCGGTGGCCCTTGAGAGTTGCAGGTAGTCCCGCCACATGCTCTTCCGGTCCGACCACCAACGGTCGGGGGGCCGAGGCCGACGGGATCCGGCTGCAGCCGATAAACCAAGAAACCCGTTCATGGGGCCAGAGCCAGGGGCGTCCGGCCGACATCCACCGGAAGCCCGGCCCGAAGACGGACGGGACACTTCTTTCTTTTATAATGGCTGCGACAACACTGGGGGGGGATGTCTTGCACATGCCTCCGACCCCCCCCTCGTCCTCATCGCCTGGTCCGGCCATAACAAATCTCAAGCGAGACGCCGTGGGGTGCACTGGGAGGGAGAGACGGTGCGAACAGGCCTCTCCCGCCTCCCCAGGTGGAGACTTCCCAGCTGCACCCTCAGCGCTCCAGGCGCCCGGAAAACGGTTCTTCCACTGTGGCCATGCTGCAACGTCTCGCCCGGCAGGGTGGAGCCCGTCCGCTCATGTGACCCCGCGATCGCCGGTAGCTGCCGAACTCTCAAAATGGCGGTCGACCTGGCAAGAGCGGGCCCAGCATAAAGAAATGGCCCGGTCACTGGTTGACTCCACCACCGTAGTCCTCCACGACCTTGAAGATTCTAGAGGAGCCGCGGGAGTCTCCGACCCCCGATGGGGAATGACTGCCATGATCGCCCGTGGAGTGACGAAACTGTATCCGCGGGACGTCGGCGCTCCCATGCTGGCGCCAGCCTCACTTTGAATTACTAGCATCCTGCAGACCTCACTTCCGGTGAAAGCACAGTGTGACCCGGTAGGAAAAATTATTGCACCCCCTCCCCTTTTTGACTGATAGTTCAAACCACC
Source organism: Lissotriton helveticus (assembly GCF_964261635.1). Classification (NCBI taxonomy): domain Eukaryota; kingdom Metazoa; phylum Chordata; class Amphibia; order Caudata; family Salamandridae; genus Lissotriton; species Lissotriton helveticus. The sequence continues at coordinate 134,248,996 of NC_136071.1, read as the reverse complement.
GATCCTTTCCTTTGCCCTTTTAACGGAACTTTGGACTGCCTCCCCCTCTTTTACATTTTCTAGAGAAAACAAAACATTAACCACTACATTAGCATAGCAGTTGACACCAGAACTGTTTTCAAATTGAAAACCAACAACATCTTCAACAGAATCCTTTTTGTTTCTGCTGTGACCCTGCTACAGCACAGGCATTGTCCCCAGAAGTAATTCTGCAATGCCGGTAAGAATAGCTGTGGTGCCTACTGGACTCACTCACCCCCGCGGCGCCCCACGCCGTTTTTTGCTGGGCGGCAACTTACTAGACATCACTTTCGTGCCATCTAGATTTCAGCGCGTTCTGCTGCCTTGGAACTATTCGCACAACAGACCGCTACTGACAAGAATATTTCATTATTGGTGCTGTCAATTTCAATAAATCTATTGGATAATTAAAAAGAAATTGCCACGGTCTCTTCGTTGTTTAAATGTTTTTACTGTTTTTGTTTTGTTGTATATATTTATATGTTATTAAAGTTTTATATTCCTACTACTTTGTTGGAGTGCTATATATTTTTAATGTGACACATAATTGTAAAAACTTTGATGTACAAAGAGTCATTCCTGGAATCTTCCGCTTCAGGCTCGGTCCCCTCCCCAATCACAATACAGGCTGGTTTTCAGATAGTAGGAACACGTGTGGTGTGACGGATCTCATCGGGTGTGGGCCTTGATCTACTATAACTCCTTTGAAGAGGGGTGATTCTTTACAGCTGGGGCCATAAACTACATCTGCAGGGCTAGCTGATAGCCTGGACAATCGGACACAGAGAAAGAGGAGTGTCAGAGGGTGCGGTAGTGAATAGGGCGAAAGGGAGGTGTCGGGCGGGCACAGAGTGTGATTCTCAGGGAAGAGCAGCGCAGATGGGGGGAGGTTTATTGCCCATGCATAAGACAGAGAGCGGTGGTGACCAGTGCCTAGGGAAGATGCTTGCGCGGGTGAGGAGCCATGCTACGAATCGACAGCGTGCAGAGAGTGGGTCTGGTCAAGACATCTAAAATGGCTGCCGTGCACGACAAAAGTGTGGCATTTCAAAAAAGGCAAGATGGCGCAGACAATGTTTTTCAACACTTCCTCATTTCCTTCGAATCGAACGTTAACAGACGTTGGGGCATATTACCAAAGTTAAGCGATATTTATCGCTAACGATGCTTACCAACCAATTTTTTACCACTAAGCATCGTCAGAAATTATCGAAGATAAACCTTACTATTATCAAGGTTTATCGCAAATGCGATAATAAACGGCCGCAATGCATGAATATCGCTAAAAACTCAGCGATATTCATGCATTACCGAGCTAATGCTCTTAGCCATGTTATCCACCTCCCATTGGATAACATGGCTAAGAACTGCTCAGGGCAGGTGTTACTTTTTGGAGATATTCGCGCTTAGCGCGAATATCTCCAAAAGTTGGTAATAGGAGATAGATATCTTGCATGTTGTAATGCAAGTTATTGTGGTATATGGAACTCATACCATAATCTCTCAGGAAAGCAGAAACTGATCCTTTTGGGACCGCCTAAAAAGGCCTAGGGGGTGAGGAGTACTCTACTTTGCCCCCTTTTCACGTTCCGAACTATTTTATTTTACTCTCTTCTGTAATTACACAAAATAGCAGCGATAAGATGCATCGGAGACACACAGTGAGAGAAAGGAGGCCGGAGATGAAGAAGACATGTCAAATACACATTGGAGATAATATAGTGGCAGAAGGGAAGTAAATATGAGTAAACTTACCATGTAACATAAAAATGTTGCACTCTATACTATAAGTCTCATTTTATACTACAATCACTTCGCTACAACCTCATAAATTAAAAATAAAAATGAATAATGTCTCAAACAATTTTTGAATTCTAAATATAAATTTATTCTTCAGAATTTTCTAAATTTGAAAGAACTAGTAACATGTCCTCATCAGCAATGTCCTCATTAAAAGTCTCCAATGATGATTCTTGTAACTCTATGGTCTCCAAACACTCGATAAATTCGCCATCAAGAGATTGATCAAAAAAATCATTCAAGTCATCTCCTCCTTGTGACAATATTTCATTATTGGTGCTGTCAATTTCAATCAATGTAGTGGAATCATTCAAGTCATCTCCTCGTGACAATATTTCATTATTGGTGCTCTCAATTTCAATCAATGTAGTGGAATCATTCAAGTCATCTCCTCCTTGTGACAATATTTCATTATTGGTGCTGTCCATTTCAATCAATCTAATGGAATCATACAAGCCATCTCCTCCTTGTGACAATATTTCATTATTGGTGCTCTCAATTTCAATCAATGTAGTGGAATCATTCAAGTCATCTCCTTGTGACAATATTTCATTCTTGGTGCTGTCCATTTCAATCAATCTAATGGAATCATACAAGTCATGTCCTCCTTGTGACAATATTTCATTATTGGTGCTCTCAATTTCAATCAATGTGTTGGACAATTCAAAAGAAATTGCCACGGTCTCTTCATTGTGAGCCATTTTATTTTGAAATTGCTTGCTGTAAATTGCAGAAAAAAATAATCACTTTCATTTATCGTTTTTAGTAATACATAATATAAAACTAACTTTATCAAGTATTTAGTATAACAGAAGGACTGCAAATAAATAACAGAAAACATTTTTCAAATTATCTTCAAGTGTACAACATAGTTCCCCTTACAAATTAACAACTCACCTTTTTAAAAGTAGCAGAAGTGTTAGTACTGTGTAAATCAAACACCAGAAATTCACCACCAAAAATTCCTCACAAATGTACCTCAGACAGTAGTATCACAAAATGGCTGTGGTTTCCTCTCATTTGACATATATACATAACCAATTAACTTTCATCACACACAAATACAAAACCAAAGTAACATTTTAATTGGTTCTAAATTTCAACACTTTCAAATGTGTTTTCCCCATGCAATTTTCCATAGGACATTTACATACGTCTACAGCCTGAATGGCTGAACGGAATTACACCAAACTTGGCAAAATGGTACATCAAACCTAAGAGGTCAGGAAGGATCTACTATGCCCCCTTATGGTCATTTCCCCCTTCGCTTTGGCCTCCTCTTGTCTCTCAATCCTACCGAGGGACAAGATGGCGGCCGCTACGGACTGTTTGGAATGTTGACAGACGCCGGAGAACCAATCAGCTTCGCAAAGCTCCGTAACGCGAAAAGTACGCGAAGCGGAGCGCTGTTACAGATATATATCTTTTTTTGAACGTTAATTTCTCAAAATCCACTGGAGCACATATATTGAGACCTAGCAAAGGCACATCGGGCTACCAGTCCCTAATATTTTGCCAAGTTTCGTGCAAATCCATTCAGCCGTTCGATTATTATTATTTTGTTTTTTTTTTGCCCCGCGGGGCCCCTTTTAAAACCTCCACATCAAACCTAGGGGGTCAGCGAGGATCTACTATGCCCCCTTATAGTTATTTCCCCCTTTGTTTTGACCTCCTCTTGTCTCTCGATCCTACCGAGAGACAAGATGGCGGCCGCTACGGACTGTTTGGAATGTTGACAGACGCCGGAGAACCAATCAGCTTCGCTTCACAAAGCTCCGTTGCGCGAAAAGTCCGCGAACCAGAGCGCTGCCCGGTCCGCTGTTACAGATATATATCTTTTTTTAAACGTTAATTTCTCAAAATCCACTGGAGCACATATATTGAGACCTACAAAAGGCACATCGGGCTACCAGTCCCTACAATTTTGCCAAGTTTCGTGCAAATCCATTCAGCCGTTCGGGCTAAAAGTGAGGCCAACCGCCCTATGGAAAACTCAATGTTAAAAACACGTTTTGGGACCCCCCTTTTTTCTCGGCCCCCCCTTGACGAACCCCCCCCCAAATTTTCAAGGGCTGCTCAGAAACAAAATGTGCCATTTTCCTGAAAATTTCAGCCAATTCCGTCCACAAACGCCAAAGTTATTAGACATAGAATTTTCAAAAAACCCATAGAGAAAAAATCCTAACTATATATACCTACTGGCGACCGCCAGTAGGTAATATATATATATATATATATATATATATATATATATATATATATATATATATATATATATTTGAAAAAGTTTTACTTTTTTTTATTTAACACCTTGACCGCAGCGCGAATCCGCAGTGGTGCTGGCATTCTAATCAGTGTGCGGGGTTCTGACAGTCCACCGCACACACACACAGTGACGTTGGACGGCCAGGGGGCCGTCCGACGCACCGAAAGGGTTAACAGATGAGGAGATGTAGTGTTGTGTGAGTTAGCAATGATGAAACAACTTTGTCTGCTGGTAGAACTGTGATGTAAGTGTTAGAGCGTAGTGAAGTGAATACAGATGTAGAATGTTGAGTTTGTAGATACACACAGACAAATAAAGATGTGTAATACCAAGCTCCGTGTGTGGCATAGTCATTGGCGGGTGCCCAGGCCGGGGAGGACGCTACAGCAAGTTGGGTCGAGAGGTGTGGTGAATGTACAGAGAGTGAAAACGGTTGAAGAATGGTGTGCAGACCGACAGTGGTCACATCCAAGAATCTGAGAAACCCTGGAGTAGTGTTTGCATGGATTTTATAGGCCTTTGCATGGTGTGAAGAATGAGGTGATATATGCGCTGGTTATTGATGGTGCATGTAAAGGTGCTGATTGTCAAGTTTATGAGGGAGGTGACAAGCAGGAGTAACATTTCTGTTTTGGAAGGAGTGTTTAGGGAGGAAGGCTTTCATAACAGACAATGGAACTCATCTCATATCCCATGACATTAGAATGTTATGGAGAGTTGAGGTGTTAAACATAAGCACACTTCTTTATACAACTCCCAAGCAAATGGAATTGAGGAAAGGGACAATCGCCTGGTCAAGGGTGCCATTTTGATGGCGATATAGAGTGGTGAGGATGTGGAGAGAATGGTTAGTGAGCTTGTGTGGGCTCGTCGCTGCACTGAGAATGTTGTTACGAAAGTGCCTCTGTTTAGAAGTATGAGGGGAAGGAAACCAGGTACTAAGTTGTTACCTGCATGGTTGTTTACGCATGGCATGGCAGTCACAAATTATTCTAGAGAGGTGCATACCAAGAACGGGAATATCGATGTTGGAGATTGGGTGAAGGTCAAAAAAGGATGGGTAAGTACTGGTTTGTCCAAGTTCTGTGGGCCTTTTAAGGTAAAGGTGGTTCATGATTGGTGTGCTGTGCTCGAGAATGGGCAAAAGTGGAATAAATATAGAGTGCCTTTGTATCGGAAGGGGGGTGAATGTTTGCAGGGAAAAAAACTCGTTTGAAAGTGGCATTAATGGGTTTATGATGATGGAGAACAGATTGGGAGTAAAGGTGGGGAGAGTGAGAACATGAATGAAGGAGATGATGGTCGCGACAGCAGGAGAAGTGATAAAAGTGTATTGAGTAGTGTATAAAGATCTCACAGACCACCTTTTTATTTGCAGGATTACATTCAGGGATGATCACTTCTCGTTTCCATGTATTTATTTACTTATTTATTATTTCTTTTCTTTATTCTTTGATGTATTTTTCTTCTTCATGTCCTATGGATTGTATATCTTCATGTTGTATATAAGGGAAGGAGTTGTGTTATGCCTTTGACGCATCTGGTTGCTATGTTCCGTTTGTTCTGATTTTATGTTCCATCCGTTACTGCCTGCGTTCCTCTCTTGAGGTTTGGACTTTGGCTGGCAAGAGGGAACCCCGTTTGACCAGGCTTAATTCTGCCAAACTACTTTGGTGTCCGCATCTCTCATTGTTACATAGTCATGCTAAGGTAAGGTACATATTCAAGCTTGAGGGAACACCCACGCCACCTCTGTTCAAGCATCGTTCCTGATTAGCTATGAAAACCATCATTACAATTAGCTTACCATACTGGTGCTGCGATTATTCTTCTTGTCTCCTTTTTGTGGACATTTCGATTGTTCGCTCGTTTTAATGTTGATCGTTAACTGAAGGATTTATTTAGTTTATTTTTTTAGGTGTGCTCGTTGTATAGAGTGAAATCTTTGATTGCGCCGGCAAAGCATTCCTCGACTAAAGAATGCTTTGGAAGATCTGATATGTCTTGTTCTTAGGGGCAGATTTACAAGCCCCATGCGATTCCTTTACGCCACTGTTGTATCACTTTTGTGACGCAGCGGAGGTGCAAAAGATGCGCCATGGTGCGGGGTATTTACAAAATGACGCATCTCCCAGATGCGTCACGTTGTAAAGCCCTGCGCCAGAAGGAGGCGTTCCTGCGCAAGAAGGGGCGTTCCAGCACAGGAACGCCTCCTAAAAGTGGCTCAGTGAAATCTAGAAGATTTCACTCAGTCACTTTTGTGCCCATGCTGCGTGAAAACCCTGCGCCTGCTTGAAGCAGGCGTAAGGATTGACGCAGTATTGTAGAGGTAGGCCCCCCCAGAGCATTGCTGGCGCAACTCCAGCAATGCGCCGCGTTTACGGCACAGATGCGTCACGCATCTATGCCGTTTTTGCCCCATGGTGCGCCACATTGTAAATGCGGCACATCCATGGTGGCTGCGGCATGGCGCACAATAACTGGCGCATCCCTAGGGATGCACCAGTTATTGTAAATCTGCCCCATAATATTTTTTTAAAAGGTGTCTATTTGAAAGCGATTCTCGACCTTTTCGGGCCGGGTAATTTACCACAAACATGTGAGCTGATTCGAGTCCACACAGGAGCGGCCCTGGACCGGAGGCGCGCGCGCCACAGACACATCCGTTCTGACGCTCCCACCTTTGTCTACTCCGTCAGAGGGGCGCAGAGATGGTGAAGGCGCAGGGGCACCTGCGTGAATTGCTACGGAAAAGTGCAAAGCTGTTGGTTACCATGGCGACTAATGTTGTGGAAATCAACAAAAGGTGTGGGAGGCGAGCTCGTTTTGTTCGGTTCATTCAATAAAATAAAAAAGCCGCGCTTTGTTCCGTCCTTTTGCTGCTGAAATGCTTGCTTACATGTTCTTTCCCAAGGGTCATTCTAAAGACATTTCTGGTTACCAGTATCCTGCGACCTTTGTCCCACAGCGTCTACTGAGAGATTGCAGCTTTCTTACCCCCAATGCCACAAGGTGCAGAAAATTACATTATATTAGTGAAGAGATCAATCAAGAAGTCACGAACCGAAAGGGATAAGTCTATAATTCTTAATTATAGATTTCATTTTATTTTTGTCGAGAAAGGCTTCCATGATCAGAAATTGCACCTGGACTTGCTATCTGTTCATCCGTGTGTCCATATTATTGAGCAATAATCGCTTTTCTTAAGTTCATTGCAAGACCCTTAGAAAATGAGTGAGAATTGTCTATGATGCCATTAATAGTAAAATAGCGTCCAGCTCCTAGTCCAAAGGGACAACACCAGAAGATGAGCATTGGAAACCAGATTAAGAGTCAGTCCTGGAAACACAAAGCTTTACTCCATTTTGGATTTGCTTGCTGTTGGCTTATATTTTCATTCTACAAGACATGGACTTGAACAACATAGGCCTGTGGAACAGAAACTAAAAGCCACACAAATGATGTATGGAATGCAAAACAAATCAAAACATTCAAACCCCTCCCCCCCTCCCAGTCAACAGATCTGGGTTGAATTCATCATCATTCTTTAGCTCACTTCTCCACCTCTGTTCAGACCCAGGTATATGCAAATCAGTCTTGGCCCTTTGCCTCAGGTCCTCCCCGCACCGGAAACAAGCATCCTAGGACCGGTTTCGGGGGTTTCACTGCTCATCAGCCAGGCTAGCTTGAATCTAGTTTCACAGTGAGCCCAGGACCCACGTCTGGGCATACCTGGCGCATTTAGGGCGAGAAAGCAAAAGACACACATGATGAGCGGAATGCAGAGCAAATCAAACATTCACACCCAGTCAAGAGATCTGGATTAAATCCATCATTCTTTAGCTCACCATGCCACACCTAAGTGGGAAGGGTATACCCAGGCATGGGCCCCATGCTTGCTAAGCCACAAGATAAAAAAAGAGCACTAAAATTACAATACAAAGTCAGTCAGGCCCAGCAGTCTGAATTTAGAGCACAGATATTGTATAGCAAGTTACTGTGAGAAATATTTTAACTGCAACTTTCACAATATCGTGGTCTGATTTATTTTAGGTATGGCCTGCCAAGAGAGTGAATCCTAAAATCCAGCCCAGTTTCAGACTGCCCTACACATAACTTGATCACCAGTGATCACCAGTGAGTTGATTATTTCCTCATGCATATAATGGTGATAATCCTGAAAACCTGACTGGATTTTATTATTTGCTGATTTAAGGAGACTGTTCCTTAGATTAGTAAAGAATTGGCAACAATAAAAATATTTTTGAATAATGAGACCTGTAGATTGTTACTCAGGAAGGCTAAATTGAACTGACTATGTTGTTTGGAAATATGCACCAGAAAATGTATTTTATGTAAAACTTGGTCCATAGATATCAACATGTGCACAGAGCAGAAGTAAACCTCATATAGACACTAACTACATCCCTCAGTTCTCAAAACACCCAAAACTGGAATTCAAAGCCTCTGAGGTATGAACAGTATCATTGGTGAAAATTATTCATTTCAACATTCTGATCTTTTGAAAATAAAGAATTCAATTGGTCTATTTTAACATAGCGAAAGGCTATTAGAAGTGGAATACCAAATAACTCCCTTATTCATCTGCCTATAAATCTAATCAGATCATCCTAAGCTTGCCTGAACCTGGCATAGAGAACTTGTTGACTGAGGGTGTTAGTTGTGCCACATTTCCTGCATCAATGTCCAAAAAGCTATGAAATTCATGCATTAGAGCGAACAAATGTGCTTGCATCTCACCCATCCGAAGATATCTCTATTGGCCTAAAGGTTAACAAAGAAACTAAGCCACCATAAATATCCAAAGACAACGAAAAAAAGTAATTCTTGACGACAATAATAATAACAGCATCCTGCTTTTAATAAAATGCATCATACTGCTCTTATGCTTCTTCTAAGCTCACTAAATAAAAGGTGTTACTTGCAATTCAGTAGTATCCAATGGAACTTCTAAATTTGAATAGTGGAATTTCCACATACTGCTGGCAAGGACACTGCACCTCGCTTCGGACCAGCGACAAGGCTGTAAATTGTTCTAAAGACCCCTGCAATGGAACAAGAAGTAAATGTCTGACAACACCGAAACAAGAGCAACTCAAATAAATCTATGAATTCAGCCATCAAAGAATAAACCTTCTGATACAAACATAAATGGCAAAGTTCATAGGGTCCATTATATGTTCAGAGAGCTGAAACCCTGGAACCCAGTTCCCCTAAGAATAATTGACAATCATTTGGAGTTTCTGAGAACACTGAAAATGTGGTAGGTGATTAGTCAGTACCAGCATAGGCATCTACAGATATTACAACACTGTTCTGTAAAGCATCTTGCTTATGGGCAGTGTCCTCCTCCCTAGTGTAATGTGAAGGATTTTTTTTTGGGGGGGGGGGAAGGGTGTTTAGAACAACTTTGAATTGTATCCCCCATTTTCTAGTAATTGAAGCACCATGATGCCAAACAATCTTGAATTATGTGCTAAAGGTTGAGATAGAGAAATAAACAGAGGTATGAAAGAGCAAAAATTCACTTTACCAGGGGCTCCTCGAAAGTGGGGGCCCTTCGCACTTGCACACTTTGCCTATGCCTTAAAATGTCTCTGTAGCCAGCCACTCCCTGTCTGAAGCACAGCTTTGAAACTCATGCATCCCATGCGGCACCATTTTATAGAACAAGCTACATCTCCCAGCCGTCCAATCGGATGCTTCAAAGAGGAACCAGAACTCCATTGTAATTGGAGAACAATGTGGTCTCACCAGGGTATGAAGCACTATATAAATATTGCAATACAATACAATGTAGATCCCTTATCACCGCTTCTCTGGAAACCTATTTGATGGTTATAGTGAAATTCCCTGCCTATGCTTTTTCTCTTATCGTATTATGTTTCTCCCAGTCAAATATCTTGGTTGTGAAAACCATGCTTTTGATCTCAAACTCTCTCATTGATCTTCCTACTCACTGTGGCTTCTTTTATGAATCTGACTTTCATCTCAGTTTTGAACCCTGCTTTTGACTTCCCCTCCTAAGCTTTGACCTGATCTTTTGGAAATATATCATCCCCAAATCGGAATTTGAAAAATGCAAGTCTGTGATCACCAACCAGCTGCAGCACCCCAAAATTACCACGCTGGAATTCAGTGTGTGAAGTAGCCATGGCTTTACATTTTTATTCTAATCTTGTCACACTTGCTGTGCCTACACAGATAGGGCAAATGTCAGGCTATGTCTTCTGACAAATGGATGCTTATGTTTTTTAACATGGAGATTTGTGTTTTCTTTTGTTTCTCCGACCACCTGTTAGAAGATGTTGTAAAATTGACCATCGGACTGTCTTACTGGGCTACAGGAAGCATAAAATGAAAAGCTGTAGGTTGTCAGTTTTCTTCCTAACACACAGTTAAATAACTGTCGAAATATTTTTTTAAAAGCACAAAAGAAGCCAATTGTTTTTTGATTTTAAAGTGCGACGGAAAAAAAGATTTTTAACAAGATCAAAACAAATCAAGACACTTTTCTTGATGGTGTGCACATGGCAGATATTTGCTAAAACCGATTTCCGTAGATTAATATGTATGTGCTATATAGATTTACAAGTGAAACTGCATGTCTGCAAATTTCGTGGCCATTTCTATGGACATTGTGCTGTCTGTACATGTCGTGCTCTACCACACCATTTGCATCAGTGTGCCAAATTGCATCAACAGCTAAATAGCACACCCATACCACTCTCCTGAATGGGTGTGACTCATTTGCTATAATTGTTCTTTGTGTGAAGCACAGATTTTTCACAATTCCTTTAGCTTAAGTGGTGTAACATTGATATTAGATCGCCCTCTTTGAAAATTGTTCTAGCACCATTGGTTTCTTGCCTTCAAAGGTTTTTCTGCTGTCTATGTCTGCTTTCTTAAATGACACAACAGAAATTGAAGCAGATCTTCAGGTTCCTTTTCTAACCTTCAATGGTTTTGTTTACAAACCCATTGAGCCACCTGTGCGTCACTTTTTTAAATTCACCAGGGCACAGCAAGCCTGCCCATATTTACAAGACCAATTAAATCACCCTGCATGACTTTTCATGGCCTTTGTAAATATGGGCCCCTTTCACGCTTTACTCTGCGTCAAAGGGGCGTTCTATAGGTGTTGCTTTGGGTGTTCCCACACAACATACATTTAACCTGACACATTCCCAGATTTACAAAGTGTTCTTACACATTCCTAGACTTGCAAAGTGTTGTAAACTTGGGAATGCCTCAGAATCCTACTCCTCCCCACGGGAGACGTAGGAGTGGCACAACAAGGAGAAATACTTGTATTTCTCATCATCTTTTCCTCTTTCTATGAGTGCTGCATTCTGCATCACACATAGAAAGAAGGAATTGCTATCAATGATTGTTTTTGTGCAGGAAGGTGTCCTTTCCTACACAAAACAATCATCCCCAAAATGCAGGCACCCTTGCAACATCGACGCAACGGCGCCTGTGCTAGTGCATTGCAGCCAAGTGTGCGTCAGTGCAGGGGAAAGCACACAGATGTGTCGTATTGTTGTTAATACGACCCATACCTGTACTTTTAAAATGACACCATTCGAAGCAGCAAATTGGCTTGAGGTGCCGTGCTGCGTCATTTTGTAGTAAATGAGGCCCCAAGTATCTGCTTTAATTTGATTGGCTGATATTGCTTAACCAGTCACAGCAGAAAGTCTATCTAAGATCTATGCAATCTTTCAATAAACCCTCCTCTCTAGCACACCTCTGTCCTTTAACCCGTTCCGTGCTGCCATCAGACGTTGGCCGACGGGAGCACTACCTCCCTAGTGCTGCCGTCGGCTATCGGCCGAAGCAGCCCCGCCCACCCTTTAGAACGCCCGCACCGCGGCGGAAAAACCGCCGCGGTTAAGGCAATACCCTGTGTCAGAAATCCAAACTTCTTTTGGCAATCTGCAAACCAAGAACATTTCCACTAATTGTTCCTTGAAGCAAATAACCAAATACAACTTACTGATCCTACCTAAAATATATTTTTCCATTTCCACTCCTTGATAGCTTAAGACCTCTATACATAGTCAAAAGAAAATGAAAGGGAACAAGCAAGAGAAGCTAGCAATTACAGTCAGATCAAAGCAGATGCGCAGTATGTGCACATCACTCTGAAAGGTGCATTTATCAGAGCCTAGAATACACGTGATTGCTGTGTGCAACGATACGTCATGCTGGCTCTTTAACGTGAATCCACGCATTGACGTCAGCTTCACCGCAGAAGCATGCAACTAGTTTCTAAATAAATCTTCTGATGTTTTTCCACCTTAGCCCTGCCATGCATATTGCTTCAATTTATGAGACTACATTTAATACTGGATATATAATAAGAAATACATTAACATTCTATTCCTACACAGGAGCAATCATAGACTTTTGTAGGGCAAGCTGAAATAAGTTGTAAATAACAAAGGGGTGGTAAGCGCTACATAAATACAAATGAGAATTACAAGAATAAAGAAAGAAGTGTATGTTTTTTTGTTTGTTTATTAAATGAAATCACACCTAATTCGTGTACGATGTTATCAGTTTAAACCAACGGGTTCTCTAATGTAGTTATTTATGTATTTGTGGAAGTTCAGACAGTGAAAATGCAACATTTTGAATTCAAGCTGGACTTGCTGCAAATTCCCATATTGGCTGTGTACTTTCACCTATGCAAGTTTGCATAATCATGAGCTTATTTGTAGTCCTATTATACATACCAAGACCCAGCGGTCCTCATCACAGAAGAATTAACCCCCAACAGTGCAAAAGACAAGCGGCCTGATTCTCAAAGGTATTTATGTTGATAAACCTAGACTTAAAGCAGGAAATGGTCCCACTTGTGTCAGACAACTACCCTCAACTACCCACCCACACTGAGGAGGCGTATAGATATTTACTACTGCTTAATTCTATGCCTCTACTGGGCTTTAACTGAATGGAGGGTCCAGAATAGTGGACACAAAGGGGTATATTCACAAGGGAATGGCGCAGCACGGCAGCAAATTAGGCAGCGCTGCGTCATTTAAAAAATGCAGGGATGCACCGTATTCACAAGACTATGGTCCACTCCTGTGTTTCCCTTTGCACTGGTGCTAAAAATACCTGCCTAGCTTCAACACAGACACCCATACCCCATAGTGCAAGGGTTCCTGTATTGCAGGGAATTATAGTTTATGTGCAGGAAGGGATACCTTCCTGCACATAAATAATCTATAAAGGCGATTTGCTCTTTCTATGTGTGCTGCAGAAAGAGTAAAACAAGGAGAAATAAAAGAATTTCTCCTCGTTGCACCCATTTAATGCCTTATTTTGCATTCGTTTTTTGGTGGTGCCTCAGATGTGAACATCCTTGTAAATCCGGGGCAGTGTTAGAAATGGGATCCCTGGCTGGCCAGGGCTTGCGCCAAAGTCAGTCAGAGACCACCACTTCCACGTTAGGGCAAGGGAGTTACACGCCAAGATACCCCTGCTCACCCCCTTGGTAACGTAGCACGAGCAGTAAGGCTAAATTCGGAGGCAATGTGAGTTAAGTGTTTGCGCACGCACCCCCACCAACAACACCCAAGGCCCACCACAAAGGAAACTCCACACAAGGTTATATGTAAAAATAGCCTTTGTATTATACCAAAACACATTAGATAAAAACACACACTTTACAATGTGCCAACAGGCACGGGCAAATTTACAGGGGATATGTACAAGACAGGGCCACCTGGACCACGGTCAGGAATAGACACTTTTAGCACTGTGATACTTGTTAGGATTAGCACTTAGAACATTGAATATAAATCACTGTAGCACAAAATAGAAAATAGAGCACACAACCAGTAATCACTGGTAAACGTTAAGTACCACCTACGCAACCCTAACCACCGTAGGAAAATATTGCGCAGGGAACTAGGACCTCACTAGCAACACCTGTACTAGGAGAAAAACAACCACCTAAGTATCACCATACATTTAGGGGTATAGGCATAGGAACATTTAACACATGATGCATAAACATACATTCAGCGGTGAAAGGACAAGGCACATGATGCATCAAAACACATTCAGAGGTGCAGCACAGGAAAACACATGATGCATAAACCAACACATTCGGAGGTGTAAGAACAAGCAATTGCGCAAAACTCACATGAGCCACCACCTGTGGCAATCCCTAGGCCACTGGCCACTCTAGGGCTAGGACGCCCTTTGTTCCAAAGTCAGGGGGGCCTAAACGTAGCAGCTGCCCACTAAGTGCTGGGCAGCTGTGTGACAATGAGGGGGCCACGTGGGAGCCTCGCAGGCTCTGAACAAATGACTGGGCCCCCAGGAACCTCTCTGGGCTCTAAACACAATGTGGGCTGTGAGCCTCTCTGGGCTCTAAAACAACAATGGGGCCCTGGAGCCTCGGGGCTCCTATTTACAAATGCCCCCGGGGAGCCTTCGCGGCTCTAACAAACAAATGCCCCCAGAGCCCCTCGTGGCTCTGGACAAGACTGTGGGGCAAGGTGGGAGGGCCCGCTGCCTTCTGGGGCCGCTCTACCCCTGACGAAAATATGCCCCCTGAGCCCTCGTGGGCTCTTCACACAAACTGGCCCCACCGTCGTTGGAGCGGCCCTCTGCCAACTGGCGCCGCTCTAGGGGACAAGGGAACTGCGCGTGCCCCCACGGGGCTTTTCAAGGTAACTGCTGCCTTTCGGGAGCCTCCCAGGGCTCAACGACCAATATGCCCCTGACGTTGGAGTCCCCTCTCAGGGGGACTCGAAACACAAAGTGCCGCCTTGCTGGAGGAGCGGCCCACTATTCACAGGTGGGGGGGCGCTCAGGGCACACGCGAAACCCACACGAGCCCTCACTCACCGGCTCCCTTGGTGCGGCGGCTATGCTTCTTCTCCGGAGCCCCGGCTGCACACTGCGGGGCTCACTAGCGACTTCTGGTGCTCGGCTGCTCCTCTCTGGGCGGCTGCTGCAGGAGAGCTCCCGCTCCTCGGGGCTCTCTCCGCACTCTTCCGGTGCTCTCCGGGGCTCTCCCTTGCACTTGGGAGCCCCGGGGGGAGGGAGAGACGCCGGCTGCCTCCCTCGTCATGGCTGCGGGACGGGACTTCCGGTCCTGGCCCCAGAACTTCCGGGTCGTCGCGGGCAGCGTGGCGGCCCGTCCAGGTACTGTAGGCGGGGGCTAAATTAACTGAGGGGTAGGCTCCCTTGAGTGAAACAATTAACGGGCCAAACAGCGGCAAAATAAGCGGGGTGGGCTCCCGTTTAGGAGTAGCAGCAATAGGTGGGCACTCGATAAAATCAGTAATCCTGGGCAAATGCCGGGTGGGCACTGGATTGGACAATTAAAGCGCTCCCAAGCGCTATAACAGCAATTAAAAGCGCATCCAGGCGCTTAGAGGGGAATACAGCGCTCCCAAGCGCTATAACAAAGAAGAAGTGCTTCCAGGCGCTGAGAGGAACACCAGTCCAGCAAAAAGGTCCTCCTAGCAGAGCAAGGCAGGGGGGGACAAGACTGGGCCAGGGGCCAGCTCACTGGGCCCTCCAGGCAGGAAGGCAGTCCCAAGTCGCGGTTCCTCCTGGTGCCCAGCAGCAGCCCCCCTCTCAGATAGGATCCTGGAAGAGAACAACATTTCTGGGGACACAGCCCCTTTTTATACAGTTAAACCCTTTGTCTGTAGGTGCAGGGTGGGGGAGAAACCAGTCGCAGCTGGTTTTGGAGCACTCTTGATGTGCTCAGCCCCTCACTCTATTCACTGGCAGGGTTAGGGACATTAGACGCACCACAGGGAGCGGAGCCAGCATTGTGTGGGGAAAGCCCAGCCCTGTTCAGGACCCAGGTGCACTCCTCCCCAGCCATCAGCATGCTAATCTCCACACTCACCACCGGGCAGACCCATCATGACTCATGGAGCCTGGCACCCCAGCCAGCTCCAGCCAATCACGTGCCAGCACCTTTACAGCACACGCACAGCCATGTCTAGAAGTGGTACTTCCACACTAGACACATACACGCCGCATACATCATTGCGCAGCATTCAATCACACGAGTCCGCGCATACCAGACTCGAGCCTGCACACCCCACGCATCAGGAACTACCAGGGACACATACATTCCCCATGCATTCCTATGGGAGGGCAGGCCAACCTTACTCCACGCACTCAGAGTGCGCACGCAGTTTCCACTGGGACACAGTGAAAGTGCGCAGAAACCAAAAATCACTATCACCAGGTCACCATTAAAGCAAAAAGTTTAGGGGTGAACCTGCCAGAAGGGCCAAGTCCAACACTACCCCCTTCCAGCCAAAACGCAGGGGAGACCAATCACCACCGTGATGGACTTCCCTGCTTGGGGCGATAGAACACGGACGCGGGTCCGCAACTGCAGGGACACCCTCCTGTTCTACGCTGCGATGAACCCATTGGATTCCTTCCAAAACCACTGTCTGGAACAACTGGACTACTCCACTGGTACTCCCAAGCTGTCCGTGGCCAGGACCAGGCCCTGGCCCACCCAGGTGCCACTGGTCCTTGCCTATATGCAGAGCGGGGGAGAGTAACCCCTGGCACATAGTAGCCATTCTCCACTCTTCCTGTCTGCAAGACAGGACTAGTCTGCCACTGGTTCTCCAGCCTAGGGTCTACACCCTCAGGCGGACCAGGAGTCTCAGGGAGGTTCTCCTTCCCCTACCTCTTCTCCTAGGGTTCCTCCTCCTCCGGCGAGGGGTACACCTAGAACGCCATTCCAACCCAGGGTGTAACCCCTCAGGTTGCACTGGGGTCAGAGGTGGGCTCTCCCACCCTCTGCACCCCCTTCCAGAGGTCTGCACTCTCCCAACTGGAGAGGTTCCTCTGGAAGAAGAACCGGTCAGGACACTGGTTACAGTCGTCCTACCCTTCAGGTCAGGCTGATCCTGAACCTGGCCTCCCAAACTCTGGTCTAAAAGCTTTGGTGGAATAATTGCCTGGCACTCCAGGATTTCTGGGGATTTACATACCATCCCCCTGAGGCTAACAAATGACACATATGTTGTCTGACTGTCTGTCTGGCGCAGATCTCCCGTCCCCTGTCCACCTGACAGTACGCTAAGATTCCCCAGAACAGAAGTGGCGTCACCATGGTCACTACACGGGAACTCGGCCCAACTGGGTGGTCCCTGACCCACTGGTTCTTCCACTGGGGAACTCATCCCCCATTCACTCCTCACGCTGGACTCCTGTACCCTCCCTACCAGAGCGGTACTGCCAGACTCTAGAACCACAGGAGCTCTGTTTACAGACGCTCCAGGTCCTCTACTCACTAGGAGATCTTCCTCAAATGGACTAACAGGACAGCCTAGGTCCCCAACCTGGTGTTCCCTACAGAAACCATCCAAGTCCTGAGGCAGGGCTTTGTGCGTCTGGGGACCCTCGGTCACCCACTTACTCCTGCTCCACTAAGCCAGGCAGTAAGCCCCTACATACTCCTCGCTATCCTGGGACCTAGCTGGGCTACACTGAGCCTCCTCCACCACGCTGGGCTGGAGGATACCTGAACCATTACTTTTGGAGTCACTCACCAATGACTCTAGAGAATCTCTAGCACTTTCCCAGCGGTCTGCTTCATCTGCAAGCTCACATGCCTCAGACAATCCACACCCCAACAGGTGTTGGTGCAACCCTGGTGAACAACAACTGAGCAGGTGCTCTTTGACAATCAGATCAAACAGTTTGTCAAAATCAGAGTCAGTGTGAACCTCTACCCAAGCCCACAGTGCTCCACAACATTCATCCTCAAACTCCTCCCAAGACTGGTGAGACAGTTTCTTACTGTCCCTGAACTTCAACCTTAACTCCTCCTCTTGGGAAACAGGTACCATACTCTGGGGAGTGGGACTGCTCGCACTGGGCTCTATATAGCTGCCACCACTGGACTCAACCCGCCCTGGGGAGTCCAGAAAATTAAAACTGTGTGCAGGGGATAGTCTACCCTCCAGAGCTACTTTGCCTCTGGTGGAGGCCCTCTCAGCCTCCTCTATCCTCTCCTGCGCTAAGACCCTCTCAGTCTCTAGCTGTTGCTTCTTAACACCCAGCTGCGCCATAGCCTGGGCATGCTCTAACCTGAGCTTCTCTAAGGCCAGCTGATGCTCCCTTTCTTTCCTCCTATCCTCCGACTCCTCTGGGGACAGGGAAAGGGATGAGGCGCTGCCTCCTACACTGGACCCAGCAAGGGACTCCCTACCTATGGGGTCTTCACTCTTTACTGGCGTCCAGGTACTGTCATCTTCTCCCTCCTCTTCTGAATCTTCAGGGCTCCCCACAGACCCACCACCCTCCTGGTGTGAGGCCCGGGCCCTTTCCTCACTGCGCTCAAGATCCCTTTGATCCTTATACCATTGGACCAGGCGGTCCCTAAGTTCGTACAGAGTGTCTGACTCACCCACCCCTATGTCTCT
This sequence comes from Lissotriton helveticus, assembly GCF_964261635.1. Taxonomy (NCBI): domain Eukaryota; kingdom Metazoa; phylum Chordata; class Amphibia; order Caudata; family Salamandridae; genus Lissotriton; species Lissotriton helveticus. The sequence continues at coordinate 134,230,450 of NC_136071.1, read as the reverse complement.
CTCTCTACAGAACCTTTCCAACTCCTGCATACTGTACCGAGCTAGATCACTGAGATCAAAAGCAGGCTCCATTTTGGCGGACGTTCTTGAGAAAAGATTACACAGGGAACCTAGGGGTCTGAGCTTAACACAGGAGTACACAATTCACAAAGGTATTCAGCAAGTTCCCTATCTCAGAGAACTCACCCTCACTTGTCCAGTGCAACACACCATTCATCCACACACAACCCCCCGCTCGGACTGGTAAGGCAGTTTCTACCACCCCTGATTCCTCAACCTGACCACACGTGACACAGGTACCAACTCTGGGCGCAGGGCGGAGAACAAATGTACTGGACACAATTACACAATGATACTTTTAGGAGAAGAAATATGGAACTTCAAAAAAACAATAATCCCAAAAATGTGGTCATCTAAAATGCAGAGTTTTGTAGTGCGGCCAGTTGCTACTGTGGTACAACGCAAACACAAATCCGGATCCCTTTCGCTGCCTGCCAATGTTAGAAATGGGATCCCTGGCTGGCCAGGGCTTGCGCCAAAGTCAGTCATAGACCACCACTTCCACGTTAGGGCAAGGGAGTTACACGCCAAGATAACCCCTGCTCACCCCCTTGGTAACGTAGCACGAGCAGTAAGGCTAAACTCGGAGGCACTGTGAGTTAAGTGTTTGCGCACGCACCCCCAGCAACAACACCCAAGGCCCACCACAAAGGAAACTCCACACAAGATTATATGTAAAAATAGCCTTTGTATTATACCAAAACACATTAGATAAAACACACACTTTACAATGTGCAAACAGGCACGGGCAGAATTTACAGGGGATATGTACAAGACAGGGCCACCTGGACCACTGTCAGGAATAGACACTTTTAGCACTGTGATACTTGTTAGGATTAGCACTTAGAACATAGAATATAAATCACTGTAGCACAAAATAGAAAATAGAGCACACAACCAGTAATCACTGGTAAACGTTAAGTACCACCTACGCAACCCTAACCACCTTAGGAAAATATTGTGCAGGGAACTAGGACCTCACTAGCAACACCTGTACTAGGAGAAAAACAACCACCTAAGTATCACCATACATTTAGGGGTATAGGCATAGGAACATTTAACACATGATGCATTATTTAATATTTTTTAATACATTTTTTTTATTATTATTATTATTATTTTTTTTTTTTTGTAATTTATTAATTATTTAATTATTATTTAATACATTCAGCGGTGAAAGGACAAGGCACATGATGCATCAAAACACATTCAGAGGTGCAGCACAGGAAAACACATGATGCATAAACCAACACATTCAGAGGTGTAAGAACAAGCAATTGCGCAAAACTCACATGAGCCACCACCTGTGGCAGTCCCTAGGCCACTGGCCTCTCTAGGGCTAGGACGCCCCTTGTCCCAAAGTCAGGGGGCCTAAATGTAGCAGCTGCCCACTAATTGCTGGGCAGCTGTGTGACAATGAGGGGGCCACGTGGAAGCCTCGCAGGCTCTGAACAAATGACTGGGCCCCCAGGAGCCTCTCTGGGCTCTAAACACAATGTGTGCTGTGAGCCTCTCTGGGCTCTAAAACAACAATGGGGCCCTGGAGCCTCGGGGCTCCTATTTACAAATGCCCCCGGGGAGCCTTCGCGGCTCTAACAAACAAATGCCCACAGAGCCGTTCGTGGCTCTGGACAAAACTGTGGGGCAAGGTGGGAGCGACCCGCTGCCTTCTGGGGCCGCTCTACCCCTGACGAAAATGTGCCCCCTGAGCCCTCGTGGGCTCTTCACACAAAATGGTCCCACCATCGTTGGAGCAGCCCTCTGTCAACTGGGGCCGCTCTAGGGGACAAGGGAACTGCGCGGGCCCCCACGGGGCTTTTCAAGGTAACTGCTGCCTTTTGGGAGCCTCTCAGGGCTCAACGACCAATATGCCCCTGACGTTGGAGTCCCCTCTCAGGGGGACTCGAAACACAAAGTGCCGCCTTGCTGGAGGAGCGGCCCGCTATCCACGGTGGGGGGGGGGCGCTCAGGGGACACGCAAGACCCACACAAGCCCTCACTCACCGGCTTCCTTGGTGCGGCGGCTATGCTTCTTCTCCGGAGCCCCGGCTGCACACTGCGGGGCTCACTAGCGACTTCTGGTGCTCGGCTGCTCCTCTCTGGGTGGCTGCTGCAGGAGAGCTCCCGCTCCTCGGGGCTCTCTCCGCACTCTTCCTGCGCTCTCCGGGGCTCTCCCTTGCACTTGGGAGCCCCGGGGGGAGGGAGAGACGCCGGCTGCCTCCCTCGTCGCGGTTGCGGGGCGGGACTTCTGGTCCTGGCCCCAGAACTTCCGGGTCGTCGCGGGCAGCGCGGCGGCCCGTCCAGGCACTGTAGGCGGGGGCTAAATTAACTGAGGGGTAGGCTCCCTTGAATGAAACAATAAACGGGGCAAACAGCGGCAAAATAAGCGGGGTGGGCTCCCGTTTAGGAGTAGCAGCAATAGGTGGGCACTCGATAAAATCAGTAATCCTGGGCAAATGCCGGGGGGGCACCGGCTTGGACAATTAAAGCACTCCCAAGCACTATAACAGCAATTAAAAGCGCTTCCAGGCGCTTAGGGGGGAATACAGCGCTCCCAAGCGCTATAACAAAGAAGAAGCGCTTCCAGGCGCTTAGAGGAACACCAGTCCAGTAAAAAGGTCCTCCTAGCAGAGCAAGGCAGGGGGGGCAAGCCTGGGCCAGGGGCCAGCTCACTGGGCCCTCCAGGCAGGAAGACTGTCCCAAGTGGCGGTTCCTCCTGGCGCCCAGCAGCAGCCCCCCTCTCAGATAGGATCCTGGAAGAGAACAACATTTCTGGGGACACAGCCCCTTTTTATACAGTTAAACCCTTTGTCTGTAGGTGCAGGGTGGGGGAGAAACCAGTCGCAGCTGGTTTTGGAGCACTCTTGATGTGCTCAGCCCCTCACTCTATTCACTGGCAGGGTTAGGGACATTAGACGCACCACAGGGAGCGGAGCCAGCATTGTGTGGGGAAAGCCCAGCCCTGTTCAGGACCCAGGTGCACTCCTCCCCAGCCATCAGCATGCTAATCTCCACACTCACCACCAGGCAGACCCATCATGACTCATGGAGCCTGGCACCCCAGCCAGCTCCAGCCAATCACGTGCCAGCACCTTTACAGCACACGCACAGCCATGTCTAGAAGTGGCACTTCCACACTAGACACATACACGCCGCATACATCATTGCGCAGCATTCAATCACACGAGTCCGCACATACCAGACTCGAGCCTGCACACCCCATGCATCAGGAACTACCAGAGACACATACATTCCCCATGCATTCCTATGGGAGGGCAGGCCAACCTTACTCCACGCACTCAGAGTGCGCACGCACTTTCCACTGGGACACAGTGAAAGTGCGCAGAAACCAAAAATCACCATCACCAGGTCACCATTAAAAGCAAAAAGTTTAGGGGTGAACCTGACAGAAGGGCCAAGTCCAACAGGCAGCATCAAAAAGCAAAGGGTGTTGCAGGGGAATGCCCACAGCAACACCTTTTGCATGCCCCTTTCATGTGGATAGCTGCGTGAAAGGGAACCATATTTACAATGCTGCTTTAACCCATGCAAAGTGGCTTAGCGCTGCTTTGTTAATATGGTGCAGGGCATTGCGCCACCGGAATGTCGAAAAGGTGACGTTCGGGTAGTGCAAACCCCTTGTAAATATGCCCCTAAATGTGGTGATAATTAAAGGAAATAGAAGTGATGCAACTTGGAAACTAGTTCAAAACGAGATACAGGGCAAGAATCTGTTGATCAATAATTGGAAAGTAGAAAAATTGAACACCTTATTGTGTACTGAAACAGGGCAAGAAGAGAATGCCGGAGATCCAGTTTGACAAGGAGGGGGATTTTCCCTGAGTCTGCTTTGTGAGCCCTTAGCGCGGTTATAGTCTTCGCCTTCACCACCAAGACATTTCAGCCGCACAAGAATTTAACAGAGACACCGGTTACAGTGTCACCTCCTGGGTACCTCCATGGGAGGTGGCTTCAGTGGAAACATTTTGATGACACTTCGAGGAATCAATACATGCTTGTGGTCTCAGCAATGCGCTGGTTAATTGGCACATAGACTTGACTAGAAATGTATCTAATGAGGAAGAGACAGAAAACTTCCTGCTACCTAAGTTCTTCACAGGAGAGGAAGTTGACTTTCTTTTTTCTAAATTGTAATGAGAATAAAATAACAACAGTCACTTATATGTGAAAAGGTGAAAGCAAGAGGTGTGGCCCAGCCCAGCCTCTTCCAGGCCTAGGCGGGCCGGTTTTAGTCCTGTCCTGTCCTGCTGGTGTGGTGAATGTGCTATAAAGCACTGAAGGCATTCTTACTCCTCAGTTTCCCTCCCTGGTAACATTTAAGCTTAAGCGGTGTAGTCCCTCCCTTCCTGGCACAAACAAAACTGTCAGGGACATTCTTCTAATAAGGACATTAGTAAATATCTCTTTGGCATCCATAGCAATTAAAATGTATTGATGTAAAAAGAAGTAATATGTCCTGCAGTGAAAAAGTAACAAAAAATATTTTATTTTTGTACTGAACGCATGTATGAGATAATGAATTTAATGTGAGAAAAAGTGTGATGATTGAATTTACATTTCAGATGTAAAATAATCCCTTGTCCCTTTTAATTGAGGCACTTCCTGGGAGATGTGCACGAAAACAGAGAATAAAACACTCGTCTGGACTGATCCAAGATGTGTAGCAAAATAGAGAGAGATGCAAGGCAAAAGAGAACAGGTATTCTGAGGGCATCGGGCAGTGACAGGTAGGGCTGGTGTTACATTGAGGCCACTGTAGCTAGTTGCGAACAGAGTAACCACAATTGACCACGAGGAGGGTGTACTGTCAGCTTGTAACAAATGACCTCACAGCAAGCCTAAGCAATAGGCAAAAAGCAGCACCCAAAATAAACATTTGCCTGGCACTCCTAAAATCCTTGTAGAGGAACAATAAACTGGAAGGCTACAACACTGAACATTAACTTGACCATAACACTAATCTGACAACCACACAAAGACAATGGATAGAAAAATGTGTTTTAAATAAAGAGACTTATACTGTATGGTGAGCTCAAACCATGCAGAGCAGCATAAACACAACAGACAAAAGAACAAATATCTAAATAAGTCAGGCATTGGGATGCAGTATAACAATTGACTACAAGCACTCAGTGATCTGAACAGAGAAAATGGAAAAGGTGGTCCTTTAGGAAGAAGGAAACAACAACCCAGTGGGAGAGATGATGCAACTAGAACTTGCAAATGCCAAACATATATAGAAAGCTGGAACAAGACCAGGAATAAAACAGACATTTAGAAGAGGCGGAACCCTGTAGGAGAGCATCAAAGGCACACAGACTGTCAATTAGCAGACAAAGGCAACAGTTTCGGCATCCGTTTACAAAGCAATGCATTAAGTGCATCAGCTTTTGTTGCGTTGAGGAGATGGCAGTCTAGGCACTTTCTTATCCAAAGTCAATGAGGTGGTAAATAAAAATGTGCCTGCATGAAAAGTGAATGGTAAAAAGTTAAGATTGAAATCCATTTCTCATCGTGGTATGCTTTAAAGGAAAACATATTAAAGTCAAAACCTAACATGCAGCTGCCATTCCACCCTTGCTTATTTTTCTTTTCTACACTATACGAGTAAGTGTAAGGATATGAGATTGAGACCCAACCCATGAATACCCACTTGTTTTTTTACTTTTGAACCTCTGCATTGAGTTAATCTTACTGAAGAGTCTTACTCACTGTAAGCTGTCTTTTACAACTGATCTGAGCTGCAACCTTCAGTGCTCACTTTCGTATTTTAAGATCCACTGCTGTGCAGCTGGAGTAAGAGGTACTGCTTAGGCTACAATGTACACTTGTGTGTACTAATGTGTAGGGGCTGAGCAAGGAAGACTGTTGTATTACTCATCCTGGTATCTGCGCACAGGTAGCACAGTTGCAAATGGGACCCAGATTAAATAGTTGTAGTCTTCAAGGCCTCAAAATACACCTAGGAATCCAAAAATAAAACCCATTCCCTTTTGATTCAAGTGTAAATTCTGTAGTGCGATTGATTGGTGTGAATGAGAAAGGTCATGGAAGTGATTTTTCCTAACAACTCTAGGGTCCCAAACTCATATCCAGCATCATTTTTGATCTGTAAGAGGTTGGGCATTCATTTCTACAATTGGCCCTGTAACCCTGACTCAGCCTTAATGGAATTTTTGCTGGCTGCTGAGCAAGTTATTTACTCTTCTGACAAGCCCCCCCTGTAACAATAGACCAATACTACGTGATTAGATTTCTCCTGGAAGAGGAAAGGGGTGAGTTGAACTTCTATAAGGTGATTAGCAGCACCTCTCTCTCAAGTAGTTGCAGAATCTTCCTTCAGGGTACATAAGGAGGATGATTGGGGGAGATGAGGGTTCTTTGAAGCTTGAAGGGAAGAAGCAAGATTTAAGGGGCGGGGCCTGCCTCAGAGGGGTGGCATGCTGCTGTTTCACTCTTAGTGGCCATGTTGCTTTTTCCCCCGAATGTTGTGCAAGTGAATATGTATGTATGTATTTCGATTTATATAGCGCACGAATCACCCAGGGGTCTCAAGGAACTTGCTTAGGGAACCCGTCCTGGTATTCCCCTGTGAGATACCCCAGCAGGGTATTCACAAGGTGAAAGCCAGGCATCCCGCCACGAGGGGCTGTAGTGGAGATTAAGCAAGCTATTGCCCAGAGTGTGACCCCGTGAGTCGAGTAGGCACCAGAGCGAGAATTGTTGAGTCCGTGGAATTTTTGAGCCCGAGACCCGCCGAGGCAGGGAATCGAACCCTGGTCCACGGCTGATCTCAGCTTCCGGGTCTGCCACCTCTAACCACTGAACCACGCTTCTAATAGGCGAATAGGCAGTGATGAGTGCAACGTTGCTCTTTATTTTGTAGGGGTGCATTATAATCATGGTTAGTCCATACCCACACATAATCTATTGTTGTATTAATATTTAGTTATTAGAACGTGAATTGTAATGACATGTAAGTAAAGTGTTAGATGTTTTCTTCATGTAATCAACGTATTAATGTGCTAAATGCATGTACTTAGTTGAGTTATATACATGTGAAGTGCATTTATGACTAATGAATTTTCATATAAAGGCTCATATAATGTGTGCATATTAATCACTGATATATGATTGTATTTATAAAAATGGGCACTGTTCTTATGTTAGCTGAATTCAGTAGGCCTAACTTTCGTTTCTCCTTGTTTGCCCTATACGAAAGTGTTAATTGGAAATCTGTGTTTATGGAAAAGTTTCTTTCATGTCTATTTTGCAGGTGCAGGAATTCATCCTCGTTAGTTAGAATAACATCTTTGTTTTAGGAGTAAGGCAGACTAGGGAGGAGAGGATGTCTTTGAACGAGCGGAGCTGATAATGAAGAAGGATTTCCTTTGCCTGGAAAGGCCTGGAAACCAAGGTCGCAGAGAAAGAACCTGGACGTACTATTGCTTCATGGAAAGTTACCTATAAAGCAGAGTTTAACTGGACAAAATAGTCATGTGGTATATTTGGGGTGTGATTTTTGCCTTTTGTATTAAGGTTAGGGACAGAGACCAGGAAGGAGGACTTCTGCCTAACCTGGAGAAGGGAGCGCATCTTAGAACGAGCTCTGTAGCTTTGAGCTTCTCAACCCATTTAACGTGAGTGTGCTTCTTAGGAAGTCTTTACGTGCTGACACCTTTCTGGGACATGCCTGAGAGATGCGAAGTAGGGATGCCATGATAGAGGTAGTGTAGGTACAGATAGTGTTGTGTCTATCGTCTATCAATAAAGAAGACCCTGGATTTGGTTTCTATGATTATTTGCAGCTCAATTTTGGAATTGGCTATTCTGTGCATGTTGTACCATTTGAATATTATTTGTAGATTCAGGTTTGAATTAGTGCCCATATATTTTTAAACTCTTGTCTTGAGGTGTTTATATGTCCAATTATTTTTGGCCTTATAATAAAATGATATAAATTAGATTAGGAGTCTGTGGTCCTTCGGGCTCATGGGAAATTGTAAAGAAATTGGCTAATGATTTTTCTCCCCCCAATACTCACTTGCAAAGCAGGCAAAAAGGTCATCAGCCCGGGGTTCCAGAGTAAACCTAGAACCCGACTCCTTCAGCAGCCAAGAGTCTTGGAAAAGCCAGTTAGTGATGGATGGGTCATGTGACATCACTACATTGGATACGTCCTCTCAGATCCTAAAACACATCCAGTTTTAAACCCAAACGCAGGTAAGGAAAGGCTGAGAAGAAAGAGAACAAGAGAGACAGGAGGACACATCAGTATGCTTATTAACCCATTTCTGGAATTTTATACTCCCAGAACCTTTGAGGACTTTGTCTCCAAAGCTTTTGGGATCCTTCTCAGGGCAAGGGGAGAATCGACTGGCTGGGAACCTGAAGGGAAGGGGGGGAGTTTTCTGGGACTTTTGTTGAGTAGGCCCATTTGTGGGTGCTCAATCAGTGGGTACTACAGGATTCTGCAGGATACACAGTCTCCCTGCATGTGGCTTAAAGCCTGGCCTTTGGGGAATTCAGGCTGGGGATTTTAAGCTGTTATACCACACCCAATCGGGACATGACTATTGTCCTATGCATTGTCCCTTGTGTCTCATAACATGAGATTGTGCCATGTTTTTAGGATTACAAAAAACACAGACCTTCATTGTGTTTTCGAAAACAATATTCATTAACTTTTTTTAAAAGTACAAAAAAATACAGTGATCATCTATCACGTATATTTATTTATTTAGTTATTTATTTATTTTTGACATTTATAGAGCGCACTGCTACCAAACGGTGTCCTGGCGCTGTAATGATAGCTCCCCTAGCTAAGCCTCCTGTTTATTTTGTAAACAACCACGTTTTCAAACTTCTGCGAAAGGTCATCTGATCCGTGGACAATCGGAGGGCCACCTGGAGGGCATTCCAGGCCAGGGCAGCCCCTCGAATGAAACTTCTGCCCCCCCAGACACTTTCCTAATGCGTGGGGTCTTAATCAGCCCAAGAGCGGCTGACCTGAGGAGTCTACCTGGTCTGTACCAGTGGAAATGTTGCCCAACAAAAGGTGGGCCAATTCCATGGACTGCCATAAAGATAATACACATGGTTTTAAATAGAATCTGCTTCCGCACTGGTAGCCAATGTAGCTTCACCAGTTCCTGCGAAATGGAGGCGAACTTAGGTAGGCCTGTAAGAAGGCAGGCTGCTGCATTCTGCAGAATCTGTAGCTTGTTGAGCACTCCTTTCTGGGCTTCAAGGAGTAGGCTATTACAGTAGTCAAGTCGTGACAGCACAAGGGCCGTCACCACTGTTTTTTTGCAGTCAACTGTTAGGAAAGGGAGGACCTTCCGAAGGATTTTTAGCGTCCAGTGGCGTTTACATGAGGTCTGAAAGAGAGTCTGTCTTCTATCACGACCCCCAAGTTCTTAACCTTTCTAACCGGGATGGGGGGAATCCCCATCTCTTCCGGCCACCACCGCGGGCTCCAGAAGTTGACTGTGGAGCCAAACAATATCACTTCGGTTTTGGCCGAGTTAAGCTTTAGGCAGTTCCTGGCCATCCAGGTACTTAATGCTGTCATGCATTCCTGAAACTTACCGGCTACGTCATCCTCTCTCCCTGGAAGCAGAGACACCACAATCTGTGTGTCATCTGCATAAGATGTTAGTTCAAACCCATAGGAGCGGATAACCGGGGCCAAGCAAGATACGTAGATATTAAACAAGGTGGGGCTAAGCGAGGATCCCTGTGGAACCCCGCAAGGTGGGTGGAAAGGTTTTGACTCAAATTCCCCCAGTGCCACCACCTGGACCCTGTTGGTTAGGAAGGCTCTCAAGATGTCTAAGGCCTTCCCCTGCACCCCGCATTCTTCCAAACGGTCCACCAAGATGGTATGGTGGACCGTATCAAACGCCGCCGATAAGTCCAGCATAACCAAGGCCGCACGACCCCCTGAATCCATCACTCTCCTGATTTCTTCCGTCGATTTAATCAGGGCGGATTCCGTACTATGGCCAGGTCTAAACCCATGCTGCGAAATGTCGAGACCTTGAGTGGTTCCAAGGAATGCACTGAGCTCTTTCTATGAGTTTAGCCGGCAGTGGTAATCTCGCGATCGGCCGATAGTTGTTGGGGTCGTCAACGTCCAGATTAGTTTTTTTTTTTAATAGAAGTCTAATCGAGGCCAGTTTCCAGCTAGATGGAAAATCCCCTGTCTCGAATAGCTGATTAAATAACTTGGCTAGGAAATCGGCTATCGGAGCCGCTGCCTGCTTTGCCACAGTTGCTGGACAGAGATCATGAGGTGAACCAGACTTTATGCTCAACAGCTGCTTCCTGATCTCTTCTCCACTGACTGGGGCAAACGAGAGCAGTTTGGTCTCCTGTATGTTTGCTATCAAATTCCTGGACCTGGATTCATGCAGGCTCTGCCTAACTTGGACTTCCATGGATACAAAAATTTTCTCAACCTTGCTCATGAAGAACTGAGCAAGGTTCTCACAGAGTTCCAGGTTGGGGGGCGTGGCCACTGGCTTGGTCATTGCCAAGCTTGCAACCGTGTGAAAAAGCTCCTTGGGTGAGCTCTTGGCCCCAAGAATGCGATTCGTGAAGTAGGATTGTTTAAGTTGTCTAATCCTCTCTTTATAGGTCCCCTGGCTAGATCTGTATTTTTTTTCCCGCCTCACTGTAGTTTTTACGCCAAGCCCGTTCAAGCTTTTTACACTCGAGTTTTAGCTCCCTGAGTTCCTCTGAGAACCAGGGGGCTGGCGGGATGGTGCGGGAAGGGCGCCAACTTTTTGGTGAAGCTAGAGTAGTGCAGGCCTGATCAATCCAATTGGCTTATGTAGCTTCCGCTTTGTCAGACCAAAGAGGCCACCAGCAACTCCTCCAGGGCGTTCCCCTCTATTTTATTCCAGGCTCTACAGGTCGTGGCTTCCCTCTTATCCTGTCTCGCCCTCTGCGGTGTTGTGGCTAAGATGCTAAACAAAACCACAGCGTGGTCAGACCAAGCGACGGGCTCTGTATGTAGGAACTTCAGTTTTTATTTTTTATTTTATTTATCTTATATAGCGCATCAGCTACCCAACAAAGGGTTTCCCAGCGCTGTGATTCAGTGGTGAGTAATCGAACAGCTGACTTAGATGTTGAATAGCCAGGTTTTTAAGGCTTTTCTGAATTTGATGTAATTAGCCTCTGAGCGCAGAGCTTGTGGCATGGAATTCCACAGGGAGGGACCAAGGTATGCGAAGGATTTGCCTCCCATGCGTGATAGTTTTATTTTGGGAACAACAAATTTATTCGCTGTTGCAGATCTCAGTGTCCTAGATGGAAGGTAACATTGTACCAGATTTCGTAGGTATTTAGGAGCGTTGTTTGTTGAGATTTTGTGCATGAAGCATAAAGATTTGAATCTAATTCTGTTCTCAATTTTTAACCAGTGTAGTTCACGTATGAGTTTGGTAGTGGGCGCATGGATAGGAATTTTACCTAACAGTCTCGCAGCTGCATTCTGCACAGTTTGCAGTTTGCGGACTGTAGCTTTGTTGGACCCCAAGTATAACGCATTAGCGTAATCTAACCTTGATGTTATAAGGGCGTTAATGACAGTTTTTTTAGTGTGATCCGGTAACATCCAGCAGATTTTCTTCAGCCACTTCAGGATGACAAAGCAAGTGGCTGATGTTTTAATGGCTTGCTGGTGCATACTAAGTGTGTCATCAACAACAAAGCCTAGGTTCCGGGCCTGGTTGGTTGGCATTGGAGGAGGGCCCATTTCCGAGGGCCAGTGTTGGGGTCCCCAGAGTTCTTTATTTCTTCCCAAAATAATAAGTTCGGTTTTTTCACCGTTTAATTTCAGGAAGTTGTTTTGCATCCATCCAGCGATTTTCGTTAATCCTAGGCTTAATGTGGAAGTTCTGGGTGATTTGTATAAATACCATCCAAGGTGTGACCGGCCGTGGGAGTGGAGCCTGTAACCACCTGTGCTAGACCTACCCCCTCCATTAACTCTGCTAGGGCTATTGTATCGCCGTCCAGACTATTTTCTAAATGAAAATTAAAGTCCCCCAGGACGGTGTAGGCCTTTGCACACAGCGCTTCTTCTAAGAAGTTACCCGCTGTACCCAGAAACTGTGACTTGGTACCGGGCGGTCTGTATAACAGACAGCCCTTAAAGGATTGGTGGTCGGATACAATTAGATTAAACGCCAGAGCTTCACATGAATCTGAAAGTATTGGGAAAAAACTACCTTTAATGGAGGAGTGATAAATGACCGCCAGACCGCCTCCTCTTTTCTGTGGCCTGTCTAAAATGAAGCTGAGGTAATCTACTGGGGTAGCCTTCACTACATCTGGCCCGGAGGCCGCGTCCGTCCATGTCTCAGCGACAAACGCTATTTTTATGGCATTGTCCTGGATCAGCTTGGCTATCTCTAAGCTGTACTTGACCAGTGATCTAGCATTGATCATGAGGCAGTCATTATCGCTCCTAATGGTCTCCCCCTTGATCCTGGTCAATATGATGGATGCCCGAACTGAACTCATGAGAATATCTGGAGTAGTCTTGTGACATGATTGGCAGACATGAGGGCCCCCTTGTATGGCCCCATCCAAACTCAGAGCCTTGCAGCCAGCGTTTCTCCCCCCCGAGTTCAAGCCCAGGAGTACATCGCGCCCATAGACCTTACGTGATGGTCTGCCTGATATTTGTTGGCCAGGGGTCTTGGCACTAGGCGCGGAACCGGCGCGGACGAGCGCAGACGGGCTTGCCTTTGGCGCGCCCGCTGAGCGCGGTCGCGCCAGCCCTGCTTTTGAAGTGGTGGTGATCAGAAAGCCTAGAGCGCTCGCCTCGCCCCACCCAAGATGACGGCCGTCTAAGTGAGTACTAGTGGTAGTTTTCACCTCCTAGACTTCCAAAATGAGTTCTAACAAAGCCCCTGCCTCTCAGTTGTTAATGCGCTGTGTCCTTAGGTGAAATTTTAAAATAATACAAGTGTCGCCGCAATTTAAAAAAAAGTTAAACTCGCTGTGAACAGATGACAAAATCAGATTCCTATGCACAAATAAACTAAATGCAGCACAGTGGTACTCCGATAGTGTTTAGCCCTGCTCCCGGCGCACGCCTCAGGAGCTATCAAGGCTGTGCGGTCGCGCCAGCCCTGCTTTTCAAGTGGTGGTGATCAGAAAGCCTAGAGCGCTCACCTTGGCCCACCCAAGATGGCGGCCGTCTAAGTGAGTGCTAGTGGGAGTTTTCACCTCCTAGACTTCCAAAATGAGGTCTTACGAAGCCCCTGCCTCGCAGTTGTTCATGCGCTGTGTCCTTAGGTGAAATTTTAAAATAATACAAGTGTCGCCGCAATTTAAAAAAAAGTTAAACTCGCTGTGAACAGATGACAAAATCAGATTCCTATGCACAAATAAACTAAATGCAGCACAGTGATACTCCGATAGTTTTTAGCCCTGCTCCCGGCACACGCCTCAGGAGCTATTAAGGCTGCTCGGTCGCGCCAGCCCTGCTTTTGAAGTGGTCGTGATCAGAAAGCCTAGAGCGCTCACCCCGGCCCACCCAAGATGGCGGCCGTCTAAGTGAGTGCTAGTGGTAGTTTTCACCTCCTAGACTTCCAAAATGAGGTCTAACGAAGCCCCTGCCTCGCAATTGTTAATGCGCTGTGTCCTTAGGTGAAATTTTAAAATAATACAAGTGTCGCCGCAATTTAAAAAAAAGTTAAACTCGCTATGAACAGATGACAAAATCAGATTCCTATGCACAAATAAACTAAATGCAGCACAGTGATACTCCGATAGTATTTAGCCCTGCTCCCGGCTCACGCTTCAGGAGCTATCAAGGCTGCGCGGTCGCACCAGCCCTGCTTTTCAAGTGGTGGTGATCAGAAAGCCTAGAGCGCTCACCTCGGCCCACCCAAGATGGCGGCCATCTAAGTGCGTGCTAGTGGTAGTTTTCACCTCCTAGCCCTGCTCCCGGCTCACGCCTCAGGAGCTATCTAGCTATATCTCACTTCACATTATGATTTTCCCTTTTAACTTGTAAAAGAATTTGTATAATCTTACAACTTAAGAGACATTTACCGAACACTATTTCAGTGTGTTACCACCTATCAATAATCAACCTTTTTCATTGAGCTAATATAATTTACTCCCAATATTATATTTAATTCCCATCCACCAGATTACCCACATTGCCCAAAGATAATCACCTGCTCAAAGTATGTTTCATGATTGCTATTATCCGTTAGGTTCCACTTGCCCTAGTTTCCTTACAGACTAGTGAAGTGCACCAGCGACAATGATATCTATCTAGATTTTAGCCTCCACTACTGTTCAGGGTGGTCTGTTATCATTCTCCTTTAAGAGGTGAGTCAATATCATATCCCAGCACCAGCGCAAGGGAAAAGGACAGGAATGCCGTATTGGATTAATACAGCGCATTCCTGTGACTCAGGGCAACGCAGCAAGTTGACTTTCTGCGCTGAGCCCCATATGTCATAAATAGGGCCCAGGAGGGTTCTTAGTGACATGCTTACTTTGGGGGTCATTAGGATGGTGGACGGACTGGAGTCCGTCTGCCATCCTGGTGGGAACCGAGACATCGGCCATGCATGCGGTGTTCCACCATGGCGGTTGGATCTTAAATTTTAACATTGCGGCGGGTGCTGCTGACAGCACCACCCGCCGCGATGTGAAAAGGCCTTGTTGTGCATTTCACAGCACTATGTGGCAGGCACCACACAGTGCCTGTGACATAGTGCTGTGAAATGTAGGGGGGCACCATGGGTGCACCGTCAACTCCCCCCAACACAAGGGGGGCCCACAATGATCCACTGTCACAAATCCCCACCAGCCTTTCCATGGCAGCATCGACCCATTGGAAAGGCAGGCTGTATCCTGCATCTTAATTTGGTGGACGGTGCCAGCTAGGCGGATGTATGACATTACTACGCATGCTTTTACCATGCATGCTGTTACAACGCAGTTTTTACAATGCATGCTGTTACAACGCATAGCGCTTAGGGGTGCTGGATAGTGAATAGTTTAATTTACTATTCCAACTCCAGTCCCCGTGGATAGTAGGGAAGGTGTTGGATAGTAAATTAAATCCATTCCCTATCCTAGAGCGCCCCCCCGGCGCAATGCGTTGTAATGACATGTGTTGTAATAGTTGTGTCGTAAAGGCACTGCGTGGTAAAAGTTGCGTTGTAAAGGATGTTTCCCCTGCTAGGCACCGCCACCATTTTAGGCTATGTGGTCCATCTGCCAGGCAATCTGTGAGATTGCTTTTGGTGGTCCCATGGCGGACGGTCTTTGAGTCCGCCACGGTCCGAGCACCATTCCCTCCGCCATCGTAATGTGGTGGAGGGAATATCGCGGTACGATTGCGGAAGGACCGCCACCGCATGGCTGGTGGTGACGGGCCTTCCGCAATCGTAATCGGCCCCTTTATTTCCTGTCACTGCCATATGGCCTTCAGATCTGCTGGAGCTAGGGCAATGCAGGGGTATCAGAGGATAGACCGGCTATCCATGTCTATATAGGAAGACAGTGGCTAAAAATGAGCCATACAAGTATTAAAGACGCAGAGCAAGGATTACAATGATGAGCAGGACAGGCCATTCTAATCAGAACATGCGAAAGATTGTACGGGGGATGAGAGTACAAAAGAACCGCACAATTGGAGAGTGGAAATAGAGAGCAGCATCATTGCCATGGGGACTCTGATTGTTTTTTTGGCGGAATCTGCAGAATGTCAAGCAGGGTAAGGTCAAAGGGAGGGAGATATTACATTAAGTTTGAGAAAACGTAATTTCCATTAAAGAAATAATCAGTATCGGTGTTAGATATTAGGAAACAAGAAAACTTAAAATGAAATCTGTAAAATTTGCAGAAGCTAAAGATTCCGAGATGAAACTGCAATGACTTCGCAACAAAGCTTTGTGCTACTCATATTCACATATAATAATGTTGGAACTTGAGAACCTATTAAAAATCCTATTACAAGATTTGAAAAAAACAGAAAGTAATGAGATGGAGCGAGGGGCAAGTGGGATGGAGGCAGCATGAAAGGAGGCGGGGGAGAAATCAAGGTTTAAGAGATGAGAAAAAGAAAGCAGGCAAGTAGAGAATGAGAAAAAGAAACATAGCCAC
This sequence comes from Lissotriton helveticus, assembly GCF_964261635.1. Lineage (NCBI taxonomy): Eukaryota > Metazoa > Chordata > Amphibia > Caudata > Salamandridae > Lissotriton > Lissotriton helveticus. Next base: position 134,214,217 of record NC_136071.1, on the reverse strand, counting down.
ATCTGTGTGGTTCTACATTATGACTTTTATCTTCACTGAGGTACTGAACCCAATAATGGCGAAAATCAGCAGTAGTGGTTTGCCTGGTTACGTCACAGAAACCCTCATTGCCTTTTTTTTTATATCGCTGTATTGTGCAAATGAGGTTATGATTACCTTTTTATAAAGAAAGAAGCATTGACACAGTCAATTTTCATGGTTATTTTATTAGTGGAAGTATTTCTTTATGGATTGGCTTGTGTGTTGGCTTGAAAAACAATTTGCAGTTCGACAGTGACTTTAATGAATGCAATGAAGTAAAAAAGTACAAGTAATTCAAGATGCATTTACATTCCTCTCATCTTTCCTGTGGGTCAACAGGTGACACCATCTTCTTTTAAAATTGCAGACAAACTCTGCACTGCAAGTATTGCATATGACAGCTTGCAGAACTTGTCCTCAAACAATCCACAACACAACATTTATCCTGAGCTAGCACAAAAAAGTTACTTTGCAACCAACGAACAAATCACAAATCGCTGTTTTTTTCTCCTTTTTCTTTCTTTTATTTCATGCGTTGATTGTTCATAAAACCTCCTAGCCTTTGGCCAAAGGCTAGGAGGTTTTATGAACAATCAACGCATGAAATAAAAGAAAGAAAAAGGAGAAAAAAACAGCGATTTGTGATTTGTTCGTTGGTTGCAAAGTAACTTTTTTGTGCTAGCTCAGGATAAATGTTGTGTTGTGTAATAGGGCATTGATTGGTTCATGCCTGTTGTGTTTAGATTGGTGGCCTAAACCATATCCTTGGAGCTTTCCTATTTGTTCTTATCCTTACAATTATCACTGTGACCCAGCGCAATTGTAACCCAGCCATCAATTTCTTTATTTGCTCAAACAATCCACGATTGGTTTCATATTTCATCCAATTCCTCCGATAATTCATCCTGTACAGATCTGTAAATCCATTTTTTCAATCATCATTTATATTTCAGGTGCAAAAATACTCTATTAAATAAATTGGAAGTGTGATGCCTCATAACTAATTATCACATTCCAAAACAATTAGTATCAATTTCAATGACAGAAAAATATATATGAACGGTGAACAATAGTTCTTACTCGAACAAAATTCTGCGATTCGAACAATTGGCAAGAAAGTCATAGCTAATTCAAATTCACTCAATGGAACATTAGGTATTGAGAGCTAGCTTGCACTCAGACACCAATTCGACAATGCCATTTTGGTAAATGTAGGGGCATATTATCTAGATGTGCATTATATAACGCACATCGCACATTTCCCTATCGCCGGCTATCGCCGGATTTTTTCGCCGTGTTAGCGCGTAATTATCAATGCGCAACACGTAGGCAAAATTAAATCTGGCGATTGTCGGCGATATGGAACATTAGCACATGAAAACAAACGTTGTTTTCACGCGCTAATGTGTGCCTTGATAATATGGGGGTGGATTCAGCGTTATGATCCACACCCCCATGTTATCAATGCCTTAACACCTGGTCAGAGCAGGCGTTGGGAGACCTGCGATAAATGAGTTTATCGCAGGTCTTCTTCTCCCAACGCCTGCCTTGGTAATAGGCTGTTCTCACCTCCAACCACATTTTACATGTGGTTGGACGTGGGAACGCCCACTTTGCATGTCATTAGCGATGTTTCTCGCTGACATGCAAAGTGGGCTTGAGGCAGGCGTTAGCATGCCCTTGTTAATAGGGCGCTGGAAGTATCGCCGCTTTCTCGGCACAATTCGCCGAAAAAGCGGCGATACTTCAGCTTGCTAATATGCCCCGTAGTACTCTGGTAATGCTATTTAAAATACTAAAAAATGCAATTCATAAACATATGGCCGGAGATCGACACCTCTGTTTCTCCTGTCTTCTTCTATGTAGATCTCTGCCTAGGTAGCAGAGATCTCCGCACATGTACTTATAGGATTTGGAAGTAAATATGAGAGGAACAAGGGAGGGTGTTGGTAAAATATTGGAATCATTTCTGCAAAAAGGAGAGTGGTTAGTAGAAATTTGAGGAGGGATTTAGGGATGGACATTCAAATACTAAATACACACCCACAAAATAGTCAGAAAATAGCAGTCCACAAAATACTCTTCCAATTCTATTGCAGCCCTAATTGTGTGAAAATAGCTTTGATGTGCTCCAGCGCAGGATTGGAGTAGATTAAGCACTGCACATGGCCAACCACAACAGACTCCCAAAGAAAGCAATAGACGCAGGTTACAGCACTAAACCCCATAGGAAATAATGTAAATTAAATTAAACTAATGTTAAATATAACATTTAAGTTAAAAGCATATAGTTAATACTAAATGTTATTGTTTTTTTTGTCCTCTTCCCACCATCACTTACTTGCTGGCGCAGATTTCATCCCCTGGGGGAAGGGGATGGTCTACCCTCACAAGAATATTGCTGTCCCGTAGTGGCCTCCCCAGGCTCAAGAGAGAAAGAAAGAGAAAGGGACCCAGCAAACATAGCTTAATCATTGGACACGCTAGTTACTTGCCAATTTACATAATGTTTCCAGACCCTCTCAAGGCTTCAGGGGTCACATGCTATATCCATCTGACTTATTAGCTTGATATTTTTGACACAGTGAGTGAAAAGTGGAACATTAGCTGATTTTCAAAGTCTACATATCTACTATCCTGCCAGCAAAGCCACATAAAAAGCAAATTTTGTTTAGGGGAACTTACCCTGAACCTGCATCAGGGCTAATCCCAAAAAGTATAAATTGAGGGCTTACCTAAATCTGGAGTCCTTCATCACCTGTTCAAACCATAGCTCCTCCTCCTCTTCTGCCCACTCTTGAGTAGCTCACCATGATTGTAGCTGACAGTATTTGAATCTTGTTAGCTGACCGTTAGTACATGCCTTCAATACTTCCCCCTCCACCAAACCCGAATCTGCTCTGAGATTTGCCCAACAGTTTAGGCCAGCTGACTTTAGGGGTCAGCTTAGCTGATCTACCAAGCAATCTGGAGTGCCCGGGGAATCGATATTGGTGCTGAGGACGTATAATATGGAATACTTTGGAAAATATACCCATGTTCCTAATGCTGTTTTCAGAACTTTCAGCCTGACTTTTTAAAAGTATTTCGGGTCCCCATATTTAAACAGAAAATGACTCAGCCCTAATCCACAAAGCATTGCCTCATTTAATCTACCCATAGAGGATTGGTCTGCTTTATTAACCAACATACAGAAGTTCTTAAAATGGAATGCCTAACAGTACATCAAGAGGTCAAGAAGAGCCAGCCCCCCAGCCCCCCAGCCCCCAGCATTCTCCTCAATTCTTTCCAGGCAATCCTAGATCCCTTAATGGCCCAGATAAAGCTCCAAATTCTACCTTGTAATTTAGCAATACCCCCTCTCGGGAAAGTAAGGGGTATAGAGTTAAAAAGGAAGGTGATTTTGGGGAGAATAATAATCTTGATCAGGTTGACTCTACCATAGATGTTAAGTGGCAGGTTAGACCATCTTGCTAGGAGTCCCTCGATCTCTTTGCTCACTTTTTTCCAATTAATCAGCGAGATGTCTTCCAATTTCTGAGTTCTTAAAATTTCTAAGTATCTCTTTTGGGATTTCGCCCCCTGACTGATCGTTCCCTGGTTTCAATCCTTAACTTGAGTTTTATCCACTTTAACCTTGTACCCTGACATCTTGGGAATTCCGCGGCCCTCACCATCAAATAAGTATTGTAGATTGCGAATTTGTTGTACATATCATCCGCATAAAGGGCTAATTTGACCTCCAATCAAGCAGACTTGAATGTGGCTATAGTAGGATCTGCTCTGATCTGGTGCGCCAAGGGCTTGATATAAAGATTAAAACGGAGGGGAGATGGGGCAAGCCTGCCTTGTGCCTCTAGTTATTTGGAAACAATCTGAGAGCTCTCCATTTACCAACACTCTTTCTGTGGGGAACCTATACAAGTTTTGTATTGAGCTTATTATATTTTGAGGAAATCCAAAGCTCTTAAGGGCTTCCCAAACATAATACCAGTGGACCCTATTGAAGGCTTAAGCTGCATCCACGCCCACTACTGTTAAATGCATAAGCTCAGCTAAAAGTTATTATTGTTTTTAATTTATTAATACACTTTAATTTAAAATAAATACAATTATATGTTTAAAAAGTCTTAAATAATTATAGTTAGTTAACAACATAACTTATTTCCAATTTTGTTACAAAGGGTGGGTGATTTTAATGTTAAAGTATTTTTCAAAACAAGCAGTCATTAGCAATTAATTTGTGTATAAATCAATGTACAAGTTAATATAAAGTTAACATAGGAGATAGAGTGCCTATTATTTTGAGCACTTCTTGGTCATTATTATTTGTTTAAAATTATTTTATATTAGTATGTTACACTTCATTAATTTTATTTATCTATTTTTTTATCTATATTACACTTCTTCATATTTTCCTGTTGGAAAATGTCTACTCTGGTGGTAGATACCTCCACAACAAGGTGGGGAAATTGCTAAGGCTAACTTTACAGCCATCATAGGTGTCTCCACACCCTCATTTGATTGGTGGAGATTCTTAGGTCTACATCTACTTGTAAAACCCTACTTATAAATGGTGAATACCAAAAGAGTTACTCCCAGTTTTGGGGTAGATCTACATCGGAGTAGATCTACACATATAAAGACACATTTGAGAATTGGGACATAAAAGGTTATGTGAGACATTTCTTGAGTGTTGAACAAATGAGTGCATGCAACGTTTATAATTCAGAATATCTTTAGAAAAATATTGTTTTGTCATAAGTATTGTTTACAACACTATCGTCCACTGACTATAGATTTATTCACGTAATTACACGTGAAATGGATAATACGTTTGTATAAGTTAATTTATTCAGGTCATATCCTTTTACTTTTTAATTTGCGGCATCAAACAATATATTAATTTGGTGTAGAATAAATGATGAATTTATGATCTCCAATGGTACCTAATAGGATATTATTGCATTTGAATCTTTCATACCCTGGTCCTTTTAAGTCTACGGGTGGCTCATGTGGTTTATGGTGACTGTCTAGAAACCAGGGCTTTCAATGGGAGAAGAAATTATCATTTCCTCATAGAGGTATTAAGATACACCAAAACATTTTTGGTACTTGAAGGGAGGCAAGGGTGAACATGCAAATGCAATTTTCTCGGGCCTGACACAATCGTCTTCTGAGCTTCGGTGGAAGGGTATTGACGTGATAATCAAATGTCAATCAAAGGTTGCTAACCAGCTCTGATTTATGGAAGGACAACAAAAAACCAGAGGGAGAAATCACCTTTTTCTAGAAATTTACATAACCAGAAAAACAAAACAGCAAAACATTAATTTTCCTGCCTAGATCCAAAGTTTTGGAACCCTATTTCAAACTGCATCTTACACATCCCCACCATCTTCTTTACTGGGAGGACTTAAAACCACACCTCTTCAGACCTTACACCTTGACTACTCTCCCATTTCGAAATGTAATGTTATGTTATGTTAAAAATACTCGGAAAGTGTGCTATAGGCCAAAAAAGGTATCCTGGTGCTGTGAAAGATTAGCAGGGAACAGAAAAGAAAAAAGCACAACCTTTGAATAAAAAGGTTTTGTGAAAGGAAAGATGTTTGTTGATTTGATGTCGGGGAAAAGATTGCTCCAATGTTTGGTGGCTAAAAATGGGAAAGAGTGGGCACCAAACATATTCAATGAATTTTGGGAAAGACCAGCAAGCAAAGGCATCCGAGTAGGAGGGTGGTGAAGGAACATGTGCTATTGGTAGGAAGGACCTAGATGATGGAAGGCACGATGGGCTAGGCATAATTATTTGAAAATGGTGCATTTGGCCAGTGGAGAAACAACGGCTAAGATGAAGTGGGGAACATGTGAAGCAGAAAAAAAAATAAGTTTGACAGGCAAAGTTTGAATACACAGAAGGTGTTCGATTGCATAAGATGGGAGACCATAGAAGAGAGAGTTGCAGTGGTCCAGGCAGGAGTGGACAAGGGCCTGGACTACGATCTGACATTCTGAGATGGGAAGAAAAGGGGGGAGGTTTTGAAAAAGGCCAAATCGGTGAAAGCATGAAGGTGTTATTGCTCTGGGTGGATAAAAAAAGACACTTGTCTAAGTAAAAAAACAAGGTTGTGAACCTTTGATACTGGAATGGGCATGGGTACCCCATGGCATGGCCAACAATCAGGGTCCCAGAAAGTGAATTCCTTGTTCAAGAGCAGAATTTTCATTTTATCCGTACTGAGTTGTGATGCATCTGCTCAACAACTGCCATTATAAAGGAGAAGAAGGTTTTGCAAAGAATGGGTCCAGCCTGATGAGGATCTGTGTGTCATCCACATAGGATACAAGGAAGAAGCCAAGAGAACAAATCAAAAAGGGTAAGAGGGGCAATGTACATATTGAGACGAGCAGGGCTAAAATAGTGGACTCGTAGGAGGACAGGGTGAAAGTAGATCAGATGGGGGAAGTGAACTGCTTGACTGTGGTTGGTCAGGTAGGATTTAATCCAAGCAATGGCCTTATCTCCGATGACAATCATGTCACAATGGTTGAAGAGAGTGTCATGGCAGATCATGTAAATGGCTACATAGAGGTTGAGTAGAACTAAGACGGCAGACCTGGTCGATTTACAATAAAGCGAAAATCATTGAGAACTGTTACAGGAGCAGCTTCCATACTATGCATATGAGAGAATCCTGATTGAGAACTATAAAGAAGAGGGCAGGTTTAAAGAAAGGTAGAGAGTAGGAAATTGACTTCTTTATCAATGATTTTGATAGGAAGAGGGAAGTGGGATACTGAATGGGAATTGATAGGAATTGCACAGCATTTTGATTTTGGTAGGTTGACGGTTAGGGCATATTTCCTGCCTGGGACACTGTGCAGAAAGAGAGAGGTCACAGAGATCTGCGAGAGTCAGAATAATAGTTTTGCACTTTTTGTTGAACAAATGGACAGTACATGGGTTGAGAGAAGGACCGGATTTAGTGGAAGAGCCAAGCTTTGAGCATCTTTCAGGGGTTAAGAGTAGAGAAATATCAGAGACAGGCTGAAGGTGGTGGAAAGGGGGAAGAGAAAAGGAATGCTGATGGGCAAGGTTGTGGCAGATAGAAGAGACTATAATCAAAGAAAGTGCAGAGTGAGTGGCAGTGAGCTTGGCTGTGAAACAGTCTGCAACAGCACGATGTTAAATAATTTTGAGAAGAACTGGTGGAATCAGAGATTCAGACTGCATAGAAAGATGAGTGGGCCAGCCTGATTTGTGTTTTTTATAAAGGTGGGGGTGGGATTGATATAGCCTGCTCTTAGCCAAGGTGTAATTGGCCTCTTAGGTTCTCTCAGCTTGCTGCAGTAGAGTTTTGCGGTGCAGAGCTCATTTTTATGTCACAGAGCAGTGAGGGCGCCATTGGTTGGACTGTGTATGAATGGTTTGAGGCCACGTAAGGCACATGAATTCAAATGGTTTGCAGATTCAGGTTGGTGGTAGAACTCTGCCCAAATGTTGAAATCATTACCTATAGGAGCGCGCAGTTGGAGAGCAAGAGGATGGCCACCGGATATTAGTCCTCCCGCCCTCTCAGCTTCCTACATGGATTAGCAGCTTTCAAACGGCTTGTTAGTAGCAAAGGATGGGTCGCAGTAGTGTCGAAACCCTGGGGGAGCTGTGAGGTTTGCTTTTTTTACATCTCTTTAGGTTAGTGTATGCAACCTGCTGGAAAGCTCCATTGGCTACCAGTTGAACAACGGTCCATTTTCAAGATGGGCTGTATCATTTTTAAATCTCTTTATGACAAATGCCCTGCTTTTTTATCATCCTGAATCAAAAAATACACTGCTTACCGAAATCTTCGGTCCACTTACATGAATCTCCTCACTTTCCCCTCATTTAAAAATAAGGGATTAGGTTGCTCCGGATTTTCCATTCTTGACCCCCGTATCTGGAATTACCTTCCCCCCAGAGATCTACTTCCAACGACATGAGATTTCAGAAACTTCTAATGACCTGGCCCTTCAAACAAGCTTATATTTAAGCCTCTGCTAGTGGTGTATCATTCTTGTTGCCTAGTGCCAAGAAACCTTATTGTGACGGTGCGCTTTATAAAATCAAGTAACATAAAATAACATAACCTAATCAGCTCTGCGGCTACCCTCACAGGTCTGCCACGGCGCCAACTTATTTTCTACAAATCTCCTCACAAGATTCAGAATTCAAAAGGATAATTATCTATTGGATATTCCTGGATCTTCTTCTGCCTAACTGTCAATGTATTTTTATTTAATTTAATTTTATTCTAAGTTAAGCCTGCCATAACACTTGCATTCTGGCTAAAATGGCTTTCGGCTTCAGCTCCACTGAAACTACACTATAAGAGGCAGCAATCAGCTTGTATTCACTTCGGTTACACTGTCTTTGCTAGTTACATGTTTAATTAATTTATTTATCGCTTAGGTCCCTGACAGAACTTTTCCCTTTTCTTGTCAAATACTTTATGACACAATGTTCTCTTTCTTATTAATATAAGCATCTGGTACTGCCTATTCCACACTTCTCCATATTACTGAGTTGTCAATTCCTCCCTGAAAATGGATACGACCATCAATGTCTAAATCATTTGCCTTTCCTCCATACTCGTCTAACCCACATAATGACTCAATGGGTAATACTAACAAAAGGGCAAAGAAGGACCCCACCTCTCCAACAAAATCCCCATTGCCCTTAACATTAGAGGACATCATGGATGAGCTTAAGACTCTAAAACCATTGATGGTTGAAACGAATGTCACTCTTCAGAAAATGGAAGAGATATGGTCTGGTTTAGAGTTCATGGTTTCTGAAGTGGAGCAGAGAATAAGTCATGCTCAGCATATAGCAGCCCAAATGGTTTTAATGTCCAGAGAAATATTACAACTTTAAAAGCATACTGAAGATTTGGAAAACTGTAACAGACGCATCAATCTATGAATATAAAGAATTCTTGAAGGTTCAAAAGGCTCTGATATGATTACCTTTCTTCAGATGAACATTCCCTAGATTGTTGGTATTAAAGCTGATCTATCTTTCAACATTCAATGAGCTCATCGTGTTGGTCCACAATCTTTGGCGAAATCTCCTTCAGCTAAACCAAGAGGTATTGTTACTTTTTTTGTGCAATACTCAGATCTTTTAAAAGAATTATCTGCTGCCAAACGATGGAAATAAATGCTATGGTCTAGTCAAAAACCTTTCTTCATACAAGATGTGTCTAGATCTATGGCCAGCAGACAAAAGGAATTTCTGGATCTCCTTCCTGATTTAAGATCCATGAATGCTATTTTTGGTTTGATTCATTAGTGTCGGTTCAAAGTTACCTTTAAGGATAAAATGACCTTTGAAAATTATGACGACTTAAAGAAATGTATTTTTTTATATAAATGATAAGTAATGTATTTGAAAAGACTTAAAATGCTATTGCTTGTTATTTCATAGTTACATTGTGTTTTAAGGTTATGCAACTACTTATGTCTTCTTATTCTGGTATTCACTATTTCGACTTATACAGATACTGTCTTTGTTCGAGGTGTTTGGATTGTTCTGTGTTCCTGTCTTCATGACTTCCAACCTTTCCTCCTATCATTGTTTTTGTTGACCTCATTTTGTTTAGTAAGTGGTTCTGTTTCTTTTCTTTTGCTGTGTATGCATATTTATTGTGTTAAATATCAATATTTTTCCTGCTAATCTACCCTTTAAACACTTATCTATCATCTTTCCCTTTTATGGAAGACAATTCTGTAGCAGCTGGCTCCACCCTCTTCAGGTTCTATTATTTTCACTCTCATTTTCTAACTTTCTCTCAATCTCTTTTTCCTTCTTTCCTTCCCTTTCATCTCCAGTAGATTTTTCTGTAGCTTTATCTGTTTTTTACTTAAATGGTTATATATCGTTTCTCCATTTATATTCTATATTCAAGTTAGCACAAGTGTATATAGCTATTTTGCTAAATGTTCCTTATTCATGGATACATCTTATGAGTAATTTCCGTCTGGTTTAATGGAACATTAAAGGACTGTGCAATCCTATTAAAAAACAAAGGGTTCTCACACATCAGTCTAGACTGAACTGCCAAATTGCACTTTTGTAAGAAACACATTTTCTGGAAAAATATATTGCTTTCCTAAAGAAGCAATGGGTAGGGCAGGTTGTATGGTCACCTGTTAATTATAATAAAAATGGTGTTCTCATTTTATTTCATAAATCCCTTAATCTATATATTGACACTACTATAACTTCTGATGAATCTCAAAGTAAACAATATGCCACTCTCCATTTGCAATGTAAATGGACCCACTGGTGTAGACTTTGATTTTTGGGGCAAGTTTTCAAAACAGCTACATTCTTGTTCTAATGACAACTTGATCTTAGGGTGGACTTTAACCAATCAATGAACCCATTCATTGATAGACGTTACTAGTCCGAGAACATACCAAACAAAATGCACAAAACTTTAAAAAAATCAATTCCTTCAAGGGTTTTAGTAGATGCATAGAGGATTATTAACCCTGATGTTTTAGAATATACCTTCCATTCACCAGTACATAAGTCCAGATCCAGGATCAACTACATGTTTGTGAATCAGCACATTTTAAATGCCTTAATCAAAGCAGAGATTGGCCCGATTTTAATTTCTGATCATGCTCCAGTCATTATCAATATTGATCTCTTGTCGAATGTGACCCATTCTAAACTTAGGTGATTTAATAATACCTTATTAAAAGATCCCATATTTGTGAAAATATTTGAACAATTTGCCCCAGAATATTTTGCCATTAACCAAACTACAGACACATATATGAAATTAACCATAGGATAGCATTGAAAGAATCTTCTACTTTGTTACTTCACATCAAAGATATTGAGCCTAAACATTTTTCGTCTAATCATATAAGTGTTTTAGAGCATTTAACCAAGGCTAAATCTGAATTTCATAAACAAATTTACTGAGAGTGCTTGTGGTACCTTGCTACATATAAGTTCAAGTTCAAGTTCAAAAGCTTTTATTCGATTTGTACATACAAATCATACAAGCATAATAAAATACATAATTTATAATATTAAATCACCATATAGACACAAATAAGAAAAGGAGTAGGAAATGTGCAAACGGCTAGTGTGCAACAGTTAAAAATTATTCTTTCCCTTTAAAATCAACAAACTGTTACGACAATACAAAGCATTCATAGGTGTACAGACAGGAAATCGAAAAGGTTTACTTGATAGGCAATTTCCTGGCAGCTGTACATTTCGGTAAAATAATTCCGGTAAAATGATTCTGGACATTTTTAGACTAGCATAAAAATGATTTAAAAGTAAAAGAAAGGGGAGACCATACAATACATACTGTGGACATCAATGAGTAAAATTATACCTTAATTACAAAGATTGATATAAAACTTGGAAACATACATATACAGACAGGGATGTAAAAGGTAATAGCAGCATAATACAATTCCTGGCAGCTGTATAACATGGGTACAGACAGGTACGTATAAAAGATTTTACAGTACAATACTTTTCCTGGCAGCTGTACACTTCAAAATGTAGGTGGCCAAAAAGAAACAAATATCCTCATTCTCCAGTGAGGATAATAGTGTCAATGCAGTTTTTGTGGTACGGATATTATACTTTATAAGAATCGGTTTAAGGTATTTTACCCTAAGGAAATGAAAAAATTTACAAAAAAGTAAAAAATGGCAACAACTCTGGCGAGAAGTACTGTCACACGGGCAGAGTGTCTCTGATCTGGCTTTCGGGTTTGGGAATGCAACCAGATGGTGAACAATACCCAGTCTGACACGGGTTAATACATATTGGTGAGAGGGACGAGTCACGTACACAAGGTAAGGTTGAAACCCCGAGGTTAAATTCAGATCCTTGTAAAATTTCACGGTGGTTAAATTACCAAATATTTTATCACGCTCTGCCTTTTGAAAATTTAGAAACGTTGTCTTAATTTCTTTTTTGGGAATAGAAACAACCTCTTCTGGCTCAAGAAACACATCGATATTAAAAAGAAGAAGATACCAGCGGTGAATGTATCTCAACCACTGTATGCGTGAAGAGTGGTCCAAACCTATACAGTCAAGAATAATATCTTGAGTGAATCGAGTCTCTGGCTTAGCCCAAATAGAACGCCACAATAAAAGTGGCCGAACTGCTGCCAAGTCAGAAATAAACTCGACCCCGACCTCTTCGTGGATCAGTTGGACAGAGGCAGAAGGGGGGACACATAACAACCTCCTTAAAAACTTGTTTTCATCCTTTTGTAAGGATGTGCCCTCACTATGGCCCCATACACCTGCCCCATACAGAGCAGAAGAGACACAACAAACATTATATATATTCATCATGTCTGGAATGCTTCTTGAGCCAAGTTTGGAAGCAAATCGAAAAATACTGCTAGTGGACCGCAGCATTTTTAATCTAATGGAGTCAAATTCAGAGGTCCAAGTCCCACTGTTGTTGTATGTAATTCCCAAATAGCAAAAGGATTTAACATGTGTCAATTTATCTTTATCCAGAAAAAAGGTATGCTTTGACTGTTTTGCTGCGTGACCGCATGACATAACATACGTCTTAGATTTATTCACTTGAAGCCTCCTAATTTGGATAAACTGCATAAAACTATCAATTAAACGCTGGAGGCCAATCTGTGTACGAGATAAAAGAACAGCGTCATCCGCATAAAGTAATAGCGGGACGGGTTTTCCTCCAATCAAGGGAGCGTCTGCTGGGATGTCAACCAAAGAACGGTCAACATCATTAATGAAGAGGGAAAATAAAAGAGGGGCCAAAACACATCCCTGGCGTATGCCCCGTGAGACTTTAAAAAAAGGGGTGCATTCGCCTAGGGTGCCATAGCGGACTTTACAGGAGAGTTTTTCATAAAGTCTAGCTAGGAAATGGACGATTTCCCTCGGTGCCCCTGCTTCAAGCAAAACCTCCCAAAGAATAGCATGGTTAACCAAATCAAAAGCGCTGCTCAAATCAGCAAAACATAAAAAGAGGTTGCCATTTTTAGCCACAGTATATTTGTTAATTAAAAGGTCCAAATTTACCCATTGATCCAATGTGCCCAAGCCTTTCCGGAAACCATATTGGACTCTAGTTAAAATATTTGAATCAGTTGCCCAATTTTCTAGCCTTTTGAGCAAAATCCTACTCATTACCTTTACAGAGGCGTCCAACAAGGAAATTGGCCGATAATTGGAAGCCTCTGATTTATTACCTTTCTTATGTAAGGGAATAATGACTGATTGACCCCAAGAAGAAGGGAAATTAGTTTCTGCCGCACAATTGAATATCCTCACCAGGATGGGAGCCCACAAATCTGGTTCATCTTTGTATAAATCCAGCGGGACCCCATCAGGGCCAGGGGCCTTGCCTCCTTTGCTGTTAGAGATTCCTTCATGGCTTTCTTCTAATGTTATTCCCAAAGGGAGAGGTAGCCAAGAGGTAAACTCAGGAGACGGTGACTCAAGGGATAACCCTTCTGGATTGAAGATTTTAGAAAAGTGACTGACCCAATCGCTGCATGCTACATATGATGTTAATTCTAGAACATCTTCTTTATTGAGAAAAGGACTATTAATTGTTTCCCAATAAAGTTTGCAGTTTTTGGTCTCGGCTGCTTCTTTCAACTTATCCCACGCCTCTGTCTGTAATACCTTTTTCCTGTTATTAATTGCTGCTTTATATCTAGACCTGAGGTGTTTTATTCCCTCGTTATCACGTGGTTTAGTACCTAAAGCGTTCTTGAGTTCTCGGAGGGCAAGTATACAGGGTTTGTCAAACCACCCCTGCTTCAAACCACTATTGGATATCGGGGCCTTAGTAAAAATACCATCAATAATACTATTAATGGAGACAAAGTGTAGTAATAAGCAACCAGGGTCACTTTCTTTATCTAGACAGGAACTAATTTGGTTTTTACAACTGGTAAGGACCTCCTTCTGCTTGGCCTTGGAATTAGTTCCAGTCCATCTAATCCTTAGACCCTTCGGTCTGATGGGTACTAGGTCAGTAGAACACTTTTCACCTGAAGCTGATGGGGTACCATGCCCTAGGAGGGTAACACGAATGCTGTTATGGTCACTGAGACTTTCTTCATTTACATACAAGTTAGTAAAGTCTCCACTACTAGACAAAAGAATATGATCTATAAATGACCCTGCGTCCCTTCCTGTAAAGGTGGGGCATGTTATTGCCTGATTATTTATGTTACAGTTTAACAGGGTCAAGTCTAGTGTAACTAGCATGTTGTTTAATGTAGATCCATAACTGCAGTGTGGGAAGTGGAGAAAATCCTCCCTCGCTCCCGGCCCCCCCCAATGACTGCTCATAGCCGCTCCAAAACCACAGATATTCCCATTGGACAAATGGCAGGGCTGTAAGTTAAAATCCCCTGCCCAAATAACCTCAGCCTTTCTTTTCGAAATGCCCATGGCCTTGGCAATTTCCTTTTCCAGGGGTGGTAAAATATCTCCTCTAGTGGCATCAAAAATATTGTTGTAGAAATTTACTACAACTAGGTCAATACTCTTACTGCACTCCACCCTTACTACCTGACTGTGGGTCCCAACTGTCGTACTACTTCTGACTGTACAATTACACAGCTTGCTAGACAAAAGCATCAAAAGGCCCCCCTTGGCCCTGCCCGAGCTGGATTTAGTAGCTTTAAGGCAGTGAGATGTGTACCCTTCAATATTGATATGGTCCAAACACCACGTTTCCTGGAGGAGGATTAGATCTAATCCCTCCCCAATAAACCTGGTCCAGAAGGGTGAACCTATTTTACTGGCAAGGCCAGCAATATTCCAGGAAAAAAGAGAAAGTCCCGCAGGCTTACCAGTGTCGACGACAGTAGCCGACTCTGGCTGGATTACACAAGGTGAGGTAGGACTATCTTCCTGGAGGTTGATATCTGGGCCTAGTCTGGGGGTGACGGTAGATGTACAAGCATCAGGACTATCCCTAGTTAATGTATGCGAAAGTGGTATTGACGATGCCGCTATTGGGGATTCAAGAAGTGTGGGGAAAGGTATGGCTGGAAAAACACTCTCCATATCCTTATTGGTGGTAGTGAGGTTTGAATCTGAAGCTTTAATAAAGCTGAGTCAGTCTACCTCATCTAACACACCATATCTGTTAGGATGAGCGAATTGTGAATACGAGGGATCAAGAGGAGGAGGCAAGTCCTGCCATGATTGTTGCCACTGGGGTTTAACAGATTGTGGGAGCTGAAAAGGTTGCTGCCACTGATGAGCAGACTGATATAAAGGTGGTGGATAATGAGGAGGTTGTTGCCACTGACGACTAACATGGTGTGGAAGAAAAGATGAAAGATGTGGTGGTTGCTGCCAAGGTTTGATGGTATGTTGCGGGGGATACACAGACCCTCTATTACTTGGGAAAGTAGGGCGAGAAGGATTTGGTCTTGGTGGTATGGGAAGAAAGTAGGACAAAGGGAGTGGATTAATTTGGGTAGCAGGACCGCTGTTGGGTGTATTACATATGTAGCTGGCTGCCCCTATATCCCTAAAGTTAACTGTAATTACGTCCCCTACTATTGTTTTCTTACTCCTGCCCACCCAGTCCCCTCTACGCACAGTAAGAATTTCACCACTCATATTACTAGGTAAAGGTTTGTGTAAGTGGAGCCACTGGGCGCATTTATTTCTTAACTCTACAAAGGTTTCTTTTACTCCCTCCTTCAGTGGGGGAACAGCTGTCAACACAACCACAAAAGGGGAGACTTCTGGTGGCAGGCTGATTGACTTAAAACGTGCCTGCTTTGGCTTAAAGCCTTCAGGCTTGTTTGTAGAGAGAGGAACTGAAGGGTTGATAGACTTTCCTGCGACATCTTTTGCTTGTGAGGTAGTAGTTTTATTTCCATCAACAGAATGTTGATAAGCCGAAGTAGAACCCACCACCTTCGGAGTAGATAGGGGTGGGGGTTGGACAGAGTTATTCCCTGTTTGGGACAGATCTAGTGTAGCTGGATCCCTGGAAACTATAGTTATTTGTGCATTATTTGATGCATCTTTAGAAGGCTGGACACAAGATAAGCATTTGGGGACTGCTTCTTTGATCCCTTGCGGCTGAACAGACCCTGGCCCATTCGTCTTATTAGGCCATTTCGAGTGCATTAATGACCTGAGTCTGTCAAGTTTTGAAATTAAAGGCTTAATTTGTGCTGCTATTGTGGCCTCAAGGTCCAGTTTAAGATCTGTTACCATATTTTGAACCCAGCAGGGTATACCTGGCGCCAATAGCGGGGTAGGTGATATCAGGTTAGGATTCCTGACTTTAACTTTAGGTTTTTCCTTAGTCTTGCTCTTGGACGTAACCTTTAGAGGGATAGTAACCCTTCCCCCAGAATCAATAAGTACAGGAGCTGTTTCCATATCAGTTGGCCCATCTAGACTCGGCTCCGCTTTGCCGGGTGACTGACAGGCTTCTAGGTCTGGGGTAGCCTCAAGATCGACATAAGACGGATCCGAGTCAGATTGGGTAACTGACAGATCGACAGCATTCGGTACAGTGAATGCGCCAGCGGTGGGCAAGGATAAGGGTAAGGAACAGTTATTCAAGGGCTGCTGGGAGGGTGATTTAGCATTTGCAAGAGAACCCAAAGACGAGCGCTTAGCGTTCGCGAGATCCAGGGAGACTCTTTTTTCCAGCAATACAATGCTTTTGTCGATGGTCTCATTCACCCGTGAAATAAAGAGATCTATGGGTCCAGTCACCTGTGCTACCGCCGTGGCTCTTTTAGTACAGCTTCTAGTTCTGTTGCGCATGGCTGACATCTGTGACGCAAGGGCAGTAGAGGATGGTGATATAACTGGGAGGCGGCCACCAGTGTTTGAGGAAGAGATAGAAAACACAGTTCCGCCCACCTTGTCGATGAATTCAGGGCGATAAGACAGGGGTTCAGTGCCAGGGCCGTCCTCTGCCGTCCTTGAACGGCCTTAAACGGCCCGCTCTTTGCCCGGTCTTCGCCCCGGCCTTAGCCCCGCGCGCGTCCCGCGTGCGCGTTGCTCTCACTGCCTATCAGGGGGAAGAGCGGAAGAAGGGGGCGGGAAGAGGACCAGCTGCGGCCGATCAGCGCCGCTAAGCACGCTGGTCCTCGCAGTCCCGCCTCTGTCCTTGGGGTCAGCTACAGTGTCCCTGGAAGCGCGTTGGTGCTCCTATGCACAGTGTAGACCCAGGAAGTGGCTCCTCAGCAAAGTCTCTTGCCTGCGAGCGGCTCCCGCGAAGCGGGGGCCGCGAGGCGTTGCAGGGTGTAGCAGAGTTGCCAGAAAGGTGGACGGCAAGCAGACGAACAGGCAAAGGACACCCAGCAAGGTTGGTGTTCAATTCCAAGATGCTCTCACTCCGTGGCGATTTTAACTGGAGGAGGGGGCGGGAAGAGGACCAGCTGCGGCCGATCAGCGCCGCTAAGCACGCTGGTCCTCGCAGTCCCGCCTCTGTCCTTGGGGTCAGCTACAGTGTCCCTGGAAGCGCGTTGGTGCTCCTATGCACAGTGTAGACCCAGGAAGTGGCTCCTCAGCAAAGTCTCTTGCCTGGGAGCGGCTCCCGCGAAGCGGGGGCCGCGAGGCGTTGCAGGGTGTAGCAGAGTTGCCAGAAAGGTGGACGGCAAGCAGACGAACAGGCAAAGGACACCCAGCAAGGTTGGTGTTCAATCCCCTTGCTACATATAAATGCTATATATTATGGGGGGGCCTTGTAGGAAAGGTAAATTAATAGCAAATTACCTTAAAAAGCAAAAATCTAAAGTCACTATGATTTAAGACCAACTAGGTAATAGGCATCTTACAGACTAGGGCATTTTGAATTGTTTCACAAATTAAACACCCAACTGTATACACCAGAATCTTTCACATCAACAGAGGCCCTAGATAACTTTCTTTACTCTCTCCCTAGATCCCAAGGCAATTTAGTTGATCTAACTTCAGTTGAAACATACATCTTGATTATAGAACTTAAAGCCGCCCACCACAATCTACCCAATAACAAAGCTCCTGGCCCAGATGGCTTTTTTGTTGAATTTTATTCTCAATTTTCTTCTCTTCTGATTCTGACATTCTTTTTACTATTTCATTATTTTCTTTCAGGCAATGGGGTGAGATTTACCTTTTCGGAAGCTATGTTATGTTTGATTCCTAAGAAAGGTAAGGATTTATCTCAGTGTGGGTTCTACCGTCCTGTTTCATTAATCAACATTGATTGCAAAGTTTTTGCAAAGATTTTAGCTCTGCACCTTACCACAATTATTCCCAACTTAATTGGCATAAAACACTCATGATTTGTTAAAGACTGATACATCACTGACAACTCTAGAACATTTTTTAATATTATCCACATACTATCACATTCTAAGGATCCTGCCACAGCAATTCCATTAGATGTGGAGAAGGCTTTTGACCGTGTTCTTTGGGATTACATGTTTTGAGCTCTTTAGTGGCAAAGGTGACCGCACCCGGAATCGACACGCGAACTCAAACGAGTTGCTGCTGAACTACCCCCGCACTACGGGGATTTACTACTGTAGAAATTTCTACCCTTTCCGAGCTTCTCACACGCGGACCAAGCTCACTTCAACAAGCAGTATTGTAGCAAGTTCTTTTTAAGAAAAAGAATCCCTTCATGGCCGCTGGAGAAGTCTAATTGCTATACTTGTGAAATCGAATTTGGACATACGACATTACCCGGTCTCGAGCGGAGCCGGGTCGGAATTATCACCGGCACTGCGACCTGGGGTTACATACCTTCTACCTACAGCCCTGAGGAGTCGCGGAAACAGTGTGGTTTCTTGCGACGAAACACGTGTCAGCTGGCTTTCTATGAATAATAAAAGAGGAACAGAATTTTTGGTGGACCACTTCTTCACCTACGAATCTCTGAACTTTATGTCCATTGAGACATCACTTTGACTTGAATTCTCATTTAAGTGTGCTGCAGATTTTGTTTTCATTGTATTTGATGTGTCCGCTAAACACATTTTGAGGGGTTACAGGGAATTGCCCTTCATCTGCACGCACCTTCTGCCTTACAGTATTTCCTTGTGCGCTAACCTGAGCAGTGCGCCCAGTATTTCCCTCACATCTAAAACCCTGTTCTTTGTAGTTAGTGGCAAAGTTTTGGTCCTCACATTTTTTAATTTATTAGATTACTTTACTCCTCTCCCACCAACTCGATTTTTGTCAATGGTCGACAATCTTCCTATTTTTCGCTATACAGAGGCACTTAACAAGGCTGTTCTTTATCTCCATTATTGTATATTTAATCCATAGAACCTTTCCTAGAAAAAATACACAGATCCTCTGCCTTCTTAGGTACAAACACAAGGATATTGAGGTTAAATTTACAACATATGCAGATGATATTTTGTTATTCATGTGTGACCCAGTTCACACAATTACTGCATTCTTTTATTTATTGTCGGAATACCCTGCTGTTTCTGGGTATAAAGCTAATATTGGAAAATCGAGGTTTTATCCTAAAATCGCTACCGTCTTAAAAATATGTGTTATGTTTCTGGCTTTATATGGAATTCCAAACACATAAAATGCTTAGGTATAAAAGATTCTAACTCCATATGAGAAACAACTTCTATTAACAAAGAAACATTAAAACAAAACATACGTGGTTTGTCTGAAAAATGGTCGCCTTTAATTTTGATTTGGTGGGGTAGGTTGGACACCATGAAAATGATGGAGCTGACAATTATCAATTTTCATATTTTTATGCTTCCATTGAAACTTCCTCAAAAATGTTTGAAATCAATTAACAGTTTGTTACTATGGTGCTTGAGGAATAAAAAGAGAGCACGCATATCACTGTGTAGACTTCAACAGCCTAAAGCCCTAGGAGGAGTCAATTTTCCAAATATACATCAATACCACTCTGCCTTTACCTGTAGACAGGTCTGGACTTCTTTGTCTGCTGATTGTATATCCTCACACACTTTGCGGAACAAATTAGAGCAAAGCAGTGTTACCCCCTTCTCCATCAGATGTATATCATTACTGCCAGGTTTGCCTGGACATTTTTCATCCCATACTGTTTCCGTTTTGGTTTCTCTGGCTAAACTTCTACCTACAAAATGAGTCACTTCACTTCAGCCATTTACACTCTCCCCCACGTGGTACAATAAATAAACTTAAAATGAGCAATAGAACACTTTTCTGGAAAGAATGAATTCACAGGGGTATTATTACAATTGATCAGTTCTTCTCTGAAAACGGGTTAATTTCCGTTTCTAAGCTAGAATCCATGTTTCATGTATCCACACACAATAAAGTCAAATATGAGCAACTTAAAGACATAATAACACAATCTGCATCTTCTCTCCAGTCTCTTAGTCAACTCCATCAAGACACTACTTCTTTGCTTAATTTCTCCAATGTAGCGTCACCTTCCTATATATTCAAGTTCCTGGACTAATGCCCAGCTGATAGATTAAAAACAAAAGTTAAGTTGCAGTAGGAAACTGATTTGCATCATAAATTTTCACTAAATATTTGGAAAAAGATATGGTCAGAAATTCACTCCACATCTCGCTCTGCAAGTAACACCCAAACTTTATATTTCTTTTATAATAGAAGGTTCCTTACCCCAACTTTACTTTTTAAATCTAAAGTGGTAGTTGATACAAAATGTTGATCCTGTAATGTTGAAAACAGTGACTTCTTTCATTTGTTTTTTTCTATGTCCTAAGGTTAATTTATTTTGGCTACAAATATGGGACAAGTTTGTGGATATCTGTTCTGCCACATCTCCATTCGATAAGAAACATGGGGGCATTTTTACAAGAACTGTTTGAGCAGTTTCTTGTAAAAAACACCAAAATTGGTAACGACGCACTCCGTCAGTTTCAAAACACAGGGATGTGCCATATCTACAAGAATACAGCGCACCTCTGCATTTTCCCCATAATTAGCGCTAAAAAACCTGCCTAGTGCCAGCTCAGGCACCCTTGCGCCATGTTGCAACAGTGCCTGTCCTACAGGGGCAATTGTTTATGAACAGGAAGGGGTACCTTGCTGCACATAAACAATCTTTACCTGCGATTTGCTCTTTCTATGTGTGCTGCATAATGCAGCACACATGGAAAGAGCAAAATATGAGGAGAAATAAAACATTTCTCCTCGTATTGCCTGTTTAAGACCAGGTATTTTTGCCGCTGCCCCATACCTTGTAAATATGGAGCAGTGTAAAATAGCAATGGGTGTTGCGGTGGAACGCACACTGCAATGCCAATTGCACGCCCCTTTCACACTAAGGGTCAGATGTAGGTGTCCAAATACCGGTCGGAAACGGCAGAAAATACCGATTTTCGGCCGTTTCCAACCGGTATTTGGACATTGGTATGTAGGGGTAGCAAAAACATACAGATTCGGTAAATTTACCAAATCGGTAATTTTACAGAATCGGTAAAATTACCAATCGGTAAAATTACCGAATCTGTAATTTGTTATGTAGGTAGCACTTTAAACAGTGCTACAGGGCCTTTAGAATTCGTTATTTACCACCCAAAACTATTGGGTGGTAAATTACGAATTTCTGTGTACATGCACATCTGTGCATGAACACCTGTGCCATGTGACACACATACATGCCCTAAGGGCATGTATGTGTGTCACATTGCACACAAGCCAGAAACAGGGGTGCAACAGGGTGTCAAAGTGACACCCTGTCCCCCTTGCAAATTCGGTAATTTTACCGAATCGGTATTTACCGATTCGGTAATTTACATTGATTCCTATGGGCCTCAAGGCCCATAGGAATCAATGGCAATTACAGAATCGGCAAATACCGATTCATTAATTACCGAATCATACCGATTCGGTAATTAATTCGGTAAAATTACCTACATCCCGATTGCCAGTTCTTAAATACCGAATCGGTATGATTCGGTATTTAAGAATCGGTAATCTGGGATTACCTACATCGGGCCCTAAATGCTGTGTGAATAGGGCCATTTATTACAAGACGGCGTTAAGCCACGTTGAGTGGCTTAACGCCGCCTTATAAATAAGGCGAAGTAGTTAACGCCACCAGAACGTAGTCAAAAGTGATGTTCTGGTGATGTTAACTCCTTGTAAATATGCCCCATATTTGTTTAGGAGGTACATGAGATTTGGAAAGTTGTTGATTTATTGATTGCTGTTGCATTACACATTTTTTTCACCTAGTTGGAAAGATACAACAACATCACCTTCATTAGATGGTGGAATATGTTATGTCATACACATTGTTGTGCTAGAGCAAATGTGCATTCCACTCAACAACTTATTAAAAGAGATATTTTCTGGTTGCCATTTTCTAATTTCATGTCTGACCAATGTGCTAAACCTATTGAGGCAAATGGATTGTTTAAACCTCCTTGATTTCCCTCATATTCATATATACAGGTAAATCTTTTGATTACATGTTTTGCATTTACTGCTTATTCTCTAAAGTTCAAAAGCAATTTACCGTCTATTACCTATTCCCCAGCATCTTTCCTTCTCACTCTCTTCCTCTTTTTTCCCTTTCAAAAATTATATAAAATCTATTATTTCCTTTTAATGTCTTTATAGGTAAAATTATTTTTGTATAAACCTATCTATATATAGTTGAAATATGTACAGTTGTACTACTTTGTATATTTATGATGTTTAACATATCTCTTTCCCTAATGTACTCAAATACAACATTGTTATACATCTCTATATTAATTTAGGATGTATTTTACCATACTACTCAATAAAGCATTTTTAAAATGAAAAAGTAAATTGTCACCTAAGATACAACAAGTAGAACTAAAGAGAAAGAGTCTAAGAAATTCAGAGATGATTGCCGAGGGTAGAGGCTGGGCTGGGCTGGGGGTGGCAGCATACAAATATGGTGGTATGTGTGCAGTTAGGGGAAGTAGTAAATTAAAAAAAAGTGAGAATGTTGGCGTCTGGAAAGAGATCAAGAGATAGACTGGTGGCAGCTAAACAAACTTTAAAAATGACTGGTTGACCACCACTGTGTTTGTTAACGCGGAGGAGGTGAAAGGCTTTATAGGCTGGAGGGGCTTCCAAGGTGAGGTCTGGAGTCGATTGCGTCATGAATCCAGGACTCTGGAATGAAGAGGATGCCCAACTGGTGGTCCATATATGAGTTCACAAATGCTTTCTATCCCAGTTTTTGTTGAATGAGTGGGCAATAACCAATGAGCAATGAGCAGAAGAGGTGTAATCGGCTGAGGGTGGTAAAGTATGCACACGGGCGGGTGCAGAATCGGGTGGACAGAGATGCTGTCGTGAAGTGCAACAGGAGAAACAAGAATATTAGTTCAGAAACACTATTGGCCAGTTCCACAAAGTTATTTCTTTGAGTAACTGTGTATTACTCCTGACTTCACTGACATACCTCTGAAGTTTCTGGAATAGGACACACCTAACAAAGTAAAATCTTTGTCAATAGGTCCCTTAGTCATTACATAAATTCACAATAAATGGTAGCATCCCATCTAAGTTACACTTGTGTGCCAAATAGATGCCCTCTAAAAATAGACAAAAGCGATGTGTTCTGATTGCAAGGGCTTGAGTTAGGTACTTGGAGGAATGAATAGATATCCCTAAATATACACTATAAACATATCCACATCGCCTTCATCGGTTTGGGAAGCACTTAAGTAGGAGGTTAACACCAAACATGTTAGAAATGTACTTCAGTGGTCATTCTTTGTGAAGGACATATAAAGGCCATATGCAGCAATTAGGGAGTTAAACCGATTCAGCAATCCACCAGTTGTGACCAGCCATCTTTTATAAACTTCTGTTTAAGTAATTCTGTAAACTTCAAAATGAAGGAATCACTCAATATGACCTTTTTCTAATCTCAGGCGAATTCAGATGATTTCTGAAGATCTTCTTTCTCTCACTCACATTGTTTCTTCTATCATGATAATATCAAAATGGATTATAGTTGCTTTAAATCCTATTTATTACTGGGAATAGAAGTTGTAAATAGTTATAAAACCATATGCCATGATGGTCTGGGGATAAAGTGCATGATATTTTTAGGCTCAATTAGCATATCGTATATTTTGTTAAACTCAAATTTATATGAATGCATAGCTATTTTTCCTTTAGTTTATTATGGATTTGTTTTATATTTATGACACTTTGAAACCTAAATACCTGATATTATCAAAAGATATTTTTTAATGCTTCTGCCCAACTGTTTTCATAAATTGGGGTCACGAAAGAGCACAGAATAGTTGGTGTTCGGTTACTTGTGGTCCCTTCTGAAAGCTCCACTAGCAGTTCTGTCTGGACTGTTCCCATGAGGAGCTGGATCAGTACGTATTTGCATAACACTTCTTCCTAGAGTGGCACAGGGGGCAAATGCTACCCAGAGCAATTATCAATGGTTTAGACTATTTCCAAGCATTCTCCCTTCTACATTTGTGTGTTTGAGGTACCCCCTAGGGGGCCAAGGGTATGCCCAGATGTGGGTGGCTTGCTCGCTGTGCCACAGCACCCAAGCTTTACCTCACTGATGAAGCCTAATAAGGATGAAACTGGTCTAGAATTGCTCGTGGTCCTTTCTGAAGGTACTTTGAGATGAACTATTCTATGAGGAGCAGGGTCAGTACAGGATTGCATAAGCACCTTAGTCTAGAGTGGCTTAGAGGGCGAAGGACTCTGGGATGGGATGATACTAAAGTGATTGTCAGTTATTAGAATATTTGCAAGCAATCCTCTCATCACCCTTTGTGTGTTTGATCCTTCACTTCTAAGACTGGTACCAGTCACAGTTAGTCTTAAACAAGGCTTTGTGAACTGGGTCAGTGGTCTTTACTGTAAAAGGTACTAATGGACTTTGAGTGAAACAAACACACTCATCACTTTACAGGAATTAGTATAAATGCTGAAAACATTCGGTGGAGGTTGCACGCTAACATGCATACAATTTGATTGATTAAGCATGAATTAAATGAATGCTCAACAACATCTTATGCACATCCTCTAATATGCTATAAAAAATCTAATTATAAACATGCCTAGAGCAACAGAATATTTAACAATATTAATTATCAAATTATTCAGTTTCAAACATGCTAATAATGCTGCATCTTCTCTGTTTTTTTTAGTTAATAGACGTAAATGCCATAAGCGTATCGGTGATTCCAGCTGCCCAGTGGCACACCCCGTTTGTGTTTAGATATTTAACCTGTGTTGCGCCCTCTACTCCCTGCTTTCATTAAAGACATCTAATATGACAATTAGACACAATTACCTATATAAACATAGGCATGAGTCAATTTGCACTTTAGCATGCAAGGCATTGGCTGGCAACACCAAGCCATCAGTACAACAGAGGTGATACAATGGGTTGTGATACAATTTATCTCTAGAGATCTGGGTTGAAATCTAATTTCACTGTATAGTATTCTCTCTTCATATGTGTCTTTTGCATGCTCATAACTCTCACCTGGCACTGCTTGTAGCAATACTCAATAAAAAGTAAAAGAAATTGCAATGCATGGACATCCTGAAATACCTTTATCACCTCCTATAAATAAAGCCCTTAATACAAATAAACGGGGACATTGGTCAATACAAGTGCTTTCATATGGCATGCTAAAGCTGCAACCTTAGGGCGCCTCTCAGTGGTTGTGCAAAATTACTTAAAAACATTTCTCTTTCAGTCTCGCCTACTAGGTAGTGCATGCGCTGTCTGTTGTGAGACGTATTGTTAGCTTGAGGTGGGCTTAGAGCCCCACCATTGTTTACTATTGGCTGGCTTAATTGTGGCTCTGTTTTGCTAGCTTCTTATTAGCTAGTTTATGTAGGCCTTACTTCCTCTGTATACATTTCTCTTTCCCCTGGAACATGGATGCATTACTTGTGTCATTCTACTACTTACTTTTCAGGCAACTTTTTTCTTTTTGTTGAAGCACTCCACAAGAGTGCATGGGTTTTCCTGCTATCTCTCTTGTGTACTTTCCCTGGGGTTAATTTGTGGAAAAAATAAGTGCTGGGGCTCTCGTCAGGATGCAGCTTGCACTATTTGAATTTGAATTTGAAAAAGAACTTAATTAAGCGCACTGCGGCCAAGCGGCTTCCATGGGGTTGGAGGGTTGAACCAGACTCATGAGGGGGGCGCGGGGGAACTAGCAAGGGAATGCTTGGGAGAACAGAAAGGTTTTAAGAGCTTTGCGGAAGTGGGTATAGATAGGAATAGAGCGAATGAACAGATCTGGGGGGCCAGGACCGAAAATCGAGTGCCTCCCGTTTTTGATTTGCGGAAACGGGGGACATGAAGAAGGGAAAGGGAGGAAGAACGGAGGGTGCGGATGGGGACGTGAGGAGTGATGAGAGACCCAATAAAGAGTGGAGCAGAATGGGTGTGAGCGCGAAAGTCCAAGCAGGCCAGTTTGAAAATAGATCTGGAATGCACAGGAAGCCAATGAAGAGACTTGAGTGCAGGGGTGATGTGGGAAGATTTAGGAAGGCGAAGAATGAGACGGGCATCCTGATTTTGAATGGCCTGGAGATGGCGGGTTTCGTAGGCGAGTATGCCCACGTACAGGCCGTTCCCATAGTCGAGGCGAGAGGTGATAAGGGCCATGACTATGGTTTTAAGGGCATCCGCCGAGAAGTACAGGGAGATCTTCCGGATGAGGCGGAGGGACATGAAACAGGAGGACACTACGGAGCTAACTTGGGCATGCATAGTCAGATCATGGCTGACCTTGATGCCCAAGGTCCGGACAGAAGAGACCGGTGAGGGGGGGAACCAAAGGAGGGGGGCCAATAAGCCGCGGACCAGGGATTAGAGGGGCCACCCGTGAGGACAAGCTCCGTCTTGTCCGGATTGAGCTTCAAGTGATTGGAGCTCATCCATTCAGATATAAAAACTAAAGTGGAACAAAACTTAGGAAGCGACACAGAGGGGGTAGAAAGATCGAAGACAAGCTGGAGGTCATCCGCATAGTTGTATACAGAGACCCCCAGCTCGAGAAGAGAAATAATAAGGGGATAGATATACAGATTGAAAAGGAGGGGAGAGAGTGAGGAACCTTGGGGGACCCCACAGGTGATCAAGTGGGGAGGGGCCGAGAAGCCTGATAGATGGACCGCTTGGGTCCTACCCTGGAGAAAGGACGCAAGCCAGGAGAAGGCGGCGCCCCGGATGCCCGCTGCGCTGACACGGCCAAGAAGGATAGAGTGATCGACCGTGTCAAACGCAGCGGACAAATCGAGGAGGACCAAGGCCTGGGGGAGGTTGGTGTCAGCTTTCCCTTTAAGTTCGTCCAGGACTGCGATGATCACTGACTCCATGGAGTGGCCTGGGCGGAAGCCTGCCTGATGGGAGGCCAGGAGGAGGTTCTCCTCGATGTAGTTGGACAGGCAAGATGTAATGTGGCTTTCAAGGATTTTGCCCAGGTAAGGAAGAAGAGAAATAGGCCTGAAATTAGAAGGAAAAGTGGGGTCCAAACTGGTTTTTTTAAGGATAGGAAAAACTATAGCAGATTTAAAGGACGAAGGAACAGAGCCCAGAACTAGGGAAGCATTAAGAAGAGCAAGAGGGGGAGCGGGACAGCTGGTGAAAAGAATTTTAAGGATGCGTGCGGGAGCACAGTCCGCCGGGGAGCCAGACTTTACTTTGATAAGTAGTTTAAGAAAGCAGTCCAAGGAAATGGGTGAGAAGTGATCCAAAAAGGAGGGGGGCAGAGGGAGGGGACAGGGAGAGCCAGCTTGGGGCACTGTGGGGATATTGGCCTTGATGTTAATAATCTTGTCAATGAAATAATCATTGAGTAAAGAGCAAAGGGACTGAGATGGAGCAGGACTGGCATTAGTGCGGTCGGAGGTAGCTAGGTTATGGACCAGGGAGAAGATTTCTCGGGATTTATTGGCAGAGAGCAACTTTCTTGGTGAAATATTTTGTTTTGGCCGCGAGAATTGCTCTTTTATAGTTGTTCAGGAGAAGTTTGTATTTGGCACGAAGATTGGGGCAGTAGTTCCGTCTCCAATGGCGCTCCGACCGACTGAGATTAAGTTTGAGAGCTTTGAGCTCCTTGGTGAACCATTTGTGCGCCTCATAAGGGCGGGCGGATTTGATTTTTTTAAGCGGAGCGACCTGATCGCAAGAAGAGGAAAGCCAGGTACTGATGGCGTCAGCCTGCAAATCCAGAGAGAGGTCGGAGAGATCCGGAGCTGAAGAGGCCAAAGAGAACGAAAGGGAGTTGAGGTCAGTGTCATTCCAGCTGCGAGCCAGAATATTTTTGGGTAGAGGCGGCTTGTCTACCGAGGCCGTGTAAATAAGAAATGAGATGATGGAGTGGTCGGACCAGATGCAGGGGAGTATAGAAGGGGATGAAATGTCGCAGCAAGGCGACCAGATTTGGTCCAGGATATGACCCTGGATATGGGTAGGGGCCATGACGTGGGATGAAAAGTTCAAACTCTGTAGAGTGGCAGAGAAGTCTTTGGAAGACAGGTCTTCCCTGGGGTCGCCTGGCCAAAAGTTGAAATCGCCAAGTAGAATAACCGTGGAGTTATTGACCACCAGTGTGGCCAAGCGATCCTGTAAAGCCGCTACAAATAAAGGCATAGCTCGGGGGGGACGGTACATAAGGACAATAGTGAGAGGTGTGGAGAGATTGAGAGAGCGGGCCACTAAGTAGTCCACATTGGGTATGGGGGGGTGAGCAAGAAGTTGGAATTTCAAGGTGGACCGAATAATCATTGCCACACCACCCCCAGCCTTGCCAGCCGGGCGATCTGCCCGGAGGGCGTAGTGGGTATCTGGAAGAATAGCCAAAAGGTCTGGGAGGGAATCAGCGGAAAACCAAGTTTCAGTTAAAAAAAGGTAATGTGGGGAGTCGGTGTTCAGTAGGTTAAAAAGTTCCGTCTGATGCTTAACTGCAGAGCGGGTGTTAAGCAGGTAGGCGGAGGCTGCCTGTGGGACAGACGGAGGGCGGCTGATGGCAGAGGGAGCTATGAAGGAAGAAATGGGGCTGTAGGTAAGCGGAGGTGGACTGGGGGGGCGGGAGGCGAGGATGCCGAAAGAGTCAAGACGGCGCAGTAAGGAAGGGGAAAGAGGAGAGGCAGCGGGGAGTGCAGAGAGTTGGGCTGAGGAATACACCAGTAAAAGGGAAGGGTCTATGGCCCCTGGTCTATGGCCCCATCTCATTGCTCCTATTAGCGCCACCTACAACAGAACCAACTACTAACCATGAAACCCTACAAGTGGGGAGAGGATGTGGAGTAATGACCTGAACTGCAGACTTTGGAGTTTGGGAACAAAGTTCGAGTCTCAGAGTAGGCTCAATATCCTGAGCAAATCACTTTATCTCCCTGTGCCTACCAAAAATGAATATGTATTTAATTGGTGCTCATGATAAGCTCTCCAATGCCTTTGGGGCAAATTTGTGCTATAAGCACCTGTGTTGACAATTAAGTGCTGGTGCCAAACACCTGAAACCACCGGCCCAAATTAAGCACTGAGTCTGTCTTTCCAACTCTGATGAATTCTTGTTACTCTTTTTTTACATGTGTGCTCCTCCCCATCTCCTTCCATGATGCCCTCACACTTCTTCTCCCGCGTTGCTTTCTTGCCTTTGTGCCTTTGCCTCCAGCTCACATTGCTCTCCACGTTCCTCTCTCTCTGTTTGCTTCCCATTCCGCTCCCTCCATGTTGGTTCCCCAACTCCGTACTCTGTGATTCCAACCCCCTACGTGTTGCTTCATCCCCCCACCGCGTTGCTCATCCCTACCTGCTCATGCTTCTTTTTTTTCTTTTTATTTGCCAATCCAACTCGGAACAATAAACAGAAAGAAAAAAAGAAGCAATCATGCCATATTGTTAGTGCGCGCATACCTACAAAATTACTTTTGTTGTCTTTTTTATCAGTGCTGTACAGCATCAAGGATGCTGTGCAGCATGGCTAAATCCATTGCCAAAGCCAGTAGCTTCCACCAGGGGCTTGGGAGGGGGGCGGCTAGCCTTTGCCAATGCTTGTTTAAGTGTATGAAGTGCTCACCAGCAGGCAAAGGCTGTGGCAGCTGCCTCAGAACGGGTGTGGTGGGGATGGATAAACAAAAAAACATATATATATATATAAAATTACCCTCCGCCACGCCTCCTCCTCCGCCACTGCTAGTCTCTCCTCCATCCTGGAAGGAAGGCCTGCTGCACTGGATTCAAGCTAACCTGGCTGAAGAAGGGTCACATACCAAGAAACCAGTCCCAGGATGCTTGTTTCCGCTCCAGGGAGGACCTGGCCTGGCAGTTCGGTCTGAACTGTTCCCATGGGGCACAGGGTCAAGACTGATTTGCATATGGCTGGGTCCAAACTGGGGTGGCGTAGTGGGCAAAAAAACAATGGATTTAACCCAGATCTTTTGACCGGGGGAGAATGTTTGCATTGTCAGCATTCCATCCATCATGTGTTTGCTGTAGCAATGTTCGCCCTAAGTGGGATGGGTATGCCCAGACGTGGGTCCCTTGCTCACTGTGCCACTGGATTCAAGCTAGCCTGGCTAAAGAAGGGTGACATACCCTGAAACCGGTCCCAGGATGCTTGTTTCCGATTCAGGGAGGACCTGGCCTGCCAGTTCGTTCTGGACTGTTCCCATGGGGCACATGGTCAAGACTGATTTGCATATGGCTGGGTCCAAACTGGGGTGGCGTAGTGGGCAAACGAACGATGGACATTTAACCCAGATCTTTTGACCGGGGGAGAATGTTTGCATTGTCAGCATTCCGTCCATCATTTGTTTCCTGTAACACTTTTTGCCCTAAGTAGGATGGGTATGCCCAGACGTGGGTCCCTTGCTCACTGTGCCACTGGATTCAAGCTAACCTGGCTGAAGAAGGGTGACATACCCTGAAACCGGTCCCAGGATGCTTGTTTCTGGTCCAGGGAGGACCTGGCCTGGCAGTTCGGTCTGGACTGTTCCCATGGGGCACAGGATCAAGACTGATTTGCATATGGTTGGGTCCAAACTGGGGTGGTGTAGTGGGCAAAAGAACAATGGGTTTAACCCAGATCTTTTGACTGGGAGAGAATCTTTGCTTATCAGCATTCCGTCCATCATTTGTTTGCTGTAACACTTTTTGCCCTAAGTTGGATGGGTATACCCAGATGTGGGTCCCTTGCTCACTGTGCCACTGCATTCAAGCTAGCCTGGCTGAAGAAGGGTGACATACCCTGAAACCGGTCCCAGGATGCTTGTTTCCGGCCCTGGGAGGACCTGGCCAGGCAGTTCAGTCTGGACTGTTCCCATGGGACACAGGGTCAAGACTTATTTGCATATGGCTGGGTCAAAACTGGGGTGGCGTAGTGGGCAAAAGAACGATGTTATTTAACCCAGATCTTTTGACTGGGGGGAATGTTTGCATTGTCCGCATTCCGTCCATCATTCGTTTGCTGTAACATTAAGCACTGCAAGCATCCAGGCTTCCGGACTCTCCCTGCCAATCACAGGATGCTTGTTTCCGGTTCAGGGAAGACCTGGCTTGGCAGTTGGGGCTGGATTTGCATATAGCGATGTCTGAACTGAGGTGGCGAAGTGAGCTACCGAATGATGATGGATTTAACTCAGATCTGTGACTTGGGGTGAGTGTCCAAAACGTTTCAGCCCTCCGTCCATCATCTCCTTGTGTTTGCTTTGTTCGCCCTAAGTTGGCAGGGTATGCCCAGACGTGGGTCCCTTATTCACGTTCCCACTGGATTCAAGCTAGCCTGGCTGATGAGGGGCGTTACCCTGAAACTGATCCAGCGCTCTGTCCATCATCTCCTTGAGTTTGCTTCATACCTTATGATCTCAGGAAAACTGTTATTACTTGTCTGTTTTTTTCGACACTTGATTAAAGCAATTTGCTTTACCTGGTATTAAAAAAATTGCAGAGTACAGAATGCAGCAGCTCGTCTTCTTAAAAATAGCAGTAAGTTCGACTCCCAGCAGCAGCTGCCATAAACGAAGGGTGGTGGGGCAGGCAGGTTGCACGGGAGGCATTGCGCGCAGCGGATTAAAAATAGAAAACAATATATAACTTACCTTATGCCGCCGGACGCTCCAGTGTCTCGTTCCCTTCATGCCTCCTCTCCTGTTCCTGCCTGCTGGTCCCAGGAGGCCCTGGAGCAGAGCAGCGCAGGGATTGTCCTTAGCAGGCAGAAAAGACACCCTGCTCAGACCAGGGAGTCTTTGGGGTTTCTCCAGCCCGGCTGCTCAATGCAGCGGGCTGGAGAAAACCTAAGTGCACATATGTATTGTGGTCGGCCTGAGTTTACCGGCCAAAACACATATGCACACTTAGGGAGTGGAGTGCACTAGCACTCCTCCTCCCCCTCCCATACCTTGGCCCTGCCCCACCTAACAGCGCTGGCTAAGAGCCAGCAAATGTAAATTAAAACAATGCAAAAACATTGTTTAAATTTACATTTTCTGGATCTGAGCCAGGCAGTGGAGTGACGCTCCTCCGATATTGTGGAAGAGCCACCACTGTCGACTCCGTCTTGAAAACCTTGGAGGAGTTACACTGAGTCCCAATTAAAAAGAGTGTAGCTTTTAAAACACTTTGTACAGCTCACAAAACTCTTATCCTGACTGCCCCCGAATAGCTCAAAAGAAGATTCCTTGGTATGTTCCAAGTAGGCATTTACTATATACAGCTGCTAAGAAAGTGGTAGTGCCTAGAATTCATAGAGCCTCTTGGGGCGTTAGAGGTTTTGTCTACCACACTTCCAAGCTCTGGAATCATATCATAGAGCACTTGTGAGGCCAATCAAACTTACATATTTTCAGAAAATTGCTGAAATCCTGGCTTTTGCGCTTCCATTTGAGTTTTTTGCTGCTGTTGTAAATGACCTGACAGTAGACGCTTAGCGCTAAGACACCTTGGGCAATGCAGTGCTTTTCAAACATAAAATCAAATCAATCAAATCACACCAGATCATCAGCAGAGGTGGATTTTCTCCTGTGTGGCATAATGCCTGAGTTCGCAGTTCATCTCACTTTGTGTTAGAAGACAGATATTGGTCATCTGAACATGGAACTCAAAGTGAGTGCGTATATCAGATAATACCCAGGGGAGCCAGGCCTAGATATTCACAAGAAGGACATTTGTAATTTTCTAAGACTTTGGATAAGAGATGGCAGTCTTCTTATAGATGTCATTTAAGGGTTGAGAGAAGGAGCAGATGCTATTCCTGGATTGACCTTTGGCTCACCTGGTGCCGCCCTTGCACCCCCGGCCTAGGAGTTTGTGAAGGCCGTGCTGGGGCATCACTTTTTAGCCCAACGAGAAATCCTTTTTGGCTTTTACTAAACAAACGCAAAGCCATTTTGGGGGATATTTACAAGTATATAACACCGCTTTAGCGTAATTTTTTTATGCTACAGGAGCTTATCATTGCCATATTTACAAGTTGCTGCAAAGCCCACTTAGCTGCATTTTTTAAGCATTATCGTAGATTTTTCACAGCGCCACTTTGCTTAGCGTGACTTATTGAAAATGAGATGCAAGGTAGGCGTTCCCGTGAAAAAACCTCCTGCAAAACACATAATGCAATATTTACAAGGATTTCCTTGTAAGTCGCTAAAAAAGGAAAACTGCTGCTAAGTCAAATTAGCGGCAGTTTCTTACAGCATGGAATTACCTCGTCTTAAAAATGATGCTAACACACTTGTGAGATAGGGGCCTGATTTATGGGATTTTGGTGCAGGGAAGAGCTGCAAGGAATCTTGTGTCTCTGCCTGGCATCAACAGAAAAGGGCAGGAATGCACCGTATCTATCTATAAGATACGGTGCATTCCTGCCCTTTTCCCCAGCACTGGTGCACAATGGGCTGCCATTCGCCAATGTAGGCACCCTTGCATTATGGTGCAAGGGTGCTTACGCTGCGGGGCTGATTGTTTTTGTGCAGGAAGGGACACCTACCTGCACAAAATCAAACACAAGAGGCGATGTCCTCTTTCCATGTGTTCTGCAGAATGCAGCACACATAAAAAAAGGAAAAGAAGGAGGAGAAATTAAAACATTTCTCCTCGTTGCACAACCCGAACGCCACCCTTGAGGTGGCATTAGATTCTGACACATTCCCAGGTTTATGATTTCTTGTAAATCTGGGAATACTTCAGATTCCATGGGTGTTGCATGGGAACACTCACAGCAACTTTCATGGAATGCCCCTTTCACAAAGTGTTCTGCGTGAAACGGGCATATATTTACAAGGCCATAAAAAGCCAAGCGAAGTGTCTTTAAGTGGCCTTGTAAATATACCTCAGCACATTGCGCCACCGGAACATCAGCAACAAGACGCTGAAGACAGGGAACCGCCGAATACCAGAGGCTCTCCGGAGCCGTCGGGAACTGTGGAAGAAGGAGAGACGCACAACCAGAACCCGTTAGGGGAGCAGAGACACCCATCCGGGCAGATCGTTGCTGATGAAAGGAGGCGCTCAGGTAAGGTAGCGTTGATGAGGGCAAGCACTTGCAGATTGTTTGAGCATCTTTTATAGCCTAGTGCTAGAGCTTCTGCACATGGAGATGTGCTGACAACATGTCACCATCAATTAGATGGGGAGGGACGTCCTCGCGCCCCAAACCAATCACACAGCTTAATTGCACCGTTTTGGCAGAATCTACTAATTTTTTTCACAATGTATTCCTTGTATTCCATCTTCTTTATGACATTTTTGCTACATTTAGGTTTTCATTAACGTGTGGAATTTTTGCCATTTCCCAAATTTCTAATGTCCAAAATGTGTCCATCCAGACCTCTTTACATGAACACGACTGAAGCAATAGTTCGTAAAAAGCAGTGTTTTATTCAGAAAATACCCAATGCATTTCGGGCTTCAAGCGCCCTTTGTTGGGGGTCACTGTAAATAACAATAAAACAATAAGACAATAATCAGTTTTTGTTTCTTAATTTAACATATTGCACTTAGTTGATGCACGGTCAATAAACCACAGCATGAATAATAATGTATGCATTGCATTGCATGCATTACCAATCAATCATTGTGAAGTATGGCTCAGCATGCCTCTGTGAAGCTTTGCATGTTGATAGCCCAGACACATTTTGAATATAAGAAATCTGACCAATGAAAGCCACATACACAACATATGTCACATGCCATAGCCATAAACTGCCACCAGGCATGTAGCAGTTAAACAAAATGGTACAAATACAAGTCAACTGCCACTTACCCTTATTTTGTAAACTGCATTACACGTTAGCAGGAAGTTTTCATAGCTGGAATAAAAAACTCACAAAGTACATGAGTTGGCAATGGAAATTCAGCTCTTAACTATTTGCTGAACGAAAATTCAAATTACACTGGACTGCCACCTCCGGCCTGCAATTCTGCCTGTCGATTGCTCACCAGTTTCTGCTTAGTTTTGCGCTTGGCATCATGCCAGTGCTCCTGCAGTCTGTCACTGTCCTCTTGACTCCTATGATGGAGTCCACCTTGTGGACAATGGACTTGTGTTCCTCTTCCCCAGGGACTCTAGCTGGTCATCATGGCTGTTGGTTTGTTGTCCTGTGCTGAATTTGGTCCTGGCTCCTCTATATTGCATTCAGGTAATTAAAACATTTTGAGAAGCATATTTGTAATCTCATTTTGCCGCTAAGCGCTGAAAAGTGACGTCGGGCTGACTAGCGTGAACGCCATTTGGCCAGCCGGCACTTTTTTCACGCTAACTTAAATTTTTATATCGCCTTGATGCTAGACTTAGCATAATTTTTTGTGCCTGCTAACTGATCCCTATGCCACGTAGCGACATATTGTAATTACGTTGTAAACGTAGCGTTAGGATTTGACGATCAGCAGCAGTATAAAAATGGCCGCTAAATAGCACAAAAACTGCTCTGCGGCAATTCTTGTAGATATACCTCTTTTTAGGGTTTATTAAATACAAATTAACACAGCGCAGTGCATAGCGCTGCCTTGCTTTACTATGCTTCGGGTGGGCTTTTCATCAATGGGGGAGTAGGCGTTCCCATGCATCCACCCATGTATTTTGATACAAACCCAGAGCTACAAAGACATGTAAACCTGGATTTGCACCAAAATGGTGCGACTACCTGTAAGAACGGAAACGAGGATAAATGCATTTATTTCTCCTTGTTACTTTCTCTTTCCATGTGTGCTGCATTCCACGCCACACATAGAGGAAGGAATATGCCTCTATGGATTGTTTTTGTGAAGGTAGGCATCCCTTTTTTCACAAAAATAACCCTGCCCGTAACACAGGCCCCCTTGCACCCTGGTGCTAGGGTGCCTGCATTGGGGCTACGGAGCAGGCAGTGCACCAACACAAAGAGAGAGCAGCAATGCTCCATATCTTTGTGAACATGTAGCATTTCTGCTCTCTTTCTTTCACACAACACAGCACAGCAAAATAATTTGAATCTTGAGGGTTAATGTTTATAGAGAGCAGTGGGGTGGTGATTACTGGGGGAACAGTTTCTGTAGGATGATATTCCTAAATACGAACACATAGGACACGGTTGTATGTCAGCACAATGCGGGCTATCACCACGCGTGCCATTACAGCGCTGTAAGCGCTGGATAGTGGAATAGTTTAATTTTCTATTCCAACTCCAACCCACGTTACAGTTGGGAAGGTGTTGGAATAGAAAATTAAACTATTCCTTGTCCAACAGCGCCCTCCAGCGCAAGTCGTTGAAACGACTTGCATTTTAAAAGCAGTGTAGTAATGGCAGCGCGTGGTAATGCCCGTGTTGTAAAGGCTGTTCCCCTAGGACACTATTACGAGTTGCCTGGAGGGGTATTGTTGGGGGAAATACTGCTATGTGGCTTCATTGGTCAGATGTCTGTGGTTCAAAATGTGTCTGGGCTGTCAACATGCAAACCTTCATAGATGCATGCTGAGCCATACTTCACAATGATTGATTGGCAATGTATGCAATGATAAAAGTAACACTGATTTCCATATGTTGTATGTGTGACTACATATGTGGCTATCCACTCTCCTCTGTGACAACAATCTAACACAGTATTGCACAGAAGAGACACACTACAAAGGAGCCACCCTCGATGCCATCATCGCGCAAAGAAACAAAATCACTATCAATCACATACTTCCTGTTGACTGGTCAGACCACCACATGATCCTATTCCACATAAACCAACTTACTCTCTCTCAACCGGAACTACGAGACCCCCCAAATGGCTGCGAAACCTCTCCGATTTTCCAATGGGAGTCCTCGAAGAAGAGATAAGCTCACTTCTCCCAGACAACACTAAACACCTCTCTACTAATGACCTCACTGACTGTTACAATGCCAAGCTAATTTCTATCCTCGACAAAGTAGCGCCCCTAAAACTCAAAAAGAGTAGAGTCATCCCATCCAGATCATGGTTCAACTCCGAACTCAACTCCGAAAGAAGATTCCTAAGAGCCAAAGAAAGAAAGTGGAGAAAGAACCCTTCTTCTATTCTTCGTGACCAACTCAAATCAGCGCGCAGGAAGCACAACAATCACATAAAAAACAAAAAATCCAGCTTTTTCCGCTCAGCACTGGACAGTGCCAAAAACAGATCCAAGGAGCTATATAGCATCATCAGACAACAAACCTCCAAGCCCATACCCTCCTCGGTGCAGGCGTCCAAAGAACTATGCAACAAGTTCGCCAAATTTTTCAAGGACAAGATTACAAAAATCGAGCTCTCACTGGCCGATTTCAACACGCAGCACGCAAAGAGCAATGCCGCTTGGTCACCAGACCTCCCACCTGTTCTCTCTCCTGGTCCCTCCCCCAATTCCTGGCTCAGTTTCCATCCTATCCAAGAAACTGAGATAATCACGCTGATCGCCACCTCCAAACCCTCAGCCCATATCCTTGATCCCATTCCTCCCCTACTGACCAAAAAAATGAAGCACGCTCTAGCCCCGCTCTGGAGCACAATCATAAATAGCTCCCTGAAAAGCGGAGTGGTTCCTGACTGCCTCAAAATGGGCCAAGTCTCACCCCTTTTGAAAAAACCCGGACTAGATGTGACAGATCTAAACAACTATAGACCTGTGTCGAACCTCCCCCTTCTCTCAAAAACACTTGAAAGATGCGTACTACATCAACTGACCCAGCACCTGGACAACATCAACCTCCTGGACCCCCACCAGTCTGGCTTCAGAAAAGGCTGCAGCACAGAAACGGCGATCCTCAATATCATCGACGATATACATGGATCTCTAGACTCCGACCAATGCTGCCTCCTCATTCTCCTTGACCTCTCGGCAGCATTTGATACTGTTGATCACAAACTCCTCTTAAGGACTCTCCAAGAAAGAGCCGGCCTTGGTGAGGCTGTCCTCAAATGGTTCTCCTCCTTCCTCCACAACCGCACACAAAAAATAAAAATAAAAAACTTTACCTCCGACCTCCAACAAGTCAACAGGGGAGTCCCTCAAGGCTCGGTGCTTTCACCGCAACTCTTTAATATCTACATGGAACCTCTTTCCAAACTACTCAGAAAAGCCAACATTCACTTCCATCTCTATGCAGATGATACCCAGATCTATCTGGAAACAACCTCTCTCAAAGACATACAAAGACTCAATGATGTCTTGAAAGATGTCCAACGTTGGCTCACAAGCAATCACTTAAAACTTAACCCTGACAAGACAGAGACACTCCTCATCTCAAATAAGGAAGACCACCCACAAATTGCCGAGTGGTTAAAAGCCATTGATGCACTTAATGGAAATCTGATTCTAGCGGACTCTGTCAAATCCCTAGGCATTACTCTCGATCCCAAACTGAATATGACGAGACACATCAAGAATTCGGCCAAAAACGCGTTCCTTAGCCTAAGACTACTGAACAAATTAAAACCCTACATTCCGCCCAATGACCTCAAACAGGCCACCCAATCTCTGGTTCTGTCAAGACTGGACTATGGGAACGCATTCCTCTCAGGAATTCCAAAATCACACTTGGCTCCCATCAAAACAACGCTACATGCGGCTGCTAGAATGATCACCGGTATCAAGAAATATGATCATATCTCCCCCGCACTCAAGAAACTGAAATGGCTCCCAGCAGAAATGCGGATTAGCTTCAGAACAGCTTGCCTCACCCATAAAGCCCTTCACACCGGCAAACCAGATTACCTGGCAAAAAAACTCATAAAAGCAGGTCAGTCCAGGAACCTAAGAAGCTCTAACTCCCTTCTACTCATCCCAGCTAAGACCAGAAAGAAAAAAACTGCTGACCGATCTTTCACTGGAAGCGCTCCCAGAATCTGGAATGCCATCCCCCCGCATATCAGAATCATTCCCTCTTATGTAGAATTCAAACGCCAACTCAAAGACCTGTTCCTCAACCGCTCCTTTGGAAATGGATAGTGGGGAGCAATTAACAATGATCGAGCTCCGCTCCAGCTCTAAGACTCTGAAGATCCTTGAAAATGTCATTTACTTCAATGTGTTGCTCTTTCATTATTATTTTTTTTTTCTTTTTTTTCCGCTCCTCTGTGGATATGTCTCCCCTCTATTCTTTATCTGTTGATTATCTGTGCTGTACCTACTGTAAAGCGCTCTGATACCCTGGGGTCTGGCTAGCGCTATAGAAAACTTCTTAAATTAAATTAAAAAAAAATACTTACTAAGTTTTCCAGTGTGTCTCTTGGCCTTGAATGATCGGAGCCTCAAACTCCAAATTCGATATTAACAGGCCCAGAGACAGTGAAATACCCACAAACTGTCCTCCTGCATTCTTCAGCTGTGGAAAGCATTAGAAGAAACATAAATCATTCCCTCACACCACCTCCTACCCCCTTTCACATCTCCTTGGGCAAAAGAGAAAGAAAGCCTTTGTACTATGTCGGTAGTAAATGTTTGCAGTTTTGGACCCAATATTTTCTACAGAAAAGGAAAAACATGCGGAATTGGACTAGGGATTACTGGGTTAACATATTATTCCTCATTCTTGAGGAAATAATTTATAATCCTGGGTAGATACCACTACATATTATCAATTACGTAGAGATAACTATAAACTCATAATGGGTACTCCAGTGTAGATTTAGGAAAAGGGTTGGTAACAATACACATTGTCTTCTCTCATACATCACATTGTAACGTCATATTTAAACGTTTGTAATGTTTATGCTTTGCCATTCCACTAGCTAAATATGTGAGTTAGATGCAGTTACCCTGTGATTAAATTTCTTCTGAGAAGTGCTGATACAGTCTCGTTATTCATTACTAGCATGGCAACCAAGCTTAGAGGTGTAACCTTTCTCCCCATAATAGTACAGAAGTGCTGGTACTACCAGTACTAATATAACAGTCCTACCGAGAAGTGCTGGCCATATGCTTTTCTATAAACTGAGTACAATGGATTCAAAGAATAATACAATGACTTTAACAATATTTCAATCAATCAATCAATATGAACTTTATTCGGATAAAAGACAACATATCCATAAAAGTGCAAGTTAAAAAGCATACATCAGAATTAATATGGGCCTCCAATAATACAGTACATAATTCATGGTTAAACAATCATTGAAACGATCAGCTAAAAACATATAATAAAATACATGGGGTTTAACAGGATTGCATAGAATTGCGAGTACGCACCGCAGCTGTCAGAAACGATCCAACCCGGAAGGTTAATTCATCATCATTTAAAGCTAACACCCTCCCATAGGCTGCTTTATAATCAATTTCATATAGAGCTTTGAAATACGGAATCAAAAATCTTTTGGTGAGAAGTGAATAATAGGAACAGAAAAATAAAAAGTGCAGCATGGATTGTTTGTGTTGATTATTACAGGGGCAGGGTAGGTGATCAAGGTTGGTTGTGAAACCCACTTGAAATGACAGCAAGTATTTCATGGTGTCAATCCTTAGCCGGAAGAGTAAACCCCTTTCCCAGCGGCTGATAGGTTTTAACAAGTATCTCGATATCGCTGGTATCACATTCTCAATTTCCATATATCTAGCCACTGAGATTTTTTTATTTGCATTCAGTAATGAATCTAGCTTTTTGTATGATGCATACAAGGTCTTCTGAAGGGATTTACTGCTGATAGAGTTAAGGTTTAAGGGGTTTAAAAATACATGTTCCAGGTTCACACTAGCTAGACTTTTGCGAACCGCAGCCAGTCATGGTATGTACATCCCCCTGTCACAATTCAAACAATTGAAAATTATCGCTCTTGTCAACAATGCTGCAGGATTGTTCCAAATTCTCAACCAAAATAGCGTAGGGTGAGCCTTGACATAATATTCTATGTATGGGAGGTTGAGTTCGCTATGGCTTGCGTTCTTAGATGAGGAAATAGGTGCACCCAGGATTTTATGACAACATCTGTTCTCTTCACCCTGGATGCAACCACTGGTCGTGTGCCCCCAGAATTCCGCACCATAGGTTGCGACTAGTATGCATTGAAGTCTGTAGATCTTAAGAGTAGAGGGCACCACCTCAACACTCCTTGGCATGGGAAACCCAAGTATGGTGTTAATAGAGTTGGTAAACTTCCTCCTGCAATGGATCACATGGTCATTCCACAAGCCATTAGACGCAAATACCAAGCCAAGGTATGGGAAAGTGCGAGTGCTCAATATTTGATTTGAATTTAAAACTATCGGTGAATTAAAATACTTTTTAGACCCACACGTCATCAGAATTTTTTTTTTTAAAATTAGTACATAAGTCTAGGGCAGCCATGAAATCTACAAAGCCATTAACCAAAGTGCGCAGGGCTTTAGGAGTGCGTCCCATCAATACTGCGTCATCGGCATATAACAATGTTGGAATTTTGTTACCGTTGATAGATGGGACGTCCTGGGTTAAAGTCACCAGGGACTTACTTAAATCATTAATAAATAAAATGAATAGGAGGGGGCCAAGACACAACCCTGCCTGACCCTCTACCAACTCCAATGGCTTTGGAGAGCTCACCATCCCTGCTAATGCGAACCCTGGCATGTAGGTCTCTGTGCAAATACGCTAAAAAGGAGACCAATGACTCCTCCATTCCATAATCTAAAAGTGTGGACCACAGCCGGGATCTGTTACCAAAGTCGAACGCCAACGTGAGATCCATTAATGCGAGGTATTAGGGTGTTTTCTTGGCTATGTTATATTTGCCAATAATCAGATTGAGGTTACGGCACTGTTCCACAGTGCCCACTTTGCTCCTAAACCCCAGCTGACATTGAGGTAAAACCTGGCGTTCTTCAGCCCACGACTTGATCCTGTTGTATAATACCCTCCCTAAGATTTTCAAGGTGTTATCGATCAGAGAGATCGGCGTGTAGCAACTCGGATTTGACCGGTCCCCCTTCTTAAAAATTGGTACTATAATACTAGAGTACCAGGTTTGGGGTATGGGAGAATGTATTAAATTATTAAAAATATTTAAAAGTAATGGTGCCCAAAAATCGTGGTGACTTTTTATAAGATCGATGGGGAGGCCATCAGGCCCGCAGGCTTTATGTCCCAGGCTCTGAGTAATTGCCTCCTCAACTTCAGATAATTCAATCCATATCCCAGTAGTTGGGGTATACACCTCACAGACTGGACTGGGGTCTGGAGCAGCATAGATCTTACTAAAGTGGTTCTTCCGGGGGGCGTGGCCAAGATGGCGGGCTAAGCAGACGTGCCCTCTGTGAGCTCCCGTAAGCCCGAGCCCTCGGAACTTTAATTAGCGCTGATCTCCCCCCCAACTGCCTGGGGGCTAGCGCAAGAAGCGTGGAGGTTGCGAGGAGTGCTCGGCGGCTCGGTTTGGGACGCCGGGGGACCCGGCAGGCGCCAATACAGGGCTCCGAGGGAGGCTAGGGAAGAGGCCTCTGAGCGCTGGGACGGCCGTGGCCGGGCGTGCCGGAGCGGAGCAGACTCAAAAGCGCACGGACCATCTTGTGGAGGCGGGTGGGCCCTGCCCGGCCCGCTGGTGCCTGGAGGGAGGCGCCGTCTCTCCTGCGACCCGTGCCCGGCGCCTCGGCGGAGTGTGTGCCACACTGGTTCACCGGGCCCAGCTGTGGTTCGGCCGACCCTGCACCTGGAGCGGAAGAGGACGGTGAGCGGGCGGCCGCGAGGCGCGGCCCAGCCGGAGGCAACCATCGGACGCCGCGCGGGGCAGCCCTGACGCTGGTGCTGGCTGGGGTCCCCGTGGTGACGGCGTGGGGCCGCCGTGGGTCCGCAATGCAAGTCCCCGGCTGCAACCGGAAGTAGGCCCTGACCGCGAGGCCTTACGGCGCACAGCGAGACGGCGAGACAGGCTGGAAGGTGCAGGGGAGCCATGGCTGAGCCACCGATGCGATACTGATCCTGCTGACCGGCTATGCCGATCCTGGGGAGGAGGCTGTGACCCCTGAGTGGGCGGGACCCCCGCCGGCCCTAGAGAGTCGGGGCTCGGGGTGTAGCCGAAGGGCACTGAGCACGGGAGTGAACCGGCTGAGA
Source organism: Lissotriton helveticus (assembly GCF_964261635.1). Lineage (NCBI taxonomy): Eukaryota > Metazoa > Chordata > Amphibia > Caudata > Salamandridae > Lissotriton > Lissotriton helveticus. The sequence goes on along the minus strand of NC_136071.1, from coordinate 134,170,711 downwards.
CCAGATTGCTGCGCCTGCGGGCCTGACCCCCCGGGGGCCACCATCACCGGCCGGGGGGCGCCTCTGACTTGCGGTGGGGCGCTCCGGCATCGCGGGTGGGACCCCACATTAGACGCTTGGGCTGCGGGGGTCCTGCCCCACCCCTGGGACCCAGTTGGCTGGGGGACTGCCGCAGTACAGACCTCAAGAGATTGCGAGGTAGGCCGGTGGGCACTCAATGACTGCTTCCCCTGGGCTGGCGCCCTATCTCCGAGGCGGAGGAGAGGAGGGACTTGGTGGTGCTGCCCATTACTGATCTAGATGCCCTGGCCCCGGCACTACACTGACTTTGAGGACTCAGATACGATACCCGGCCTGAAGACTGAGGTGAGCGAGACGCGGTGGGTGTAGCTGCGGGGCTGCACGACCTGGTGGGCGGCGGCGGCCGGCCTGGTGGGTCCGGAGAGCGAAAGGAGGGACGGTGCTTGACTGGCGGCACGACAAAGGACTCGGGAGTGCGCTGTCTCACGCAGAATGGCTGGTAACAAAGGGCCCAAGAAGGGGGACCGCACCTTGCCTAAAATGTTGAACAAGAACACCGCGAGGCAGGATCGTGGGCAGCCATCTTCGAGCCCGCCGGGTGGCTCCCAGGGGGCGAGTGGAGGGGAGCCCCCAGTCACCAGATCCTTCCTGGAATCCCTCTTCAGCTCCCCCCGGGAGGACTTCCAGACGCTGAAGCAAGAGGTGGTCGGGGAGGTGCGAGAAGTGCGGAGGGAAGTCGATGGCCTGGGTGAGAGGGTGGCCACGATGGAGGAGGCCGGACACGCCAGAGACGAGGAGATCTCGCAGCTGCAGCAGGAGGTGGTGCGGCTGCGGTACCAGCAAATCGATCTTCAAGCACATGCCGAAGACCTGGAGAACCGGTCCCGGAGAAACAACATTCGAGTCCGGGGAGTTCCTTCCGGAGCAGAGGAAGAAGACATGGCTGGTTACTTGAGGGACTTGTTCAGAGAGGTCCTGGGGGAGCCGGCCGACTTCCCCATCCGGATAGATAGGGCGCATAGAGTGGGCCTGCGGCGCAGGTCTTCGGCGCCTCCTCCGGATATCCTAGCGTTCCTGCCGAACTACCCTCTGAAGGAAAGGATCCTCCGGGAAGCGAGACTGAAGCCATCCTTGGAGTTCCGAGGTCATCGGGTGGCCCTCTTCCAGGATCTCTCGGCGATCACGTTGCAGAAATGCCGAGCCTTCAAGATCGCGACTGACTTCCTGCGGGAGCACGATATTAGGTACTCGTGGGGCCACCCCTTCTGCATCATCTTACGTTGGAACGGGACCTTGCATCAGTTACGCTCTCTCCAGGACGCCTGTGGAGTGCTGGGAATCACGGCGACGGATGAAGAAACCCCCACTCAGAGTCGCTGGAGCGTCACTAGAGATGGCTGGCGAGAGGTCCCTGGTCGCCGATCCTCTGCTTCTTCTGCACGACCGGACTCTCCCACTATTCGAGCCGAGATGGACAGCGCAGTGCGGGGAGTGGCCCGGGACACGGCGTCTGGAGATGTCGCACTGACGGCCTGAGAAGAACTCCGGGGGGAGATCAACATCGCTTTCACTGTAATGCAGGTTTGAGGGTCCGGGGGGAGGGCGGGTTGCTGAGTAGTGGCTGGACGTCCACTTTTGTACTTCTCCACAGACTTGTCCGTTGAGGACCGTACTGGGACAATGGGGTCTTGGGGACAGTTGGGGAACCAGGGAGGGGGGGGTCGGGGTTGCCGGGGTAGTTCGGGGCGAGGGTTGGCAGTAGTTGGGGTGTTGGGGAAGGCGGGAGGGATCCGGGAGTTGGGATGGAGGGGGAGGGTCGTCCAGTGCACAGTACGATTGTTGGAGGTTCTGGAAGTGGTCACACACCTTAGGTTGCCTGCGTCAGGAGGCTATACGTACACATGCATCTTTATTTTCTGCCTTGCTGCTCGTGGTGCCATGGTGGTCGCCTTTGCGCCCCGCCCTTTGCTGGCGGGTTACTCCTGCTTGCTGCCTTCTTTCTTACTATGCCCCCTACTTCTTTTAAGGTAGTTACCCTGAATGTTAGGGGTCTGAACAATCCGGTCAAACGGCGAGCAGTACTCTCCCTCCTGGAGAACACACATGCGGACATATGCCTCCTACAGGAGACACACCTGTTGCCGCAAGACACACATAGACTGCGCTCCCGTAAGTTGCCTTCACAGTTTTTCTCATCTAGCTCCACCAAGACGGCGGGGGTGGCAATCCTGGTGGCCAGTCACTTCACAGGGGAGGTCCTCCACAAACTTACGGAACAAAAGGGTAGGCTGTTGGCATATCGGTTTAGAATTGGGGGTCATATGTTTACTATTGGATCCCTGTATAGCCCCAATGACCGACAAGAGCGCTTCCTGCGATCAGCAGTCGAGGATATCACCGCCTCACAGGATAGGTATGTCATTATCGGAGGGGATTTTAATATGGTCTTTGATTCGGCTATGGATAGGTCGGCACAGCGCTACCCGCAGGTCGGGGAGTTCTCGGCCGACGGTAAGGAATGGTTGGCGGAGGTGGGGCTCCTTGACATCTGGCGTCACTTGCACCCAACAGACAGAGACTATTCGTATTACTCCCACGCGCACAAAACGTACGCGAGGCTGGACCACTTGTTGGTCACGTCCCCGGTGCAGGCGCTGGTCTCGGGTTCGGACATAGGAGTGCTGTCCCTTTCGGATCACGCTCCGGTCGATGCCACGTTGAGTTTACCCCCGGTGACTCTCCCCCCTCGGACGTGGCGCCTGCGAGACACCTTGCTGCACAGGAAGGTGGTGGTGGATCGTATTGAGGGCGCTTTCCGGGAATACGTGGCGCACAATGATAACACAGATACCGCCAGGGCTACACAGTGGGCAGCTCTGAAGGCGGTCCTTCGGGGGGAATTCCTAGCGATCTCCTCGGCCGAAAACAAAGAGAGACAAGCTAAGAGGGAGGAACTCACCGATAAGGTCCGTGAGCTTGAACAGGTCCATCGCAGAACGGGGGCCCCTAGAATATGGCGACAGCTCAAAGGGGCAAGGAAGGCCCTAGCGGCTCTGGACCTGGACCGAGCGGAATATGCCGCACTCCGGCTACGCCACACCTTCTACACAGGGGGTGACCGCTGTGGCAAGTTGCTGGCCAACAGACTCCGAGTGGCACGCCAGAGTCAGCTGGTGAGGGCGATCACTAGCCCTGCGGGGACCACGGAGACGGAGGACGCCCACATCGCGGCCGTTTTCCGTGGTTTTTATGAGGAACTCTACACTGGAGAACCACTGGGTGAACCGGCTGTAGCCGATTATTTGGACTCGGTCACTTTGCCCTCCCTGGACCCCCTGCAGGCGGAACACCTGGACAGGGATATCAGGATAGAAGAGGTGATCTCTGCCATCGCTCGGCTTAAGCATGGCAAAGCGCCGGGCCCGGATGGGTACACCGCGCTTTTCTACAAAACGTTTTGCACGTCGCTGGCCCCTATTCTTACCCGGCTTTTCAACTCGTTTGCCGCGACGGGGGCTATGCCGCCTGACCTTTTGCGTGCTTCTATCTCAGTGATCCCCAAACCAGAGAAGGACCCGACGCACTGTGGATCATATAGGCCGATATCTCTTCTGAATGTTGATCTGAAATTATATACGGGGATCCTGGCCGCTCGTTTGGCCCCGCACTTTTCTGGTCTTATAGACCCTGACCAGGCCGGTTTCGTCCCTGGGAGACAGATGGTTGACAACACAAAACGGATTGTCCACCTGCTCGAAAAAGCCTCCCAGATTCCGGGGGAACGAATGATGTTAGCAGTGGACGCGGAGAAGGCGTTCGATCGGGTGCACTGGCCTTACCTGGAACAAGTGCTAGTGAAGGCGGGCATAGGGGACAAATTCCGCACCATGGTCCTCAAATGCTACAGACGCCCAACTGCTGTGGTACGGGTGAATGGGTATGCCTCTCGGGATTTTAACATTGAAAGGGGCACCAGGCAGGGGTGTGCGCTCTCGCCCCTGCTCTTTGCTCTTTATATGGAGCCGTTCGCCCAACGGATACGAAACAACCCGGCAGTGTCCGGTATACGGATGGGAGGTTTTACACACGCTATAAGCCTCTACGCTGACGATGTCATCCTGTCGCTGGACGAGCCCCGGACAGCTCTGCCGGCCTGCGTCGAGGAGCTGGCCTCCTTTGGCGCGGTCGCGGGGTTCAAACTGAATATGGGGAAGTCAGTGGCTCTGGATGTCTCTCTAGACCCGTCCACCAGAATGGACTTGCAGAACCAATTCCCTATGATTTGGTCGTCAGACGCTATACCCTATCTGGGGATCCAGATAGCGCCCACTTTACCGGCCATGGTGTCGGCCAATTACACGGCACTTGGTGTTAAAATGAAGGAGGAGCTGCGTCGTTGGAACCGCGGCATTCTTTCCTGGTTAGGCAGGATAGCTGCGGTTAAAATGACAATTCTCCCGCAGGTGCTATATTTGTTTCGGGCCTTGCCGCTCCACCCACCGGTGGGGTGGATCCAGCAGCTACAAGCGGATGTATCACGCTTTATTTGGCAGGGTAAAAAACCCAGAATGCGCAGGGCCCTCTCATTATTGGCCTCTGAGGCCAGAGGGCTAGGGGTCCCCGACTTCCGTAGGTATTTCCGGGTGGCGCAGTTACGCTATCTCGTAGAATGGAGTAGGTGGGAGTCCGATAAGCACTGGCTCTTCCAGGACCAGGCAGTGGCGGGGCGGCCCTTGCAGGAAGTCCCGTTTTTGCGCCGATTCATCGGCCCAAAAATCTGTACGCCTCCTTTGTTACGCGGGTGCTGCTGCGGGTCTGGAATGCTACTGCCACTACGTGCGGACTCACCTCTTTCCCGTCGCCGCTCACGCCGCTGGTGGATAACCCAGATTTTACCCCGGGTATGGAACGGGGAGCTTTCGCACGTTGGAGACAAGCGGGGTGTAGAGCCCTATGCCATATGTACGACCAGGAAGGAGTGATCCCCTTCGTGCAGTTCCGACAGGAGTTTTCACTTCCTGAGACTGAGAGGCACCGCTATATGCAGGCCCGCCACTGGGCTCTCCAGCCACAGGTGAGGGAGACTGCAGATAGGCGCTTTCTACCTTATGAACAATGGCTGCTTACACGTACTTCAGATTCGAAACTGATTACAGACCGCTATAAGTTACTGCAACCCCCATCTACACATTTCTATAACCCGGGGAGAGAGAGGTGGGAAAGGGAACTGGGGAGGTCATTGAGCCCTAGGGAATGGGAGAACATATCCTATAGAGCAAGGCATTCAGCGTACCATATGGGCCTTACTGACACACTAACTAAAGTCGCCACTTATTGGTACTACACACCGGAACGGGTGCACGAATTTGACCGCAGCAAGGAGGACACATGTTGGAGGGGGTGTGGGCACCGGGGCACACTCACGCACATTTTATGGGATTGCCCACTCCTGGACACATACTGGAAGGAAGTGCTGGATGACATTGATACACATTTTGGCATTGAATTACCGCGCTTCCCTGCCTACACCTTACTAGGGCTCCCGAATGGTCTAATGTACCCACTCAGATCTCGCAGGGGTAGGCAGATTGCCATCGCGCTGGGCTCTGCGGTCCAAAATATCTTGATACATTGGCGCACAGCCACGATACCCTCAGTCACGGGCTGGCTCCATAGAATGTGGCACGTTTTGGGCTTGGAGAAATTGTCGCTGATGGTGGCAGGAGATATAACGCAATTTTCAGAACTGTGGCAGCCATTTCACTCCCTGTTGTTGATGGAATTTACAGAAATTACCTGTCCCAAATACCTCTGCTTAATGCGGCTTACGAGCCCTGTAGCACAAGCCCAGTGATTTAGTGGAAGACACCCTTCCCCTGCAGGCGGGGATCTTCCTGTTGGCCTGGAATGTTGTCGGTGCACTGGACGTAGAGGGCGGGGGGAGGGGAGTTGGGATCCAGGAGTTGGGTTGTTGGGGTTCAGGGGGGGAGTTTGACATGGGAATGTTATCTCATACTGTGGCATGGCGCTCCAGGTATAGCCGAAGGGGACTGATACAAAACATTGCATTTAACAGTTTTAGCTGGGATCGGGGCTTCCCACCCACACAGAATGTCCCATGTTGATGCTCATTGGTTTTTGTATGAGGTACTGAATAAAATACTTTAAACATAAAGTGGTTCTTCCAGGACTCGCTGGATATATTACAGCTAATAGGCGACATTCCCAGGGATCTCATGCCTTTAACTGCCTGCCAAAAATTCTTGCCATTTTTTAAGGTATTTGCCCGAACAAGATTATCCCAGTGGTGTTTAATGATCTCTTCTTTTCTGATTTTGGTAACTCTCTTATAACTTATCCTAAGCGATGTAACAAGAGAGCTGTCCCTAGGTTTGCTAGCAAGGGCCCCCCGCAGGGCTCTGTTAGCTGCAAAGCAATCAGCGTTAAACCATCCAGGGTCTAAGTTAGTTTTCTTGTTGGGCTTAGACAGTAGGGATTTAATGCCAGTGCAAAGCTGTATAAAAGCACCAACCACCTCCCGATTGCACTCTCTGAATGTCAAGCAGGTGTCAATCAGATCAGGATAAGATCTTACCATCCTTTCAAATACTGCTCTATTATCTATGCCACGCCACACCAGTCGGAGATTATCGGTAGTGGGTGTTAAAACACTAGCACCGTGGGCATGGTCATAAATTGGTCTGTCTGTAAAACTTAGGGTCATGTTTATTGGGTTATGATCCCCCTGGAATGTGGGGATTACCTGTACCTTTGTCACATAATCTTCTAAACAAGCAGTTATAAAAATATAATCAATGGTAGGGGCTGAACCCCTTCCTCTATAGGTGGGTTCAATATAACCATCCCTAGAGGGCACTCCTGCGATCTCCATAGCATTTAAAAAGTTGTTAGAACTTAGGGGATTCACTAGCTGGTCACCTCTCTGACTCAACAGACCCATGCTAGTAGATTGAGTGGCTGGGTAAATACCCTTTGGGATTTTAACATTGAAGTCACCACCTAAGCATATACTTTTGACTTTCATATCGTGATTAGCGATTTGTAAATTAGAAATAAACTCAAACAATTCGATAAAGTTCATGTTAGGAATGGATTTAAAATCATCATTAGAAAAATTAAACAAATAAAGTGAAGCCCCGTGTGTAAATAGTAGCCTGAAACGTATTGCTGTTGGTATGCAGTGCTCTAGCACGACCACCTGCCCTAATATTAATCCATGTTGAGAGGCCGCAGGCAGGCCTGCCTAGTTTAGGGATGGGGGGTAGGACGTTAAAACATTCGAAGCCCTCCATAAACACCTCCCGAGTTGCCCAAGTCTCTTGGCTGTTAATTAATTCCTGCCAATCCGGTAAATGTAATTTAGATGCTAAACCTGCAACGTTCCAACTCAATATTTTAAGTGACGGGTCTGCTGTCCTTATGGTCAGGATATCGGGTTTGCGGGGCTGGGGACAAGTTCTGAGGGATACTACTTCCGCTACCTCAGTTAATACTTGAGTCGTCAGTGGGAGGGGCAGTCAATCCTGACAATCCAAATCGATATTTGTTTCAGCGCATAGTCAAAGGTTTTAACTCTGATAGAATGGCATTAATTAGGGTATCAGTAAACATTGGTTATCAGCAAGAGACCCCCTAAATCGAACATGCATTCTATAAACCTGCCTGTTACATTACCAGTATGTTATGCTTAGGCTAGCTGCATTTTAGTTGCAACCTAAAAAGACCGATAGGAACCTACTTTTTGAACATTTTCCAGTTCTGTTTTAACCGAAATGTACTGATTTTGCATTGCCTGCAGTTGCAATTCTTTGACACCTTAGGGTGCCAAGGCATTGCAAGTGCAGTCATCACTTGTGAATCCCCCAGCACTGTGCATTTAAATAGTTCAGCTACTTGTTTTTAATGTTAAAAACTAAACAACATTCAAGACCCAGTTTTTAAAATATTAACTTACAGGGTTGCTTGGTTTAAAAGTAAGAGAGGTCTGCAGAGAGGTGAGTCTTTGAAAGGACAGCAGAAGTACAGAGTGTACTGGGATGGGATGACCAGCAGGAGCTTCATTTAAGGGAACCCTCTGCTCCATCCTTTGCCTGGATTAGGGCTCCAATAGGGCTCCAATATGATTCAGGACTATAAATATTATAGTTAAACGTCTATGGAAAGTGCAGTCGTGTTACCACTTTTAGGGTGTTAGGATTTAGCACAGCTGGACACTACTCTCTATTTAACTTCAAGTATCTGCTCCCTGCTAACACAGGACTTGGGATTGACCGTCAAGGAGCCATTGGATGATGGGCTGTGAATTGAAATAAATTAGTTTCCTACAGCCCCTGACTGGGAAAAGCTCCTCTTAGAGGCTGTGTCAGAAAAAAGGTAATGCTCTCTGTGGCCTTTTCTCTACTTTAAACGTGAGCTCTGCATGTGGCCCTTTAACTAATCTATTGACTGTGAGAGCGGACAAAAAACACAAAAAGTACAAGGTTCAAATCTCTCCTTCCCCCACTTGACCCACAAATTGTTTGACCCTAACCAAATAACTATATGTTATTGTACCACATACCTTAGCTTGCTTAGCTGTTATACGAGCATGTACCTTAGAAAAATGTAATTGTTTAAAGAAACTGCTAAATGCTAACATTAAACCCCAACGTAAAATAATTACAGTGTCCACAGTGTCCATGGGATCTTTCTCTTTTTGTGGCTAACTTCTTTTCAAATCTGGTAGTAGAGCTCGGGAAGTACAATAATATGCCATCTTGGATGTTGGCACCAACCAAGTCTAAAATCGAATATTGAGCTTTTTGTAGCCTGGTAGCCAAAACGGAATCTTCAGAATTCAAGAGATATGACCGCTCTCCTGAGAACTACAGCAGTGCACTGAGATTAAAAACATGAAAAAATACAGGCATTTACCATTCAATAGTTTCCCATGAATGGAATCTACTGGAAATACTGGAAATACTGCTATTTAATAATAATCAAGGTTATTCATTTGTAAGCAGTAGAATAGTTATGTGGATCAGACTTTGTGACTTTGGAATCCTCCTATGCTGTGACACAGGAATGTCTTCCACTGAGGTTCACCTGCCCACCTTGCCTCAGTTTCTGGAACAGCTGTTGTGACCCACCCATGAGTATTAATGTGTGTGCCTCATAGCTTAGAACAACATCAAGGCCTAGCCTCTCCAATGTGGCATTTCTAAGAAATTAGGCCACATGGAGAAACTCAGAGTAGCTGTGAGGGAGAACGAGATGAACCCTATCAATGCTCTGCAATAAAGGGACGTTTTTTTGTAAATAGAAGGAAAAACAGTCTTCAGCAATGTTTTTTGGTGCCTAAAAATATAAACACTGGAACTCACTGATTTCCAGACTTTGTGAAAACACTGGAAAATACCCACTGTAATTTGCTGGGAATAAACACTGACAAAAGGACACCCTAACTTTGTTATGTTATGAGTATTTGTAGATCATGTTATCACCTGTGAGGGTATTCTGATGCTGGAGCTTAGTCTGCCTGGGGAAAGGGTTATTTGAAGAGTCAAATCTTCAGCCTCATACGGAACTCAAGAAGCAAGGAGGAGGATCTGAAGTGAGGCAGTAGGTTGTTCCATGCTTTAAGAGCAATATAAGAGAAGGCCCAACCTCCAGAGCTGTTTCTGTGTATGAGTGAGATGTGGGAGAGTAGGAGATCAGCCGAGGAGAGGTGTCGGCGTAGTTGGTAGAAGGTGAGGTGACTATTCAGGTAAGCAGGCCAAGGTTGTGGAGTGCCTTCAATGTATGTATAAGGAGTTTGAAGTGAGAGCGTTTGTGTATAGCAAGCCAGTGATGCTCCCTGAGGTGTGGTGTGATGTGGGTTCTGAGTAGGAGGTTGAGTATCAGTCTTGCTGCTGAATTTTTGGTGGCTTGCAGCCTTCTGGTTAGTTTGGATATTCTGGTATAGAGGCAGTTTCCACAGTCTAGTTTGCTAGTGACAAGGAATTGGGTGACGGTTTTCCTGGTGTGGTCTGAGGTCCACTTGAAGATCTTCATTAACTTCTTCAGGGTGTGGAAGCACAATGCTGTGATGAAATTGACTTGAATCTTCATGTCCAGTTTGTGGTCCATGATGATCCTGAGATTCGTGGCCTGGGTGCTAGGTGAGGCTGTAGATGCCAGTTTGGTGGGCCACCAGTTGGAGTTCCAAGGTGAGTTGCTGTTGCCGAAGATCACTTCTTCTGTCTTGTCAAAGTCGAGCTGCAGACAGTTGAACTTCAACCATTCAACAACTTTTGACATGAAGGTGGTGAACTTGAACCTTATGTTGTGGGTCCTGTCTGAGAGGAAGATGAACAGTTGCATGTCATCAGTGTAGTAGATGTTGATATTGTGTGCATGGATGATGTTGGCTAGCGACATTATGTATGAGTTGAAAAGTGTGGGGTTGAGAGAAGAGACTTGCAGTAAAGTACAGCAACTATGCCCAGATGTCTTCAGAATGCAACCATTAGTTAGTGCAGATGAGTGGAAATCGTACTGTTCTACTGTTATAGTCAAGTGACTGGTTACAATGGCAGTCTATAAGGAGCCTGGCGGTCTTCTATATTTGCATAACTGTATTTGAAATCTGAGAGGGCAGCTGATTTAGAGTCTGGCAGGTCAGTGAAAGGTATGACTTCTGTTCCTCTGGAGGGAGTTTGCCCAGCACATGTAAAAGAGCTTCGCCAAGCAGGATTGGATCTCTGTACTTTCAGTGGAGCCACTGCAGCTCCGTAGAAGGCACTAGAGCTTTGCTGCGTAGGTGCAATGTTTGATAGGCAAATTGTAGATAGAAAAACAGATGCTGTTTCTGAATGAGATAAAATGAGAGAATCAATCACTTCAAGGAGGACATCAAGCTGCATTACAGTCACTGATGACAAGGCTTTGGAGGCTTGGCTTGTGCAAGAGAATGCTCTATTTGGTGATAGAAGCAGGAAATTAGCATTTAAGAGTGCACTGGGAACTGGAGGCTGGGACTGCAGATGGGTAAATTACAATGAAGATTGAAGATTGTGTCTGCACCTTAGTTGCTTCATGCTTTTCTATGGAATCAGGGCATACACATTCAAGAGCTTTGCCTAACTATGATGTCAGTTGGACGAGCATCCGACCGACATCGTAGTGGAAACGGACCTCCAGACAAGAAGTCGGCGGTTCTGCTTTCACAATTCGGATGCTTGTGCTGTGGGTTGCAGCACCAGCCTCAATAGAAAATATACACTTTTAAAACACCACAGCACTGTGTGGCAGGCACCATGCAGTGCCTGCCACACAGTGCAGGGAGTGCCTCCCAGGCCTCATAGTGGAGGCCGTAGGGGGGATGGGGGCCTGGCTAGAGGCCCAAAAAGTCCCTTTCTGGCAGCCTTTCCATTTTTCTTTTAATATATTTTTATTAGTTTCAAAACAAATAGATTCAGACATAATCAGAATACAAGATGTAACAGGTGCTCATCTGTCAGCAACATACTCTGGTCGCTTCCAAGTACAAATTTCATAGTCGTACCCAACAATTTCTGTATACTGCTCCCCAAGATAAGAGCACCAAGTGGCATCCAGAATGCTGGAAAATAAACATACTAGGAACGAATGAGAAACATATGAGTGATACCTGGGCCGCACACTGCAAGAAAACAAAGCAAACCGAACATCCCCACCTTCTTACCCCTCCCCCTTCGGCGTGTCACACAAAGCAAAAGTGCATGAGAAAAGCAGGGTATAGCTCAACGGTGCACAATACAGATATCATACAGTGTATACCAGGAAGTTCTACAGCGACAAGAAGAGTTGATTCTGGCAGTCGTTCCATGTCAGAAAGGCTGACATGGAAAGGCTGAGGTAAAGGGACATCATAAATCCCGATGGAGGTGCAGTTTGGGGAATATCAGTCCCTGCGATACTCCAACGGGCTCTTTGAGAAGGGTTTTTAAAGCATACATTAATTGATGTTAATTGGGTAGTATGTTAACTGTGACATGTTTTCACTGTCAATTCTTTGTTTATATATTTAATTATTTCTAAATATTTTAGTGAAATTGACTTCAGATAGTGGGGATTAATTGGTTCACAGTGTTTGAATGTATATTAATTCATAATACATATTATTATATTAATTATTTACATTTTATAATTCTTATTTACTTAGATATTTAATTTTTTGGATGTGGGGTTTATTGTTGTAGAAGTAGTTGTTTTTTAAAATACATATTAATATTTCATTGATTTTTCATGTTTTAATTATGTTAATTATTATTTTTGTCTTGTTTAGTTATATATTAGTTAATTCGTACATTTGCTTGTCCTCTTAATATTGGGTTGAGAGGTTTACCGGGTGTATAGTGTTTTTTAAATGGTTACTCATTAATTATAAAAAGAAGACTATATGACGTTACATCGCATGCTAGCACAACGCATGCCATTCCACTGCAGTTGTAACAACGCAAGTGCTGTTACAACGTGTTACCATTACAACGCACACATTTACATTGCATATGCCTTAACCACGCATGCCATTACAACGCAAAGGCATGCGTGGTAAAGGCCTATACTTGGAAGATTAAGGTAAGTAATGGTATATATATATATATATATATATATATATTACCTACTGGCGGTCGCCAGTAGGTATATATAGTTAGGATTTTTTCTCTATGGGATTTTTGAAAATTCTATGTCTAATAACTTTGGCGTTTGTGGACGGAATTGGCTGAAATTTTCAGGAAAATGAAACATTTTGTTTCTGAGCAGCCCCTGAAAATTTTGGGGGGGTTCGTCAAGGGGGGGCCGAGAAAAAAGGGGGGTCCCAAAATGTGTTTTTAACATTGAGTTTTCCATAGGGCGGTTGGCCTCACTTTTAGCCCGAACGGCTGAATGGATTTGCACGAAACTTGGCAAAATAGTAGGGACTGGTAGCCCGATGTGCCTTTTGTAGGTCTCAATATATGTGCTCCAGTGGATTTTGAGAAATTAACGTTTAAAAAAAGATATATATCTGTAACAGCGGACCGGGCAGCGCTCCGGTTCGCGGACTTTTCGCGCAACGGAGCTTTGTGAAGCGAAGCTGATTGGTTCTCCGGAGTCTGTCAACATTCCAAACAGTCCGTAGCGGCCGCCATCTTGTCTCTCGGTAGGATTGAGAGACAAGAGGAGGCCAAAACAAAGGGGGAAATAACCATAAGGGGGCATAGTAGATCCTCCCTGACCCCCTAGGTTTAATGTGGAGGTTTTAAAAGGGCCCCGCGGGGCAAACATTTTTTTATTTTTTTTTTGTTTTTTTTGCGTGGGTAGCGCCCGGTCCGCGAACCTTAAGCGTTACGGGAGTCTGTCAACATTCCAAACAGTCCGTAGCGGCCGCCATCTTGTCTCTCTGTAGGATTGAGAGACAAGAGGAGGCCAAAACAAAGGGGGAAATAACCATAAGGGGGCATAGTAGATCCTCCCTGACCCCCTAGGTTTAATGTGGAGGTTTTAAAAGGGCCCCGCGGGGCAAAAAAAAATAATGTTTTTTTGTTTTTTTTGCGTGGGTAGCGCCCGGTCCGCGAACCTTAAGCGTTACGGGAGTCTGTCAACATTCCAAACAGTCCGTAGCGGCCGCCATCTTGTCTCTCGGTAGGATTGAGAGACAAGAGGAGGCCAAAACAAAGGGGGAAATAACCATAAGGGGGCATAGTAGATCCTCCCTGACCCCCTAGGTTTAATGTGGAGGTTTTAAAAGGGCCCCGCGGGGCAAAAAAAAATAATTGTATTTTTTTTTTTTTTGCGTGGGTAGCGCCCGGTCCGCGAACCTTAAGCGTTACGGGAGTCCACCATTTTGTGTTTCAGTCGAATTAAGATACAAAATGGAGGGCAAATAATGTTCAGAATGGGTAGAAGGGGGCACGGTAGACTTATCTTGACCCCCTAGGTTTTGTGAGGATGGCTGAGGAGGCTTATATGTGCGAAAAAAAACATTTTTAAAAAAAATTTCGCGAGGTTAGCTCCCGGTTCGCGTACCGGGTAGCGCCCCGGGGAGCGTACTTTGTTGAAAATTAGTGAAAAAAGTTAGAGTAAAATAATAATTGTGAGTGATCAGATGTAGGGTAGCTCTGAGAAGAGCTTTTGGGTTTATGGTACATTTAGGTACTTATAAGTAGGTACCAATGCACATTCTTAAATTCAGAATGAAAATTCTGTTGCCCTCATCTGAGAAGTGAACTCCATCTCCTCTGTAGATATCTTGCATGTAGTAACGTAAGTTATTGTTGTACAGGGAGCCCATTCCATGGTCTCTCATGTAAGCTGAAACAGATTTGTTTACATGCTTCCTCGACTTCTCAATTTGTGGACAAAATTGGTTTGACCACCTCCATTTCTGTCTTTGGCATATATTTGAATATACCAAGGCAGTCTGAGGAAAAAGTGCCATCAATTGCTCAAAGGTGTCCTTTAAAAGCATTTCCAGACCTACCCCAGTCAAAGTGCCCAAATCATTACCTCCACAGTGCACAATTAACAGGTCAGGTTTGGGCAAATGCATAAAGGTTTTCACGAATGGTATCAATTGGTGACATTTTAATCCTCTGTGGCCAAAACACTTAATTTCCACATCTTGTAAATTGAGGTTAGGTAATTTTCTGTTCTCAGCATACCTGTGAGCCCAGTGGATATAACTATGTCCAACAATCCAGACAGAAAACATGGTGAGAGAAGGTTCTGCTGCAGTCAGATGAAGTGTGGCAATGAAATGGCAGTTGAAAAAATGAGAGTTTAAAATGAAAAAAACTGTGGAGTTTCTGTGTTAATGAAGCAGTAACAGTGATTGGTGGATTTTGATTGCTGAAAACAGAAAGTTAGGGTGCATGGGTGAGTTCTTTGAAAGATGTATTTTGAATGGTCAATAAATAATCATTAAATGAAAGATTGCAGTGGATACGCAGGTGCACTGAGAGTTCAGAGTTCAATTGCAACATTGTTGTGTGAACTTGCAAACACCAGAGGTCTTGCAAGAGGTGGTTGCTATGCAGAAAAGGCATGAAATGGCAGAGGGGGGAAGGGTTTTCATTTGAAAAAAAGTGAGGGAAGAGTTTTGATTGGGTGACATGAGAGATATGTGTGAAGAATTACAGCATTTCTGTGCTTTTGATAGCTGCAGACTCTGGAGTGCATACCTTTTGCTCTGCTAAAGACAAATTGGTGTGTTTCTGAGACTGTTTTCAAACTCAAAGTATTTGCTAAGGTGAGAAAATATTTCTTTAATTTAGATAGAGAATAGTGTGCTTTAAGGAGAAAATTATGAAGAAAGTTGTGTTTTTCAAATGTTGCTTTGTCTCAAGTGTTTTACAAATAGATTTTGTTTCTTTGAGAAAATGTAATTGGAGAAAATGTGAAGTATTAGTACTGACAGGGTGTTTTTCTGCATAGGAGCTGTGGAGTCTTTTCAAATTATGACTTGAGAATCGTTTTTGAGGAAGATGAATGGTTATAATATTTCTGAGAAGGACATAATGGTGTATGCTTCTTTATAATGCAATTGAATGTCTCTGATGTTATTTTTCCCATTTTAATGTAAGACCTTTCTCTGTGGCGCAAATTGCTTGTAAATATGCTCCCACCTGTGCATGGTAAATTTAGATTTTGAATGTTTGTGTTACATAGCCATGTTAAAAGTGATACAAACATGCTGCAAAGGCAATCAAAAAACGCTTTTATGTGTCTTAAGGACATTTAAAGTAATTTTCCCATGTGCAGTGTTTTGAAATTATGATTTGAAAATCGTTTTTGGGGAAAAGGAATTGTTTTTAAAATTAATAACAAGGACATAATGGTGTATGCTTTTTTATAAGGCAATTGACTGTCTCTGATGTTATTTTTCCCATTTTAATGTAAGACCTTTCTCTGTGGCGCAAATTGCTTGTAAATATGCTCCCACCTGTGCATGGCAAATTTAGATTTTGAATGTTTGTGTTACATAGCCATGTTAAAAGTGATACAAACATGCTGCAAAGGCAATCAAAAAACGCTTTTATGTGTCTTAAGGACATTTAAAGTAATTTTCCCATGTGCAGTGTTTTGAAATTATGATTTGAAAATCGTTTTTGGGGAAAAGGAATTGTTTTTAAAATTAATAACAAGGACATAATGGTGTATGCTTTTTTATAAGGCAATTGACTGTCTCTGATGTTATTTTTCCCATTTTAATGTAAGACCTTTCTCTGTGGCGCAAATTGCTTGTAAATATGCTCCCACCTGTGCATGGCAAATTTAGATTTTGAATGTTTGTGTTAAATAGCCATGTTAAAAGTGACCCAACCATGCTGGAAAGGCAATCAAAAAACACTTTCATGTGTCTTAAGGACATTTTAAGTCATTTCCTCATGTGCAGTGTTTTCAAATTATGATTTGAAAATCGTTTTTGGGGAAAAGGAATGGTTTGTAAATTTATGACAAGGATATAATGGTGTATGCTTCTTTATAAGGCATTTCTGTGTCTCTGATGTCATTTTTCCCATATTATATTAAAAGACCTTTCTCCGTGGGCTACATTCATTGTAAATATGGTCACACTTGTGCATGTTAATTTTGTTTTTTACTGTTTGAGTTACATAACCATGTTAAAAGTGACCCAAAAAAATTGCAAAGGCTTTCAAAAAACACTTTCATGTGTCTTAAGAACATTTTAAGTAATTTCCCTGTGGGCAGTGTTTTCAAATTATGAATTGAAAATCGTTTTTGAGGTAATGGAATGTTGTTAAAATTTATGTGCGCCATATGCCCCCAAATTTCTTTTTCAGGGGTGCAGCAGGGTGTTCTTGAGACACACATGCACCCTTGGAAAAATTCCTAATTTGCGATGAGCTAATTGCTAATCGCAAATTGCACCTTCATTCCTATGAGCCTCCTAGCCCATGGAAATGAATGGGTAATTTGCAATTAGCAATTTGCTCATTGCAAATTAGGAATGGTAAAGAATTGCTATTTATTCCTTAAAATTTGCTATTTTGGAAATGCAAAATAGTTATATGATACATATGCCGGTTGATGTCTAACAAGATAAGAAGCTTAGGGATACATTTATGATGACTGGCGCAATGAAGTGGACATTACTTACTTCATTGGTAGAGCTTTACATGTATTATGTCCTCTGTATTCTTCATCAAGCGTAACTTTAATCTGCAATCCTGAGTAGGCCTCACCTTAAACAAACCTCTGGATAGGCCACACCTTATCGTCATCATGAATTAATCATTTAAAATGCTAGGGACAGATTTATGATAGGTGTATGCCTCTTTTGCGCCACTTACAAAACACTGTCCACGGGGAAATGACTTAAAATGTGCTTAAGACACATGAATGTGTTTTTTTAAAGCGTTTGCAATTTTTTTGGGTCACTTTTAACATGGCTATGTGACTCAAACAGTCAAAATCTAAATTCACCATGCACAGGTGGGAGCATATTTACAAGGAATGTGCTCCATGGGGAAAGGTCTTATAATGTAATATGGGAAAAATGACATCAGAGACAGTGAAATGCCTTATAGAGAAGCATACACCATTATGTCCTTGTCATAAATTTGCAAACCATTCCTTTTCCCCAAAAACGATTTTCAAATCATAATTGCAAAACACTGCACATGTGGAAATGACTTAAAATGTCCTTAATTCAAAATTTGCTATTCCTTATTTTGCGATTGCACTGAAGGATTTGCAAATTTTGCGATTTCTTAAATGCAATGTATCAAACAAAAAATATGTAAAAAATGACATTAAGGATTTGGAAACTACCACCAACTTCTAGTTTGTGGTAATTTGCGAATTCTTTTCAAAAAGAATTTTTTAAAAAAAAACAAAAGGTGCCACATGACGCCAATACATGCCCTTAGGGCATGTATGTGCGCCATATGCCCCCAAATTTCTTTTTCAGGGGTGCAGCAGGGTGTTCTTGAGACACCCATGCACCCTTGGAAAAATTCCTAATTTGCGATGAGCTAATTGCTAATCGCAAATTGCACCTTCATTCCTATGAGCCTCCTAGCCCATGGAAATGAATGGGTAATTTGCAATTAGCAATTTGCTCATTGCAAATTAGGAATGGTAAAGAATTGCTATTTATTCCTTAAAATTCGCTATTTAGGAAATGCAAAATAGTTTGATGGTACATATGGCGGTTCATCTGTAACAAGATAAGAAGCTTAGGGATAGATTTATGATGACTGGCGCATCACCAGGTATGTGCCAGTCATCTTGCGCCGCTGTTCCGCCACCCATGGTGTGCTGCATTTACAATGCGGCGCAGCATGGGGCAAAAATGGCACAGATGCGTGACGTATCTGTGCTGTAAAGGTGGCGCATTGCTGGAATTGTATCGCAAGTGCGATGCAGCTCAAGCAAGGCTCAGGGGTGCCCCATCTCCACAATGTTGCGTCAAGACCTATGCCTGCTTAAAGCAGGCGCAGGGTTTTGACGCAGCTTTCTCCTATCTGATTGTAAATACGGCACACCATGGGTGGCAGAGCAGTGGTGCACGTTAACTGGTGCATGCCTGGGGATGTGCCATTTAACATAAATCTGCCCCTTTACATTTAAGTATGTGCAGGGGACACAGAGTTGGTGAGGCTTATCCAAGGTTAAGAAGAGATGAGTCCTGTTCACTGAAAAATTAGACATAGGCTTCACCTGCTCAGCATCGCTGGACATGGCTAAATAATAGCTGCAAAATGTTACTCTTGTTAAACAATTTTACTATTATAATCTCTGAGATTTGTTTCTTACTCTGCAACATCTCATTGTTGTTATCTTTCTTTAAAGATAAAGACAACATCAACATGAGCGACAATCTGCAATCAGTTGATTTTGACCTCATCATTGAACTTGTAATTGAAACATCAGTGGATGTTGATCCCTTGGATGATTTAAATCCTGAGGATGAAGAAGAGCGTGATGAGGATGCAGATTTGTCCGAATTATATGAGATAGGGTGGGAAGCTGACCTGCTTGAGCCTATGGAACTATAAACATTTATTTTTAAAATTTATAATAAATAAAAAGTAAAAGTGTAAACCGTTTAATTTAAAAATAAAGACACCTTCAAAAACAGGTTATGTGTAGTGTCTTCAATAAAATATTAAAATATGCTCATAAAATTAGATCAGATTCACATATAAAATAGCACAGGTAACATGAATATAAATTCCATTTCTTTTCTGCTATTTCTGTATTGTAAATTTGCCAAGGACTAAAAAATCTTCTATTTAAAATGTCAAGTAGTGTGTTAAGTTTTTGATCACTGTTATTGATTTACTGTTTGGTAATAGTGGTTAATAACATTTTTAAATATATTTTACCACAGATTCAACTGCAGATCATTTCAACATTTCACCATGCCAACGAAAGAAAGAGAGAGAAAGGCTGCAAAACGTCAAAGACAGCAGGCCAATCAAAAGAAGCAGCAGTCCTCTAACAAAAAGATTTGTCAAGTCACGAAGAAAGCACCGGGTAAGAGTACAAAAACATTCATAAGAAATATGTGTAGTAAAAAAAATATTACTACAGAAAATGTTTCAGTCCATAAAAAGAGAAGGAATTCAAATGGAAAGGAAAGGCCAATCAAAAATGTTACTGCTAGAGCAAGAGATAACTCTGTGCATGATAGTAGAAGGAAACAACAGTTTAGGGACATTCGTAAACGAATGTTCCGCAACAGGATAATTGGCAATTTGTTAAAAAATATTAAGAAAGGTCAACAGAAAGTGGTTTTTTATGAGAGAAAAAAAAAAGTTGAGAAAGTTATTGATCAGGCATTTGAAATTAAACGTAAGTTATTTATTTTGATAATCAATAGAATTAGGAAGCTAAAGAAGGCAATTTATGATTTCAAAAGAAATAGTAGATGGAAGAGAATAGTTAATCGTAGTAATTTTTGTGAAGTTTTTTCTGGAGAATGGATGCATAGTTCAAGCTCTGAGGCATTTTTTAATGAGGAGAGTTATTTCCAGGATAATGATTTGGTGCATGCAGTTGACACCAGTGGTCGTGCTTATGAAGTGAAAGATGGTTGTCCAGTTGAAAAAGAAAAACTTGTGACAACAGAGGCAGAAGAGGTGTTAGGTAATGAGGTTTTAGGAAGACGTGCTAAGGGTCCTGTGTACACCTGGAAGTGTAGTAGTATTTGTAGTGTGCGACAGGATTCCATCAATTTGCTTTGTGATTTTGTACGGTCATTTAATAAGAAAAGTTTGAAGCAGAAAATGATGTTGTTGCAAGAATTAGATCCTTGCAGAGTGAGAGAAGTGACAGGTTTGCATGGTCATTCACTGGCTTGTCTTTCCAGGAGAGTATGCCAGAGTGTTTTTCATCATTTCAGGATGCTAGCAGTGCATCATAATAAAGTGAGGAAATTAGTTAGAATGTTGTATTATTCTAAGAGTCCAGCAATTATGCTTAAACAATTATGCGCTGCTCTTTTGCATGGTTCTGAAATAGATGTGAAGAATATATGTGAAGAAATTGAGTTTTGTTACTTTGGAAGTAAAGAGGAGAATGTTGAAATTGACCAAGAAGAAGCGGGTAATGTGGAAGATAGTGTACAGGTTTCCAGTACAGATAATTTCCAGAGGGAAATTGCGACGTTTCAGGTCAAATCAAGTGAGAGGCCAAATTTCACTTGTGTGTGTTGTCGACGCACTTATTATAAGAATCAGACTAAGTTAGTGGATTTATATGCAAAAAGTGAAAGGGAAAATAATAGTGAATGGAAGGATTTCACAACATACTTGATGGTAGAAAATTGTTTTGATTTGGGATTGGATCAACGTGTGTGTACTTATTGTTGTAACAAATTAAATCAAAACCAGATGCCTGCTAGAGCAGTTCATAATAATCTGGAATTGATTGAGATTCCTTCTGAATTGAAGGATTTAAATACTTATGAATCTATTTTGATTCAAAGTATCCATCCCTTTCAGGCTATTGTAAGAATGGAGCCAAAGACAGGGAAATTGCCTCCATCAGATTTACAGAGAGGATTAAAGGGAAGAGTTGTTTATTTGCCTCTAGATTTGAAGAAAAACATTAACACAATTGGAGTAGAAAAAGTGGACGAGGAACCTCTGGTTATCTTAGTTAATGGGGTTCCGACAAAGAATAAGAAAATATGGCAAGATTTAGTAGATGTTAGGAAAGTTAAAAAGGCAACATTGTATTTGAAAAAAAATAATAAATTCTATAAGAATGTATATGTTGCAGAAGAGGAAGTAAGTGAGGAAGAGGATAGCGATTTGTGTGCTGGTCAAATTGAGAAAGTAGAACCCTCTACTAGTGAAGAAATATATGAACATTATAGTGTTCATCCTTTGCATTCCAAGGAAGTCATGGGGAATGCTATTGAGTTGTTTCAAATGAAACAAGCCAAAGGGAGTCCCATTAGTGTTTGGGAGGAAAGTTTGGAAGCTCGGTGTTTCCCACAGCTTTTTCCAACAGGTCAGGGAGGAAGATATGATGAGCGACCTCATCAAATTCCTGCTTCTGAATACCGGACTTTGCGATTGTATGCAGGAGATGCTAGGTTTCGACAATGCATTCCTTATTTGTTTCATCTCCTGTTTGAAAGCGATCTGTCTGGACTGTCATATGCAGTGAACCACATCTTGAAAAGTGGTATACACATGCAAAACATCTCGGCAAGTGACTTTATGGATAAAGTCAATGTCCAAGACAGTATTTTGGATTCTCACCTGATTAATCTCATGGCGTGTCAGCGTGGTACTAATGAGTACTGGTACCGTCGTCATGGTGATTTAAAATGTATGCTGAGGAACTTAGGTACTCCCACATGGTTCCTCACTCTGAGCTGTGCCGAGTATGGCTGGGAAGACTTACTTGAATTTCTACGAGAGGCAAATGCTAACGTAGATAACATCGAATTCAAGACACCCGGAGAACTGTGCTCTTTGGATCCAGTCAATGTATGTAGGTACTTCAATCATAGATTTGAAGCTATGATGTCTTTCATCATGAATAAGAAGAATCCACCTCTTGGAGAGGTGTTGGATTTCTTCTGGAGAAAGGAGTACCAAGCAAGAGGTGCTCCTCATATACATATGTTGTTGTGGATCAAGGATGCACCTAAATTTGGAACGGATCCAGAAGACTCAGTGATGAGTTTCATCCAACAGTATTCTACGTGTGCTGTTCCAAACGCAAAGGAGAAGAAAAGCCTAAGAGAAAAAGTTCTGCGTTTCCAAAGCCATCGATGTGGAAAGTACTGCCGTCGTAAATTCCGAAACAAGGACAAGTTCTACACCAAATGTCGTTTCGGCTTTCCACGACCGGTGATTTCTAAAGGAAGAGTAAACAGTTTGATGTCTTCGCTGCGACATAATGTGATGAAGAAATCACCTAAAAACACATACAATTTGAAGAGGAACGAAGAGTCCAAGTACATCAACGACTACAACCCGGTGATTTTGTCCATGTGGAATGCTAACATGGATATACAGTTTGTGGCTGATAACTGTATGGCTGTGGCTCGGTATGTGACATCTTACATCACCAAAAAAGAGAAGACAGAATTGAAGGATATTTGGGAGGACATTTCCCATGAAAAGAGCCTCAGCAAGAAGTTGTACAGTTTCAGTCTGAAGATGTTGTCGCATCGAGAAATCGGAGCTTACGAATGTTCTGACCGGTTGTCTTCAGCAAGTCTCTATGCCAAGTCCAGGAGTATCGTTTGGGCGAGTGTTGGTCTTGCTGCAACGCGTAATCGAGTTCTGAAACCTGTGCGGGAAATTGAGTATTTGGCGGAAAAGGAGCCAAACAGTACCGACATTTTGAAGAGCAACATGTTGGATACATATTATCCAAATCGAAGCAGTCCCCTCGAGAATGTTTGTCTGTATGAGGTTCTGCAAAATTACATATTCAAGAGGAACATCAAAGAAGATACTGAGAAAGGAGTGTATGCTGTAATAGGAAGTGAGGGATGTCTGGTCAAGCAAAGAAAATGCCACTTGATAAACCATCGAAAATTGAGTGGCGAATCTCCTGAAAAAAAGGAGTTTTTCTATTTAGCACTTTTGCAACTTTTTAAGCCATGGCGTGCAGAAGAGGAACTGCTTGGAGATTTCCTTTGTTACGAAGACTCATTCAATGCTGCCAAGGAGACCATAGAATGTCCTGCTTTTCCCAAATATGTAGAAATGTTGAATGTGGAAATTGAGCAGGAAGCAACGATTGCAGCCGAGATTGCCAGAGACAGTTCTCAGGACAGTCAGAGTTCTGCTTCATTGAGTCAGGATCCACTAGGAGGACCTCTTATCGAAAATGAAGCTGCCACTGCTATGAATGAAGTGGAAAGAGCCATGGCACATGCTCAGGAGGATGCGGTTAACTTAGAAGAGTTGGAAAGACAACTCAACGTTGAGCAGAGGAAAATATATGACGAACTTACCATGCAAATTGATCATGGATTAAGTCATGACAAGAAAGAGTGCTCATGTACGTCGTTGAAGCCTGTCCGACTGTATGTGAGTGGAGAAGCAGGAACTGGAAAAAGTTTCCTTATTAAAGCAATTTCATGTTATTTGCAGGAAAGGACAGAGTCATCGCTGTCTTGTGTTGTCACCGCTCCAACTGGACTGGCAGCACATAACATTAAAGGGATTACTTTACATCGTTTACTGATGCTGCCAGTGGAGCATGACAACAAATTAGAATATCACAAGCTATCTGGAGATGCTTGTTTTGAAGTTTCAAGAGTCTTGATGAAAATGAAACTTCTTATCATTGACGAAGTAAGCATGGTTTCCAATGTCATGCTTGCCTTTGTGCATTTGAGAATGCAAGAAGTTCTCAAAACAGAGTATGATGTGTTATTTGGTGGCAAACACATCATTGTTTTCGGAGATCTTCTGCAGCTGACACCAGTGAAAGGACAACCTGTGTTCAAAATGCTCACGCATGAAGATACCAGGAAGTGCTTAGGGAGCATTGGCAACGTCAATATATGGTTAAACTTCAATTATGCTGAACTGCATGAAAATATGCGTCAGGCAAAGGATGAAGTTTACAAGACTATTTACAAGATGTTAGAATTGGAAAAGTGACCGAGCATGGGAAAGAAGCTTTACATGCACGATTACTGACAAATTTATATCCAGACGAAGATGTTGTGCCTGAGAATATTTTTCAGAAAGTTACTGAGAAAAAATCTGGAATATGTTTGATGCCAACTCTTGCAGAATGTGCCAAATTCAACAACAAAATGTTGCATTTAGAAAAGCAAGAGATTGTGAAACTGGAAGCTATTGACAGAGTAGAGCATATGGGATCAACAATTATTTTGTCTGAGAATCTGAAAACAAAATTGGATTCATTAGAGAAGAGTATATCTAAAACTGCGGGTTTTGAAAAGACTCTGAATGTGTGCTTGAACTGCCGTATAATTTTAAGAAGGAATTTACATGTTGAAAGAGGTCTGGTAAATGGATCAATGGGTAATGTTGTTGATTTTGTGAAATACAGAAATAGAGATGGAATTTAATTTTTAAAAATTAAATTTGATGGCATTGAGGAAGTACAGCTAATTGCTCGTTGTTCTGCTAGATTTTTGCTTGTAAAAGACTTATATGTTCGTCGTAAGCAGTTTCCTGTTTGCTTGGCATATGCGGTGACAATCCATAAATCGCAAGGTTTAAGTGTAGACTGTGCATTGGTGAATATTGGCAGTTCTGTGTTCAAGGAGGGTATGGCATATGTGGCATTGTCACGAGTTAGAACTTTATCGGGATTGTACTTGATTGAGTGTGATGTCACAAACATTTGTGCGGATCTAGATTGTGTTAAGGAATATAATAGGTTAAGAAGAGAGTATGCGCCACATTTGCCTCAGTATCCTTTGTTTGAGAAACGTGTGGTAGGCCGGAAATGAAGAAATGTGACCAATACTGGGGAGGTTGTAGCAAAAAGACGAAAAGTCGATGAACCTGAAATTATAAGCAGAAACAAAAAGGATTCTGTTGAAGATGTTGTTGGTTTTCAATTTGAAAACAGTTCTGGTGTCAACTGCTATGCTAATGTAGTGGTTAATGTTTTGTTTTCTCTAGAAAATGTAAAAGAAGAGATTGTGGTCAATTCTGATCAAAGATTTTGCAGTTTGTTAAATTCTGTGTTAGAGAAATGTAGCACTGATAGAACAAACATAGAAAGTGTCTGAAATTCGAAATCTGTTAGACAGATGTTCAGGCCAAACACAATTCTCTCAAAATAGTCAGCAAGCTTGTCAGGAGTTTTTAATGTATATGCTTGATGTATTGCATGATGAAGGTGTAGATGTAGATCACCTGTTTGGGCTTTCTTATCAATGGCAGCATGACTGCGAGAACTGTAGGGTATCAAGTACTACTAGTGTAGACTCAGAAAGATTTATATATTTAACTTTGCCAGACAGTAAATCAGTCTCTTTTAATAAGCTAGTAAAAGCAGCTGATCACAACATGGAGTGTAGCCAATGTAAATCTGAAATGATGTCCACATTATTTATACGAACATATGGCCAGTATGTCATTTTAATGTTCCAACGATGTAGGCCTGATGGAACAAAATTGACAACTTTAATTAAAAATGTTGTGGCTTCACAGTTGTCAATATCAGGAAGGACTTTTGTAACTGTAGCAATTATATATCATGATGGTCCTTCAATAACATCAGGACATTATACAGCTTTTTTAAAGTGTAGAAATGGCTGGTCATTCTGCAATGATTCTGTTTTAATTTTCACAAAAAAATTGCCTTATGACCTTAAAAACTCTTACCTGGTGTTTTTAAAACCAAAATTTTAGGGAAAGAATCTCGGGATGTGCTCTGAGGAATTTCAAGAAGTTCTAATGGCTCCTACACGATTTGGCCTTGAGGATAAGTGTAGTACAGAGACATAAGTTCTTACCATAACACTGGACGTCATGGAGAAATACGTGCACTTTGAATGAGTTCAGAAAAACTGTTTCTTTTTATAAGCTAATTGAAGCAGCCAATCAAAACATGGAGTAGAGGGAATGTAAGTCTGCAATGCTGTCTACTGTTTTACATTGCTTTGTCATTAAAAGTGATGTAGAGAATTAAATAATTGTACTAGTCATAAAGGTAGTGTAAGTCTGCTTCATAGTAAGCAGTATCAGTGTGATAGGAAATGTAGAACATGATTGAGCAAGAAGGGGAAGATATTACTAGTCCAGGATTGTGAAAATGATCTTTAACATTTTAATTGTGAAAGTTGCGGAAATACAACATGACGGGATTGGCTTAAAAGAATTCTAAGAGTTATAAATGGCTCAGACACGATTTGGCCTTGTGGAAACGTGTGGTAGAGAGCGAGAAGTCATTTATTGTATGTAACATGTTTTTGAAAACGATGGAGGTTTTCTTTCAGAAAGTGGCGGGTTGAAAGTAATAACAGCACAACAGAGTGTAAGCTGTTCATAGGACATCCTTGGCCGTCATGGAAAGTAAGTTAACTTTAAGGAGTTCTGAATTCTGATTTGTTATGTTGTATGGGTTTTTTAAACACAATCATTTTGATTGTGTTTTTTTTTCCCCGCTGTTATATGATGAATACCTTCAAGTCACTGTTTTAGTGAAATTTGATACATTCTGAGAACAGCAAAAATAAACCATTTAACATGTATAATTAATTCTGTTCTGTTTGCATTTATGATGTACATGTAGAACTGTGTAGGAGGCATGGAGAAGGTGAGGCTTCTGTAAGTGTCAAAGTTGTTGCATACAGTGCTCATATTCTACGTAGTCTTTTATATTTCATTACTTTCACTGTTTCTGACTGATCTAAAATTTTTTTTTAAAAAGAACAGTAAGTATAAGGGAAGGAAAAAGACAGTTATGTTAAAAGAAACACAGCTATAGGGAATAAACTAGGGATACTGTTACCCGCAATCCTCTGCTGATGATGTCACTGAGCATGTCATGAATGATGTAATATGTGACATCATCAGCAGTGTTTTACGGGTAATAGTATCTCTAGTTTACTCCCCTATAGCTGTCTTTCTTTTAACATAACTGTCTGTTTCCTTCCCTTATACTTACTGTTCTTTTTTAAAAAAAAATGTTTTGGTTCGCTTCCGGTTCGCGTACCCGGGAGCGAACTGGGAAGCGAACTAAGAGAAATAGAGGTTGGCACAGTTCCAAATATTGTACCAATTTTTTAATAACGGGGAGGTAGTTCTGAAAAGAACTTTTTTTAAAATTGTTTTTGTTGTTTTATATTTTTTTTATTATTTTTCTGAACATTTTTTTACTTTTTTTGAATTTTTCTGAACAGTTTTATATTTTTTTTGGTTTTTTTTCGGAGGGGGCAACGAAAACGATTCATTGTAAAGGGCTCAACAGGAGCAACAAAACAAAAAAAAAGAATTTATTGTTTGGGGCGTTTCGGACAAACATGAGCATGATTGTCAATAGCTCTGTTGATCAGAGTGATGCTACTTTCTCCGTAGCAAATGAATCCACTGCAATGTACGCAGACTTGTTTTACTTCACGAAATCTCGTTTGTATATTTGGCACCATCTCCCTGCCCTCTGGTCCCGTTACTTCCGGTACAACAGATCTTCTGGCCATAATAGGGAGATTATCTAGGTCGTCCTGTTCCTCTTCTTCCTCTTCTTGCTGAATTATAACTTTAGCAGGTGGTCCACTCTTCCTTGGATGTGGTGGAGGTGGTGGGGAAGCACCAGCTGAAGCTACTAAACAAGCCATTGCTCATTGGTAACAAAGGGTCTTTCTCTCACAATGATGAAAGTCAGAGTGAGGAAAGAAGGAGGGATTTTCATCATTTGGGAAAAACAATAGTTCTCAACCAATGAAAAGTGTTCATTTTAGATTATATGACCTAGTCTTACATCATTAGGAAACCAAAAGTGAAATGAACCAATGAAAAGTGTTATTACCAAGTCACATGACCTGCTGTGTTTACGTTACGCGCTTTGCAGGGCCTCCCGGTTTGCTTCCAGAAACCTGTGCTTTGCGACTCGGTAAGCGTACCAGTTCGCTAACGTAGCACGTCATATGACGTATCACGCGACAACGCGAAACGTCATGCGGACGGGAGGCGTCACGATGTTGTTTTCTAACGCGGCAGTTGCGGTAAAGAAACGTTTACCGGCTCGCGGTCTATTTCGCGGCATCAAGGTCAGCTAACGGGAAGCTTCCCGATTCGCGAAGCGGGAACGAAGAAAAAAAAATATTAAAAAAAAAAGTTATTAATAAACATATAAAATATATTTTTGGATTTAAAGAAGAATACATTTTACAGCTACAGATATTAGCTGTTAAAAAACCAATGAAATTCACTGAAAAAACCATAGGTTATAGACCATATATAGTTAGGAATTAGCATTTAGAAAACCTTATTTTACTCACACAAAACCATTGAAATTCCATATATAGTTAGTTGCACTAACTATATATCGCGCACCCGCAATCCACTGCTGATGATGTCACATATTACATCATTCATGACATGGTCAGTGACATCACTGATGACATCACTGATGACATCTCAAATGACATCACTGATGACATCACTGATGACATCTCAAATGACATCACTGATGACATCATGACACACCAATACCAGTTACTACATACGCACTCACTGATTCCTACGTCTACACACACATTCACTCATTCACCCATACAATCACTCATACATACAGTCACTCATTATTACAACACTATCATATGCACTCATACACCTATGCAGACACTCACACACTGCCACTCATCCATGGAGTTACTCACACACCTAGTCAGTCCTGTAAAGAATCAATCACACTTCCATTTCCTCATCTATACAGTTAAACACAGAACACCATACTTCAGTGACATCACTGATGACATCACTGATGACATCTCAAATGACATCACTGATGACATCTCAAATGACATCACTGATGACATCATGACACACCAATACCAGTTACTACATACGCACTCACTGATTCCTACGTCTACACACACATTCACTTATTCACCCATACAATCACTCTTACATACAGTTACTCATTATTACAACACTATCATATGCACTCATACACCTAGTCAGTCCTGTGAAGAATCAATCACACTTCGATTTCCTCATCTATACAGTTAAACACAGAACACCATACTTTTCACACATATACTAACACATACTTACTCTCTTATACAATCACTGATACAAGTACACATTGATATGTACAGAGTCACACACCTCCCAGCCAGCCACACACACACTCAGTCTTCCATACATCCACTCATTCTTCAATATGTAAAACATATTTAAACTTTACAAAAACACACAGACACTAGATGATGTCATCAGTGACGTCATTTGAGATGTCATCAGTGATGTCATCAGTGATGTCATTTGAGATGTCATCAGTGATGTCATCAGTGATGTCACTGACCATGTCATGAATGATGTAATATGTGACATCATCAGCAGTGGATTGCGGGTGCGCGATATATAGTTAGTGCAACTAACTATATATGGAATTTCAATGGTTTTGTGTGAGTAAAATAAGGTTTTCTAAATGCTAATTCCTAACTATATATGGTCTATAAACTATGGTTTTTTCAGTGAATTTTCAAGGTTTTGTAAATGCTAATTCCTAACTATATATGGTCTATAACCTATGGTTTTTTCAGTGAATATATATATATATAATATATATTTATATTTATATATATATGTATTTATATTATATAACATACAAACCTATATATATTTTAAAATACCCCCTAAAACCCAAACATTACCCTTTGTACCCCAATAACCATATCCCCTACAGTTCTAAATTTACCTTTACCACCCCAATACCCATATCCCCAGAACCCTAAAATTACCCTTGGCACCCCAAAACCCAAACCCACTCTGAGCCCCAAAATTACCCGTAGCACCCCAAAACCCATACACACCCTGAATCCTAAAATTATCCTTGGAACCTCAAAACACAAACCAACCCTTAACCCTAAAATTATCCCGGACACCCCAAACCCGCCCTGAACCCTAAAATTACCCTGAGCACCACAAAACCCAAGCCCACCCTGAACCTTAAAATTACCCTGGCCACCTCAAAACCCAAACCCTGCCTGATTACTAAAATTACTCTTTGCACCCCTAAACCCATACCCACCCTGAACCCTAAAATTACCCTTGGAAACCGCAAACCCATACCCACCCTGAACCCTAAAATTACCCTTGCTACCCCAAAACCCATACTACCCACCCTAAAACTTAAAATTACCCTTGGTACTCCAAAACCCAAATCCACATGAACCCTAAAATTACCCTGGGCACTCCAAAACCCAAACCAACCCTGAACCCTAAAATTACCCTTACTACCCCAAAACTCATACCCAGCCTAAAACGTATAATCACCCTTGGCTCCTCAAAACCAAAATCCACCCTGAACCCTAAAATTAATCTTGGCATCTCAAAACCTATACCCACCCTGAACCCTAAAATTAACCTTAGCCCCCCCAAAACCTATACCCATACACCCCAAAACCAAAACCCACCCTAAACGCTACTCTTACCTTTTACTTACAACGTAAAACACATATGCCTTTACCATTCATGACTTTGCAACGAAATTCATTGTAAAGACATTCATGGTAAAGGCATATGCATTGTAATGCCATGCGTTGTAATGGCATTGCGATGTAATGGTAGCTGCGTTGTGTTGTTATGCGTTGTATTAAATTTGTGGTAATGGCTGTTTACCGAAAAAGAACATTTAAATTTTTTTATATGGCCTGTGGAAGTTTAAAAAAGATTTGATAACTGTTTTTATGAGTTTTTCATGAAAAATATGTATCTTAGGGACTTCTTTCTGCTTTTCATAAATATTTAAATATGTATTTCCCAATTGATATGATTTTTTTATGTATTATATATTTGTAAATTTCACAGAATTGCAATTATTTAGTAAAATTATAAAATATTTGATTGGAATGTAGGTTAGTTTAGTGGTTGTGATTCAAAATATTTGACACACATTGCATTTGTTATTTTATTTTATTTTATATATGATTAGCTGATATTTATAATAATGGACATTAAGGGGCTCATTATAATGTCGGGTGGAATCACTTCTGCCTGACACCGACTCAGTCATGGGACTGGCCAACACCCAGTCGGTGATCCCGACCTCTCCATTAGGATGTGGCCAAACACTGGGGCATATGTACGAGGAAGTGCCAGAGTGAGGCGTTAGCCATCATGGCTTAACGCCTCACTCCTTCACTTCAGAAACGCAAGGCTGCACCATATTTACAAGGATTTGGTGGAGCCTTGAGTTTCCCCCTGTGCTGGCGCTACACTTAGCAGTGAAGCATCAATGCAGGCACACTTGCAAGGGTGTCTGCATGCAGGGGAGGATTGTTTATGTGTAGGAAGGTGTCCCTTCCTGCACATAAAACAATCCTAAAATGCCATTTTGTCACTTTTATTTGTGCTGCTTCATGCAGCACACATGAAAGTCACAAAATTGCTATTTTTTTTACAGATTGTTAATGTACAGGAAGGGGGACCTTCCTGTACATACACAATTCATGACAGTTTGCTTTTTCCCTGTGTGCTGCACAAGGCAGTGCACATGGAAAAAGCAAAAACGAAGAGAAATACTACATATTTTCACGCTGCCTCCTATGTATGCTGCCCTTGTACATAGGGGCAGCATCAAAATCAATGGGTGTTTCATGGAACATCCACCGCAACCCACTGCCCACCCCTTTCACGCTAACCATAGCGTGAAATGGGGCCTTATTTACAAGGCAGCGTTAAGCCACGTTAAGTTTGGTCGCATTCCTATATTTCACTATGGGAGCATGCATTACGGCAGTAAACCGACCGTAATGCATGCTCTCATAGTGAAATGGGAGGTGTACTTCATCCCTGACCTCATGGCAGGCCCCTCATGGCACCTGGCATTGGGTGCAGGGATCAACAGGGGGCCTCCAACCGGAGGATGTTCACTAAAGGGGGCCCAGTTGGGGGCCTTCTAACACTCTTTCAGACTGGTTTTCATGTCGGACAGACCGGCATGGAAACCATGTTGGAAACCCTGATCGTAATCGCAAGGGCTGAAAGAGCCGCCCTTGTGACAGGTCAGATTCTGACAGGCAGACAGGCTCTCTGAGCCCATCGGAAGCCAGCCGGACTGACCAGCTGGTCTCCTTTCCGACCGCCTCCATCATAATGAGGCGGTCAGAAAGAAGGAAACCGACTGGCCCATTACGATGCAGCGCTTTAGCCTTTATGGCTCGTATCATAATGGGCTCCTAATGTGCCTAAATGTTATGTTATGTTATGTTATGTTATGTGCCTTTTATATAGCGCACGGCTACTCGATATGAGTGTCCCGGCGCTTTCCACCTGCAGCTCAGAGTAAAAATAACACAACACAGCAAAAATGAGAAAAAAACAAAGAAGGAGAGCAACAAAAAAAATAAGCAGTAAGAAAACAAACTACAGGTTAAAAAGCCAGGTCTTCAGGCTTTTCCTGAACTGGAGCAGACTGGCAGTGCTACGAAGCGAAAGAGGGAGCGAATTCCACAGCTGGGGAGCTCTGCAGCTAAAAGAACGCCCTCCCACACGGGCCTTCCTCACCCGCGGTACCGCCGCTTTATAGAGGGATTCCGAACGCAAGGAGCGGACCGGTCGATAGAAGGCCAGTCTCCGCCGCAGATATCCAGCCCCTGATCCAAACAGGGCTTTATGCATCAAAGTCAGGGATTTAAACTGGATCCGCTTCCGGATGGGCAGCCAGTGTAGTGCTATAATATATGCTAAATCCCCAGTGTTTGTTGGACTGGATTTAGAATAGTAAATCGTACTCTGCCACATCTTATATGTGCTATTTTCACATTGTTTGTTGGGGTGGAGTAAGAAAAGACAATCTAATTTACAATGCATGCACTTTCTGCAGTGTTTGTTACTCTGGACTTACAATGGTAAATCTGACCCCCCCCACCAACCCACAAACATACCCACTTTCTCAAATGTTTGTAAGGCTATTGTTAGAAATATAAATAGGACCCTCCCCACCAAAAAATAAATGTATGCACATTGCCAATACTTGATATTGAGGAACTGTAGTTAGAATAATAAAACTGGCCCTCTGCCACAAACATATGTGCTTTCCCCAGTGTTCGTTGACTGGAGTTAGAATAGTTAATCTGATGCCCTCAAACATAAGCACTTTCTCCAATATACATTTAACAGCGTTTAAAGTAGCAACCCCGCTCTTAATGTATGAATTTGTCTTAAATATTTTTGGGATTGGAGCTACAAGGCTGCACCAGAAAGCTTAAGGTCCTCTGAGAACTTCGAGCCCAAAATTAGCCAAATGTTAATGGGGATGTGGCCTTGTGGCAACAGCTTTCGACCATGCAACATGGGGGACCAGGTTCAATCCTAACTTCGGCTCCGGATCCTGTGGATCACAGAAAATCTCCCTGTCCTGTATAGAAAAGGCAGTGAGTGTCTGTCGTAGAGCACTCTTACGTTCTAGGGCAAGGTTCGCAATATTTAAAACTACCAAAAATAAAATTTGGATTCTGCCTGTCATCCATGCTCTAATCTCACCCTCCAAGAATTGGGACAAAGTATTACCCTTTGATATTATTTATTTCTTTTTAGAGTTTTCTGTAGCGTGAACCAGACCCAGGGTTGGGTATCAGAGCGCTTTACATATCGAGCAAGGTGACAAACAATTTAGTGAAAACACATTGTATAACAAAGAAAAGCAAAAAAAGTAACAGCATATAGTAAAAGGGTTCGGGTGGATTGCAGCATTGAACATTGTTCGAGCAATAAAAATAAGTTCGAGTTCGTATAGGTCTTAGCTTAATTTCATAACTCGAAAGTAGAGGTAATTAGGAGGTTGTATAGCCGGGGCTGTGATTGTGCAGAATTAAGGTAAAGCAATACCCATCTAGTGACTGAATACTACAGTGTAAAACTTAAAAATCTGAGATCAATCTCAGCTTATCTGCTTGACCAAATTGGTGGATCCTAGGTAAATACTTTATTTCACCAAGCACCTCCAAATACATGAGTTCAAGATTTGCGCTGAACAAAAATTCTCTTGTGCTTGGTTTAATAGCCTATGATGCTGCTCCATCTACAATACAAATCGAGGCCACATATATAATACAAATGACAACTGGCTTGCCTCCTACTTCTCTCATAGCATTGCCAGAGGCAAGATTGTTTCTCAGTGCATGTTTAAAATCTCTCACTTTATTTTAGAGTTTTATATAGCACAAACTAGACCCACAGGTATCAGAGCGCTTTACATGAGCACGGGTTGCGTTACAGTCGGACACATTCATTTTGTGAGGCACAGGAGATTAAGTGATTTGCCCAGAATCACAGGATCAATCAATCAATCACAGACATTTATAGAGCGCACTACTTACCCGGAGGGTCTCAAGGCGCTGGGGGGGGGGTGTGCTGCTACTGCTCGAAAAGCCAGGTCTTGAGCTTCTTCCTGAAGGAGAGGTGGTCTTGGGTCATGCGCAGGTCGGTTGGGAGGGAGTTCCAGGTCTTGGCGGCCAGGTAGGAGAAGGACCTTCCTCCTGTTGTCGTTCTTCGGATGCGGGGGACGGCGGCGAGGGCGTGACTGGCTGATCGGAGGTGGCGTTTGGGAGCGTAGAAGTTGATGCGGTTGTTGAGGTAGCTCGGGCCTTGATCGTGTAGGGCTTTGTGTGCGTGGGTGAGGAGACGGAAGGTGATTCTTTTGTTGACGGCGAGCCAATGCAGGTCTCTCAGGTGTCCGGAGATGTGGCTGTGTCGTGGGATGTCGAGGATGAGTCTGGCAGAGTCGTTCTGGATCCGCTGGAGTCTCTTCTGTAGCTTCGCGGTGGTTCCGGCGTAGAGGGCGTTGCCGTAGTCCAGTCGGCTGGTGACGAGGGCCTGGGTGACCGTCTTCCTGGTCTCGGTGGGGATCCACCGGAAGATCTTCCGTAGCATGCGCAGGATGTTGAAGCATGACGAGGAGATGGCGTTGACTTGTCTGGTCATGGTGAGGGAGGAGTCCAAGATGAAGCCCAGGTTGCGTGCGTGGTCTGTCGGTTTGGGTGCGGTGCCCAGGGCGGGGGGCCACCAGGAGTCATCCCAGGCGGAGGGCGAGGAACCCAGGATGAGGACTTCCGTCTTGTCTGAGTTCAGTTTCAGGCGGCTGGTCGTCATCCACTCGGCTACGTCTTTCATCCCTTCGTGAAGGTTGGCTCTGGCGGCGGTGGGGTCGTTGGTCAGGGAGAGGATCAGCTGGGTGTCGTCAGCGTAGGAGATGATGTTGAGGTTGTGTTGGCGTGCGATGGCCGCGAGGGGGCTCATGTAGACGTTGAAGAGGGTGGGGCTCAGCGAGGATCCTTGAGGGACGCCGCAGATGACTTCGGTGGCCTCTGACTTGTACGGTGGTAGGCGGACTCTCTGAGTTCTTCCGTCGAGGAAGGAGATGATCCATTCCAGAGCCTTCTCCTGGATTCCGACGTTGCTGAGGCGCTGCACTAGGGTGCGGTGGCAGACAGTGTCGAATGCAGCGGAGAGGTCTAGGAGGATGAGGGCCGCTGTTTCTCCGTTGTCCATCAGGGCTCGGATGTCATCGGTGGCAGCGATGAGGGCGGTCTCGGTGCTGTGGTTGGCTCGGAAGCCAGACTGCGAGGGGTCGAGGGATCCATTCGTCTCGAGGAAGGCGGCCAGCTGTTTGTTGACGGTCTTCTCGATGACTTTGGCTGGGAACGGGAGGAGCGAGATGGGGCGGTAATTCTTGAGTTCGGTGGGGTCCGCTGTAGGTTTCTTTAGCAGGGCGCTGAGTTCGGCGTGCTTCCAGCACTCTGGGAAGGTGGCGGTGTCGAAGGAGGTGTTGATGATGTCCCGCAGGTGGGGTGCGATGACAGCGTCGGCCTTGTTGAAGACGTGGTGAGGGCAGGGGTCGGTTGGTGATCCGGAGTGGATGGAGTTCATCATGCGGACGGTGTCTTCGGTGCTGATCGGAGTCCAGGCGTGGATGGTGGTGGTGGGCGGTGGTTCGGTCGTGGCGCGCGTCGGTTGAGGGCCGAAGCTGTTGTGAATGTCCGCGATCTTGTTGTGGAAGTGGGAGGCGAGGGAGTTGCAGAGGTCTTGCGATGGGGTGATGTCGTTGTTTCCGGCGTTGGGGTTGGAGAGCTCTTTCACGATGTTGAATAGTTCCTTGCAGTTGTGTGCGTTGTTGTCCAGCCGGTCCTTGAAAGCAGTTTTCTTGGTGGCGCGGATCAGTTGGTGGTGTTTCCGGGTGGCAAGCTTGAGGGTGGTCATGTTGTCCGGTGTTGGTTCCCTTCTCCAGGCTTTCTCGAGGGCTCGGCAATTCTTCTTGGAGCTCTTGAGTTCGTCGGTGAACCATGGGGCCTTCTTGTTGCTGGGTCTGCTGGGCAGGGTCCTCAGTGGGGCGAGTTCGTCCGCGCAGCTGCTGATCCACTTCGTGAGGTTGTCGGCGGCCTGGCTGGGGTTCGCTGAGCTGGCGGGAGGGTGCTGGCTCAGGGAGGCGGTGAGCTGGTCAGCTGTGATCTTGTTCCAGCTCCTTCGAGCAACCTGTTGCTGGTGGTGGTGGATCGTCATTTTTCTGAAGGTGAAGTGGACGCAGCTGTGGTCCGTCCAGTGGAGTCCAGTGGCGTGGCTGAAGGTGATGTCTTTGCTGGATGAGAAGACGGCGTCGAGTGTGTGTCCGGCGAGGTGGGTGGGGGTGGACACCAGCTGCTTGAGCCCGAGGTTGTCGAGGTTGTCGAGCAGGGTGATGGTGTTGCGGTCGTTGTTGTTCTCCAGGTGGAAGTTGAGGTCTCCCAGGAGGATGTAGTCAGCGGAGGGGAGGGCATGCGGGCTGACGAAGTCGGCGATGTCCTCGCTGAATTGTGTGCGTGGTCCCGGGGGACGGTAGATCAGGGTGCCTCTGAGGGTGGTGTTCGGGTCGGTGCGGATCTGTTGAGGGTACCTGCCGGGACTTGAATCCAGTTCCCCAGCTTTGAGGTCCACTGCTCTG
The DNA here is from genome assembly GCF_964261635.1 of Lissotriton helveticus. Lineage (NCBI taxonomy): Eukaryota > Metazoa > Chordata > Amphibia > Caudata > Salamandridae > Lissotriton > Lissotriton helveticus. Next base: position 134,133,604 of record NC_136071.1, on the reverse strand, counting down.
GCTGTTAGGCCACATCCTCTTCCACTTTAATAACTACTTCTCAGTGTAGATATAACATCTGGGGCTCGATGTAGGTAAATCTGATTTACCGACTCTAGAAAACCGAATTTTACCAATTCGGTATTCTAGATTCGGTAAATCAGATGTAGGAAACAATTCGGTAATCTTTACCGAAACTGTAAATATACCGAATCGGTAAATTTAAGGCCCCCTACATCTGAAACTCCAAATACCGGTCGGTAACCGCCGAAATCGGCAGTTACCGACCGGTATTTGGCCTCCTACATCTGGCCCCTGATTTTCTAAAGTGAATCGCTTCTGACTGTTAAAGGTATATTTTCCGGAATTTTGATGCGACTTTATCACATTCTAACATGGTGTTTGTGTCATGATTTAAATATCAAATATTTTCAAGGCTCGGCTCCTGCACATGTTCTCACATCCAGACCTGACCTTTGGTTCGGCTCTGACTTGGCTCTCCCTGTTTATTTGTTTGTGCGCCCAATTTTACTCTCCACTGAAGAAGGCAAAAGGTGAGGAATTACTGGAAAAGTAATGTAGAATGACTAAAATAAGGAGTAATTCAAGAGAAATATTTATCATAAGTGTAACTGAATTGATAAAGTCAAGAATGACAGCATATGAACTCCAGTGGGAAGTTTGTATTAAAATAATGCAAGTATTGCAAAAAACACTTGCAGTAAATTTAGGGCGTTAGTCCTCAATATCCCCTAAATATTGATGGCTCTGAAATTTTGGGAAGAATTATGGGGATTTTGAGATTTTTAAAGAGCACATTAGATCAGTGACATTGTTCAGCGCTTGATAAGATTTAGAGATGTCTTTTAAGGGGTGACCCAGAAATTGCCATAAGCAGTGCTTAATTTAAGCAGGTAGTGGCAGGTGGGGGTCACCGGCACTCATTTTTGGGGATCAAAACTAATTTTCCTGTTTCAGAAGGAAGGGCAAAAGAGAGACAAATCTGCAAATAGGAAAGAAGGAGAAAGACAGAAAAACCGTCAGAAAGGGAGAAAGCAGGGACTGGCAAGGGTGAGATAAAGAAGCAGGTCTTAACGAATCACTGACATAATATCGAATTCACAAATATAGAATGACCATAATATCGAAGAAAAAATATAGAATGCAAAAATATCGAATTCCTATCTACAAACAGGTAAGTACAAAAATATCGAATCAAAAATATAGTTTAAAAAAATATAGTTAGTCAAAATATCGATTTTTTAAAAATGTCTTAAAAGTAATTTAAATTTTATGAAATAATAAATATAACATTTACTATTACGACTCCAGTGAGTGCAACAGTAGGGAAAGCGTTGGATAGCGTAGGGGTAAAAATTACTATTCCCACTCCAGAGAGTGCAACAGTAGGGAAAGCGTTGGATAGCGTAGGGGTAAAAATTACTATTCCCACTTCAGAGAGTGCAACAGTCAGTAGGGAAAGCGTTGGATAGCGTAGGGGTAAAAATTACTATTCCCACTCCAGAGAGTGCAACAATAGGGAAAGTGTTGGATAGCATAGGGGTAAAAATTACTATTCGATATTAAATTACTTACCTTCAATTCGATAGTTTTCACCACTATATTCTGTCCATTCGATATTTTGTCCATTCTATATTTTGACTTCGATATTTTGGTAATTCTATATTTTGAATTCGATATTTTCTCTTGTTCCCGATTAAAGAGGTCTGAGGTGGACTCAAGATCATGCAGCCTTGGTATTCGGTGCGCTGACATTTAATAGTGCAAGCCTTGGGCTAATTAGCAGAGATTTGGGCACCAGCACTCAAATTAGGCACTGGAAGGAAAGTTTTAAGACATTTAGTCAAACATGTTTTATTACACAGTATATTGTACAGAGAACATCTATTAAATCCTTGATACAATTGATCAATGGAGTACCAAGGGCGTGATAGTTCCCTCATACGAAACACTGAAAACATTTAGCAAACAATGCATTTTAAACCAGACTGGGCACTGAAGAAAATATGTTGCAGTGGCTAAATTGAGGACTATGGAGCCAGAAGACCCGAAGTCCATTCATGGATTTCACAGTTGTCCAAAAGCTTGTGGACTTTGACAAATCATTTTTCTCTCTTCCCATGGCTGAGTTTCCATAATTTATAGAATGATGAGCTCCTATAGGCAATTAAGTTCTATATGCTTGCTATTCAGTCAGGCAAGAAGTTTAAGAGGGCTTAATAATTAGGGATCAAAGTGATCAATCAGTGCCAGTGAGTCCAAGTTCCCCAGAATAACTGTCAACATCCCTAAGTGAACATCATTAATCTCAATCAGTGATGCATTGCAGAAAATCATAGCCCTGCTTATACCCATTGGCCACAGAAGCAGGCATGTGTTCTTTAATTGAACAGGGCATTTACTGCATTGTATGTCCAGTCAGTACAAAATCGGAACCCCAGTGCCAAAATACAACATCACAGCATAACTACTAAATATCAACATAGTCCATCCCATATTTCACCAAGACCCCTGATTACATGCAATCAATGCTGCACAATACCAATATTGCAAATTCTCATCAGTTTATAAAAATATCAACTTTAGGTCACTTTGCCTGTCAACTTAATCTGCAGTCAGCACACGTTGCAAGTTTCCTTAATGACCCGGTGAGGACCCATTGCCAGTTTCCATTAGCATTTACTTTCAAAACCAACCGAGCTCCCAAACTATGGTTGCACATGCTGCCAGTGTGCGTGCTTTGCCATTTTCCATAAAGTTCAGCTATAACGCATTGACGGTTCGCATAAGGCCTTAATAGTACACTTCATTAGTTTCCCTAATGCCTAGTTGTCAGATTTTGAAAAATTGTCACAACAAGCGCATATTGTTCATTACATATAATTTTCCAGTAAGCAGATATTGTTGTTACAGTCTCAACTGACAGTGCAGCTGTCACCAGACAATTATGTGAGAATCACCAGGAGAGAGGCGTTGTCTCTGCCCACATGTGGGGAGCCAGAAGTATGTGTTTGGATTGGGCAGAAGTTGTGTGCTTCCACAAAAAAGTGCTTGCCCATCACACAGCTGTGATCATTGTGTTTGGTTACCCAGGTTCCTGAGGCTGAACTTTCATGGCATACACATGACATTTTAATGCTATTAAAGTGTCATAAATAACTAGATATCTTAAGGTGTTTTTCTCTGTCTGTAGAGATGGGAGGAGGGCATTAATTGAGATTAACTACAGGGATTTTTAGGTCTGGCATGACAGTGCAAATGTCACCTAGCCTTTCAACCTAAATAAATATTGTTATACAGTTCTTTGCATCCACACAAATACATATCAATTTTCTTGGTATCACCTTGTTATGATTCACGTTACCATACAACATTCTTTGAAGGCAGGCCTTTTGCTATTGACAATGTTTGTTTTAGATATTGCTTCATTTAGCAAATGTTTACCTGTATGTATGCTCTTACTGTGGCGCACCCACTGTCAGAGTGTCTTTTGGTTCAGGGCATCCTTTGGTTAAAGGCATCCTAGATAAAAGGTAACTCTAAATGCTGACTTTCCTGTTTGGCCCGGTTAGAGTGGCCTTGGCCTAGAACTAATGTTCATCAAATGACAAGCCACATCTCTCCCTGAAAGGAACCCAAGAACCACCATAGCAAAGACAACCCACATTGGCTCCCTGGAAAGGACCTGGTAAAGTACAAGATGCTGACCATTGCAAAATGTGTTACATTTGTTTCTTTTTTCTTTCTTTCGTCCTCTTTTTCTCTTTTTCCTTTTTATTGGTCTTTCGTTTTTCTTCCTTTTTCTGCCTTTTCTTTTTTCTCATTCTCTGTGTCTTTTCTGCCCTTCTGTGCCTTTTTCTCTCCCCAACCTCTGACTGAACTAAATATTGTTTCATCCTCCTGTGTAGTCTAGACCTCCCACTACCCCATCTGACCCTTTCTCATCCCTCATGCTCCTTCCCTTCTTTGCCTGTTTGAGCCTCTCCAGTGGAAGCATACAGCCAGGGTGTCTTGCAGGGGTGATGGTCGTAGACAGTTGAGATTGTTTTCCTGTGGATGTTTTCCACATTTGGGCGTTTTGGGGCCTGGTGTGGTTAAGGGCCACAGCCACAGTCTCTTCCTCTGCTGTGTCCCTCTTCTGAAATGTTCCTGCTATATCCTGAGTGGACACCATACAATATATGGTTTAACAGTACCCCCAATGTGTTGCTCTGTGTTGCTCCTGGGCAGAGTCCATATAGTACTCCTTGGTTGTTTAACAGTGTCACTAATGGTTTGCTTCTGCATTGCTCCTATGTAAACTTCATATAGAACTCCCTTATGATTAGTAGTGTCTCCAATGAGTTGCTTTTCTGTTGCTCTTCTGTCACTCATGGGTAGGCTTTGCATAATACTTCTTGGTAGTTTAATTATGCTGTATGATACTCCCCATCCTACAAAACTTACCTGCATACAAAGCTGCATCTATTATCTCACTCTCTGCAACACCCAGCGCACTCAGTACACAATCAACATTATGCGCCTAATCAACATGTCCCATGAAGGCCAAACCACAAAAGCGCCCTTTTGAATTTAAAGGCCCAAATGGCACCCAGGAACTCAATGCAATTCAAAGCACTTGACAGCCTCACTCATGGTATGAAGCTCTTTCTAAATAATGCAGTAGGGCCACCCAGGAAAGTGCTTTAAGCCTCCCTAAGGGTAATGAAAGCTCTATATAAACACCAATACATTACAAAAAAACAATGTATGTATGCGTTATTTTTATAGAACAAAGCTAACAAAAAGCAAATGATGTTGGACACGATGAAAGACAAAGACAGAGTCAATGAATGATTGGAGGATTTGTTGAGTGGAAGTGGACTATTTTGCTGCCCATTTCCCCCGTTTGGAGGTGGGCGTTCCCCAGGGCTCAATTTTGAGCCTCACTCTTTTTAATATATATATGGCCCCTTTGCGACTCTGGTCGAAGGGCTTGGAGCTAAAATTGTATCGTATGCGGACGATACGCAGCTGCTCTTCACTTGTGAGAAATACTCGGATTTTAATGGAGATATGATTAACTCCTGCTTAACAAAAGTGTTCTCCTGGCTCCAGTCTAATCAGCTTAAATGCAATCCGGAAAAGTCAGAGATCATCTTCTTTGGCCACCCCCCAAATATTGTGTGGCGTAATTGGTGGCCAGTTGACATATCTCCCCCTACAACTTCTGTAAAAACAGTAAAAAATTTAGGGGTGAAGTTGGACGAGAATCCCTCCATGCGGGCACAGATTCAGGCAGTTGTCGGATCCTGCTTCGGCATGTTGAAAATGCTTAAGCAGTTTCTGCCTCTCTTGCCCATTATGCACAGGTAAATGGTAGTACAAGCACTAGTAGGCTTCAGGTTGGATTACGTAAATGTATTGTACCTAGGGTTGCCGGAGTATCTATTGGCAAGGCTGCAGGTTGCCCAGAACGCAGCAGCCAGAGCAATTCTCATGCTTGACCCAAGAGAACGGATGGCCACACAGTTGAAATCCCTACATTGGCTACCTGTTTGCAAAAGGATCCTCTTTAAGCCCATGGTTCTGGCTTTCAAGGCACTCCACAGCATAGGCGCCGTGTACATCAGGAAGAGAGTCCAGTTTTACAGCCCTCACCGTACATTAAGGTCCTCATCTCTGCAGCTGGCACGCACCCCCAAATATCAACGAGCGCGAATAGGGGGACGTTCCTTTCAGGTACAAGCAGCTCAACTTTGGAATAATCTGCCAATGGAACTAAGATTAATGCAGGATCTTCTTGCGTTTAGGAAGTCATTGAAAACAAGGTTATTCCAGCAATAAAATTCAACCTGGTTCTTAGAACACAGTAAATGTCGTTAGTACGCCTCAACGAAGGGACACTCAATCGAGTAGCTGTGCGCTTTATAAATATCCAATTAACATAACTTAACATACCATAACATAACATAACATAACATAACATAACATAACATAACATAACATAACATAACATAACATAACATAACATAGAATAACTATTATTACACTATGATGTATTGTACTTCAAAGCATTGGGTCTTCCTGTTTCCTAAACTGAAGCAGGGTTGAGGTGGCCCAGATGTATACAAAGATGTTGTTCCTGGTTCTGGGTGTATTGACCCAGTTTCTATAATGGTGGTAGAGGTGTGGCACAGCGGCCAGGGTGACTGACACTGGACGATGGAGACACGGTTCGATCCCCGGCTCCGGTGGCAGGGGTCTGCCCAGCACCATGTGACTCTGGGCAATAGCTTGCTTAATCTTCCCGACGGCCCCCAGCGCCTTGACACCTTCGGGTAATTGTTTGCGCTTTACAAATACTGGACATGGTTAGTCAGCAAAGAATGCTTCTTTTTCCCATTATCTCACTTTAGAATGTGCCATAATAGAGGTTTTAATAACAATGTGAACTTTTACTACACATTTCCAAATTCCATAGTGCCCCTGAAGGTACATCCCCTAATCTGATTCAGTATTAACCAGGTATGCACAAGTATTTCCAGTTTACATAATTTGTACACCCTCATGGTTAGATGTATGATGCCACAGTTCGTTAACTAATGTGTTAAATGAGCTACCACTCTCGTGGCCCTAGAGTGCTCAATAACTAAAATTTGAAATGTTCCTTTACAATGTTCAATTTAATTATGAAAGGACCTATGTAAAAAAAAAAGATTTATTAAACAAATAATTATCTTCAATATTGTATTTGTTTTCGTTTAAGTCTCATCATAACAGCAATGTATTCCAATACATTTTAGACAATTATATCTACTTATTCTGGGTTATCATGACATAGTGAGTGCAGAAGTGGAACATTACATCAGTAAGCATACTATGGAGGTTTCTATAGTGTCCCATTGTGGGGAACAGCGTTTACAACGCAACTTTTACCACGCAGTACCTTTACCACGCAACTTTTACAATGCAAGCGTTACAACGACTTGCGCTGGGGGGCGCTGTAGGATAGGGAATAGTTTAATTTACTATCCAAATCCTTCCCTACTATACACGGGGACTGGAGTTGGAATAGTAAATTAAACTATTCACTATCCAGCGCCCCCCAACGCAAGTCGCAGTAACGACTTGCGTTGTAAAACTTGCGTGGTAAAGGCATGCGTTGTAAAAGCATGCGTATTAACGGCATACATCCTCCAATTGTTGACACATAATCTACACTCCAATAAGGCTCAGTATACATGCATGTGCGCACACACACATGCACACACATGCAAACACACCCACACACACACACTCTCACGCCAGTGTCCATATGTCCGGTATCCACATATAACAAGTCTTCATGTCTTGAGGTGCATTATGTTATGCTAATTTTATTCATAAATCACAACGATTACCCGTAGGTGTCCTGCTGCTAAGCTCGAGCAGAACCTACCTCAATTGTGTCAAAGCCTAAAAGACGTGATTCATGAGGAGTTAAAAAGCCGGATTTTTAAAGCTTTCCTGGAAGCCAAGAGATTATTCATATTTTTAAATGGCTGGATAGGGTATTTTAGGAGCGAAATGCGCTGTGAACAAAGCTTCTCGCTCCCCAGGGGGAGAGTCTGAATTTTGGAACCATTACATTGTTGGCCGTGGAGGACCTTAACGTTCTCGATTGCCTGTACCAAGTAAATTTCTTCTTCAGGTGGTTGGGTCCCATACCTTGCAGGGCCTTAATGGTAATGCAGAGAGCCTTGAATTCCACTCTCTGTCTTATGGGCCGCCAGTGTAACTGCTTTAATGCTCCGGTGACTGATTTAAATTTGGGAATTCCCAGGAGGAGTATGTGGGTGCATTCTGTATAGTCTGTAATTTATTCAAATTTTGTTGTGCTGTTGTATATTGGAATCTAGTCCAATACAGTAGGCAAGTTTTGAAAGCACCATAGAGGTGACTACTGTTTTTTCCAAAGTAGACAGTAGAAAAGAAAGGCTATTTTTTTGTATCTTAATGGTATAAAAACCAGAAGACGAGACCGAATTTGCCTGCTCCTTGTAGGTAAGTCTCTCATCAACAGCTACTCCAAGGTTACGGATTGATTTGACCGGGGTTGGAAGGTTTCCTAGCTCTTGTGGCCAACAGGAGTGGTACCAGAAGGATGAAGGATTTCCAAAAACAATGCCCACTGTTTTGCTAGTTTTTAACTTTAAGCAGTTATTAGTCATACACACATTAACTGCCCGCATGCATTGCTTAATCTGTAATCCATCGTGTGATTATTCTCTGTTAAGTAGACGAAAATGTGTGTGCCATCAGCATATAAGGTTAACGGGAATCCAAACTGTCTGATCAAATCTGCCAAGTTAGATACATCGGGTTCAGTGAAGAGCCTTGGGGCACTCCACAAGGCAGGGAGAATGGCGCAGAAATACACTCATTTAGAGAGACATATTATTTGCGGCCTGTCAAAATAGATTTTAGGAGGGCAAGAGCTACACCTCTGATTCCAGTATCAGAAAGTCAACCTGTCAGCAGCTCATGATTAACTGTATCAAAAGCTGCCGACAGGTCAAGCAAAATAAGGGCTGCTCTGCCTCCAACATCAAGTGTCTCTCTGATCTCTTCCGTTGCCTTAAGGCTGTCTCGGTACTATGCCCGCTTCTGAATCCATATTGAGTGGGGTCTAAAAGGTTTTTATCTTGTATAAACATGGCCAGGTGAAGAAATTAATAATTGTTTGCACAAGTTTTGCTGGGAAGGGCAATCTTGAAATAGGCCTGTAGCTGTTCGTGTCTGTAGGGCTAAGTGAAGGTTCCTTAATAAGAGGCAGTATTGAAGCGACCTTCCATTGGGTAGGAAAAAGAGACATGGTAAATATGTGATGGAGGATAGTGTTGAGGTTTGAAGCAATTGATTCTGGTGCCAGTTTGTGTAGGGGAACAGGGGTCGAATGGGGGAGCCAGATTTTGTAGGTCTTATAAGCAAGATGACCTGCTCTAATGTGGGATCTGCAAACTTGGTGAATATCTTAGTGTTGCTGTGATGAGGAAAAGAAAGTGAACCAACGGGAGATGAAGCTTTAAATGAAGAAAACCTATCATAGATTTCTTTAACTTTGTTTTGGAAAAAAACTGGCCAGATCATTACAGAATTATTGACTACCATAGCTAGCCATCTCTGAAACTATAGTTGTCAATTTCTTTATAGTTTAAAAGAGTTATTTGACTGAATTCTTGGCTGTTTCCATTTTTTGTTTAACCTATGTGGACTTTTCCTTCGTTATCAAAGTTTTTGTAAATGGCAAGCTCTTGTTCATATTTGTTTTTCGCTGATTGACAGTAATCCTTTCTCCAGATGCTCTCTTGCTTTCCGTATTTTTGTTTCTTGGTTGTAAGGGTCTTGGTAAACCATGGTGCTGAAGGATGATATCTTTTGCTAGGAGATATCCTAAGTGGTGCTAGGGATTTAACAGCTAAAGTTAGCTAAGATGCATAATTGTCCATCGAAGTGTCAATCTTCTCAGTCATCAAAGGTGAGGATCCTAACAGTACTTGTTATAATTGGTCTGGCTTAATCTTATGCCATGGACTAAGTAAAGAACTTGTTGGAAGATGTCCTAACCTGTTGTGGAGGAAGTGCTAAGTTAAGATCAAATGGTATTGCTGTGTGATCGGACTATATTAAGGGTAGTGAACTGATGTTGGCTAAGGAAGTGTTTTTGGTCAAGATGCCGACAAAACAGTGCCCGGCCGAGAGAGTTGAACCTACAAGAACCTGAGAGAGACCAATGCTGGGTGTCATCTCAAGTAGAGTCTTGGTGCCTTTATCCGTTGGGTTTTCCAGATAAAAATTAAAGCCTTCTAGGACCGTGAAATCCGTGGAACTGAAACAAGATTCCAAGATGGTGCTTAGAACTTGGAAGAATGCAAAAACAACAGTTGTGTTATACATTCACCCCAGTACAGAGATCTGGGCTTAAATCCATCATTTTTGCTCACCACACCACCCCAGTTCAGACAAGGCCATATGTAAATCAGCCTTGACCCTGTGCCTCCTGGGAACAGTCCAGCCCGAACTGCCAAGCCATTTCTTTCCTGGACCGGAATCAAGCATCCTAGGACAGGTTTCTGGCTATCAGCCGTCTTCAGCCAGGATAGTTTGACTCCAGTGGCGTGGAGAGCACGGCACTCACGTCTGAGAATACCCGTCCCACTCGGGGTGACAAATGCAAAAACAACAGTTGATGGACAGAATGCAGAACAATGTCATACATTCACCCCAGTACAGAGATCTGGGCCTAAATCCATCGTTTTTTGCTCACCTCACCACCCCAGTTCAGACATGGCCATATGCAAATCAGCCTTGACCCTGTGCTTCATGGGAACAGTCCAGCCCGAACTGCCAAGCCATGTCTTTCCTGGACCGGAATCAAGCATTCTAGGACCGGTTTCTGGCTATCAGCCGTCTTCAGCCAGGATAGCTTGACTCCAGTGGCGTGGAGAGCACGGGACTCACGTCTGAGCATACCCGTCCCACTCGGTGTGACAAAGTAAACACGGAGACGAGGTTACTTGCCAGGATACTCCGGAGTAATTGAGCGCGTTAAAACAGCTAATAATAATAATAATAATAACTTGGCACCCTACGGACATGCAACGAGGCTGTCTCTTGCCGAGATTTACTCTCCACAAGCCGATCACTTACTGGATCGGTTCGATAGAATTAACTACTCTCCTGGACCCCCCTCGACAGTACTTATCACTGCCAACCCTGACCAGGAAGCCATTCCAGATCCCGCCCCCCCCCCTCATCAGTGGGCCCTGAAGCACATTTACGGATCAAGAGCCACGCCCGATCTACGGTTGATGTCCATAGACCCGTGATTCGTCCCTTCTGATCGTCCCTCAGCACTGCCCTCGACCCAGTCCTGATGAAGATCCTGAACTAACTAGGATCGAAACGCCGTCGACCATCCAGCGCAAATACAGGCACAACACACGAAGCGGTTCACTACATTGAACATACTAAAAATGAACCTTTAAATCCACTTGGAACCGCCGTGAACCAAATATTTCACTGTATATTTATGCACCAGTCACTTCGCGCCACCTAGGCTGTTTCACATTGTCACATGCGTCGCTACCTTGGTTTTTACTGTTACACCTAGAGCACCACATACAATTTGGGTTGTTCTCCATTTTTGTGAATTGTATACTGCAGTGCTGCAATAACTGCAAATTACTTCCCCTTTTTTTACCCTTGTGTAAATATTTGTATATATAATGATGCCTCAAGCACATGTAAGAATCATATAGAGTCTCCTTGCTTCCTTCTGGATAATGTTGTAAGCATATCCTTGCTAACTGCCTTCAAATAATACCAGTTGGGATACTATATTCTTTTACTTTGGACACCCTGGCACCCTTGAAATACCTCCCGCTATTAGCGATTCGGTAATACTGAATCGCTAATAGTGAATATCTTCCCATTTATTCCTATGGGCCCATAGGAATGAATGGCTAGGTATTCCTTAATAACGAATCTCAATTACCGATTCGTTATTAAAGAATGTTAAGGAATCGCTAATATTTTAGAGATTCCTACCTACATTCCATTTAGAGATTCGGTAAAAATCGCTATTAAGGACTCGCTAAATTGAAGTTACCTACATTCGGCCCTTAGTTGCTTTATTAAAGGAGAGGAGTTTGTCCCTTGTGTAACCACGTCTGTATGTAGGTTCTGGGATGAAACTGGCAGGGGTTCCGGCCCTAGGGATGGTCCGGACGCAGACTGGCATGCAGAAGGGCCTGCCTTGAGCTCATGAGCTCATTTAAGTCTCCCGCCATGAAGGGAGACATGTCAGGGGGTGAAGCTGAAGTGCGATCACCGCTGTTTAGGCAGGCAAGCAGGCTCTCCTGCTGCATGATCTACTGGTAAAGTAAATAAGGTTAAAATAAACATGAGAAATTAAAAAACATAAAACCAATAAAAGAGGGTGTTCAATCCTTTTAAGATGGCGCCCATAGGCAGTAGCCAGGCACCTTCTTAAAACAAACAGCACTGAAGTGCCTCTTACAAGGAAAGACAAGCATTTACAATGCAACGGTTTCGCCTTTGGAAAAGTTAGAGCTATTGGCATTGTAAATGACAATTTTTTTATTTATGTGTTCGTTTTGAAAACCGATAAATAAATGGCATTGTCATTTACAATGCCAATAGCTTAATCTCTCGCAAATGCCACACACACCCACACCCACAGAGAGCCCCCCCACACAGATCCCCTCCACACAGAGCCCCCCCCACACACACAGGGCCCCCCCACACACACCCACGGTGCACAGCAAGTGGCACACAACCTTCATTCTACCCAGAATCAGCAGCAAAGTACCAAGAGTGATGCACAACCCTTACTCAGGCCACCGCCGGCAGCATGGCACTCCCTGCTACCTACAACCCTCACCCTTGCCTTTCCTGGTAGGAGGGCACTGCAGGGTGCAATACAACAATCGTCCTGGGCATCATCCTCTACATTTAGAGCGCAAGTGAAATGTACCCCGCGCCCAGGCCCTTCATAGACCGAAAAAAAAGGAGAAACATTTCTCTGCGCTATAGCCGGGCCAGCAGAGCAAGTGGCAAAAATGCCCTCAAAGCTTGGATATAACCCAGTCTCTCACAGCGAGCAATGGGTGATAGATAACACGTGACTCGTGGCCAACCCAACTTCCCTGACAGACAGCCAAAAGCAGAAATATCACTCGTTCAAGTATATTTGGCTGCTAACCCCTCCCCCAACAAGAAACCATTCAGGAAAATCAGATGGGCGAGTGGGACAAAAAAGTAAAAACCGATCTTTGCAGAGCACCTACCACGCCCGCAGCGGAGCCTCCTACAAACAGGCCTGTGGCAGGGGGAGCAGGAAGTGCACGGAGCCCGCCCCCTCATTGATGGCTGTTCCCTGGGGACATCCTGTTTTTGCGAGGGGCGGCAGGGGCATTGCTGTTCACCAAACACTATCTTTTAGGCGGGTGGGACGTTTGCTCACGATCACCGGAAATAAACGGTTATAAACACTAAGGGTGAGAAATTCCAACCCCAGACCAGCTATTAGAAACAAGGGAAATAAAACTAAACGAAGTAAAATAAGGCAACAGCACTGTGAAATAAACTTTCATTTGTTGAATATACGGCCAGCGTGGTTTAAATATGGTAACGTTCTATGCTGCGCAGACAGGGAGCTGACCATCGCATGAGAGTTAAATAATTGGTACAAGGAATGCTGTAAGAGCAAATAATAAACAAGCTCCAGTTTCAGCGAACGTCTCCATCTCACAGCGCTACAGACCCCGGAGTTCAGAGACATCGAGGGAAGTGTTATTGCTGACAGTCCCCCTCAGAGAGTTCCATCTACAGGACTTCGCTTGCTAAGAATGAGCAGAGCGGTCGACAGGAGATGAGCAGTTCGGTCATGCGGGACCCGAGGAAACGTACCGAAGACCGGATCGCCTTCCACAGGAGAGGAGAGCTCGGTGATTGAGAGGTTCTGGACGCAGACATCGGATCGGGGAAGCAGGCGGCCTGTACTATGATCTACGGGTTGGTTTCCCTGTCCCGACCCCACCCCGCCATCAGTGCGTGAACCAGGGAAGTGGATAACGCTGCAGGGCTCTCCCACCTCTGATGCCGCCGGGCTCCCTCAGCTCACGGGAGCCCGGCAGAGCGCCCGCCATTGTTGTTCTCCTGTCTCACGGGCTGCGGGGGGCGGGACTTCCGGCCGGCCGCGCAGGGATTGGCCGGCCGGAAGAAACAGACAGCAAAAAAACGCCCAGCTGGAGCACGGAAGAAAACACGAAAACGGGTCCGCGTTGACGGACAGATTCACCTCCCATGCCCCTCCTGGGGGCCTACGGAGAGCGGGAGGGGGGGGGGTGCGGGAACGAACACACGGAGAGCGGGAGGGGGAGGGGGGGCGGGAACGAGCACACGGAGAGCGGGAGGGGGAGGGGGGGCAGGAACGAACACACGGAGAGCGGGAGGGGGGGCAGGGGCGGGAACGAACACACGGAAAGCGGGAGGGGGGGCAGGGGCGGGAATGGGCACTGGCAACAAATCACCTTCCAATGTGTCGGCTCGGAGTAGAGAGCCGGTCAGGTCTGCGTCCTCACATGGAAAGCCATCCAGCTGGTGTGAGGAAGGATGCTGCTGAAAGAAAAAAAAAATAAACACGCCCACCGCCCGATGACGAGCCAAAAAGGGTGGAGATGGAAAAAATCTCGGGAACGCCCCCGAATCTGGTCCGTGAATGACGGACAGATCTCTGTTCCAATGGCTAGCCTCCATTTATGGAGCTAGCCAATGGGACAGGGGGGCGTATTCCAGAGTCCTTACTGAAATCAAGAGTTTTCTCTGGAGGCGGAGCTTACGCTCCGTTCTCCAGGCGAAACCTAAAAAACGGGCTTTTCAGTGTTCCAGTCAGAATACTTGCTTCATCCACATCACATCCCAAAAATCATGTGTGACAACTAGTTTAATTCTCGTTTCCTTTTCAGTCCCTACCACTGAACTCACTGCCACCAGATATCCAAATATGTCCCTAATTCAGTGAGCTGAGAAGTACCCTGAAATGCCATCTCATATATTAAGAGCCTAAAAAGAACAAGGACATATACTACATAAAATTATAAATAATTGTTGTTTGCATATCAAGAGTAATTGTGTAAATACTGTCTTGTTCTTCTATCTGTCCACTAAAAACATGTTTTCACAAAACCTCAAGCCATTCTCTCAGTGTTATCTATATGTTCTGCCAAATGATCTGGTTGTCCTTATGTGCGACAATCAATTACATAAAAAAATAAAAATAGAATAAAATATTTTGCATTCCTCTTAGAGAACAGCAGGAACCATAGCAAATATAACTTGTACTACCTTATAATGGCACAGATCTCAAGGGCTACCTGTGGTCAAAGTAATTTTAAAGAGATTCTCATTACTATTCTCCCGTCATAACTACTGTATGTGCTAGGTAACATTGACATTAAATAGACACACAGAGATAAGCCGTTTAGGAAGCATAGAAATGATAAAAATAGGCAAAGTGATGCACAATAGAAGAGACTCGAATAGAATGGTGGTGTTTCTGGTTCTCTTTTAATGAACGTTGTATGGAATGACAGACTAAAATAAGTAAGAAACGTGAATATTGTGTATCTGTAACTGTACTCGCATCTGTGGCTCTATTGCGGTGATCCGCTTCTATGTTTTGTTATCTGTCTTTTTTATTGGAAATTGAAAATCAGATACACATATACTAAATTATGTGATTGAAAAGAATAAAATACTTTTACTAAGCTGCGGGCATCTGAACTACTGGACTTAAAGATAGAGATTAGTTAACCATGATTACAGTATATGTTATAAAAACAGTTCTATACAAAATAATTTTTCATATAGTATACAATATTTTTTTTAAAAACACATTCAATAAAAAGGAAATATGAGTAGCTGATAATACCATATACGATTTGCGGGTGCTCTAAGCCTCTCGTGGTGGCAGGCTCAATAGAGGGTGCGAAACGCCAAAATGCAGTCAATCCAATGTCACTAGAAAGTATGGCAGATGAAATGGTCACTTTATTGCATTATTGTTAGCAATTTTAAACCTAAATCCAAGTTTGTGCCCCAAATACACAATGAGGCAATTGAGGTCTTTGAGAAAGGGGTAAAAACCGAATTTAAAAAACTCGAGAAATCAGTGCAGTGCAAACACAACAACCTCACCCCTAAACAACAGAAGGCAGTCAAAGAACTGCAAGAAAACAAAGATAGTGTAATTAAAAAATCTAATAAGGGCGGGAATGTTGTAATTTGGCCAAGACAAATGTATTTGGATGAAGGCAAAAGGCAACTAAATAATGCTGACAGTTATATTGCTACTAATAGAGCATGTTATGATATCAGTAATGAACAATATAAAGTCAATTTGATAAAATGGAAAAATTAAAAACTATTGACTGATGATGACTATAAATACCCCAATTGTGAATATCCTAAATTGGCTGCATTGTATCTATTGCCCAAAATACACAAAAACAAGTCTAATCCCCCAGGGCGACAAATTGTGTCAGCCATAGGCAGTATTTATGAGAATACATCAAAATATATAGATTATTTTTTACGCCCATATGTACAAGCCCTTTCATCATACGTACAAGACACAGGGGATTTCCTCAGACTGATAAATGATGTAACATGGGAGGATAATATGCTCTTAATGACACTTGATGTGAACAGCTTGTACACATGCATACACCATAATCTGGGTATGGAAGCCAGTCGCCATTTAAAAAAAAACGTGATTTACCTTATTACATGCACACTGAAATGCTGCTTAGCATAATGTACACATGCCTAACAAACAACTATTTTTTATTTAGTCATGTAATCTTTCGCTAAACCCAGGGACCGGCGATGGGAACCTGCTTCACCCCCAGCTATGCGGGTTTGTACCTAGGCTGGTGGGAGGAGCAGGTGGCCAACAACATCACGGCATTCTCCCAACACGTCGTCCTCGGGGCTAGGTATATAGATGATGTTGTCTGTATTTGGAGGGGGACAGAAGGTGAAGCTACACAGTTTTTAGAAGCATTGAATGACAACCATTGCAATCTGAAATTTACCAGCACTGTTCACACTGAATCCATTGAGTTTCTGGATGTAGAAGTTAAAGGCAAGGATAACAAACTGGAAAGCAAACTGTTTCGTAAAGCTACTGCCGGGAACAGTTTGCTTCATGCAAATAGCTGTCACCCAAAAAACATGATAATACCGTATGGTGAGCTCCTCAGAGCGAGAAGAAATTGTAGCTCTGAACAGGCATTCCAGGAGGAAGTAACGAACATGAAGATAAGATTTATTGAAAGGGATTTCCCCAATAAAGTGATAAAAGAGGCATGAGACAAAGTTATGGCAGTACAAAGAACAGACACATTACTAGTGAAACACAAACATTTGAGCAAAGAAGAACCCATTCGATTCATAACCACATACAGTAATCAATCATGGGAGGTCAGGAAATGTCTTAAAAATACTGGCATGTTCTTAATGCAGATGAGAAATGGAAGAAATTTATAGGTGGGAATCCTATGATTAATTTTAGAAAATGCACTGCATTACATGACACACTATGTAACAACACCCTGCTAACTATAAAATCACATACACGTTTTTTTTGGTTTTTTGTATGTGGTTCATGCAAAGCTTGTAAAAAGAGCATGAACCGCAAAGAGATAAAGTTATCGCAAGACCAGAAACCATTCATCTTCACCAAGCATTTAACATGCAAATCAGATTTTTGTGTGTACGCTTTGCGCTGTCCTTGTTCATTGATATACATTGTCAGTACTATTCATCCAGTTAAAAAACCGGTCCTGGAACATATGAGGGCCATTGCCAATGAGGACAGGCAATATCCGGTTGCTAGACATTTTAAGGAGTTCAGATAATAAGAACAGCAGCCTTTTACAATTCTGTGCCTTAGATAGATTAATTGTATCAGAAAGTGGAGGCAACAGAGTGAGGGAACTCAGACGCTTAGAGTCGAGAATGATTATCAAGTTCAAACCGTACACCCAATGGGATTGAACAAAGACGAAGAATTAGCGGTTCATTTACGCTAATAGTTGTACCCAATAATACTGTCCTCCACCGAGTTGGATTTTATGCACGCTTCTCGTATGCTTAGTTTTGTTTGTTTTATTTGACCACAATGTGTTGACTGCACTGCTTTTATTTGTAGGAGACGAAAATATCAGCTTGCTGAATGAAAGGAACACAAACGAGCTGAAATATCTATGCAGTTTTAAATTGAGACTGAAGACATGTTTTTGAGTAAGAACTTTGTTGTGATTTGTTCAAGCCCACTTGGGCAGGATGGACGATATATTGGACTGGGATGGATTGTGATACAACATCTGGATAGTTATTAAGCACCATAACTCAATTGGCCAACTGGGGTGGAATTGACAATCATTATTATAATATATGTTTTGATGACAAACCTGTGGATAATAATGTCTTGTAATTAATATCAGATTTATTATGATCTATATAAGTTGTGTCGTGTTTTGGCAGCTCCTGAGTTAGCGTTTAGCACAGCTACACGGTCTTTTCTGTTAACTTGACCAAAACGAACGGGGGCCATTTTTGAATCCCTCTGACTTCCGTTTCCTATGAACACGCTGCCTCGTGGTCAGTGTGCCCTTTCGTCCTTTCTCGATACCCATGGTCACTAGTCTGCTCGGCAACAGGCTATTTTTAGTACTGGTCAAGCGCACATGCGCACTACGCACCAATTGGTCACTCTTTAGGAATGTTCACACTAACTGACCAGTGCTGTTGAAACTCCTCCCACATGTTGGCTGTGTTCCAAAAATGACCTTATATGTACCTAAAATGTGTAACTTGTACCCGCCTATCTTTTTATTACTATTAACCTGTATAAAAGAGGTCGCGCATCGATGTTCGGTGTGCTACTTCTTACATTGCCGAAGGGTGCTGTAGGAATGTATCACCACCCCATGGGGTCTTAATAAACTTGTCTTTTACCTTTTCCAGTGTCCGTGCCAACTTCTATACTAAGGTGTTCGAGAGTTTAGCAGAGTATGTAGGCCTGATTTGAACCCAACACCACAATTGGCGACCACGAAGGGACTCATCGGCGACTCGGATGCCCGAAGGAGAGGTCGTGATGAAGGTCAGGAAACTCGCCATGGACGCGTACGCTGCCACTGAGTGACCCGAGTCTCGGCACCCACGGTGTGTTTTCCCGTCCTTCCGATCTGACCTTCCAGGTGGCGCCGGTCTTCGACTGAGATTCTGATCTTGGATTGTCGTGATGTGCCGTTTTGGCTGATTTGACCACAGAACTTGGCAGTTGGACTTTGGACGTTTGAAAAGAAAATTGGTAAGCTTTTGATTGGTGAGGTAGTCTACTGACACTTACTGTGGCTCTTTGAAACTTTGAATTTGAATTTGAATTTGTTAGCTAACGTTTTGAATCTTTGAATTTGAATTTGAATATGTGAAGTGCACCTCACATAGGCAGGCATGTAGGGATATTTCTCTGATTTATTTGATTTGAACAGTGCACCGCGTTAGGTGGCATTTTTGTAGTATCGCGTTTTCGTGGTACTTTTTGAAACATGCCTGTTTTTAGCACACTCCGTAGGATGTGCTGTTCTGAAAATGGTAACAATTATCGATTAAGTGCAAAACAGCCGGCTCCCCCAGAGGGGACTCCAAATCGTGAAATGTATGTCAAATTCGGTATTCCACCAATAATGTATAGTACATTATGGCATAAGTATACTAAAACTGATCGTGAATTACAGTGGCCACTATATGGGTCGTTTGACCTTCGAAAGGTACAGTATGTAGAACAGTGTTTGTTTCAGCGAAGGTCTAGGCAAGATATGTTTGATTGTGTGCGTATGTGGGAGAAAGAGGTGCGTGAACGAGCGAAGCGTGAGGTAGCCTTGGCGGAGAAAGTGAAGCAGAAGGCTGCACATGACAAAGCTTTACAGCTACAGGAGAAGGAATTACAGGAAAAGAAAGAGAGGGAGAGACGAGAACGAAATTTACAGGTTAATGGTCAATTCCCTATCAGGCGTCCTCTTTATCCGGTCCTTACTAATGAAATAGATGATTTTTCCTTACTAGATCGTTGTCCGCCTCCGTACGTCGTACCTACGGCTCCGAACGAGGACTCGGACGAGGATAGTGATCGAACACAGCGTACCAGGTTACATGCGGAACGAGCTGCGGAATTACGCTCAT
The DNA here is from genome assembly GCF_964261635.1 of Lissotriton helveticus. Classification (NCBI taxonomy): domain Eukaryota; kingdom Metazoa; phylum Chordata; class Amphibia; order Caudata; family Salamandridae; genus Lissotriton; species Lissotriton helveticus. Next base: position 134,113,804 of record NC_136071.1, on the reverse strand, counting down.
TTGCACGAAAGCTAAATATTAATACTGTTACTGTTTCTGATGTTACTAAACAAATGGAACAGTGGCCTGATAAGGAACGACTGTATTTTTTAGATCATTTTGGAGATGAAGTTGTTGAGCGGTATAGAAAATATTCTCTCGAGTTAGAACCAAAGGAGATATCCAAGAGTCGTGAGAATTTTCGTAAAGGTCTTTTTGTTCTTTCAGATGCGGACGACTTCTTCAAGCGTTTGATTGAACTGCGTAATGAGGCGACACGACTACGGGAGTTGGGAAAGTCGAAGAATTCATCTACGTCCGGAGCGACGGGGATATCCAAAGAATGCCCTATCTTTGAAACAGATAAGATCGATGCGATTAATGTTAGACCTATGCGAGAAGCTGCGCCTTTATATGTCCCTCATAAAGGGGATGGCACAGATGATGATAAAAGATCCAAAGACGCGAAAGGGTATTTTGTATATAATTGGGTTTATACGCCTTGGAATAGAGCAGATGTCATGGCGCTTAAGAATGCTTTACCTGATCCCCGTAAAAACCCTGCGGCTTTTTATGAGAATGTTGAAAGTGCAATTTCTTCGTGTATCATGACGTTAGTTGATATTGATCTATTTTTCGGGTTGATATTGCCCCCTGATATGTGGAGAGCGATTCGTAGATTTGATGACCTCACGACTCTCGGGGCCACTTGGAAAGATCTTGTTCATGCTGATTTAGATAGAGAACCAGCATGTAAGCCGTGTCAATTAATATTAGACCTTCCAGGGGCCATACTGACAAAACTAAAAACTCTTGCCCCCGCTAAAAAGATTGATTGGACTATATTAGCCTCTTGTAAGCACAAAGCGGATGAATCAGTTTCCGATTTTTTCTCTCGCTTCGAGGAAGCGTTCCATGATTACAGTGGTCAACTATTGACAGAAGATACTGGCAGGCATCTATTCGTTGATAAGTATGTAGCTAATCTCCTACCGGAGATTGCGAAACGATTAAAAGCGAGTGAAAGTTCATGGACCACAGCAACCCCTGCTTCTTTGTTGACTATGGCTCAATATTATGAAAGACAGGAATTGGAGGCGAAAGAAAGTAGTGAAAAGAAGGCGAAGGAATTGAAAACAAAGGTAATGTTAGCTCAGGTTCAGGCTACGAGAGGGAACAATAGAGGGGGGCGAGGATCGTACAGTAATGCTCCTCCCCCTCGTTCTGACATTTCTGTGAATCAATGTGCATACTGCAAACAGTTTGGGCATTGGATTGCAGACTGTCCGGTGTTTCGAGAGCAGCGTAATTTGAGGGGACGAGGAAGTGGAAGGTCTAGGAGTTATTATGGAGGGTCAAGAGGAGGTTATGGCACGAATGATCGTGGGGGATATGGAGCAAGGGGTCGTGGTCAGTCAGATTATAATACGTTTGATAATCGCAATCAATATCAGATAAATGAGGGTGGTCCTGCTGAACTACGGGATGAGCATTACGCATAGGACTGCGTAGGATGGGGTGTGGAATCGGTTGAGGTACCAGTTGATCAAAGGGGTCCATACATAGAAGCACATGTTCTGGGTTCCACTGATCAATTTCTGGTCGATACAGGAGCTACTCGTAGCTTTGTCCAAATACTTGGTTCCAAGGGCTCCCCTGTCTGGCGAGGTAATTACAGCAATAGGGTTCGATGGAACACCTACTTCTAGCCCACTGTCTCAACCAGTTACATTTCATGTTGATAAATTTGCTGCCCCTTGTCCCTTTTTGTTGTCTCCAAATACACCAGATAATATTATTGGACTCGATATGTTAAAACACTTTCGAGCTACTATTCGCTGTGCCCCAGAAGGAGTGCGAGTTGTGTTGAATGAGAATTACCCGGAATTAGAGCGAGTGTGTTTTCTCCATGAATCTGAAGTTCTGGCCTCCTTACCGAAAACGTTGTGGGCCACTTCCGATACGGATGTAGGGCAGATGATAATTCCTCCAGTACGTATTACTGTAAAGGAGGGAGTATCTCTACCACGTGTCCCACAATATAAGATTTCTAGAGAAGGTGAACTTGCTTTGATACACATTGTAGATGATTTAATTTCGGCAGGAGTAGTTGAGGAAGTCCCCTACAATGTTTGTAATAGCCCAATTTTACCAATCCTTAAAAGAGATACAGATGCTAAGGTTTACCGTTTCAATATTGATTTGAGGGAAATAAACAAGATAGTAGTGCCTCAGTATCCGGTGGTGTCTGACATCACCACATTGCTTACGTTGGTTCCACCGACGGCAACTACTTTTACAGTCATCGATTTGAAGAATGCCTTCTTTTCGATCCCTGTACATCCTGACAGTCGATATCTATTCGGCTTTACATTAAATAATAAATCGTACAGATTCTGTCGAGTTCCTCAAGGCTATACTGAAAGTCCTAGCATTTATAGTCAGGCATTAAAAAGACAGCTTGATTCCTTTGACTTACAGGAGGGAGTGGTTCTCATTCAATATGTAGATGATATCTTACTTGCTGCAGACACGCCAGAACAATGTGAGAAGAGTACCTTTTCCTTGCTTTCCTTCCTGGCCAAACATAATCATAAAGTTTCGAAGAAAAAGCTGCAATATTGTAGACCAAAGGTGACCTACCTCGGTCATCTTTTGTCCAAGGAGGGCCGTGCATTGACACCAGATCGAATTCAAGCAATTCTAGATACTCCAGTCCCTCGCACTCAGAAGGATGTTCGCGCCTTTATAGGTTTGACGTCTTTTTGTAGGCAATGGATATTGGGTTTTTCACATATTGTTAAACCCTTGTTAGCATTGTTGTCTAAAGATACACCGATTCCCATTGAATGGACGGATGAATGTCAGAATGCTTTTGAACAATTGAGACAAGCTCTTTGTTCTGCACCAGTGTTAGGTACACCTGATTACACGAAGGTTTTTACATTATATGTACACGAGAAGGATGGGTGCGCATTGTCAGTCTTAGTGCAGACACACGGAGACAAACAGAGGCCTTGTGCATACTTCTCGGCGGTACTCGACCCTGTGGCTCGAGGATTGCCTGGATGTTTTCGAGCAGTTGCGGCAACAGCAGTTGCGATACGACAAAGTGAGGGAATAGTTTTGTCACACAAATTGTTGGTGCTAGTTCCCCATGCGGTAGATGCGTTACTGAATCAAACGAAAACGCAGCATCTAACCAGTGCCCGTCTGACAGGATATGAGCTAACGTTGTTGGCGCCTCACATCACACTAAAACGATGTGCAACACTAAATCCTGCTACTTTATTACCGGACCCTGTTGCTGAGACCCAGAAGGAAGAACAACATGATTGTGTTTTTCTGACTGAGGAACAGACAAAGGGTCGTATCGACTTACAGGATACGCCATTTCCAGATGTAGATGGGGAACTGTGGGTTGATGGATCGTGCGTGAGGTTACCGGATGGTACCGCAGCTTATGCGATCACGACACTTAAGACTGTGGTAGAAGCAGCACGGATACCCCAAAAATCGGCTCAAGCAGCTGAGTTGATAGCCTTAACGAAGGCATGTGAGTTAAGTGCTGGACTATGTGTGAACATTTACACGGATAGTCGTTACGCTTTTGGAGTAGTGCATGATTTTGGCCTACTTTGGAAGGAACGAGGATTCCTGACTTCGCACGGAGTACACATCATGCATGGAGAATTGGTACGCGATCTCCTTAATGCACTGTTATGCCCAGAGAAAGTTGCAATAGTCAAGTGCAGTGCACACAAAAAGGTGACGGACAAAATAGGACAAGGCAATGCTTTTGCAGACCGTATTGCAAGAGAGACCGCTGCAAAATAATTTCCCCATGTATGTGGTGAAGTCACAAGCTGAACGGTGGCATGATGCTAGAGAAGAAATACTAGATATACAGAAGTCAGCATCAGCGGCAGAACTTGTGAAATGGGCCACTGAAGGAGTATTGGATGATGAGGGTTGCTGGCGTAGTAAAGATATGGAGAGATGGAAACTACCCATGGCCTATTTACAAACAATGGTGCAAATGACACACGGGCTGGCACACATTGGAGCTCTCGCAATTACTAAATTGCTTACACGAGTTTGGGAAAATGCTGACATTGCTAGCACGGCTAAGAGAGTAGTGCAGACCTGTCTGATATGTTTGCAGCACAATCCTGGACAAGGGACTCATACTCCTAAAGGTGGGTTTGTTCCACCTACTGCACCATTCGAAGTACTACAAATGGATTACATCCAGCTGGAGCGCTGTAACAATCTCAAGTATGTCCTAGTAGTGGTGTGTGCCTTCAGCAAATGGATTGAGGCTTACCCTACGAAGGACAATACAGCATTGACAACAGCTAAGGTGTTACTCAAGGAATACTTCCCGCGCTACGGAGTTTGTAAACTTATGTGGAGTGATAATGGCCCTCATTTCATTGGAAAAGTAGTGGAATATGTCCTGAAAGGATTGGGAATCAAGCAACGATTCCATGCTGTCTTTCATCCGCAATCAGCAGGTTTAGTAGAACGATACAATGCAACTCTGAAGCTGAAGTTAGCAAAGATAGTGGCATCGACATCTCTGAAATGGCCGGACGCTTTGCCTCTGGCATTGCTGTCCATTCGGTCAGTGCCACATTCTCGATCTGGCCTCACACCCTACGAAGTGGTGTTTGGAAGGCCTATGAATATTTGGGGGGTTCCAAAGCCTCGTTTGATACATGATATGCCTTGTATAATGATGAACGATTATCTGGCACGATTAACAAATGATTTGCTTTCTATTCATCAACAGGTTCGAGAGGCGCTCCCTGATAACTCCATTGGTGAGGCTCACGATCTCCGCCCTGGAGACCACGTGATGGTCAAAGTATTTGAGCGATCCAGCAGTTTGGAACCGAGATGGCATGGCCCTGAGCAAGTGCTGCTGGCTACGCGAACTGCTGTGAGAGTCACCAACAAGAAGCGGTGGATACATTCAACGCATTGCCGACGTGTCTCTCCGGATCTGGTGAGCCCTGTGGTGCTATCCGACTACAGAAAGATTTTGGATACAGAAAAGAGCCCAGTTGTCACGCCTGATGAATTGGAGGGAGCCTTCCCGGACCACGTTGTTTCAGATAAAGTGAAGTACAATCTACGCCCCAGGAAATAAGATTCCTTTTGTGTTTTTGAAACTGGTTGGTAACCGCTCTGAGGTTTGTGAAACGGAAGCCGGGAATATCAAGGGGGGGGGATCAGTTCTGCCCAGTGTAGCGACACCCGTCTTGAATCCCGGAGAACAAATCAACGGCAGCCTCGGTTCAGAACCATCGTTTTATTTTTTCTCGCTTAGTGTTGCTTGTGAAGAGTATTGTTTTGTGAACTATGGCATCTCCTTCGACACAAAAAGGGAGAATTCTTGGTGCTGTTTTGTTTGTCTTGACCGTAGTGATGATCGCAGTATTAGCCTGGACTATAGAACTGTTGTTTCCTGTACGAGAACATTTGCTGCCTACCACTCCAAGTCCATCTGAACATTTTCATTTCACTCTGCCTTTTCACGAAGAAAGACATAGGCAGACTTATTTGAACAACAGCTTTATTAAGATTTTGCATCATACTCATAATATGACCAACACGTCCAATTGTTGGGTATGTGGAATGTTGCCCGGACACCAGAAGAAGGGAGGAACACCACTCATTCCTCTCCCGTTTTCTCATAATGGTTCTTGTCATGCTTGGTACACTCTTCTTTTTACTCTGCGATGGCCAACGAAAGGTGGATTACTTTTTCGGTTGAATAAAATATGCTATAACGATAAAGATGGCTATCCACACGCTGAAGGAACTAAATTCGAATGGGAAGAATATCGTCCGGACAATGTTTCTACACCTCGTGTATATACGAATCAAAGACTTATAAATGTGACGAGCATGCATATAATAACCGTTATCGATACAAAAGCAGATTTGTGTATTAGAAATAAAGGTACAATCCCTGTAGGCCGTAGTGAATGTAATATTACACTTACCTTTGATACACCAACTGGAATTGCATTTGTAGCTTCACGTAACACATATTTCATTTGTGGAAATAAGGGATACCATCGTCTACCATTGGGATGGTTAGGAACGTGTTATATAGCTTTTGTATTACCACCTGTATTTATTGCTCCTCCCATGTACCACAATGATTATGTTCTGTACCATGATTTCATACTGAACAGAGTAAAACGAACAATAGATCTTGATGAAATAGACCAGACTGATACCACATTACAACAATATGTAGATTTCAATTTGGGGTTATTTTCATTCGTAGGAGCTGCACTGAATAGCAGGAAGATAAGGCGGCTTACACGTGTGGTGGAAGCCGTCGCTAATGAAACTGCCTCTGCTTTAGGGAATATTACTGAGGAATTGCAAATTACCAGAATTGTGGCGCTCCAGAATCGAATGGTTCTAGATGTGATACTAGCTGATAGGGGTGGAGCATGCCGCGTCATCGGAAGTAGTTGTTGCGTGTACGTACCAGATAACTCACCTTCTGTATATGATTCGATTACAAAATTACATAAGATAGCTGCTGAGATCCACCCAGAAAATGGAACATGGACCTTTTCTGGTTGGTTCTGGACCTTGCTTAGTACTTGGGGTTGGAAATTATTAACGATTCTCTGTGTTTTTATTGGAGTACTATTTTTCCTTTGTTTATGTATTCAATGTGGCCCTACATTATGTTCTGTATGTATCACAGCCTGTATTCCGTCCAAACAAGCTATTGTCAAGCAAGAGAAACTGATCAATGATGAAGTATTGAAAATAATGGCTATTGACATTGAGGATGAACATTCCGACTACGTTCACTATGAGGTAGCTTTTGCTAAACGCTAAAAGGGCCGTCTGTCGTGTTTTGGCAGCTCCTGAGTTAGCGTTTAGCACAGCTACACGGTCTTTTCTGTTAACTTGACCAAAACGAACGGGGGCCATTTTTTAATCCCTCTGACTTCCGTTTCCTATGAACACGCTGCCTCGTGGTCAGTGTGCCCTTTCGTCCTTTCTCGATACCCATGGTCACTAGTCTGCTCGGCAACAGGCTATTTTTAGTACTGGTCAAGCGCACATGCGCACTACGCACCAATTGGTCACTCTTTAGGAATGTTCACACTAACTGACCAGTGCTGTTGAAACTCCTCCCACATGTTGGCTGTGTTCCAAAAATGACCTTATATGTACCTAAAATGTGTAACTTGTACCTGCCTATCTTTTTATTACTATTAACCTGTATAAAAGAGGTCGCGCATCGATGTTCGGTGTGCTACTTCTTACATTGCCGAAGGGTGCTGTAGGAATGTATCACCACCCCATGGGGTCTTAATAAACTTGTCTTTTACCTTTTCCAGTGTCCGTGCCAACTTCTATACTAAGGTGTTCGAGAGTTTAGCAGAGTATGTAGGCCTGATTTGAACCCAACACCACAGTTGAAAACACGTAAAATTGCACTCTACAAATGTACAGTTTAGAGAATTACTGCAGCTCTCTTAAATCCTATAGAGAAGCTGTCCACTTCAAAATGAATGCCATTTATCCTGTTTTTGATCAAGCATTGGGATATGTAGTCCTACTTCTATTGTAATATGCGTGCACTATATGTAATTGATCAACACAAACAGCCTTTGACCCGAAACGCGTCAGGCATTTGTTTGCTACTTTTTCGATCAAAATATTTACGCTTCAATGGAATTGGGCTTGATAACTTTTGTTTACTGACATTGGTTTGACTTCATATATATATATATATATATATATATATATATATATACACATTAAAGCTCAATTGCAAAATAATTTGCGCACTCGGAGTAAGATTTGACAATCACCATTTATTCCATGATACCGCTACGCGTTTCGACACCCGGCGGTGTCTTGATCACACGATACATTCACGTTCTCACGGACGGGCATAAGTAAACTTCAAAGATAAACATAGAAGAGGTACTGCAAATCAGCCTGCTCGGTCTGAAAAACATGGTCGCCATCTTAGGACAGCTAAAGTGTAACCCTCGATCGTATTGAATCATCGTTATGGGTACAAATTAGTTCATTACATACATGTCCTTGTACTGAATCCACATATTTGCATTGCAATAATACAAAGCGTGTCATTATTGAAGTATAACTCGAAAATACACAATTGAAATACAGCCGAAACGCGTTCCAGTTGACAAGTGCTGCCTGTAAATAAAATGGAATTCCCTAAGAAATATCTTTTGATGAATCTTAGAAAAACGTTCCCAAAAATACCTCATCCACCTCAACTTCTGCCTGGAAAATTTCAGGGTGATCCATCAAGTGGGGACTGAGAAAAAAGGGGACTCCCAAAATGTAAAATTCCCATGCATTTTCCATAGACAACAATTGCTCAACAGAATAACACCAAATTTGGCAGGAAGCTAGATCTTGGTCCGCAGATCGTGCTTTTTGGGATTTGGTGTAAATCCATTCAGTAGTTTTTGATAAATTAAGGGAATGAAATTATTGTGTATCTGGATGGGATTCCAATGTAAAAATAGAGCGTTCTGATTGGGCCAGGGAACTCTATTTCCCTTGGGCCATCTCTCTCCCATGGGAGTGAGACTCACACAGGATCGAGCGCTCTGATGAGAAATATGTTGCTGGCAGCCATTACAGGACTTGAAAACTTAGTCCCCTGACATGAAATTAAAAATTATTATAGCATAAGGGGACAGGGTAGTGATATCCTGACCTCTAAGCCCCCCTTGGTGGAAACCAGTGGGACACCCCATGAGGCAAAAAGAATAAAGAAAAATGTCAAAAAATGCTACAGCAATCCTGGGAGACTCTCGTAGGATTGAAAAAAAAAAAAACAATGGTGCTGGGACGCATTTATTACCTTTACACCACCAGGAGCCCACTCCCAGGGCTGAATTCATAAAGGGGAGGAGGGCTGCCAGGCCCCCCTCTCCAAGCCTCCAGTGGCCCAGCAAAGACCACCACCCGACCCCCAAATATTACAAAATGGGGATGGGACCCAGGTGGCCCCCCTCTCCGAGCCTCTAAAGGCCAGCAGGGGCCCAACCCCGGTGCTCAAAATGTTGAAAATGGAGAGAGGTCTATAAAGGCCTCATGGAGTCCACCCCTGCAACTGAATATTTTAAGGAGGGGGGCTGCTCGGCCACTCTCCCATAACCATTAGTGGCTCTGAGGATCACATCCCCAGGGGTCGGCTCAGATGTCATGTCCCGGGGAGCTCACCCCCAGACATAGCGGTTTCCCTGCTTGCACCGGCATGGGCTCGGAAACCTGTGTTTGCTCTAGCTTTATGGGAGCAATTTTGAATCTCCCACCTAGCGGGAGAAAACACCAAGTCCGCTTCCAGTGGGCGGGAACTTCAAAAATGCTCCAGCCTGCCCGGAGCAGACTTTTGATCTGTTTCCCTGTCCTTTCTGAGGTGAGCAGAGAAACAGATCAAAAGATTGCTCCCACCTGGAGGGAAAAGCATGAGGAACAGCTCCCAGTGGGCAGGGGCAATGCCGGCTCCCACTGTATGCCGGGAACCGGTGGGGCTGGGGGCTCCTCCCATGGCCCCAACAAGATTATGGTGGGTGCCCTGGGGGGGCACAAGGGCACCCACCTTTAAGTGTCAGGGCCCGGGGGATGAGGTGCTTGGGGTCGGAAATGGCCTAAGGAGGGGGACATTTGCACCCCCACCCTCTATAATCATGCAGGGGCCCTGGGGATGGGGTCCCCAGGGCTGTAATCGGCCCAAGGAGGGAGCCACGCGTGCCGTCTTCCACCTCAAAAGAACACTGTGACCAAGGGGATGAGGTCCCTGGGGCAATGCATGCCCCCTCCCCTTTATTTAAAAGAGTGGCTCTGGGGATGGGTTACCCTGGGCCGAACAAGGCTTGTGTAGAGGGCTATGAACCCCCTCCCCTTTATTTAAATAAGTTGCACTGGGGAATGGGGTCCCAGGGGTTGATAAGGACTCAGGGAGGGTCCCCCTTAAAAAAAGATACATCCCCTTTATTAAAAAAAGGCCCCGGGTGATGGGTTCCCTAGGGCAGGCCTTATGGCCAACCCCCCTCCATGCACCATGGAAGGCTGTGTGCAGTGTGGGGTTAGCTGCCTTTGGGGTGTCGGCACCAGGGCCTTGCGCAGTGTGGGTTGGCTGTAGGCTGGCTGTTGGCCACAGGGCATGGCCTACCCCCCACCGTGCACGGCCAAAGGCCCTTGCGCAGTGTGGGATTGGCTGCCTTTATGGGGGTTGGCCACAGGGCCTGCCCGCAGACCAGGCCTTGTAGTCAACCCCCTGCTGTGCCTAGTGTGGGGTTAGCTATATGTGGGGGTTGGGCTGCAGGCACTACAGCTAATCCCCTACCGCGGGGTTGCATTTACCTATTAGAATTAAATATTACTTTACCTTGAAAAAAGCCCAGAAATTCACTGAAAAAACAATGGTTAAACTAACATTATAGGGGGATATTCTCAAGAATGTGTGATAATTATTGCAAAATCTGCTTAACACACCATTTCACATCGCCGTCTATCGCGGGAAAATAATGCAGTGTTAACGTTATATTCTCAACACGGCGGTACCATGCAATAGTCTCAAGATAACACGTCAAATGACTGCGTTAAAATTAACGCGACACCTAATAAATGCGAAACACGAACATGAAAAAAGTGTCTGTCCCAAACCGGAATACAAAAATCAGCGATAACCAGTGACAGGCCCGCAATTCTCACGCGTCATGCGGGAAAATGCACCATAAAAGCAGAGAAAAAACCTGTGAGATGACAATGTAAGAGTACAACCTCACATCCATGATGTAGTACAAATGTCTACTGTCCCACATCAAATAGGCATCTCCTCACAAACAGTCACAATGTACATTGTCATGCAGTCTGTATGTAAACTTCGCCAATGCGTAAACATACATCGAACACACTGTGAAACTGCATCTCCCCTTTGCTTTACAGGGGGGACAATCAACACCTCCTGCAGAGCCGACCTCGTCAGTGATGATGGATACGGCCCCTAAGACAACGACTACAATGTACTCCAACGGTTCATGGACAGCCTCCGCACCCCACCTCCAGTAGCAGGGCAGCCCAGCACCATCGAGGTGAGCCCACCCCCTACAAAGACCACACAGCAGGAAGCACGCACCACCATGTCTGGCTCCCAGCACCTCACCAAGATGAATGCTGCTGCTACTTCTATATCCACATCTCCTGCCCATGATGTGTCAGTGTCACACAGTGCTGCAGACCAAACACCACCACCCACATGTGAGGCACATGAAACGTCAGAGGACGAAGATGAGGATTAATCTGCCTTAGTGGTAAGAAGGAAGCAGTAGCCATATGGCTTGTTTCTGCTTGGCTCTGCCCTATGCATCATGCCCTGGAATAACACCTTCCACCATCCCACGATACACTCTGCGACACTAACCTTGGACCTCGACATGGACTGCCATATTTTGTGCTCTTAACAATGACACAGCAATCAGCCTGCGGACTGGACTCTTCCCCTTCCGAGTAGCTTGTCAATACCTAAAGGACTCCAACTGGCCCTCCACGGGGCAACATTGTAAAGTGTTGTCTGCATGGTCCAGTACTAAGACAGCTTCAAAACTCCACTGAATATGAACAATACATACTAATACACACAGACGTGTCATGTCTATGATTATTCAAGTATGAAAGCATGGACAAATGTAGGGGCAGTGATTCCCCCTCACGTCCATGTTGCTCATGTTGTGGGACTTGAGTCACCGGGTGCATCCCTGCATCATGGTGGTATATTTGACCCTAAAAGAAGGCCTGTTGTCAATTGTAGGTCATAAATGACAGCCTATATGTAATGATTTGTGACATATGTGAAACGCTGCTGAGTGGAATTCCGTACTATCTTTGACACACAGAAATGGCATTTCGAATACGTGACATCCTAAACAGCCTCTCTGTACAGAGGTGACAAACCCACCATCTATTTTCAAAGTATGAGAATATTAGCACTACATGTTGCACTTACACTTGTCAGAGTGATGTGCCTGTACAGAGGAGTGAAATGCACTCAGAAATGTGTGTGCCTTTTGGTCATTTTGTACTGTCCCATGGTTGCTTAAGGACTGTGACAATGTGATGTGCTAATGTGAAGAAATTGTCAATGATGGTGTTCCTACGGGCTATTCCTGCTGCAGCTGCAGTGGGGTGTGGTCCACCTGCCTCATCTTCCTCATCATCGTCCGGTGCATTGGGCACTTGTATCCATGGGGCATTGGCGCGTACGCCTATGTTGTACAACACACAACATGCAACGATCATCTTGCACACGATGTCTGGGCTGTACAGGAGCGTTCTACCTGTGATGTCCAGGCACCGGAAACTTGACTTCAACACACTAAATGTGCATTCCACGATGCCCCTGGTGCGTTTGTGGGCCTCATTGTACAGCCTCTGGGCCTGTGTGTTCGGGGCTCGGAGTGGTGTCATCATCCAAGGGCAGAGTGCATATCCTTGATCACCTTTGACAGTGCAGAGAGACATGAGTCAATAGTTGGTTCTGCATGATGTGTTGGCATGCTCACTGGTTGATTGGTGTGTGATATGTGTGACTTAGGGATTCCTGTTTGACATGTACTGCTTGTAGCAAATGAGCGGCATCAATGTGGATTACGTAGCCTCACTGCTGCTCCTCCCTCCCCTGAGCCTATTTACTAGTGTGCGCAGCGCGGTTGCATCACTTGCACTCCTACGGCACACCATTGTCATGCCTGTCTGCGCATGTCCACAAGCCTGACAATGACACTAGGATGTTGTGCGTTGAAGGTGAACAGCCACATGTGTGTAGGCCTATGGTAAGGATAGGGCAGACACAGATGTAGAGTTCATGGCTGGCTGAACTTGCGATGCGGTTGAGGGTAGACCGTTGGCTTATGCTGCGGTAATAGCAACACACACAACAGTTGGCATGTATGATCCCGGACCCCGAGCGGGCTTGCGCTCCTTCATTTATCTCTTTGGCCGAGCCCGCACTCCCGGGGCATGCTACATTGCAACATTGTCCATTGTTGGACGGGTGGCACCAACACTACAACAGAGACACATGCATTAGTTACTTCCGCGGCAAGGCCAAACCGTAACCACACCCAGGACCCCGGGTTGATTAACCACACCCCTACGCTGGACAGTCGTATGCCAGACCACTCTGCTTATGCTTACGGGGGGCGGGGGGGGGGAGGGGGGGTACGACAGAGCTACATGTCCCAGGTCTTCCCCACTGCCTGAGGTGACATGGTTGCGTCCGCCGTACACAGCACAATGTAATGTGGTAGGTCCCAGGGCCCTCATGCATACATAATGACCACACAACTACACTTAGATAGTTTGTGGAACTAGCTAAGGGCATGTGCGCCCGGCCCCCTTTTTAGCCACGGTCACATGCCCAGTGACGCCTGTGCTGGATGGGTGTGGGGTGAGTGTAAGCCAGCCCCAGGGAGTGGTTGATGCAAGCAACAACTACAACAGTGATCAGACAATCAGAAGTTCAAAGTTGAAACAGCAAGAGTCCATAACTTGAGCTGCACAGACTTAGTGCCCTCGGATGCACTGCGGCTAGCTCAGGCACACTGCCACGGGACGGTGACTTGCGATGCACTGAGGTAGGGCCTCGAGAGCTGGGCGGGTCCTCGTCGAAGTCCAAGGTGAATGTCGAGGAGTGTTTTGGGGGACAGTGGAAGGTGTTCTTCCAGGACATGATGAAGAGGGCAGAACCAAGCAGGAACAGACAATATGAAGGAGATTAATGCTAGAGACTCATTCTTAACACCAAGTCAGTATCAGCTACATGATGATGAAGACTGCCCCCAGGCCATATACTCAGATGCCACCAAAGTTTAACCAGTGAGTGTCCATGAATTTTGGGGCACAGAGTTAGTGGCACCAGAGCTGAAATGGGATGCAGTCCGCGATGAGGCCTGTACAATGATATAAACTCTGCCATAAATAAATCAAGACTCAGTTCAAAATGTGTGACTTACTTGGCTGCAGTGTAGGCCGGAGGCAGTGGTCAGCAGAGGCCCAGAGTTAGTGGCACCAGAGCAGTTGTTGGTAGTGTTCGATCACCTCCATCATGATGATCCTTCTTTCCTCCGGACTGAACTGCGTCTTCCTCTTACTCCTCTCCTTGTGTACAATCATATGAATGTGGCCATTGAAAAATCAAGACTCAGTTCCAAATGTGTGACCTACTTGACAGCAGTGTAGGCCGAAGGCAGTAGTCAGCATGAAACCACAGACATGTGTTGTTGGAATGCTATGCACAGAGTTGGTGGCGCCACATTGAGGGAGTACAGAGATATCAAACGTCCCATTAACATATGAACCATCATGATATCAAGACTCAGTTCCAAATGTGTGACCTACTAGACCGCAGTGTAGGCCGGAGGCAGCGGTGGAGTACGTCAACCTGAAAGGAGTGCTGGGGGCCTGTGTCGCGGAGGCCAGCGATGGTCTGAGGAGGCTGCCAAGGTCGCGTGCCTTGGGATTGGAACTTGCACTGGCACGTGGTGGGCCCTCTTTGACACACGCCCTGGTGTCGGCCGGTGAGCGGCGAGGCCTGGGTGCACAGGGGTTGCCAAGAATGGTCTGGGGACCAGCGGCCTGGGGTGCAGCAGGTGCACAGGATCACCGGCACCACCGCTCACAGCGTCGGCCTCGTGGCGGGGTGAGAGATGCCGCCCTGGCAGACACGTTGGCCATTACAGAAAAGAACCATGCCCAGAGCACTGGGCTTCTTATTCACGCCCCTACACTGGCTTGGCGTATGCCAGGCCAGCTCACTCCGCTCACGCTTACAGGGGGGGATGCACCAAGCTCCATTTCCGTGATCTTCCCCACTGCCTGGGGTAACATGGTTCAGTCTACTGTCGACTGCACTCCAAACACCAGCAGTATATGTCGACATGGACATGTGCATGGTCTGCATACTGAAATCTGGCCAGCACATCCAAGCCACACTTGGCATTGAGTACATTCTTATTCATGGGTCACTTGCCTCCTTCGCACATGCCTGGTTCCCACCTCTCCTCACATTCTGCAATTTTGTGGCTGAATTGCCAAGCTGTTGATGGCTTGTGTACACAGCTAGCCCAGGTTACCACAGTAAGTTGTGCTGGTGTGTCTGGTAGGGCGGCATGTTGTTTGGCATGTGTGTTCTGAGTTTGTAATGTGTGCATTCCCAGAGTTGTGAGTTGCATGATTGTGGAGTTGAGGTGTGTGGTATGTTCATTTGGTACTTACCAACGAGCAGTGCATTTCCATAGGTGCCATCCTGGAAGCGCTGGTTGAAGATGGACTGTCGGAAGATGTAGGAATCATACACACTGCCTGGGTAGTTGGCCACAACGTTGGTGAAGAGTCCCCGGTGGTCCACTATTGCCTGCACATTGATGGAATGAGTGTGTTTTCTGTTGCGGTAATTGTGTGCGTGGTTTGCAGGGGGCACAGGTAGGCCATGTGTGCAGTCAATTGCCACCAACACATGCAGGAAGCCAGCTATGGCGTAGAAGCCTTGCTTGGTCTCCAGCTGTTCCTGGGCAGTGTGGGGGAAGTGAAGGTGCTGGGGTATCAAGCTGATGATGGCATCCAAGACGGTTGTGAGGAACTTTGATAGGGCTGGCTGTGAGACTCCTCCGACTCTGGCAGTGTTGTTTGGAAGGTACCAGAGGCCAACAGGTACAGTACAGCCAGCAGCTTTGTCTGCGGACGGATGTTGGTTGTCCGCTGTGTTGGTACGTCGGCCTCTGGGCAATGATGGTCGGGATGCGGAGGATGGTTGTCCTTCTGTGAGGCAGGTGCGTTTTTTGAAGGTCCGCTGTCTTTTTTGCGCTGCCTCTGTGATAGTCCAGGGGAGAGCCGGGGGGTTGGCAGGCCTGGGGGTGGTGTTGTGGCCCTCATGGGGCTCTGAGCTGCATGATCGGTAGCTCCATGGCATCTGTTGTTCTTCAGGTGTGGCTCTAGGCTGGGCTCCCTTTTATGGTACAGGTTGTCGTCCGACTTAACACCAGGTAACAGCAGGTGTTAAATCCCTGCTGCTAACGTGCCTTATCGCCGGTTTTGAGATCTTATCACCAATCTGGCTGGTCATTGAGAATGTTGCGAAATGGTGTTGTTGCGGCTTTTTGTACGGGAACGTTTACTCTGCATATCATTAGTGTTAGTTGCCGGTGTCATCTGTGGCAATGTTTTTTGCGGCTGCTATCGCAGGTAAACTGGTGATATTTAATCCTGGGCGTAGAACTACGCTACGCTTTCTTCGCGTGCATAGTTTGCGCTACTACGCGCTACGCGAATTGCACGTAGCACTGTGCAAAAACACATAGCAGGCATTTTTTGCTTGCTCGCGGTCCTCAATGTCAAGTTGGCGACCGAGAGCGAGCAAAATCAACATCCCGGCGATACTTTTTCCTCGTTCGCGATCAGCAACATCAAGTTGCCGATCGCGAGCATGGAAAATATACCTTCCAATGAGTGGTCGCGTATGGTCGCGACCGCTTGCGATGAGAAACTACTAGTCTGCGTTGAGAAAGCTGTCGCTCCAGTACAAATCTACTCGAGAGGCAGAAAACGACCGCTTGCACTGTACAAGGTGCCGTTTGCAATGATTGCACAGTGCGGACAAGCATCTAGCACTGTGCAATCAGTGCGAACAGCATTTTTCCTACCACACTACGCAGTTCGCGTAGCTCGAGTAGTGCGAAGTGCACTTCGCGTAGCTATGGGTAGTACTACTAAGCAAACTACGCCCAGGGTTATGATTGGCTGTTAGCATCAGCTTGTGAATCGGGCGATAGCTTTATCGCCACTTTGGCTGCGATAAAGTGCAGCTAACTCGGCGATAAGTCCTTGAGAATATGCCCCTTAGTTAGGTGTGATCAAAAGATCTGTTTTGTTTTTTAAAAGCCATAGAAATTGACTGAAAAAAGCAAAAGGTTAAAGTAACGTTATAGTTAGGTGAATTTGTTTGTCACAACATTAACGTTTTGAACTAAAAAATCACAGATATTCACCAATTATAAGGCCAGATGTAGGTGGCTAAATACCGGTCAGTAACGCAGAAATTCTGAAATAAAATAGCGATTCCTTATTTTGCTCTTGCATTTAAGGAATCGGAAATACCGATTCCTTAAATGCAATGGACGTAGCACTAAAAATAGTGCACTTGAGCCTTAAGGAATCGTTACTTACCACCAACTTCAAGTTGGTGGTAAGTAGCGATTTCCTTTAAAAAAGCACTTTTTTTGCTTTTTCAAATGTGCCATATGGCACACATCCATGCCCTTAGGGCATGTATGTGCGCCACATGTGCACACATGCACATTTCAGGAGTGCAACAGGGTGTTGGACACCCTGGCACCCTTGAAATACCTCCCGCTACTAGCAATTCGGTAATACCGAATCGCTAATAGTGAATATTCTCCCATTCATTCCTATGGGCCTCCTACCCAATAGGAATGAATGGCTAGGTAATAATGGACTGTTCCCATGAGGCACAGGGTCAGACTGATTTGCATATGGCCATGTCTGAACTGGGGTGGCTGAGTGAGCTAAAGAATGGTGATGGATTAAACCCAGATCAGTTGACTGGGGGTGAGTGTTTGATTTGCTCAAACGCTCCGTTCATCATCCCCTTTTGTATCGCTTTGTTCGCCCTAGATGTGGCAGGGTATGCTCAGACGTGAGTCCCTTGCTCACTTGGCCACTGGATTCAAGATAGCCTGGCTGATGAGTATTATGAATCCGAAACCGGTCCCAGGATGCTTGTTTCCGGTCCAGGGAAGACATGGCTTGGCAGTTCGGGCTGGACTGTTCCCATGAGGCACAGGGTCAGACTGATTTGCATATGGCCATGTCTGAACTGGGGTGGCTGAGTGAGCTAAAGAATGGTGATGGATTAAACCCAGATCAGTTGACTGGGGGTGAGTGTTTGATTTGCTCAAACCCTCCGTTCATCATCCCCTTTTGTATCGCTAGGTATAATAATAGGCACATTTATAAAGCGCACGGTTACACTCTGCAACTGCACAGATTTCCTTACCCTGAACCTCGCCCATCCTAACTATCCCGGGGGAAGAGATGCGTTTTAAATTTTTCCTAAATATGAACTCCCGGATCTCCATCCGGAGACTCAAGGGGAGTCTGTTCTAGTGCTGGGCAGCCAGCAGGTGGAAGGAGCGTCCACCCATCCTTTCACTTTTAATAGCGGGAACGCCCACCAAACCCGCCCCACCTGATCTCAGTTGGCGTGTTGGGGCATACGGGGTGAGTAACTCAGACAGATAGGAAGGAGCCGTCCCCTGAATAATACAATGGTATACACACAGTGCCTTAAACAGGACTCTCTCTCTTATCAGCAGCCAGTGGAGTGCAGCCCGTGCTGCCTTCGAGGAGGCCCTCCTTGGGCGCATAAGAACCAGATGCGCTGCTGCGTTCTGCACCCCCTGGAGTCTGAGTATGCACTTCGTCGTTGCACCCAGGTATAGAATATTGCCATATTCCAGGTGCAATGTCACCAGGGCATGGACCATGGTCTTCCTGGCTGCAGTAGGCAGCATATCCAGGGTTTTGCGAAGGGCCCTCAGGACTCCAAAACAGGCTCCTGCCACCCGCCTGGTTTGGTACTCAAAGGAGAGCCTTGTGTCCAACCACACCCCCAAGTTCTTCACCTGAGCGCAGGGGACAGGGGTGGTCCACAAACTCTGGGGCCACCAAGCCGATGACCACACTGACGGTGCTCTCCCCACCACAAGCACCTCGGTCTTATTGCCATTCGACTTCAGGCAGTTGTTAGCCATCCATGAGGCCAGCTCTTGAAGGCATGCCACAAAATTGGAGGCTGCCGTGTCCTGTGCCTGTGTTAGGGAGATCACCAGCTGAGTGTCATCGGCATAGGACACAACCCTGATCCCAAACCCATCAGTAATCTCCGCTAGTGGAGCCACGTAGAGATTGAACAGCATCGGGCTCAGGGTCGATCCCTGCGGCACCCCCTGTCTTAATTTGATGACTTTCGAGTAATGGGAGCCCTGCCTCACCTGAAAGCTGCTCTCCGACAGAAAAGATTTCATCTAACTCGGGCACTGCCAGACGGATGTATGATGTTACAACGCATACTTTTACAACGCCTACCTTTACAACGCATTTTTTACAGCGCCAAAATCCTTTACAACGCATTCCATTACAACGCATGCATTTACAACGAACTTTTAAAAACTACCTTTACAACGCATTCCCTTACATCGCATACTACCTTTACAACGCATACCATTACAACGCATAATATTACTTTGCATGTAAGGTAAGTATTGGATAGTGTAGGGGTAATAATTACTATTCTAACTCCAGAGGGTGCAACAGTAGGGTAAGTGTTGGATAGTGTAGGGGTAAAAATTACTATTCTAACTCCAGGGGGTGCAACAGTAGGGTAAGTGTTGGATAGTGTAGGGGTAAAAATTACTATTCTAACTCCAGGGGGTGCAACAGTAGGGTAAGTGTTGGATAGTGTAGGGGTACTATGTGTTGTAATGTTATGCGTTGTAATGGTATGCGTTGTAAAGACTGCGTTGTAATGACATTCGTTGTAGTGGTGTGCGTTGTAGTGTCATGCGTTGTAATTGTTGCGATGTAAATGCATGCGTTGTAATGGATGTTGCGTTGTAAAAGTTTCGTTGTAATGGTAGTGCGTTGTAAAAGTTGCGTTGTAAAGGTTGTACACCCTGCCAGACACACCTCCTTTCCTCAGACACTGCACCAGAGTGTGAGGGCAACAGTGTCAAAGGCGGCACTTAAATCCAACAGGATTAAGGACGCCGTCTGACCCGCATCCACATATTGCCTGATGGTTTCAGTGGCAAAAAGCAAGGCAGATTCGGTCGAGTAACAGGCCCGGAATCCAGACTGAGTGGGATGCAGGAGATTGAATTTCCCAATATGCGCCGTCAGCTGCATATTTACCACTTTCTCCACAACCTTGGCGAAGTACGGCAAAAGAGAGATGGGATGAAGATTATCCTGTTGATCTGGGCCAATATGAGGTTTCTTGGGTAGCGGGAGGACCACAGCTTCCTTCCAGCATCCTGGCACTGTGCAAGTCCTGAACCTCCACTAGGTGTCTAATATATGGCTCCAGGATATCCAAGCTCAGTCTCAGCACTTTAGGGGAAGCCGGGTCTCTAGGAGAACCCAACTTAATACTAATACAAATTTTAGTTAACTGCTGTGGGGGGGCACAATGAAACTTTTCAACCCTTTACCCTTCCAGGCATACTCTATCTCCTCCACCCCCTCATATCATACTCAGGCGGAGTCAGGAAAGGTGGAATACATTTTCTCCACCTTGTCTGAGAAAAAATCTGCAACGCGGTTGCATAGCTCTTCTGAGCCCACAGCCGGAGCAGCCGACGTAGCTAAGGAAGATATCTCTTGTAAACCCTAAACAGTTACCATGTTGAGTTGCCCGCCGACCCAATTCTCTCCAGGTAGTATACTGCCTTCGCCCTTCTAATGAGCCCATGGTAGCTCTTCAGTGTCTCTTTATACTCCCTCCTCCCCTGGTCAGAGAAGTCTTTCCTCCACCGCCGTTCCAGGCGTTTGCAATCTGCTTTCGCCATTCTCAGGGCGGCGGTATACCAAGGAGCAGATTTTTGTGCTCTACCCGGTATTTTTTGTGATAAGGGGCGGTGCTATCCAGGGCCTCCGTAATCCGCCTGTTCAATTTTAAGTACACACTTTCGGCATCTGTGCCTCCTGGTAGGCCCCCCTGAGAAAGGGCACTACTGAACTTTTCCTGCGAGAAGCCCGCTCACTTCTGGCACACTATGCCCCTCTTCGCTTTCTCCCATGTCTTTGGCCCAGGCAGTCTCATAGCAAAAGGGACAAGGAAATGGTCTGTCCATACAACAGGAAGAGGTTATTTCTCAATAACGAATCTATTTTAGCGATTCTTACCTACATCCCATTTAGGGAGTCCCTAATAGTGATTCAGTAAAAATCGCTATTAAGGACTCACTAAATTGAAGTTACCTACATCTGCCCCATAGTTAGCAGAGACAACTCGAACTTGTGCCCCTCCATGTACTGTTTATGACCTCACATAAAGCATCACTCATGACATGTTCTATGAAATCATTTATGACATCACTTATGGTCTCTCAAATTACATAATTGATGACAACACTTTTGATATGATCCACTGTTCTTTTCTACACACTGCTCTTTAAACAGGTGTACCATATGAAAGTAAGTGTAGAAAAGCTCAGAATAATATGAAGCATCTTTACTGGTATCATGCATACATCCCCCATAGGTAAAGCAAGCTTGTATTATTTGTAGCACTGACCATACAGTTTATGGTAGCTGAGTTCATGTTGACTATGAACCTCACATGAAAGGGTAACTTATCCTGCGCACTGTGTTAAATCTGTATATAACTGTTCAGCGAAAACCAAATTCCTAAAGATACTCAAGCCCTGTTTCATAACTAATGCCCTTCCTCAGACACTCTTTACCTGTATCAAACCTCTGACAGTCACTGATCCGACATTGAGAAATGAAGTAGATTTGAGTAGAAAGGTGGGTGCTATTAACATTGTTTACTCCATTGAGAGAGTTTACTCAGTGGCTGTTGGTGACATTTGAAAGTGGTGGGGTGTAAACATTTGGGATAAGTGACCTGTAGTGAGCGAGCCTGGCAGTTATAAGGAGGTTCGAGGGGTTTTCCCCCTGGAAAATTATTAGGAAATAGTGGGCAAAGGGTGCATTTTCAACCAAATTTGAGAAAGCAAGAAGGTTAGTAAAGCAATTGTTGTTTGGACATCGAATTTAAGCTTGTAACGTGTGACACAGGCTGATACTACTTTGCATATTAAGGAGCCTCAGGTGGTCTTTTATAAAAACACCTCTGCATTCAGAGAGCATCCACGGTCCTATTGTAAGGCAGAATGCAAAACCCATGTATAGGAGGGAGCAATGGTAGCTGGTCTGTGCAGGTGGGACCATGGGGAAAAATTATTTTCAAGGCTGCACTGTGAGTGAACAAGAATGCCCTGCTCACACTGTTTCCCTCAGAAACGGTTTGAAAACCCTCCTTTTCAAGCAGGGGTGTAACAAAGGTACCATGCATAATATAACCTGTCAACTAGAAGGATTTGGGGTGTGGGAAGGGAGGGTGCGGAGTCAGAAAGAGGGGTAGGCAGAAAAACAGTAAGATAGACAGAGCAGTATGTGTGTGTGTGTGAGGGAGAAAAGAAGTGAGCAACATAATGATAGGGGGAGAGAGAAGGGAGAAAGAAGAGGGAAAGAGCAGAAGGGGGGAACTTGATGGGAGAGAGAAGAGGGCCTGGAATCAGATAGGTACAGAAGTAGGGAAGGACACAAGGTAAATGTATGTTGGTGTAAGGTATGGAGAGTGGAAGAGAGTGTGAGAGAGGGAGAAAGTTGAAGAGAGTGGGAGAGAGAGAGGAATTTGAAGAGCGTGTGAGAGAGGGAGGGAGAGTAGAAAAGAGGAAGAGAGTGTGAGAGAGGGAGCTGGGTGCGAGAGAGTCTGAGTGAGAGAGGGAGAGTGGAATTGAGAGAGAGAGAGAGATAGAATGGGTCAAAACTTTGCATCTATACATTATGAGGATGAGGGATGAAGTCCACGTTACTCCTGAGGGACTTTGGAGTCCAAGAAGCCCTCCTGGTACCCCCTGTAAGTCCTACGCAGTGGAATTCCTGAGCACTGGTCAGAGGCCCAGCACCCTTTCTCCACCACTCTGCAAACGCGACTACTAATTAAGGAAGCATTTGCAATGTAATAGGTTTCACATTCGCAGAAGTTAGAGCTATTGGCGCTGTACATGTAAAAGTTTTTTTTATTAATTCTGCAAATGCACCTGCTGATGCACTACTGGTTGGGGGATGAAGTCCTCTTGGCTGCTGAGGGTCCTTGGGGGCCAACTAGCCCTACTGTTACCTCCAGTAAGTTCCAAACAGCAGGATTGCTGGGAGGTGGTCTCAGGCCATGCCCCGTTCTCCACCACTCTACAAACACTCCTCCTGGCACACTACTGATTGGAGGATGAAGTTCCCTTGACTGCTGAGGGTCCTTGGAGGCCAACAATCCCTCCCGTTACCTCCAGTAGGTCCCACACATCCAGAATGCTGAAAGGTCTTTTGAGGCCATGCCCCCTTTCTCCACCACTCTGCAAACGCACCTCCGGGCTCACTACTGGTTAGGGAATGAAGTACCCTTGGATACTGCGGGTCTTTGGAGGCAAAAGAACCCACCTATTACTTCCAGTAAGTCCCACACAACAGGATTGCTTTCAGCTGGTTGGAGGCCATGCCCCCTTTCTTCACCACTCTGCAAATATCCTTGTTGCACATTACTGGTTGGGGGATAAAGTCGCCTTGGATGCTGAGTGTCATTGGGGGCCAATAACCCCTCCTGTCACCTCCAGTAAGTCAAACACAGCACGATTGCTTAGAGCTGGTTGAAGGCCCCGCCCCCTTTCCCCACCACTCTACAAATGTACCTCCTGGCGCACTACTGGTTGGGGAATGAAGTCCTCTGACCATGTCATAAGTGATGTAATATGTGAGATCATAAGCAGTGCATTACAGGGACGTAGGTTATAATTAGCTCAGGTAACTATATCTGCTGAATTTCTATGGTTTTGTACGAATGAAATCGGAGCCTAACTATAATGTCCCTGTAACCTTTGTTTTTTTTCAGTGACTATACACACACACATACACAATCTGAAACACTGACGGAAATAGGGGCTGGCCTTACTTATTTTTCTAAGGCAATTTCAAGGCCATTGTGAGAAGCAAATATATATATGTGTAATATATATATATATATATATATATATATATATATATATATATATATATATATATATATATATATATATGTATATATATATATATATATATATATATATAAATATATATATATATATATATATATATAAATATATATATATATATATATATATATATATATATATATATATAACGTTACATACATAGATACAATCTAGAACACTGAAACAAAATAAAATAGGGATTGAACTTTGAAGAACAACTTTTCATGTGCGGAGCTTATCAGGGTGAGGATGTGTATGATGGTGCATTAGGGACACCATGAATATGTGATTGAAGAATGGGATCAACTGGGCTCAACTGTAATAACTGTATGCAACATAATAAAAAACACACTCATGACATTTGGAAGGAAAAGTTAATGTGCTGATGGAAAAGTTGAATCAAAAGCAGTAGACTATGGCGCATATCTGGAGTTCGCCTGGAGAGTAAAGAAATCTAACTATGTGTGAGTAATGGGGATTTCTGTACATTTAACAAGATTTGTTTTAATTAACTAACATGGTGTTACTGTATCAAGAAATGCAGTGAAAGCACTTTTCTATAATTGCAGTGACAGTACTTTCTATAAATGCAGTGACAGCACTTTTCTACAGTTGTAGTGAAAGCATTTTTCTATAAATGCAGTGATAGTACTAATAAAATGTGAATTTCATGTCTATTAGTGCCATACAATGGTGCTGCTTATTTTACACTTAAAAAGACAAAAAGAAGTACGGAAACAATAATTGAATATTCTTCCCCATAAATAGCACAATAAATCTGTGGTAATATAAAGATTCACTTTAGTGGAAACACAATTGCTAGAACTACGGGTTTACCACAACCTGCATTGCAAACTCTAAGAACAAGACCAGTATGTGTTTGCATCAGCATTTGGGCCTTAATATCAGTGAGGTTGCTGGGACACACAATTATGTGTTGGTGTGTGGTTTAAGGGTGCTTTTGGAATGTTACCCCTTTTGCTACCTTTGTAGCAAATCTGCAATCTTGCACACTGATTTACACTGGTGAGTACAGAGACTCCTCTGAATGTGCAAAATACATTAAATTAACTAAGTCTCGTTAATCAGTCAAAAGCGTCTAAATGTTAGTACAAATGAAAATTACATCAGCTCGTAAAAAACATCTTTTTCTGTAATAATTCCTTGATCCGAGGAAAAATCCTCATGAAACCATAATGCTTTTATCAATATTTCAAGCGCTATTGATCACCCGCTACAATCCTTATTAAGTGGCAGTGACTCATTTTTATGTTATCCTCCAGCCTCAGGTAGTTTATTGATTTTTAAAACCTTTCTTATCTTCCTGATATTTTATTTTTGGATGCATTCTGCCATATCCGCTTATGGAACATTTGTTATTTCATAAACGATTCTGCATGGAGGGGTATGCAAGCCTGTTGGGCTATCTTTCATGTTTTTTACAATGCTTGGTGATGATTGTGGGCAGTAGCCTTTCTTCACCTAGCTGGTCATACAATGATTGGTGGTTATTGTGGGCAGTAGGCCTTCTTCACATAGCTTGTCATACAATGATTGGTGGTGATTGTTGGCAGTAGTCCTTCTTCACCTTTGCAGCTGGTGCTGTTTGTGTGGAGGGAGACAGCACGGCACAGAGGAAGCGAGCATCCTCACTTCCTGGGGCACACCATACGCCGCCATCTTGGCTGAGGCTGACGGTCTAGTTGTTTGCTAGGACCGAGCCCAGCCTTCTACTTAAAGCACATGTGCCGATGACGCGCAGCGGGCGCACCAATGGCGTGCCGAAGGTGCGCCAAAGGTAAGCCCGTCTGCACCCGTCCGCGCTCTGGCCGGGCGCAGGGCCAGGAAGGCTGCTCGCCCGCTTAACATTGTGAAATATAGTAGGGATGTTTTACTATCACTCCACACCAGCTCCCATGCCTGTCCGCATTTACTGGACCTGTCCTTATGGAAGGGCCTTGTTAGCTGCTGGGACTGTAAACATTGTTTTCCCATTCTCGCAAATATCCTCACTTATAGATGGTAGGAGAGACTTAAGGGGGGGTTGATTAACGCAAGGTCTATGTCCAAGCACGCATTACACATCTATGATTTGATAAGTGAAAGTGACCTAGATTGTCTCTTCATTACAGAAACCTGGCTTAAACCATGGAGCAACCCTGAAATAGTACATGCCTTACCGCCAGGCTATTGCATTCAAAGGTTGGATAGAGAGGAACAACGGGGTGGAGGTTTAGCCATTATTCATCGGGAATCTTTTAATTGCTCAATGACTGAGATTCAAGATCTCAAAGGAGCTGAGTGTATGGGATTCAATATTAAGATCAATGACTCTTTTACATTTGCAGGGGCTCTGATCTATCGCCCCCAGGACCATATAAGGATTTTTTGGAAAGTATTGGGGATGCACTTAGTAACTCAGCACTTAGATTTTCCAATTTTACGCTACTTGGGGATATAAACCTCCATCTGGACTCCGCCGCAGACCCAGCAGCTACCTCATTTAAAGATACAATGGACGTACTAGGCCTAGCAACACTTACTCTAAATACTACCCATAGGGCAGGACACATCCTAGATTGTATTTGTTCCAATCTCGACATACTTAAAGTTGGCTGCCCTACGGTCCAGACCTGGTCAGACCACTCACTGGTCCCTTTTAACCTCACATTTGGAGGTGGTGTGAATGGCAATCAGATAGGAAAGAACACTCAGGTCAGAAATGAGGGTGGGAAAGTAGTCGTCGGCCACCCGGACCTGATCTCGATGGCCAGTGACTGCAGGCCTCCAATGACAGGAAACCCGGAAACTGACAATAACAGCTTCAGGGAATGGATGTCTGCGCTTAAAGATAAAGCCGGTCCTGCTACGGTTAGGAATAGGCCTAGCCATAAGAGAGCATCCGCCCCATTGTTCAATCAGTCACTTAAAGAAAAACAAGGTGAAGTAAGAAGGGCTGAACGTAGGTGGTGGAAAGAATATCGAGAGGAGGAACACTGTAATTACAAAGCTGCTAGAAGTGTATATCATGCACTGATAAAAAAGGCAAAAATGTACTTTTACACAACAGCTATTGAAGCGGCAAACAACAAACAAAAATCTATCTTCAAGATTGTGAAGGGCTTTACCAATCCCAAAATATTAGTACAGGAAATTCCACCCTCGGAAAACCTCTGTAACACAATTGCGGACTATTTTGAGCAAAAAGTACAGGGCCTCACCAAGGACTTTGTGATTCCTGACAAAGAATTGGGTGAAGTCAGTAGCAGGGTTAGTATGCCCTCGAATCTGATGGAGGAAACTCGCCAGGCAATATTGGCGACCAAATCAGGATCACCATTTGATCCTTGCCCCCCGATGCTTCTACATGCGCTCGTAGACACTGTCACTCCAGAGATTAACAATATCATAAATACATCATTGGCCACAGCAATTATTCCCTTGGAATGGAAATTGGCGGCGGTCAAACCCCTGCAGAAAAAACAACTACCTGACCCTACTACATTATCCAATCTCTGACCAATTTCACTGCTCCCTGTGCTATGTAAAGTAACAGAGTCCTTCGTGAATAAACAAGTCACTAAGTTCCTGGAAGATAACTCTGCTTGGCACTCTAACCAATCTGGTTTTAGAGCTCAACACTCTACAGAATCAGCTCTACTGTTCACCACCGATACCATCCGAATGGCGCTGGACCAGGGTAAGAAGGCTGTCCTGATATTATTAGATCTGTCGGCAGCCTTCGACATGGTCTCACATAACATCTTGATTGACCGGCTAGCAACTTCTGGCATAACTGGGAAGGTACTGGATTGGATGAAGAACTTTCTAAGTGACAGGCGGCAAGTGGTCACCTTGGGCAAATTCTGCTCAAAGGAAAAAATACTCATGACTGGAGTACCACAGGGATCCAGTTTAAGCCAGACACTCTTTAATGTGTACACCACCCCTCTGATCAGGTTGTTATCGTCCTTTAGAATAGATGTGGTTGCCTACGCGGACGAAACGCAACTTATCCTAGTCCTGGATAAAGACTCAAAGGACTGGGAAGAAAATCTTAAATGTTGCTTGACGGCGACATTTGATTGGATGGGGAAGAACCATTTAAAATGTAATACGGGCAAAACCAATATTATGTTAATGGGCCCGCAAAATGACTTTGTCCCAAAGCTATGGTGGCCAGAGAACGCAGAGGTACCGCCACATACAACCAATACGGCACGTAACCTAGGTATCAAGTTTGATGCCGCTCTGTCGTTCAAACAACAGGCACTAGCGGTAGCAGGCACCTGCTTTAATGTCATAAAGGGACTAAGAAAATGTTTTGATCTACTTCCTTTGTCAGCCAGGAAAATGGTAGCAGTTGCTCTCGTAACTTTGAGACTTGACTATTGTAACAGCCTATATGCGGGAACCAATAAGGTGGTCTTGTACAGGTTGCAGATGGTGCAACATGCAGCGGCCAGGTTGGTGCTGAAATGGCCAAAGAAATCGTCCGCATCTGCCGCATTAAATACCTTGCACTGGCTACCAGTAATTAAACGGGTCCTTTTTAAGATCCTACTAATTACCTTTAGAGCTTTTCACTCTCGGGGACCAAAGTACATACAAAGGAGGTTCTCACGGTACCATCCTCTGCGAACCTTGAGGTCCTCCAAACCAATGCCAATCTGTTGTCGGTCCCTGCCTTTAGACTCAGCTCTAGAGGTGGCAAATCCTTGCCTGTTCTAGGGTCTAAGGCATGGAACAAACTCCCCCCTCACCTGCGTGCCATGGAACGAGAATCCGAGTTCCGAAAGGCACTGAAAACCTGGATCTTTAATCTCCTTGATGCCGGCGCCAGAGCACTAGTGTGACCATTTAGGGCTGGACCTTTGATAGCAGTCTGACCAGTGTTTTAGATCTCTCTGGTCAGCTTAGGCACCTAGATGCTCCCTGGAGTGACAGTTGCGCGGTATAAGTACCAGTTTACATTACATTACATTACATTACATTACATTACCTAGCTGGTCAAAGAATGATTGGTGGTGATTGTGGGCAGTAGCCCTTCACCTAGCGGAGCAAATAATGATTGGTGGTGATTGTGTACGTAGGCCTTCCTCACCTAGCTCCTCATACATTGATTGGTTGTGAGTGTGGGCAGTAGTCCTTCTTCACCTAGCTTGTCATACAATGATTGGTGGTGATTGTGGGCAGTAGTCCTTCTTCACCTAGGTGGTCAACCAATGATTGGTGGCGATTACGTGCAGTAGGCCTTCTTCACCTAGCTCCTCATACATTGATTGGTAGTGATTGTGGGCAATAGTCCTTCTTCACCTAGCTGGTCAAACAATGGTTGGTGGCGATTGTGGGCAGTAGGCCTTCTTCACCTAGCTGGTCAAACAATGATTGGTGGCGATTGTGTGCAGTAGGCCTTCTTCACCTAGCTCCTCATACATTGATTGGTGGTGATTGTGGGCAGTAGTCCTTCTACACATAGCTCCTCATACAATGATTGGTGGTGATTGTGGGCAGTAGTGCTTCTTCACCTAGCTGGTCATACAATGATTGATGGCGATTATGCGCAGTAGTGCTTCTTTACCTAGCTGGTCATACAATGATAGGTGGTGATTATGCGCAGTAGCGCTTCTACACCTAGTGGGTCATACAGTGATTGGTAACGATTGTAGGTAGTTGTCCTTCTTCACCTTGCCTACCTACCGATTTTACTCAGAAATGTGGGACTGCATTAGGAAGATTATCACAGTGCCGAGCAATTTTGCTTTGGCCTTTTTGGATGCCACATTACACTGACATTTGCACTGCCACACAACTGCAAAAATGAAATTTGCACTAACCGACCAATGCATAAAGACCATTTTGCATAAGTTCTTTATTGATGACAAATTGCAATTCAAGGCGATTCAATGCGAAGACAGAAAACTTATGCATCAGCTTTCTTCTTCATTGGCTCAGCATCCTGTCAGAGATCAACAGTAGCACAATAATAAAACACTCAATTTCTCATGGTTCAAAAAACCCCAAAAAACAACAATCACATGCAATACTGTTGAAAAATTAGTGACGTATTCCACTTCCCTCTTCTTTCTTGGCTCAGCAGCCGAGATAAGTAGTTCCTTATCAGTTTTTTTAGCTGTCTCAGGATATTAATTATGATTTGTATTTAAAACATTGCTGATTAGTGTGTTTTTAAACCGGAGGTAGCAGTAGTTGTGTTTGTTATTGTGACATTTATACTTCTATAAATTACAGTCTTTTACTGATGGGCCCCAGGCCTCAGAATGGTGTTTGACCCCTCACAGAAGGTAGGACTCAAGTGACAGGCATTCTGCTGCATGGAATGAACCCCAAATACAGAGGTATCAGTGCCAGCTTCCTGCATGACCCATCACACTAACCTACCAATGGAAGAGGAAAAAACATAGTGAAGAGTTTAGCTGAGTGATATCAAGGGTTGGTGTAGTAACCTCAGAATTCGTTGTGCAGTCATTTTGTCGTACATCCTGTTCCAACTCACCCCATAGATCTTGGATTATTCTGGAAAGGTCTGGAACACCATCTAATGAGAGATAGATTTTTGCTTTTGTTAATCGTAAATTTTACTCCCTTTACAGTAAACATTCTGCTGGATACATCCAACACCCGCAAATTAGAAACCCATCTGAAAATACCTAAGGAAATTCTTGTACTATATCAAATTGTAAAGCATTCACCAAATAGATGCCAAAATACGCACTACAACAAACACTTTAGAAAGATGATTTTATCTTTGCGGACATGAAATCATAGAACTAATCGGATAATAGTCAGAATTCAATTGCATTGAATCGGAATGACTTCATGGACTAATCCAAATAAGAATTATATACAGTCACCCAGGGCATTCCTAAAATTACTTGAGCCTGTGGAGTATCTATCAAATCATAACAAGATTTCTCATGATAATTTCCTGAAAAAATCTAAGCAATCATATGTGAAGGAAATTTCACTAAACTTGAAGATTAATTAGAATCATTCACTGTCCTTATGATCCACAGGAATCTTTTTTTTTACAACTAGATTTTGTAAAGATTGAGTACACATAAATTCCATATGATTCCCCATGTAAAAGTCTGGAAGTCACATTTCCGGAGCCTCACACAAAATCTTCATATGTTGATTTCCCACAATACAAATACAAACCATTTACATGCATTCTTTCTCTCTTTTGTAGGGCCCCTCTTTATGCTGCCAATTGCATGACTCTGAAGTGAGCCTGCATTTTTTATTGTGTATCATCCTCTTTATGCATTATGCATTTGGTCTCCACTCACTTTGTTGTAGTGTTGGTTCCACTCCAGGTGGTTACGTTTTTGGGAAACAGTTTTATTATTTCTATTCTCTGGGAGACATCTATTCTGAATTCCAATTTTACTGGAAAAAGGATATAGAAATAATCAGGTAGAAATAAATGAGGGGACTACACCTCAACCTGTAAATGCAGAATTGGCACAATACTTTTGTAAATGAAACCATATTTTCTATCTCCACTCTGTGTATACATATGTGGTGAACTATAGTTCACTGGTTTATCTTGGTAACTGAAAAAATAACACTCACCATACCACGTTGCGGCCTATTATAAACTGCAGTTTGTAGTACATTTAGTATTACTACAATAGTACCGTAAAGTTTTGAAAACCGCTATTCATGTATACCGATGTGCAGAGCACTAGGCCTCCGCATCGCCTATCTTTTATGTGCAGAGATCTCTGCCCCAACTAAAGAGATCTCCACACACGTAAGTATATGTTTTATTAATAAATGCGGGTGGGACAGGGGGCAGTGGCAAAAAAATGGGGAATACCTACTACCAAAGTGTAAGGGTTAAGGAAGGAGTAAGTAATAGTTAAGGGAGGGTGTTTGAAGGGAAATGTGGGGCAGCATATTTTAGGCTCCACCCGTTATACGTCTCAATTGTACATTTATATGCTTATTCATGACATTTATATTCATCGTGTGACTTGATTTTATTAATGTATGAGCTGCATTTAAATCAATTGATAACATGTAATCATTGTAGGTATTGGGAATTCATACATAAACATATTAAGATTGATTAATTGATCAATGTAATAATGTTTGTATATTCACATTTAACATTTATTTTGTATATATATGTATGTGTTTGCATAATCGCATAATCAAACTTCATTTTGACTCTTGACTTAACTTAGCCTGACCTTAGGCCCTGATTGAAATATGTGTTTTCACCTTGCTAGTATGCTGTTTCTTTCCTTTCACAGTTGCATTATCATGCTGCTTGTTAGATAGAGGAAGACATATTGTTTGTAATAGACAATTGACAGTGAGGTCTGCAGGGAGGAAGCTGGCAGCAAATTTGAAGAAATAATGGTCAAAGGAGGCCTTCTGTTTATCACGTACCAGGATGGTGGGAAGGTCAAGGTTGAGCGCTGTAGTCCCAGTTTTGATGAGATGGGAGCTCAAAGGAGTTTGCTGATTTCTTTCACATTCAAAAACTTGGTTGGTTCCTGGTGGTGTAAGGAGAGAT
This sequence comes from Lissotriton helveticus, assembly GCF_964261635.1. NCBI lineage: Eukaryota > Metazoa > Chordata > Amphibia > Caudata > Salamandridae > Lissotriton > Lissotriton helveticus. The sequence goes on along the minus strand of NC_136071.1, from coordinate 134,081,350 downwards.
ACGAATGTTTTTTGAAGCTACTGCTATTTTAATTGAGGGGTTTCCATAGTTAGGCAGGCTTCACCTAGACTCTGAGAGGGAATAGATCTCTCTCCTGGGCTTTCTCGCTGAATGTGAAGTTTCCTGCTGAATACTCTTTAAGTTCCTGAAATTCTACTGAAGTTTGATCCCTTGCTGACACCTTCTGTGCTCCCTGGACATAAATCCTCTTTATGCAATTCTGTTCACTATCTATGTTTAGAATAGAAAAGATAAGTTTCTTTATGGAACACCTGTTTGTGACACTTTGTTTAATTCATGTTTTGACTATTACCATTGTCTATCTCGTATTATTACCCCTCAATTTATCGAGAAATTTCAGCCTGCAAACTATATTATTGTATCATGTGAATTTATTTTCTTTCTGTTTATATACTGGATTCATCAGCATTCTAAACTAAACGCATTTAATCCAATTCTTTTTATTTCTGATCCTTATTGTGGAGTCACATTGGCTTCACAAGTTGTGAATGTGTTTCTAATGATTGCTACTGTACAGCGCTTCAAGTCAACCAAAAAGAGTCATACAATCAGTAGGGAAATATCTTTGATGATTTTACAAAAAGATTAAAGTGTAAGTACCAGAGTGCCATCACATGCACCCACAAACTGCCCTTCTATAATAACAACAGCCGAAATGTCCCTAAAACTGGATTAAATCCAGCACCAAACTTGGCCACTCACACGTATTGTTACACTGTCCTATAGAAAATAATGAAGGTAGAGACTTAATAGCCCAAATCAGAAAATTTACTCAAAAGTGTAAGAGTAAACTTGCACGTTTCGATTTATTAATGTGTCAGTTTACCTTTGTGAAGAAGCCCCAGTGATTGTATTATTCCATACACAGCTATGTAAAAATGAACATTGACAAGTCTTATACAATTCAGAACAAACATTGTTTTAACTGAATATGATATTTATAACATTAAGACCCTGATATCTTGATACTGGCCTGAACGTAATAAAGAGATGTTTGAGAATGCTTGGATCTCTTACAGATGTTACACATCAATAGATGTCAAGTATGTTGATTATTTTCAGGAACCTCGCTCAGTATCATCATCTTCTTTTGTACATATACATATCTTTTCACCCTACTTAAGGCCGGGTATAAGATAAATCCTACGACAACTATGTTGTATCCGAAATGTAAAAACACGCGTTTACTGTTACCGTGATTTCCCGTCGACTAATAGTCAAAGATCTACATGCTTGCAAAAAGGCAATGATCCCTATTGTTGATGTACTCATTGTGTGGAAATGTGAAAACCAAATAACAAAATTTGGAAACTAAAAAGACACTTGTTCATTCATTCATTCATATGTTCAAGGAAATGGACCAGTGCTGCGGGAAATTTTACAGTGTCTCGCCATTTCCAAAATGCAGGGATGCGCAAGAATACATCACATGCCTGTGTTTGCCCTAGTGCTGGTGCTAAAAGTAGCTGCCTAGCGCCAACACAGACACCCTTACGCCGTAATGCAAGGGTGCCTGTGTTACAGGGATAATTGTTTATGTGCAGGAAGGTGTCTGTTCCTGCACATAAACAATCAATAATGGCGGTTTGCTACTTATATGTTTGCTGCATTCTGCAGCACATATAGAAGTAGCAAATTGCCATTATTTATTGATTGTTTTTGTGCATGAAGGGATACCTTCCTACACATAAACAATCATGAATGGTTGCGCTCTTTCTTTGTGTGCTGAAGAATCCAGCAGATATAGAAACAGCAAAAACAAGGAGAAATGAAACTATTTTTCCTTGTTGCACCAATCTAACCTCTGCTTTTTCATGACGTTAGTTTTTGATGCTGCCTCAGATTGACAGATGCTTGTAAATCAGGGCAGCATCAAAAAGCAACGGGTGTTGCAGTGGAACGCTCACAGCAACACTCATTGTACGCCCCTTTCTCGCAGATACCTGCGTGAAAGGGTATCATATTTATAAAGTGGCTTAATGTTAATATTTTATATATGGAGCAGGGTATTGCGCCACCTAAACGTCAGTAAAAGTGACATTTCGGTAGAGCAATCCTCGTGTACACATTCACCTTAGTCTTAAACACCGGAGATACTTCCTGTTGACTATCTTAAAAACAGGCACTATACCAGCCATTTGCCATAAGGCAGGTATTTTTCTGGGAGACAGCGGCATTAATAACATTAGTGCCGGTCTATCTACAATAGCCGCTACACCTCCATCAAGGTTAAATCTAATCCACAAGGTCACATGAAAAACAGTAACCATTTCCTCCTTCCCCAAATTTTCCTCGAAGTAGTAAATCCATTTGAAATGATCCTACCAGCATTCTGGAGTAATGTTGGACCCTAACCCCTCTGTAGTTAAATTACTGTAGTTCCCTTTATTTACGGTGTTCCAAAATCTCCTAGTGTCCTTCAGTTTCCATGCCTGCTCGGTATTTTCCCACATTTCTACCTTGATCCCTGATTTCCAATTTCTAATAGATTGGTTTTATTCCAGCCTACCTCCTGCCACCAGTATCTTATTACTGGGTTAACAGTCAAGTACTAGGCATAACATTTTATTTCATGAGCTGTCAAACCATCCTGTGTAGTGTAGTTCCTATATTCCCAATAGGCTCTGCGCATTGGAATAATATACACAATGGACTTGACATAGGACTGAGGTCAGTTTGTCTCTATCGAGTATACTAAACTTCATTGTGAGTGCCAGCTAGCTCAGAGGTCACTAGAAACTTTCTCGAATACACAAGAGGGGATTAGTTTCTGATAACCGCATAAACATGACAACTTTGTTTCCCAAGAATAAAACGTATCTTCAGAATCGTGGAAATAATAGATAACTATTTTACTCAGTCAATCGTGCATGCTTCATTTCTACAGAGTTGCAGAGAAAATAGAGAGATGGGCGTTTCAATAAAAGGGGGTTTATTGAACAGTCTTCTTTCTCATGCAAGAGAGGTGGACTGCTACAATTGTTGGACAGAATGCAAAGTATAATGCATACAGCATAAACAGTAATATAACATAATACTGTAATAGCATTGTCTGGTGCTATGACATATAAAAATACATACATAAATAACACAGGCTAAAATATTCAACTGGTGCTTCTAAAATACGCCTACCCCTATGTACCTAACCTAGGTCTAGTACGAGGAAAGAAGTAATGTGGTCTTTAGCATAGGTTTAGTTTTTCCAAGAGTTGCCAGAGGTTTCTCTACGTTCTAATCAGTGCCATACCTTGGAATGAGAGAGGTTGGTATCTCTTTCACAAACTCCATTTCCCAACACCCTGCAAGGGGAGTCAGAAACACCGGAGCAGGATTCTTGGCAGAGAAGGACAGCTTCTGATCAGTGGGTCAGCTGGAAAGTTGGCTTCCTTCGGCGCTTGCCGTAGCGAGCTGCGTCGTGCAAGTAGGTATTCCAACTGCACCAAACCACACCGTGCTTTGCCATAGCAAGTGAAATTATATTTGTACCTTGAAGGTGTTTAGGAATGCCAGCTTTGACGTAAAGTTGGGCATATGAACGTCATGAATGAACCCCTAAGGAATAGTTGTTCAAGCATAAATACTGAGTTCTTGGAGAAATCCATATTCAAGCAAGGGGAAGTCCCTAATGGCTTAAGAGTCTGGTTTTCCAAGAAATTGTTGTGACGTAGATGAACGGATGGAAGTAGCCATGCCTGTATTTGGGCAGCACGGGCTATGCCTAAATAAGGACGGGATATCTATGCCTATATAAGGGCAACGTGAACTGTACCTATATAAGGGCATGAATCGGAAAATTCAATCTGAATCTAAAATGACATACAACACCTGGATTGGGACTCTTTGGAGATTTACAGCTGCCATTAATAAGAAGAGTTATTCAGTTTCCCAAAGGCTAATTACATTTCAGAAAGAGAGAGTTTATCAGCCAATAGACAATCCATAATGAGCCCTCGGTTGGATCCCACCAGAGCGGTTAGCACAGACTGAATGTGGGCTCTTCCCCCACTAACCCTGAACCGAGTATCGTTTATGCCCTAGTCTGTCGGCCCTGGGGGTTTGTGAGGTCACCTACAGTCAGGTACATCAAGTGCCAGTTCTATAGGGTTATGATCACAATGCCTGTGTTCCTTAACTCCGCCATCATAAACAAACTGGCTCAAATCCCGAGTAATAAAACTATAATTGATTATGGAACTTTGACAACAACCGATGAAAGTGGGTGTCTGTATCAATAAATTATGAATGAAAGCTGAACCTTCTCGCACTCAGAGTTATTTGTTGGAGTGAAACAGTACTGAAAGTGGTTAGGTGCTACCTGAGTACCTCCTTCTGAGTCTTGGAGGGTGGAGTAATACTTATGATAGCGTCATTCCAGTCAGGAATGACGTCCCCAGATGCACACTGTATCGAATTTTTTTTTTCTTCCTTTGTACACTTAATACTTCCAAAATAAAGTTTTATTGAAACATTCAGTTTCTCTGGTTGTGATCGTTAATTTTTCACGTGATTCATAAGTCAAAATTATATTTGGCCCAATGCATTTCGGGCAATGATGCCCTTCATCAGGGACATTACTTCTCTGTTAAGAAAAATGAAACACAACTGTCATCTATTCGTTTTCTTGTACATGTCAATTCTGATGATTTCATAATTCTAATCGCATGATTCAAATCTGTACATTAATAATAGTACGAAACTTATATGTAAATATACGGACATTCTATTCACATGATTCAAATCAGTACATTAATAATAGTACGAAACTTCCATGTAGATATACGGACATTTACCAGCGTTTATATGCAAAAAATGAATTCCTCAAATGAATAAAATTAATAATATGAAACGGCCTGTACACTTATAGTCAGTGATGTGGTTTGACATATGCATGTCTCATACGAGAAGTGAACAAAGGAATGAACGAACAAAAACAAACACATACCTTCCAAACTGTCAGAAGTTTTTTCCCAAGAATGTGTTTAAATAAATCAATTCAATGCGCGTGAACCCGAAAACGTTAACCTAAAACGAATGGGAAAGTTTATGAATACTCTCAGTGTAATGCGTGTTGGTAACGTGTGATATCAGGAATAGTCAATAATTAATGGGCGTTCGTACCTGAAAATTTAAAATGCCTCCATCAGGCTTGAGACGTAGACGGTGTCATAGGGGTTCACAGACCGTTTTCTGAAAAGAGAACCCAACTGGTTCAGTGCCTGTGTTGAATTCGAATATAAATTTAACCAACTACGCCGGTGGAATAGTGGCATCGTGGTGATTACAGCACTCACCTAATATCTGGCGTTTCGTCGGGCGGTTAACTAATCTTGCCGTAGGTTTGAAATTATGTTTAGCAGTGTTTTCGCCGGCGTCGGATGTATAACACTCCCGACCCGGAAGTGATGCGCGTGGTGACTAAAGACATAAAAAACGGACGGTGTGTGGTTTCTAATGGGAAAATAATTCGATTTTTCGTATGTTCGATATGAAGTGTTAAGCTTCCGAAACACGGTGTAAAGAATTCATGTGAATGAAAGTGTTGACAGGCAAATCTAAATGTAGTAAAAAAACGTGATACATATCTGGGTTTTACATGTCAAATACTCATAATCAGTCTGTACACAATACGTGTTGCTCTAAACAAAACGATGGAATGTCAATCATAATTCAATACATTACCAGGTCTGGATACGTATTTCCAAGCCTGATGGAGGCATTTTAAATTTTCAGGTACGAACGCCCATTAATTATTGACTATTCCTGATATCACACGTTACCAACACGCATTACACTGAGAGTATTCATAAACTTTCCCATTCGTTTTAGGTTAACGTCTTCGAGTTCACGCGCATTGAATTGATTTATTTAAACACATTCTTGGGAAAAAACTTCCGACAGTTTGGAAGGTATGTGTTTGTTTTTGTTCGTTCATTCCTTTGTTCACTTCTCGTATGAGACATGCATATGTCAAACCACATCACCGACTATAAGTGTACAGGCCGTTTCATATTATTAATTTTATTCATTTGAGGAATTCATTTTTTGCATATAAACGCTGGTAAATGACCGTATATCTACATGGAAGTTTCGTACTATTATTAATGTACTGATTTGAATCATGTGAATAGAATGTCCTTATATCTACATATACGTTTCGTAATATTATTAATGTACAGATTTGAATCATGCGATTAGAATTATGAAATCATCAGAATTGACATGTACAAGAAAACGAATAGATGACAGTTGTGTTTCATTTTTCTTAACAGAGAAGTAATGCCCCTGATGAAGGGCATCATTGCCCGAAATGCATTGGGCCAAATATAATTTTGACTTATGAATCACGTGAAAAATTAACGATCACAACCAGAGAAATTGAATGTTTCAATAAAACTTTATTTTGAAAGTATTAAGTGTACAAAGAAAAAAAAAAAATTTGATACAGTGTGCATCTGGGGACGTCATTCCCGACTGGAATGACGCTATCATAAGTATTACTCCACCCTCCAAGACTCAGAAGGAGGTACTCAGGTAGCACCTAACCACTTTCAGTACCGTTTCACTCCAACAAATAACTCTGAGTGCGAGAAGGTTCAGCTTTCATTCACAGTTTTCACCGTTCTGAGTCACACGAACCGACGCACCAACAATCAAACTAAATGCAATTTGATGATATAATTAAGATAACTGATGAAAGAGCTCAAACTCTGAGATTCACGGAAGATGACACACAGCGAATATATTCGTTAATAGAGGAAAGCGAAACTTTATTACCCAGCACAGGATCCAAACAAAGCAATATCAAACAACTTCTTTACATGTCAAAGAAAATAGTCAATCAAAAATTACACGCAAGCACGTTAATACGTTACCATAAAGTTCAAAGAATCCCCCGTGGGTTACGTATCTCGCTGAAATCAACACTGTGTAAAAATAATTCAAAATTCACGGAAAGATGGCAAGCAATACTAAACAAGTGCTCTCTCGACCTCATATTGTTAATTGTAGAAGAACTGGCCAAACTAATTGAGGATTTAACTAAGGAAACACAACAATTAAAACAGGACTTAAGTAACATGTTGACAACAGAAGAAATGGACGATATGCTAAAAGACATCACAAAACAACTGGAGTCATACACTAAAGACATAAATGAAAGAAAAATAAGAAAATTCAAACGTGATACGCTTGATTACAAGTTTGGAGAAGTCTACAACTGGGCTGATATATATGCTAGGAGAAGACAACAAAATTTTGCATCCAACAGACAATCTGATGAAACATCATCTTTGGATGACTCCCAATCTAGGAGACAACCCTCAAGATTTCAACCTCCTACGAAAACAACACAAGAGCAACCAACCACATCCAGTGGCGCTAACAAAACTGGGGATTCTTTTTTGGAGAGAGGCCAAAAATCGTCCGAAGAACCAGGAGGGGCAAAAGGCCAAGTAACGGAAGATTCAATCTCAAGAAACACCAGGAGTCAAAAACCCTAGTTATTAACCTTTCTAAACAACATTCATCAAGCGCTGAAATCAATTTTCTACAAAAAGGAACCACGTTTGTTTCAACATTCCATTCTAAACTCTTGGACACACAAATATGTATTTACAAGTTCATAAGAAAACTACGTTTAAGACATTTTTTCAGTAACGTCATCCAAACAACAGATGAACCTCCTAAAGACACCTTAAAGGGCCTCAGAAACAAAAGCAAATTTATCGCTCCGGTGAGCCACAAGGTTCTGGATGCATCTGAAAAAGTCATAAGCAAGGACGTAGAGAAACTTTATAAACAACCTAAGTCGAGAGTTACCAATCTTTCTAACAAAGAACGAAACATTTTGAAAAAACTGGCAGAAAATCCTGAGATCACCATACGCCAAGCAGACAAGGGGGGCGCCCTTGTTATTCTAAACACGGATTACTATAACAATCAAGTAAATGAACACGTCAATGATTCAAACATCTATTACAAAATAGATAGAGATTCCATGAAAGAATTCACAAAGCTACTCTCCAAGCTCATAAACCACACAATGGACCTAGTTGTAATTGGATCTAAGGAGAAACAATACCTTATCAAATCGAATCCATCAGTACCATATATATATATGATACCAAAAGTACACAAACATCAGACTCATCCTTCCTGCAGACCCATTGTGTCAACAATCAACTCTATCCATGAGCCAATCGGCAAGTACATTGACCAACATTTACAACCACTGGTACAATCAATGTCTACCTACATTAAGGATACAACTCACTTCCTAAATATACTTGAAGACCTGAAAGCACAATTCACCAATGAAATGATTCTCTGCACCATCGACGTACAGTCATTATATACCTCAATTCCCCACAACCTTGGTTTAGACGCCACTGCGTCATTCCTCATGTCATCAGAGATGGAAGAAGGTTTAAAGGTATTTATCATGGAACTCCTAAATTTCACACTATACCATAGTTACTTTTCATGGAAAGAGTCATTCTATATCCAAAGCTCTGGCACGTCTATGGGCAATTGTGCCGCACCTGCCTACGCGAATCTCTTCATGTACAGGTTTGAATTGGACAACATCTTGAGCAAAGATCAATGGTCAAAGAATCTTATCACATATAAGAGATACATTGATGATATTTTTGTTTAATGGAAGGGATCACAAATTGAGCTACAACAAGCCATTGGAGATTTGAATGAAGTCAACGATCGGATCAAATTTACCCACAACATTCAAATAGTCAGTTTACCATTCCTGGATGTGCTCATCCAGAAGACTCAAAACAAACTTGAAACCAGTGTTTTCACCAAAACCACTGATAGAAACAATCTATTACATATTGCAAGTTTTCACCAACATTCCCTAAAAAGACACTTACCATATTCGCAACTATTGCGAATAAAAAGGATCTCATCAACGGAAGAATCATTGAATCAGAGTATACAAACTTGCATAGACAAATTTCACGAGCGAGGTTACCCAATGGAGATTCTGGAAGAAGCCAAAACTAAAGTATCTAAAATTGACAGAAAAGCATTACTACAGTCTCTACCAAGGTCAAAAGAAGAAGAGAGAATGGTATTTGTCTCAAAATACTCAACGGAAAGCATCAAAATCAAGAAAATTATATTGAAAAACTGGTCATTATTGACATCGGAGGGGGATTTTAATAACATTTTTCAACAAAATCCACGATTTGCATTTCAAAGATCTTCAAATATTAAAGAGATATTGAATAAAAAACCACAGAGTCATACCATCAAGCACAAGGGTACGTTACCCTGCCACAACTGTGGCAATTGTAACGCAATCATAAAAGGAACCGAAATAAAACATCCAAGTCAAGGATTTACTATTAAACTAAGAGTCACCGCAACGTGCGACAGTCGAAACTTGATTTATTTGATCAAATGCCCATGTGGCCTAGCTTACGTTGGGGAAACGGAACGTAAAATAAAGACACGCATGATCGAACATAAGAGCAATATTCGAACCAAGAATGCAAAATCCCCTTTGGCATCACACTTCAATAACAACAATCATTCCCCAAGCCAAGTACGTTTTCTGGTTTTGGAAACTGTCCCTGTGCTACCAGGTAGAGACAATACTCAACATCTCTTAAGAAGAGAAATCTTTTGGATCTCCCATTTGAACACGGCACAACCGAAAGGTCTTAATGAACGTGTGGATTTGAACTGTTTTTTGTAAATCACACAACTCACGAACTTTATTGAACAAAGTGTGAGCACAGAAAAATGTCAGAAGCTTTTTCTCATTCAATAACATTTATTGTAACTTTTGTCGCACTGATTTTTAAGCTGCTTTGAAATACGTATCCAGACCTGGTAATGTATTGAATTATGATTGACAGTCCGTCACTTTGTTTAGAGCAACACGTATTGTGTACAGACTGATTATGAGTATTTGACATGTAAAACCCAGATATGTATCACGTTTTTTTACTACATTTAGATTTGCCTGTCAACACTTTCATTCACATGAATTCTTTACACCGTGTTTCGGAAGCTTAACACTTCATATCGAACATGCGAAAAATCGAATTATTTTCCCATTAGAAACCACACACCGTCCGTTTTTTATGTCTTTAGTCACCACGCGCATCACTTCCGGGTCGGGAGTGTTATACATCCGACGCCGGCGAAAACACTGCTAAACATAATTTCGAACCTACGGCAAGATTAGTTAACCGCCCGACGAAACACCAGATATTAGGTGAGTGCTGTAATCACCACGATGCCACTATTCCACCGGCGTAGTTGGTTAAATTTATATTCGAACGTAATTCAACACAGGCACTGAACCAGTTGGGTTCTCTTTTTTGAAAACGGTCTGTGAACCCCTATGACACCGTCTACGTCTCAAGCCTGATGGAGGCATTTTAAATTTTCAGGTACGAACGCCCATTAATTATTGACTATTCCTGATATCACACGTTACCAACACGCATTACACTGAGAGTATTCATAAACTTTCCCATTCGTTTTAGGTTAACGTCTTCGGGTTCACGCGCATTGAATTGATTTATTTAAACACATTCTTGGGAAAAAACTTCCGACAGTTTGGAAGGTATGTGTTTGTTTTTGTTCGTTCATTCCTTTGTTCACTTCTCGTATGAGACATGCATATGTCAAACCACATCACCGACTATAAGTGTACAGGCCGTTTCATATTATTAATTTTATTCATTCGAGGAATTCATTTTTTGCATATAAACGCTGGTAAATGTCCGTATATCTACATGGAAGATTCGTACTATTATTAATGTACTGATTTGAATCATGTGAATAGAATGTCCATATATCTACATATAAGTTTCGTACTATTATTAATGTACAGATTTGAATCATGCGATTAGAATTATGAAATCATCAGAATTGACATGTACAAGAAAACGAATAGATGACAGTTGTGTTTCATTTTTCTTAACAGAGAAGTAATGCCCCTGATGAAGGGCATCATTGCCCGAAATGCATTGGGCCAAATATAATTTTGACTTATGAATCACGTGAAAAATTAACGATCACAACCAGAGAAATTGAATGTTTCATTAAAACTTTATTTTGAAAGTATTAAGTGTACAAAGGAAAACATTTTTTTTCTATAGAGTGTGCATCTGGGGACGTCATTCCCGACTGGAATGACGCTATCATATGTATCAATAAATTACCCACCTACTCAATTACATTAAGTAATACAAAATTTAGAAGGGCCTCTAAATGTTTTACCCGTCTGCAATCAGCAGCAAGGGCATTCAAATTAATGACCCCCCACCACAAATGGATCTTGTAAAGTGGTATTTGTTACTATTTTTTTACAATCACCACCTACTATGACATGAACATCATTGGATGTACAGGCTAATCTGTGTTTTAAGGTAGTCAAGACAGGGAATAGGGCATCAATCTAGCAACCTAACTCACAAACTGGGTTATAAAAATGTATTAAAAAAATAGGTGTACAGTCATAATATCGAGTCTTTTATTTCGACTGGACAGAATATCGAGTAAAAAATATAGAATGGACATAATATCGACTAGACATAATATAGACAACAAAAATATCGACTAGAGAAAATTAATATCGAATAGAATGGACATAATATCGAATCAAAAATATAGAATGGACATAATATCGACTAGACATAATATAGACAACAAAAATATCGAATTTAAGGTAAGTTAATAATAATTTTTATTTTTTATGTAATATAAGTCTGTAGCGGGTTGTGGGTTTGTAGGGGAATAGGGTGGGAAGTACTTTAATTCTAATTAATTAAATATGTTAATTTATTTATTAATATCTATTTAGAATTAATTGTTAATTAATTATTAATTGGTAATTAATTAAAATATAATTGGCAATTAATTATAATTGATTAATTGATAAATATTTTAATTTTAGTAATTTATTTTCTGTAGCGGGTTGTGGGTTTATAGGGGAATAGGGTGGGAAGTAATTTAATTATAATTAATTAAATATGTTAATTTATGTATTGATATTTATTTAGAATTAATTGTTAATTAATTATTAATTGGTAATTAATTAAAATATAATTGGTAATTAATTAAAATATAATTGGTAATTAATTATAATTGACTAATTGATATATATTTTAATTTTAGTAATTTATTTTCTGTAGCGGGTTGTGGGTTTATAGGGGAATAGGGTGGGAAGTAATTTAATTATAATTAATTAAATATGTTAATTTATTTATTGATATTTATTTAGAATTAATTGTTAATTAATTATTAATTGGTAATTAATTAAAATATAATTGGTAATTAATTATAATTGATTAATTGATAAATATTTTAATTTTAGTAATTTATTTTCTGTAGCGGGTTGTGTGTTTATAGGGGAATAGGGTGGGAAGTAATTTAATTATAATTTATTAAATATGTTAATTTATTTATTGGTATTTATTTAGAATTAATTGTTAATTAATTATTAATTGGTAATTAATTAAAATATAATTGGTCATTGAAAATAATTTATTAATTTTTAAATTGTAAATTAATTTATTGTTAATAGGTAATTAATTAGTATGAGAAGGCAATTTTTATAATTAAATAATTTTATTTTGTATTTATAAATAAATATTTAATATTTGTATACACTTTTTTAATATTTTAATTATTTGTAATTGGTATTACTATTTATGTTATTTATATATATTTGTGAAGTATTTACTTTTCCTACTATTGCACTCTCTGAAGTTGGAATAGTAATTTTAACCCCTACGCTATCCAACACTTTCCCTACTGTTGCACCCACTGGAGTGGGTATGCAACGTTTACAACGCTACTTTTACTATGCACTACCATTACAACAAAACTTTTAAATTGCAAAAACTTTTACAACGCATACATTTACAAAGCATGTTTTTACAACGCAGATACCGTTACAACGCATACTATTACAATGTAAGTATTAGTAAGTATATAATTATTTTTAAAAGGTTATATGTTTGGGATTTTGGGTAAAGGGGTATTTTTAGGGTTCAGGGTCAGTTTTCAGTTTTTGGGTAAAGGGGTATTTTTAGGGTTCAGGGTCAGTTTTCAGTTTTTGGGTAAAGGGGTATTTTTAGGGTTCTGGGTCAGTTTTCAGTTTTTGGGTAAAGGGGTATTTTTAGGGTTCAGGGTCAGTTGTCAGTTTTTGGGTAAAGGGGTATTTTTAGGGTTCAGGGTCAGTTTTCAGTTTTTGGGGTAAAGGGGTATTTTTAGGGTTCAGGGTCAGTTTTCAGTTTTTGGGGTAAAGGGGTATTTTTAGGGATCAGGGTCAGTTTTCAGTTTTTAGGTAAAGGGGTATTTTTAGGGTTCATGGTCAGTTTTCAGTTTTTGGGTAAAGGGGTATTTTTAGGGTTCAGGGTCAGTTTTCAGTTTTTGGGTAAAGGGGTATTTTTAGGGTTCAGGGTCAGTTTTCAGTTTTTGGGTAAAGGGGTATTTTTAGGGTTCAGGGTCAGTTTTCAGTTTTTGGGGTAAAGGGGTATTTTAAGGGTTCAGGGTCAGTTTTCAGTTTTTGGGTAAAGGGGTATTTTTAGGGTTCAGGGTCAGTTTTCAGTTTTTGGGGTAAAGGGGTATTTTTAGGGTTCAGAGTCAGTTTTCAGTTTTTGGGGTAAAGGGGTATTTTTAGGGTTCAGGGTCAGTTTTCGGGTAAAGGGGTATTTTTAGTGTTCAGGGTCAGTTTTCAGTTTATGGGTAAAGGGGTATTTTTAGGGTTCAGGGTCAGTTTTGGGTTTTTGGGGTACAGGGGTACTTTGTAAAAATAAAGTAAAATTACATTTAAATTAAATTTATTTAATAAATTATATTAAATTATATTATAATATTTTTTATTAATTTATATTCAAAAAATTATTATATACTTACCAATACTTACGTTGTAATGGTATGCGTTGTAAAGGTATATGCGTTGTAAAATCTTGCGTTGTAAATGTATGAGTTGTAAAAGTTTTTGTGTTGTAAAAGTTTTGTTGTAATGGTAGGCGTTGTAAAAGTATGCGTTGTAACGTCATACATCCCTGGAGTGGGAATAGTAATTTTAACCTCTACGCTATCCAGCGCTTTCCCTACTGTTGCACCCACTGGAGTGGGAGTAGTAAATTTGACCTCTACGCTATCCAACACTTTTGCTAATGTTGAACTCACTATAGTTGTAACAATAAATTTTAAACATTTTCTAAAATGTTATATATGTTTATTTAATAATATGTTTATATATATATATATATATATATATATATATGTGTGTGTAATTTTGGGTGATATAATTTTTTTAATTATATAAATTATTTATTAAAATTACATTTTTTTATTAATTATTTCTAAGTTTATATTAAATATATTTATTACTATATTAGTTTTAACTTAATTTTAAGACATTTAAAAAAATCGATATTTTGACAGTCTATATTTTTGTAAGTCGATATTTTGGAGTCGATATTTTGGTACTTACCTGTTTGAAGATAGGGAGTCGATATTTTGTCAATCGATATTTTTTACTCGATATTTGTGTATCTCGATATTTGTGTCGTCGATATTATGTCAGTGATCCAAAAAAATAAACGTATTAACAAGGATTACTCTTACAATAAATATCCCCTGATGGTTACATACAACTTGAACAGCCTTCTATACTTTTGAGATACGAATCATAATCAACAGCCCCCCCCCCCCATAATCTAAGTCCAGGCACAGCAACAGCAGGGACAGAGAAACACCCATAACCATCCCACATGATATTTCCCGTAGTCCAAGGGGGATATGTACGGGAAAATGTCAGAGCGCAGGGTAATGCCAAATTTGGCAATGCCGCGCTCCGACACTTTCAAAACACGGTGACCTGCAGTATTTACAAAAATACGGTGCACCCCTGCGTTACCCCTAGCGCTGGTGCTAAAAAAGCTCTCTAGCACCAGTGCAGGTACCTTTGCGCTATGTTGCAAGGGTGCCTTCGCTGCAGAGGCAATTGTTTATGTGCAGGAAGGGACACCTTCCTGCACATAAACAATATTTTAAGGCAATTTGCTGTTTCCATGTGTGCTGCAGAACGCAACACACATAGAAAGAGACAATACAAGGAGAAATAAGAATTTCTCCTTGAATCGCAATCCAAAAACCAGGATTTACCTGGCCTTGATTTTTGGCCGGCTTTGTAAATATGAGGCACCATCAAAAAGCAAGATGGGGTCAAAACGGGAGTGCTCTCTATGAGCTTCTAAGGGTCGCGATCACTTTCTGTGTAAATCCCCGAATTACCCCGCCATCCAACCTCTAATTTGTTCGCCCCTTAATTACCTTCCTCAGAGCTCTCCCGAGGTCCATAGACTCGCCGCTGACGAACTCGACACCGCTGCCCCGACAGAAGAAGGATTGATTTGCGGCCTGGCGAGGCTGTCTACATGACCCGCTCACCGAACAACCGGACAAACAGCCCTGGATGATTGCGGTGAGGCGAGAGTCCCGAATGGCGTCTGCCGGCACCGGTGTATCCCTCCCGAGACGTGCGAAATTTAGGAGTTGCAGGGTGTGTTAGAGGAATGGCTGAGCTTCCTTTGTAGTTGCGATTCCCCCCCCAGCCCGCTGGTTCCAGAGCCCCTTCTCCTGATCGCTGATGGGCTGTAGAGGATCTGTGGAGAGCTGGCGTCACAGGATCAGTGCTGACACCCAGCAGCTCAGAGTTAATTAAAGAGGGGATCGTTGGAGGCCCCCGAGGCTGCCCTCTGCCCTCTCATCTAGAGAGCGACCCGTCTTGATGGTGTTCGCTGCTTCGACCCTCCGTTCGCGACCTGGAGTAGCCCGCAGCTAGGGAGGGGCCAGCGTACCACCGGAGGTGACTCTCTCTCCATCTGCCTTCGCGGTGGCTGTGAGGGCTCATTACTTCCATTGTACCCCCTCCGTGGTGCACCCCTGCTGATCCCCAATGAGTCTACCACTGCTTTGTGCTACAACCGCCTCGCTGCTGTCTTCGGGACAAGGCGGGAGGGGGACATGGAGCTGACTGTCCCCCCGTCTAGTTTGAAACAATGGATCCGCCTCGTAGCCATCTCGTCTGAGGTGCTTTACCTCCGCATCGGGAGCATCGCAGGAGGAGCCACGGCGCAGGAGGTTCTTCTCGCTTCTTCTGCTGTGACCGGCAGGTTTGTCTTTGCTATGCAGTGACTGGCTGTGTTATTGCGCCGCCTCTGCCATTAACTGTCAACGTGAGCTTTATTCTCGCTGAATTTCCTGGAAAATTGCATTTTAGGAAGTTCGGATTTGGGAGAGTGGGGATTGTTTGTTTTTTTGTCCTGCGTGGTGGCTCTAACTAACTGAGGGCTTAACGCTGTGGTGTCCATTTTGGGTCTGGATGTTTGGACGCCTTGTTGTCCATCTTCATTTCCTGGAGTGCGTTCTTGCTGCCTCCCTCCTCGGGTCCTCTTGCCTGGATGGGATGTGGATTTTGAAAATGGACTAGACCCTTTGTGCCACCATGGGGGCCATCTTGGAATGACTCTATCAAACCTAAAACTTTTCATATTGCCCCAGCAACCACAGGATTGATTCATTATTTTTCTAATTTATTAAACATTTTGCCCACTATATGATTCCTAACCTGCAGCAAGCAAAGTGTCACTGCACCCAAAATGCCTCTCCATCAATCCCACTGCTCCAATGGGATAAGACTCCTTGGAATTGCTTGATTCCCTTATCCTTCGATCCAGACTTACTTGCAACTGTACTTCCCTTGGGGAGACTGTTTCACAAATTCCCTGCCTCACACTAACAACCAAGCTTTTATTTTTTTTAAATGTTTTTTTTCATCATTATTTGGACAGCCCCTTGTTGTTTACTCCTTATTTGAGCATTGCATCCCCTTATACGTATATTTATTTTCTTCATCGTGATGCTTTTATTCTTTATATTCATTCCTCTCTTGCTGCTTGTTTGCATGCAATGCTTCTCCTACATTATCACAAGATATCTTTTACCTTTTTGTGACTCTTTTTCCCTAACGGTCCTACTTCCTAATTTTGGTCCAAATTCTCAAACAACTCGCTTCCTACTACTATTCCCTCAATATCTTTACCTACTAACGATATGCATTTTAATTCATGGTCCATACTTTACTCCCCTCACCTCACCAAAAATGCCAAAAAGAACTTGAAACACAAACTATTAATTCGTCACCAAGAAACCTTATTTGGTGACAATTGTATCAGCTTCACCTCCGTTATCAAAACTAACTATATCTTTTACTCTAGACGCCCCTCTAAATGGAAAAGTATCTTCCTCATTCACCTCCCTGTAAGAAAATCTTGCAAAATTCCTTATGGCTCGAAGCTGTCTACCACCCTCACTTTCTTAGGTGAAATCCACATCTCCATTTTTAAATCCGGAAATATCCTCATCCAAACCTCTGAAAAGCACCTCTCCATCTTTGAGCTCCACTTCAGCACCTTACATGATCTACTATCTTCCCCTGCTCATATCCCCACTGCTTCTCAATCTCATGATGTCCACCCGGCTTCGCCCCTGCTGACGTCAACCCCACCTCTATCTGTCTCTACAACAACCTATGAGAGCTCACATACCCAGTCCTTTGATTCCTTCGCTTCCCCAGCCTTTTTTCCCTTGCCTGACTTTCCCTCATCCTACCTATCTACTCTTACCCTCTCTCCCCGCACCTCATTAGCCCACCCAGCCTCTCCTGATATTCCGCCATCCCTCTTTGCCTCCCAAACCCCACCCACTCCCCCTGACGCACTAACACTCAATTCCAATCACTCCCTACTTAACACTCAGACTGATCCCCCTTCTCTGATCCCCTTACACTCCGAGACCCCCCCACATTTTCTCCCCTAATGCTCCACGATTGACTCCAAGCCCTCCCAACCTCAAGGATTCCCACCCCCATAGTCTTGATAGCACCTCTCCTCACCTGCCACCGTCCCCTATGTCTTCCCATTGCTCCCTCCAGGCCCCTGGTTATAGGGACTCCTACACCTCAATGCATCCTCAGCCTCCAGGTTTTCCTCCTCGTACACTTCCTATCCCTCCCCCCCCTCGCTAACATTGAACCTGCCCCTCTTTCTAGCGATCTCATCTCCGCCTTACCGTCCACTCTTCTAACCCAATCGCTTATTAACATTGAACTCCACCTCTCCATCTTGTCGTTGGAACTTTCATCTCTCAGGTCAGACTTTAAAGCCTTCTCTGACTTTAAACCTACCAATCATCCCAGCACATTGTACGGCTGTCATACTAACCCCTCCTTCCCTCTACACGGATGTACTTCACCGTAAGGCACCTCAGTGGAGGGACTTCCAGGTAACTGCCACCTTTCCTCATCCGAAGCCCCTACCCCTCGCTCCCCCCCCCCGATCCCTGGGGACCTTCATATTACCTATCCTCCTAGCCCCAAGACATTCGTCTCTCTTATGCCTCACGCCACTACTCCGGTGATCCTGGGGAGAAACCGCATCCTGGCCGCCACTGGCCCGCCCAGGCTCCCTCCGCTACTCACTATGACTCCTGATCCTCTTTCACTGCATGCCACTATTCCAGTGATCCTAGGGATTAGCCGTACCCCTACCTCCCCTGGATCCCCCAGACCTCCCCCGCAACACACCACTATCCAGTCTGAATCCCCCCCTGAATCCAACCATAGTCTCCTCAATTGCATGCTGGTCAACTGTCGATCGACTTCTCGATATGCATCAGAAATTGCGGAAACTATCCCATTGACATAGCTTTTCTTACGGAAACCTGGCTCAAGGCCCACTCTGCATCTATTCTTGACTTGCTCTCCCCCCGGGCTACTCTATCCTCCGAAAAGACAAACAGGACAAAATTGGGGGAGGCCTTGCCATTATTTTTAAAGATGAACTCCGACTCTCCCTTATCAAGAATTCTGATCAAGTCTCTTTGGAATACATGGGAGCTGAACTTAAAGTGAAAGGAACTCCCTCCATTTGGCTACATAATATCTATCATGCCCCTGGTGACCCTTTTCCTTTTGTTGAGGAATTATCCGACCTACTCTCACAACCCTCGATTTCGAATTCCAAAAACATTTTCCTCGGAGACTTTAATATTCACTTGAATAACAAGACTGATCCCTCGGTTAACACCCTCAATGACCTCCTCGAGGTCACAGACTTGATTGAACTTTGCCACTCGCCAACACATTCTAAAGGGGCTACCCTTGATGCCATCATTATTAGTAAAGATCTGACCTCCCTTTCTCCCTTTGTCCCTATTGACTGGTCAGACCATCATCTTATCCTATTCACGATTAACAGTGCTGCTCCTCCCCCTTCCCCCAAAAAAAGCAAACATAAGAAATTAACCAGACATTTTCACCTCATTCCTCCTGGCGAATTGGAGTACAAGATCAAAGCTAAACTTCAACTTCCACCTCCCTCACAAAATGCTAATGATCTAACTGAACTCTACAACAAATCCATCATTGAGGGTCTTGACCTAATTTCTCCAGCCAAATTAAAATGACAAAAAAACATCCCCGCCAAATCTTAGTTCAATGCTGATCTCAATATCAAGAGGCGCGCCCTCAGGTTGACTAAACGCACGTGGAGACAACATCCATCCCCCCTCAAACCTTGCCCTTCTCAGAGCTGCTAGGGTTAATTATAAAAAGCACATCCTCAATGAAAAGGCCTCCTTTTTCCCCACACAACTTGACCGAGCTAAGAATAGACCTAGAGAACTATTTAGCATCATCAAAAATCAAAAAGCCTCTGCCCCGACCAAACTGACAGCCTCGACCGAATGTTGTGAAAAAATTGCGAACTTCTTCTCTGATAAAATCGCTAAGTTTGATCTTTCCTTTGCCACCACACCCTCCCCACCGAACTCATCAACCCTTGCTGTCCTTCCTTCCAAGTCTCCTGTTACATCGTCTCCCCATCCTAACTCTATCCATCTCCCCCACACCTCCAACCCCCTTGAACTTTCCCTCTCCAGTCAACAGACCCTCTCCCCGCCAACCTCGTCCAAGATTTAATACATATAATTGCCCCTTATTGGACTATTATCATCAACTCCTCCTTGACCTCAGGGTGTGTTCCTGCATCCCTCCAACTAGGCCAAATCTCTCCCATCCTCAAAAATCCCACTGCTGATCCCAACGACCTTAACAATCTGTGCCCTGTCTCTAACCTGCCTCTTCTTTTTAAGGCCCTTGAAAAATGTGCCTTGCTTCAACTGGATAAACACATTGACACATTTAGCCTTCTTGACACTTTTCAGTCTGGCTTCCGTAAAGGCTGCAGTACTGAAACTGCGATGCTCAACATTGTGGATGATATCCATCACTCCCTCGACAAGGGGGAGACCTCTCTTCTCATTCTTCTTGACCTCTCTGCTGCCTTCGATACCGTTAATCACTCTGCCTTACTCAACACCCTCAAGGATCGGTTCGGCTTCAATGGCCCTCTTCTCAAATGGTTCACCTCCTTCTTCCAGTTCCGAACACAACAGATTAAAATCAATAATTGTCTTTCTAAACCTAAACCAGTCTCCTTGGGTGTACCCCAGGGCTCTATCCTCTCTCCCTTTTTATTTAACCTCTTTATGGAACCTCTCACTCTCATTCTCAAGCAAGCTGGAATCAACTATCACCTCTATGCCGATGATACCCTGCTCTACTATAAAATCATTTCCCATTCAGACAATCTTCACCTCAATGATGTCCTGACTAAGATCCAACAATGGTTCCATCACAATCACCTTAAACTAAACCCCAAAAAAACAGAAGTCATCCTCTTTGCCCCTAAAAATAATCAACTTCCTATACATCACTGGATCTCTGATCTTAAAGCCCTTAAATGCACCGTGTCCACCTCCAGCTCAGTTAAATCTCTCGGAATAAGTATTGACCAAAACATCAGCCTCTCGCCCCACATAAAAAATGCAGCTAAAGGCGCTCTCTTTTCTCTTCATCACCTCAAGAAAATCAAACCCTTCATTCCTTTTGACAACTTCCAATCTGTTGTCCAATCATTAGTACTCTCCAGACTGGACTATGGAAACGCCATTCTTGCCGGAACTCCAAAAGTCCATCTAGCCCCAATCAAGTCAGTCCTTAATCTCGTGGCTAGGCTTATCCCAGATTGTAAGAGGTTTGATCACATCTCTCCTGTCCTTAAAGATCTCAAATGGCTCCCAATTGATGGCAGATCCCTCTACAAGAATGCGTGCATTACACACAAAGCCTTTCATCTTCGGACCCCACTGTATCTATCACAAAAACTCCACAAGGCAGGCTGTGCCAGAGATTTGAGAAGCACTAATTCTCTCATGCTGGTACCTCCATTGGTTAACAAGAAGTCTACCCAATCTCGCGCTTTCTCCGGAAAAGCCCCTACTATCTGGAACACTCTCCCCAAAGATCTTCGTTGCAACCCCTCCTACTTCAGCTTCAAAAAAGGCCTCAAACAACATCTTCTCCTGAAATTCTGGGGTCCTAAATCCTGCCACATTATATGGTCTTTCAACCTGCCCTTTTGAGCGCTTCACCCCTCTCCACATTATACTTGACTTACAACTCCCGCCTCTCTTTCTCACTTATACTCCCAACCTCCTACTATATACCCCAATACTACCTACATCTACTCCCTCATGCTTTGTACCACCTAGTTTCTACCCTACCCCCATACTTTGCCCCCATCATTCCTTGCTACCTATGCTTGCACAATTATCCCAATTATATTTACGGACTTCCGGTACCTCTAACCTTCCTGTCAATGTATTTACTGTTCTGTGAACTCTGTTTATCTTGTCTTTTACTCCCTTTTCGTTTGTATGATTATAATACTGTAATTCTGTTTCGACTTCAAACCCTTGTAAAGCGCCCTGGGTCTAGCCAGCGCTATATAAAACTGTTTAAATAAAAAATAAATAACTAAATAAATAAATTGGGTGTTGCAGTGGAACACCCACAGCAACATCCATTAACGCAGCGGACTGCTACAGTAAAGGGGCATATTTACAAGGTGGTACTAAGCCACTTAACGTGGCTTAAGGCCATCTTATAAATATGGGATAGAGAGCAATGCCATCGGAGTGTTAGAAACAGTTACGCTCCGGTGGTGTTAGTGGCTTGTTAATATGGCCTCAAGTGTCTTGCATCATCACTATGTCAAAATTAGAAATATGTTCAAACAAATCCTGGTCATGAAGCTTAGAGTGATAGCCTGCAACATTCCAGCACACAAGATGGAACAGAGAGTCTACCCTGTTAGCAATGTCCAAGGGCAGAGGATTTATAGCATCTGTACCTGATGTAACAGTCTTCTGGTGAGGTTGAGTTTATTGACGGTCAATCAGTGTGCTCTAAGTCCAAGAGGGAAGAGAACCTGTTACTGGTCACAAGAGGTGGACAGTCATCAGCCGCCCTGGCATTCAGCAGGAATCAAAGTGGTACAGGCTCCACCCTAGATTGCAAATGTTTGTAGAAGTACCCCAGTGGACCAAGGTAATGCCATTGGTCATCTGTCTTTGCCGGTTAGTGGAAAAGATCAAACAGTGAGATAACCCTGGGTGATGGCAATTAATGACAACACAGTCCCTCTTCAGCTGCTTGACCGAAGAGGAACCTCTATTAAGGAATTAAAATTATATGACTGTACTGCTTGGACATTGTCAACACAGTTAGCAACATACACAGCATGGAGATACATTGTGCACACGTGCAAACATGGGAATTCTGGTAGTGGTGCATTATTCCACTCTCCGTAGGAAGGGATTTTCACTTTGTCTGTTATGAGTGTGGGGTGAGTGAATAAATATTGCTCCAAAAGAGAGTTGCTTCTCACCTGTAGTTTCTCAACTTCTCCCTCTTCCTTAAGCATCTATAAATTTCCACAGCATGATGAAGAAAAATTTCTCTTTATCAGGTAAGGAGACCATCTTTTCTTCCTCAGCTGCTGTTATGCTGTCTGAACCAGCAAAGAGGGAAGATTCACATGCGAGGTGACACATAGGTATTAGAACTTTGACTATAAACTTTGAGCATGAGTCTTAAAAAGTTAGAAATCTACATATGTGACTTTCTGACCACACATGAGTGGAAATCTCAGATGTTTTTATATTCCAATTTGCAAACATTTAAACATTACACCTGGGAAACTGCAATAGCTGTAGTTTTCAAGGCACACAATAGAAACACGTTTGTAAATTCCTTTTTTCATTTGAAAATACACAGGTATCTATTTTTGAATGAGAAAATCAGTAGCAGAAGTACAAATGTACTTACCAGTTTATTTTATTCTACGTCAAAATATTTTTCCCCATGGAGAACCCATTCCCGAACAATCCCAACTATTTCCTTTGCATCCTGAAATTGGATTTACTCAAGCGCTTAAAAGGAGTACATTTCTTGGGTGAGAAACAGCTGTAGTTGAGTTTGTGAATATTCACGTAGTTTTAGGATTGTGTGTGTAGGTGTGTGACTGTTCACAATCTCACAAGGTATTCTTGACTAATATGCAAACAAACAGATACTGTTTGAGAATGGCGCACTTTTCACATGCCCCTAATGGGTGCAAATATCTGAAACATATTGTCCTTATACACATCTGCTATGCACAAAATAATAACTAAAGATTTTTCAAATTCAATGTTCATGAAGAAGTTTGTTGTATCCACAAAAACAAAAGTTCTGTTTCTTGAAGACGTTGTCTTTTAATAACACACTTCTTGCTTGATTTTTCTGCACATTACATCATGTACATGTATTTGTCACAGCATCATATCCAGTCAATGCCAATGCATTTCGGTATAAAATACCTTTGTCAGGGGAATACTGTAATTAAAACCAACAAAAGCATAAGTTGTACAATCATAAACCTATGTGGTGGGATGTCCACGACCAACCCCGTGTTCATGCTGTCATGGTGTGATTTTGTCAAAATGAAACCAAAGTCAAAATCAGTGCTGCCATAACTGTGCACCTACCATACAAACACAGTAGTGTGCGACCTGCATGCCAGACTGCCCAGTGTCACTAATGAGCCTGTAGACAACCATAACCCAACATGCCGTGTTCTCACTACAACTCTAAATATTCATGGCGGTTGGTGTCAACATGTAACCTTTCATCTATACTTTCCAACACTGTGAATCGTAATTGTGGTATGGAATGCTGTCTCTCTTTCCAATGCATAGCCAGGTGACTAAAAGGTAGGCAGACATCTGAAGACAAGGTATTTACGAGAGTCAGGTTTATTTGATATTGACATGATCCCGTTTTCTTAAGACAGGAACTCTAGCACAACGAACAGAGTGGTACGCATACGGTTTACTTGTCCAGGTATGAATATTTAGAGTTGTAGTGAGAACACGGCATGTTGGGTTATGGTTGTCTACAGGCTCATTAGTGACACTGGGCAGTCTGGCATGCCGGTCGCACACTACTGTGTTTGTATGGTAGGAGCACAGTTATGGCAGCACTGATTTTGACTTTGGTTTCATTTTGACAAAATCACACCATGACAGCATGAACACGGGGTTGGTCGTGGACATCCCACCACATAGGTTTATGATTGTACAACTTATGCTTTTGTTGGTTTTAATTACAGTATTCCCCTGACAAAGGTATTTTATACCGAAATGCATTGGGATTGACTGGATATGATGCTGTGACGAATACATGTACATGATGTAATGTGCAGAAAAATCAAGCAAGAAGTGTGTTATTAAAAGACAACGTCTTCAAGAAACAGAACTTTTGTTTTTGTGGATACAACAAACTTCTTCATGAACATTGAATTTGAAAAATCTTTAGTTATTATTTTGTGAATAGCAGATGTGTATAAGGACAATGATGTTTCAGATATTTGCACCCATTAGGGGCATGTGAAAAGTGCGCCATTCTCAAACAGTATCTGTTTGTTTGCATAGTTTGTCACTGACCAGAGCCAGTCAGTTTGAGTGGCAGCACCGTTTTTTTGCACAAGGATTAAGAAGGAACCTTGAAAAATTAAGCATAGATAAAAAACAGGTGTGCAGGGTGTCACATTCTTTTTTGTGATTCTTGACTAATAACCACCAGCCCTGTTTGTAGGTTTACTCACACAAAAACGCCTGCAATTTTGATTCACAAAATCATTTATGAATATGGGAGGTAGTACAATAGAAGTAATTTTAACATACTCTTACATGCCTTTGTGAATCTGCTGAGAAACATCCAACTCCCTATTGGTAGAAGCGCAAAGAGGCACAGTCTTTTCTGCTTGTGCTTATTGTATATAAAAAATTTCCAGTTTAGATGTTTTGGGGCTAATTGTCAATGGAATGTAAAAGTCTATAAAATAATACTACAAGAGGACTACTATCCAACTACAAAATGCCTTTGTAAATAGACCTTTGTGTGAGTAAATCCACTAACAACTGTCAAACCAAACTTTCTGTATTAGAAAGTGATTTTGAACTAATAAATAAGGTTATTATCACAATTACGTCTGGCTTACACATCCTACTTGCTTTGAGAATCAGTCTATGTATCTGCATCCTGGTTGGAAACCTTATCCTCAAACAGTTTACAGACACCCTGCCAAATGTTTTGTTAACTTGAGTTAATGTTCTATCTAGTTCAGGTTTCCATTGGGTAATTGTTCCTCCACAGTGAGAAGGCAATTCTGGTGATGAATGTACAGAGCTCGGTGGAGCCAGCCAGGATATTGGAGGGACAGAGTGAAGATTCTTTCACGCTGGATTTTTTCAATGGCATTACTCCTGTTCAGACAAAATGGCGGACATCCTCCCAAAGAAAAGTAGAGGATGGAAGGCTAGTGTTCCTATCATGGAAATGTGAAGTTGCTCTACAAGCGTGAACAATGTTATCATGCTCTGCAGCACAGTATTTAGTAAGCTGATCACCACATTGCAGCAAGTCTCCAAAGTTCTAAAGGAGTGACTACTTCGTAACATTGTCGCTTTCCAACAGGTCACAAGTTCTTGGATTGATCAATTGATGTATGATCTTTTGCCCAAAAGAGCCTGTCGACCTGAACTCGTACTCACACACCACTAGGCGGCCCGCGGCGACCAGGGGTAATACCTAAAGACACTTTTAAGCAACGGTATGCTCACTGGTGATCTGAAAGGTAAATAATTCTTTAAATTGTACTTTACTCAAAATAATGAGTGGGGGTGGGGAGAAAGAGCTTAAAGACAATTTTTGATTGTTGATGGAGCTTTTTGATGCAGCAGGTTTGACTACAACTTTCCGCTCTTGGTTGCACAGGACTTAATGCTAAATGCTAACAGCGCCTTGAGACCCTCAACGGGCGAGTAGCCACGCTTAACAAGTACTGATTGATTGATTGAACTGCTGCACTCTGCCAACACAGAGGCACAGAGAGAGAAGAAACCGAGGAGTGCCATGTTGGTGATGTGGATAAGAGAGACATGCGGCGAAGAGGTGCAGAGAGGCTGTAACAACTAGAGAATTGCCCAGCATTCACGCAGAATAGAAAGTGAGAAAATACCAACGTGATTATGGAACAATGAGCACAGAGGTATAGAAAGTGATTTAAAAAGCAAGGTGGTTAGGCATTCTGAAAATGACACAGAAACATAGATTCATGCATTTATTTTCCCCAAAAAAATGTAATCCCAATTGTCTCACTCCCCCGAAAATAACCTGGACTGCTAGGAGCAATAAATCCTGGGTGGAATTTAATGGGCAATTTATAATGTGAGCACTAACCTGCTTTAGCCGAGTTATAGACAATTACTGCATCAAAATGGATGGGGCCAGGTCAGGAGCATGAAACGAGGGGGCGTGGCTTGGCGCCCACCGGGATGAGCGCTCCGCTGTTACCGGTGCGAACCTGCGGACCGAGCGACTTTCCAGCATCGAGGGTTACAGGCATCGCCCTCGGAAGGTGTCGGGCATGTCCTGATGTAGCCTTCGGTATCGACAGGTTCCTTCACTAACTGCAGACGGAGTAAGTTCCGATGCGGCTCCTTACCGAGTGCGGCCGCCATTTTTTTTTTTTCATTTCCTCAGCACGATGCGCTCGAAGCTTTCTACTGATTTGGAACTAGCTCCTGCATATCATGACACCCTGCAAAGCCTCTCACAACGTTTTTTCCCACTAATGAGCGACCCAACTCAGCATTAGAGTGCTTTCTATTCACATTTTGCTGTCTTTTAGGCAGTATTTTGGATTTCATTTATGGCAGCCATTTTGAGTCCCTCCTCAACATATCTTCTGCTCTTTCAACTGTTATCTCATGTTTTGACGCTTGGACTTTGATGCGCAGGCCCCTCTCTCTTCTTACACCTCATTAACATTTGCCAGCTTTTGTGTTACTGCCACTTTCATTACCTTTCCATTGAGTGAAGACGCTTACCTGGTGTTTACGTCTCATGGGCAGAAAAGAGGTGTACTCTGCTTCTCTCAACTCCAAGCAACGTTTTCTTAAAAATTCCAAATTCATTTCTGCTTTTGCTAAATTTGAGTCCTCTCAGTTAACTTCGATACAGGATACAATACTCACGATGGAGCCACCGGGGCCAATCACGGGGAAAACCTCCTCCAAGCGATTGAAAAAAGACTCCTCCTTTCCACCCAAGTCAATCCCGTCAGTCTCTGTGGAACTTTTATTGGAGGAAATTAGCGCTCTCCGCCCTTTCTTAGAGGAAACCAATGCCAAGTTGCAAGTGTTGACAGATAACTGGTCCCAAATGGATGCAAGAGTTACGTCAGTGGAAAAGGATGTCTCCTCTCTTCAAGAAACCTCCGCAACGGTCTCCCATCTGCACTCACAAGTCTCTTCCCTTCAATGACAGGTGGAGGAGCTTGAAAATCGTAACAGACGCAATAATATGCGTATCTACGGCCTGGTGGAAGGTTGTGAGGGGAATGATCCTATTGCCTTCTTCAAGTCTTTCCTCCCTAAACTCATACATATGCCAGAAGGCACCATGCTCAATATTCAGCGTGCTCACAGACTGGGTCGACTTCCTTCTCCAACATCCACATCAACAAGACCGAGAGGAGTTATTATGTATTTCTTGGAATATACAGATCTTTTGAAAGTCTTATCAGCAGCCAAAGCCTCGCCCCGGATTACTTGGTCTGGATCTTCCCTGTTTTTTGCGCAGGACTATGCTAAAGCCACAGCAAACCGACGTAAAGCTTTTCTTGGTATGCGAGCAGATCTTCGATCCCTTGGTGCCAGATATGGACTCTTCCACCCATGTCTCTTGAAGGTCACCTACAATGACAAAACAACGACATATGAAGATCCTGTGCACCTCAGATGTTTCCTGAACTCATGTAAACCAGCTGCCATGGACCTCTCTGATCCCTCTATTTCCTCTTCTACCTGAGTCCCTTGACTCTGTGTTAATGCTCTTCTCCTGCTTTTTATTGTCATCCATTTCGCTGTACTTGTTTACTTGCCCCTTGGCATGTTTTTTCCCACAGTTGTCATCTTTCCTGTTTATTTTTCACGTCTCCAGTATTATTGACAAGATGGTTTACCTTTTTTACCGTTTAATTCTCACGCTCATTCTTTCCTTTTTGTCTTCGTAGTTTTTGAACCTCGTTCCGTGGTGTTCTCCCAGTTGTGCGTCTTGCTGACCCTGGGACTTCCATTTGCTCCATGTGGTTCCACCCCTCCCTCCTCTTGTTCCTGGTTTTGTTCCCGGTTCTGTTCCTGGCTCTGTTCCTGGTTTTACCCCCCAACCTCCCTTTTATGTAAGTACATTTTCTCTTCAAATATTTCAAGTATTCGTTCCGCCACGTATCATCCCTCTTTTTTCCTTTTCTCCCATCTCCTTCCTTTCGGATGGTTTTTCTTTTTCTTTTCTTTTTCCTTTCCAACTTCATATCCTCTCCATTTTGGTTCTGTTTTCTGCTCTCTTTCTCCCTTTCTTCTACACTGTGGTGGGTTTTCTTCTTTTTTCTTCTATCTTGCATTACTCTTAAAATGTTCATTTTTATTGGTGTTGGTCTTTGCTCTCTATATTGTTCTTTTATTTGATCTGCCATTTGTTAGTTTTTTTTATCATATCTAATGTCTGTTAAAGTAATTTCATGGAACGTTAAGGGTCTTCATTCTCCCATTAAGAGACAAAGGATTTTATCCCACCTTGCCAAACTGAATGTTGATTTTGCTTTCCTTCAGGAGACTCATTTGTCAGAGATTGAATCTGCTAAGCTCAAACGAGGTTGGGTGGGTGAGGTTTTTTTATGCTCCTGGTGACGGCAAGCGCAATAGTGTGGTAATCTTGTGTCGTAAATCTCTCTCTTATTCCTTGATTGCTACAGAGTCAGATGCTGATGGTAGATGGTTATTTGTCAAACTTTCTCTAAGGGGTGTTCCAATTTCCCTTTTTAATGTATATGCTCCCACAGGTCTT
Source organism: Lissotriton helveticus (assembly GCF_964261635.1). Lineage (NCBI taxonomy): Eukaryota > Metazoa > Chordata > Amphibia > Caudata > Salamandridae > Lissotriton > Lissotriton helveticus. Next base: position 134,051,922 of record NC_136071.1, on the reverse strand, counting down.
TTTAGCACAGGATGGCTTCGCTTATCACCAGATTTGTAGATGACAATTTTATAATGGCAGGGGATTGTAATCAACCTCTGGACCCATTTCTAGATAGACATTCCAAGGTCTCTTTTGTCCCTAACAAGCCCCATAAGCTTTTCGCCCAAACAATTTCTCAACATAAGCTCATTGATGCTTGGCGTCTTTGCAATCCGGAGACTAAAGAATTCACTTTTTACACTCCCTCTCATCATTCGCAATCTTGAATTCATTACTTTTTTGTTTCCAATCAGATCTCCCAGACTCTCACTAATGCAGAAATTGGCCCTATTTTGTTATCCGATCACGCTCCTGTCTCAATCAATATCGATATTCTATCAACAGTTGTGGGACCTAGAAGATGGCGCTTTAACAATGCTCTTCTTTTAGACTCCAAATGTAATACTTCCTTTTCTAATTTTTTTAAAGATTTTTTTTAAATCAACGATACGCCGGACATCCCTAAGCACATTATTTGGGACGCCTTTAAAGCGACAGCAAGGAATTTCATAATTAGCTTTGTCGCCAAAAAACGAAAGATTGCCCGAAAATATACTGGGGATCTCCTCCAAAACATTAAAAGATTGGAACACTCCTATTTTACTTCTCACTCGCAAGACAGTTTGACAGCTCTTATTGATGCTAAACTCAAATTTAACAAACAATCCACAGAAGATGCTTCTCTGTATTTTCGAAAATCCAGTGCGAAATTTTATGGGGGCAAGAATAAAGCAGGGAAGATTTTGGCCAACTATCTGATGATGACTCTGTCCTTCAGCATAAATATTATGACATTCGTACCGAATTTTCCCGCTTTTACACTACCCTTTACTCTTCAGATGCACATCCCACTATCCAATCCTTATCCACTTTTTTTTCAGACATTCGCATACCTCACAATTTTCCTCTTGACCTTACTTCTTTGGAATCTGATGTCTCCCAACAAGAACTGCTCACAGCCCTCCAGCATCTTAAAAAAGACAAGGCCCCTGGACCGGATGGCTTCACAGTTGAATTTTATCTTCAGTTCTCTACCCTTCTCCTAACTAAGCTGCATTCCCTCCTAAACTCATTTGTCACTTTGGACAGATCATCCGACACTTTCTCTGATGCTTACATCTGCCTCATTCCCAAGGAAGGTAAAGATACCAGATACTGTAAGAATTATAGACCCATTTCATTCGTTAATATAGACTATAAATTATTTGCTAAGGCTCTTGCTGCAAGGCTCAATCCCTTTTTACCTCATATGTTGGGCCCTGAACAGTCTGGATTTGTCAAGGGGCATTTTATCACTGATAATACTAGGCTTTTATTTAACATCCTATCCAAATCTTCCAATCTTCAACACTCCTTGGCAGCGATTGCTCTAGATGCTGAAAAAGCATTTGATAGGGTCGAATGGACCTATCTTTTTTATACCCTTAAATGGTTTGGTTTTGGTCCTAAATTCATCTCTTTAATCTCCTTCCTTTACTCCAACCCAAGAGCAGCTGTGTGTGCTAACGGTTTGATTTCATCTTTTTTTAATTTAGGTAGAGGTGTTCGCCAAGGCTGCCCTCTTTCTCCGTTTCTTTTTAACCTCGCTTTGGAACCCTTCCTCTCCAAACTTCGCCAAAATCCCCAAATTTTTGGCTTTCAGACATCGCACTCCCATGTCAAACTTGCTGCATACGCGGATGACATCTTACTTTTTTTGTCCAATCCTGATGTTTCTGTACCTGCTTTCCTCGCAGAGGTTCATGCATACTCCTTAATTTCTCGGTATAAATTAAACAGCGATAAGTGCGAAATTGTGCCCTTAACTAAATTTACTTTTAGAACTGAGTTCACTGCTTCCCACTTCACTTGGAGTCCTGCCCACATTAAATACTTAGGTTTGCATATCACTCCCACAATAACAGACACTGTCTCACTCTGCCTCAATAAATGTATTCAGAAGCTTTCTGATTTAACTACTAGATGGCATCCTCTATATCTTTCCTGGTGGGATCGCCTCGACACCATTAAGATGATGCTGGCCCCCATAGTTCTCTATACGATCTCTAATCTCCCAATCCCTATTCCCACGAAATGTTTTAGGAAAATCAACTCGATCCTTTCTACTTTTCTCTGGGGTGGAAAAAAAACCTGTATGTCTCTTCTCCGGCTAATACGCCCTAAATCAGAAGGTGATGTTAACTTTACGGACTTCCCCACGTATCACAAGGCATTTCTTTTGCGACACGCCTCTTTATGGTTACAGGACCCTGATGATACTTGCCCTTTATGGGTTACGCTTGAACGTTTCTCTTGGTCCCCTTTCTCTTTTGCTGAATATCTCTCTTTCTCCCGCAAACCACACACTCTACTCACTCCTATACATAAGTTCACTGCTAAATTGCTCTTATCTTTGACTTCTGCTCCCCCCAATACATTAACTGAATTTCTTAATTCTACCATTTAGCACAATAAACATTTGTTAATTAATAACAAACCCTTTTTTTGGAAATCTTGGAGGCAGAAAGGCTTAATTTGGATCTCTCAACTTTTCTCTAACTCTGCCTTTTTGCCTTTCTCGACTCTCAGTCAATCTTTTAATTTACCTGCTTCTTTTGCTCGTAAATATGTCCTACTTCAAAAGGCGGTTTTGTTACAATATTCTGCCCTCGAACGCTCCTCAGTCCAACCTCCTCCCACTAACCCTAATTCACAACTCCACTCTTTTTTATGCACAACACCCAAAGCATCTTCTATTTATAAACATCTCCACACTGCAGATTCTCCCAGGCTTAAATCAAAGGTGGAGGAACAATGGGAGTCTGATTTTACCATCTCCTGGCCTATAGCTTTTTGGGACAAATTATGGGCTAAACTTCGTAAATCTTCTAGAGCAGCAAATATCACTCAAACCCTTTTCTTTATTTATAACAGACTTCTTCTCACTCCACACACACTGCATAAACAATTTTCTTTGGTTCCAGATCTCTGTTGGTCCTGTTCCTCACCGCATGCAACCTTATTTCATATGATATTTTCATGTAAGGCTGTTCATGATTTTTGGAAACTTATTTGGTCCCAAATCAATGTAATTTTTCATAGTCACATACCTTTTTCTTTTACTCACATTTTTTTAGGTAGTCTCTCTGATTGTTGGGATGATGTTGAATTAAATGTTAGGATTGTTGATTTGTTATTAGCTGTTGCATTCCAACAGATTACTGCTAACTGGAAGGACTTTTCAAATCTTTCCTTTAAAGCATGGTGGTATAATGTTTGTCACAACCATAGACTGGACACCGCTTTTGTATTTCCTATTCACATGGCAACTAAACGTTCTGACTTATGGCTCCCTGTTACTTTATACCTTGATGAGTGTGCTACACGCTCATTTCATTTACGTCCAATTCAATAAGAAGTCCCAAACCCCCTTAATTGACCTTAACGTTTCCCTTTATTTGCTTATCACTGTGTTTTACTATTGTTTACATTTATCTCATGAAGATCACCAGAATCTAACTGTTTTATTTTTTCTCTGATGTTCACTTTATTCATTACTACCGACGCACTGTTTTATTTAATTGTCATTATTCTTATCTCTCATTGAATCTTACTATTGTATTGGCACCCTTTATTTTGACCAATAAAATTCTTTTGAACTTAAAAAAGAAGCATGAAACGAGCATACTCAACCTCCTCAGCGGATGCGTTACAGCTCCCATGGAGATGTGGGTTCAGTTACAAGCCTCTTCATTAGTCCTGCATTTTTTGTCAATGTTCAAAGGGTCCACAATATTTTAAATGAGCAGAATGAAAATGCAAGATCTGAAGTCTATTTTTTTTCAATAATTCCTGTGTCCAGCCATGGTTCTACCACCTTGTGCATTTTAATTTAGTTCAGGGTTCATCATAGCCTGTTGGAGTTGCATCTCATAAGGACCAATATTAATAAAGTTTTGTGCAGATCTCAGTTCAGTTCAGTTCAAAAACTTTATTGCGGTTGGGTATAACCATAAAAGCACATACATTAGAAAAAATATGCAGTTTTCAAACATAGCAATTATCTTTTAAAATCGATTGATCTAATTTAAATCCATCATCAATAAAAATCATCAAGGTGGGAAGAAGAACATTTAAAAGTTGTACAAATTTTAGTTAAGTCTACAAATGCTTAAAAGTAGTAAAATACCATTTAATGTACACATTCACCCCCTACATCTCCACAGTTTAAGCTTGGTGCAAATATAATTCTGAGTTAACTAGTCAAATTCCTACGAATTAACCACATTGAGAACAGGAACTTTGCTACGGCAGCCACTATCACTGCGTTGGTATCAGTTTTTAAAATCCTGAAGAAAGCAAGATAATTCCTGATGCCCAGATTGTTACATAGCTGAATGATCCACTTCTTCCGGATATTACCATATACAGGACAGAAGAGGATAACATGTACAGGAGTTTCCTCCTCCTTTCGGCATCCTGGGCAGGGACGGACTGGGTCCCCGTCCACCTATCAGTGGTTGCATATAAAGGCAGGGTTCCATATCTAAATTGTAAATTAAGCTTCTTCGCTAGAGTAGGTTGTATGACATCGATTTTCTGTTCAAAGCCATAGTATGGCTTAGAGTCCAAGAAACCATAGGTTAGACTTGAGGTTTTCGCTGAACGAAATACATTCCTTAGGTTATAGTCTTTTATCGTATGGACCAAGGTTTTCTTGGAGATGACTAAGCAGGAGACCTCGGGGTTATTCTAGAGATTCTCCAGCCCAATCGAGATAAAAGACTGCCTTACAAATGATAACCAAAGAATCCTGCCTGTGCCTAGAGATGCCATTACCACCTTAAGTTCCTCCTTGTAGCTCGCCAACTCAGGAGTACTCCACAGCCTCCTCCAATAAAGCAGTGGCCGGGAGGCAATGGCATCTGCAATCGGGCAGATGTTTAGATCCAGCCTTAGCGGCACTAATGGAGTATTCCTTGGCAGAGTCATAATTTGCCTAATAAAGTTGTTTTCTGTAATGGTTAACTCATTTGATAGTGTGTGGCCCCAAAGTTCCGCCCCATATAGGGACGACGACCTAGCTTGGACTTTAAAAATTTCAAGCGGGGCACTTACTATTTTTAAGACACAATTCTTTTGCACTTTTAAAATCCCCCCTACAGCCTGAGTTAATTTTAAGTTAGCCTTGGCCATTTGGGGGCCCCACCCCATTTTGTCGTTCAGAGATAGACCCAAAAAATCAAAAATGGGGACCCTTTCCAGGGGTCTGCCCTCCATCATTGGATGGGGGCAGTTGATAGTACTGGCCTTAAATACCATGTACTTGGTCTTATTAATGTTAACCACCAGGTTTCTTTTTTTGCAGAGGTTGGTGAACTGGTTCAACACCCGCTGCATGCCCATTGGCGATTTAGAGAGCAGCAGGGTGTCGTCCGCAAACATAAGTGCGGGTACTCTTTGGGAGGCCAGTTTTGGAGAGTCTATATCTTTGATGACGAGGAGATCTTCTATGAGCCCGTTAAGGAAGAGGGAAAAGAGGGTTGGGGCGAGCACACAACCCTGCCTAACCCTCTTCTCAACTGGAAACGGGCCCGTTAGTTGTCCTTACCGAATCGAACTCTGGCAAATGTAACTTCGTGAAGAAGTTTGAATTGGTAGCATAAGTATGGCGGAACCCCCATTGTTTATAGTATATTCCAGAGCTGGTTACGGTCCACCATGTCAAATGCGGACTTCAAATCCACGAAAGTTAAACATAGGCTACCCCCTTCCAGGACAACATGCTTCCAATAAAGGACCTGGAGCCTGAATAGTTAGTCGATTGTTGAAGTTTTGGCCTGAAACCCGCTTGTAGCGGAGTCAAAATATTATTATCATTAATCCAGTCCTGCAGACGTTGTAAAAGGAGCCTAGCATACATTTTCTGGCTCACATCGATAAGGCTAATAGGCCTATAGTTGGATGGTTCTAGTGGGGAACCCTTTTTGCATATGGGGATTATTTCCGCCCCCATCCACGTACATGGAAGTGGTAAACCCTGGAGAATAGCTTTGTATAATAATAAGAGGTAGGGTACCCATACTGTCTTTTCGTCTCTGTAGAGGTCGCCTGGAATCCTATCCAACCCTGGAGCTTTATTCTGTTGCAAGCTTGTTACAGCCATTTGAACCTCTGCCAACGTGCAGGGTGGTGTACACCACGTAGGGTCGGGGCCCAAAAGACTTGCTGGGGCTTCACTTCTCTTAGTTAGGGGAATAGAATAAAGCTCTTTAAAATGTAGAGACCATGCTTCTTTGGGAATTTTTAGGTCACCTTTCGGGCCCTTGATGGCTGGCTCCATGAAAGTGACGTACCCCATTCTGTGCAAGGGGTTTACAGCCCAGGTTTCCTGGAATAGGCAGATTCCGTAATGGTCTACAAATGCACGCCAATCAGGGATATCTATGTTGGCGGCGAGATCCGCAATATTCCCGGACAAAATTTTCAGGGACCCGTTAGGGGGCATTGGCCTACTCCCCATATTCGCCTGGGACCTCGGGCTCTCGGATCCACCCACTTGATTACTAGACACATATTGGGCTAATTCTACCTGTACAATAGGACTACAGACTGGAGGTATAACAGTTTGAGCCTTAGGTGTTGCTTGAGTATTTAGACCAACCACTATCTCCCTCATGACTAAAGGAGGATTTTCCCCATCGCTCACACCTTCTTTAATGATTGATGGATGTTCTATTAGCCCTGCAGAATCCCCAGGGCTTTTGGTCCTGTGGTGCACTGATGGGGGCAAGGATCGAAACAGAGAGGGTATTAGTAGTCAGTCTACCTGGTCCAGTACACTGAACCTGTTTACTGGGAAGCCTAAAACATCCTCACTGCCCCTCCATCCCCACATGCCCTCTTCATGGCACCAGTTATCACGTTGGGGTTGCCATTGAACAAGGTTCCTAGGGCAATAAGTAGGGGGAGAATTTGTGCAGATCTACACGCGACACAACATTACGCTACTACAGGCCAATATTTATCAAGGTTTTGTGTCACCCCCACACCATGTAAGGGGACACAAAGGAGATACAAAACCTAAATGAGATTTAACAAGCCATACAAGGACACCATGCATGTCTGTGTCTGCTTGCTAAATGTAGAGTAATGCAAGGCAGCACAAATCTCTGCCTTGCGTTACTGTGCAGTGGGGAGGCGTGCCATGGATCGAGCATGAGTTTTCCCTTGCATTCATTCTGATACATTCAGAGATTTACCAACACAGGTAGGCCTGGGAATGCACCAGAATTGTACCCCTCTCCACCACATTTGATTTGAGTTGATCGGATTGATTTTGATTTGATTTTTGGTTTTGTAGAGTGCTCAATTGCCCTGAGATGTCTTGGCACTACTTCTGTCTTTCAGAAGGGGATGCTGTACTAGGTCCTGAAGAGCTAGTAGGTTTTAAGAGATGTCCTAAAGGACAAGAGGTTTGAACTGTCCTTCACATTCATAGGTAGAGAGTTCCACAATTTGGCAGTTCTCAAATAAAACATCTACCTCCACACGAGGCTCATTTAGTCATGAGAATCACCACAAAGCTGTGGAGGATATAAGTTTCTTGAAGGGGAATTTCAAGTGAATTTGCCCTACAAATCATCCATGCCAACATTGTGTAGTGCCTTAAAGGCTATATATAGCGCTTTGAATTTGATTCTTTTTTTTACAGGAAGCCAATGATACTTGACCAAGGCCTGAGATTGGTATTTGGGGATTCCCAAGATAAGCCGTGCTGACTCATTTTTCAATGTCTGTAGTTTATAGAGGAATCTTTTTGGCATATTCAGAAAGAGAGCATTGTCATAATACAGTTTGGATAAGTCCAGTGCAGTTACCACAGTTTTCTGAAGATCTTATGGGATGAAAGGGTATATCTTCCTAATGATTCTCAAAATGAAGAATACGCAGGAAAGAAGGGCATTGACCTGATCTTCGAAGGCTAGTTTATTGTCAAAGACAATCCCCAAATTTTGGAATTTCCTCACAGGCATGGCAATTGAGCCAAATCCTACGACCACCAACCTGGTGACCAAAAAGAGGTGTCATTGAAAAAGAAAGACCTACGTTTTCCTGGAATTATGTTTTAATGAACTAATCTTTATCCAGTTGTCTATCTGTTACATACAGGAATTAAATCTAGTTGCTGTTTACTTTGGGTTACTAGATACCAAGACTAGTATTTGAGTGTCGTCGGAATAAGAGACAACAGAGAATCTGAAAGATTTAATAAGCCTTGCCAGTGGGGTGACATACAAATTAAAAAGGGTGGGGCTCAATTAAGACCCCTGAGGCGCCCTACATGGCATGTGAAACATGTCGGAAGTACATTCTCCCATAGCAACGTGTTGTTCCTTCTCGAAGAGGAAGGATTTCAGCAAGAGGAGTGCAGAACCTCTTATTCAGAGCTTGGAGAATCAGTCAATCAAGATGTTATAACTGACTGTATCGAAGGCCACAGAGAGATTCAATAGAATCAGAGCAACCTTACCACCTCCATCAAGAGTGGACTTTAATTCTTCCGATTTGATGATCAGAGCCATCTCGGTAGTGTGCACACCTCTAAATTCAATTTGTGCCAAATTGAGAAGCTTGTTTGGATCTATTACAGATGTATTATCCAGATGCAGAGTCTTTTCTAGAATTTTAGATGGAAACGATAGTCGAGATATGGGCCTATGATTACTAGGCTCTAGTAGATTAAGAATGTTTTTTTTAAATAATGGAAAATGTCCTGATTTAATTATCTCGTTAAAGATGAGTACTTACAATTTCTGGACAAAATGTACTATTTTTGATGGACAGGTGTCTAGGAGGGAGCCTGATTTTGTAGATTTAACAAGCCTTAGACTCTGCACAGTATTACGTGGGGAAAAAGTATCTAGGACTTCTTGACTGGAAGATGCATCACTTTCCACCCGATAGTCCGGAGTATTATATTTATTGGCACAAAGGTGTTGAAAATATCCTCCACCTAAGGCAAAAAAAACTCACAAGTACATCGTAGAAAGCTTGACTACAGTTGTTATTAGTCGTCTCAGACACATTAGCTAGGCTTTTTACTGTGATAAATAACTCTTTAGCAGAGTTACAACAAGTAGAAATATCTTTATTTCTCCTCATTGTTTCCTCTTTCTAAGTGTGCTGCATTGTGCAGCACATTTAGAAAGAGGAAAAGACCTCTGAGGATTGTTTTTGTGCAGGCAGGTGTCCTTTCCTACACAAAGTAAATCCTGCCTTCAATGCGGGCACACTAGAACCATGGTGCAAGGGTGCCCGCATTGGCTCTAGGCAGCAGTTTGTGCACCAGCGCAGGCAGACAGTAGGAATGCCCTCTATAATGCACATTACTGCCCTCTCCCTTTCATGCAGCGTAGCGCTGCAAGATGGCTTGCTGCGTTGCTTTGTGTGAATTATTGATAAATATGATCCATAGTGTCTATTTACTTACAATGCTATGTTTGCATCGCGGGTATCTACTCAACATATAGTAAACGTGAGCCTAGGTTTTTTTCAACGGGACCTCAAACTGTATACTGTGGTCTGCAGGCAAGAAAGCGCCATGAGCACATTTTAACGATGTACTGCTTCATTAGATGGATTTCTTTGCGTTGCTCTGTCGTACAAATAACAGACAAAGTACAGCCTTTCTCGTTTTCAAAATTCTCTCCATTGTCTGCAGTTTGAAGTGTGCCATGCCTTCCATACCGTGCGTGCTTATTACTTAACTGGCTGTTTCTCGTTGAGATATGTGTGTATATATATATATATATATATATATATATATATATATATATATATACACACACATATATACATATATATATATATGCACACACATATATATAAACACACACATATATATGTATGTGTGTGTGTGTATTACCTACTGGCGGTCGCCAGTAGGTATATATAGTTAGGATTTTTTCCATATGGGATTTTTGAAAATTCTATGTCTAATAACTTTGGCGTTTGTGGACGGAATTGGCTGAAATTTTCTGGAAAATGGAACATTTTGTTTCTGAGCAGCCCCTGGAAATTTGGGGGGGGTTCGTCAAGGGGGGGCTGAGAAAAAAGGGGGGTCCCAAAACGTGTTTTTAACATTGAGTTTTCCATAGGGCGGTTGGCCTCACTTTTAGTCCGAACGGCTGAATGGATTTGCACGAAACTTGGCAAAATTGTAGGGACTGGTAGCCCGATGTGCCTTTGCTAGGTCTCAATATATGTGCTTCAGTGGATTTTGAGAAATTAACGTTTAAAAAAAGATATATATCTGTAAGCGCGCTCCGGGCAGCGCTCCGGTTCGCGGACTTTACGCGTACCGGAACTTCGCGTAGCGAAGCTGATTGGCTCTCCGGTGCCTGTCAACATTCTAAACAGTCCGGAGCGGCCGCCATCTTGTCTCTCGGTAGGATCGAGAGACAAGAGGAGGCCAAAACAAAGGGGGAAATGACCATAAGGGGGCATAGTATATCCTCCCTGACCCCCTAGGTTTAATGTGGAGGCTTTAAAAGGGCCCCGCGGGGCAAAAAAATTATATATATTTTTTTGGGTTTTTTGCGTGGGTAGCGCCCGGTCCGCGAACCGGGAAGCGTTCTGGGCAGCGTACTATAATGATAAATGAATGATAGACTTTTCAAATACTGTATGTTAATTGATTGTTGGTTTTGTTGATTATTTTTTAATTTTTTTATTTTTTAAGCAATTATTTATTATTGTGATTGTGTTTCAAAATTTAATAACATTTCTAACATTTAACTACTTTATGAATTACATATAAAAATGATTAAAGACTCAAACAATTTTTTTATTTTACATACAATTTTATTTTTCAGATTGTTTTTCAAAATTTAATAGAACGTCTAGCATTTGACTGTCCGATATGTCCTCTTGTTGAGTGAACATAAGTTCCCACATTTGACCGTCATCATAATGGAGTAAATGATCGACAGATTCTACACATTGAAGTAATTCATAGTCCCGTGACTCATCCATGAATTCTAAGTCATCAATGGGTTCCATAACTTGTTCATTGTTGCTGTCCAGAACAATTTCGAAGGAAACATTCTGCTCACCTTCCATTTTATTGCTGTAATTTGCATAAAAAATAAATATATCAGTAGTGATAGGACACTGTTGGGTTTAAGTTCAGACAGGTACTTGTGAGTTTATAACAGAGAAGTAATCTATGGGCACTGTATGGTTTCAGGCGTGAAGTAGTACTATTAAAAAGTGCCTGTGAAGAAGCCTAAGTAAATTCATAATTATACCACAGAAACCTAAATCAATCCATAATTATAATAAAGAAGCCTTTCTCAATGTCTAACTCTTACAGAGGGATAGTATATAACTATCTGAAAATGTTTTCAAATTTATAAAATAATATCTCACCTTCTAAAAACAAGTTTAAGTTGTGAGTGAAAATGATCTTGCAATGTAATTCAGGAAGTAGTAGTCAAAATGGCTGTGTTTCTCTCTCTTTCTTTATATATATTCAGGTACATAACCAATCAAATGTCAGGTAAAAAAAGTAGAAAATGAAAGTAACATTTTAATTGGTTGTCAATTCCAACACTTCAGATGTGTTTTGTGAAGTAATTTACCTCAGGGTATTTAGAGAGGTCTACAGGCTAAATGGCTAAATGGAATTCCAACCAAATTTGTGAAAATGGTAGGGATTGGTATGTAGTATGAGCTAATCTATATTTGGTGAAATTGTCTCCAGTCGCTTTTCTGTAAACTACTTTCCCACCTTTTTTGATGGTGCGCTTCCCAGGGAGCGACCCGGTACGCGAACTGGTGAGCGCCCCGGTTCGCGAACCTTAAGCGTTACGGGAGTCCACCATTTTGTGTTTCGTCGAATTAAGATACAAGATGGAGGGCAAATAATGTTCAGAATGGGTAGAAGGGGTCACGGTAGACTTATCTTGACCCCCTAGGTTTTCTGAGGGTGGCTGAGGAGGCCCATATGTGCGAGAAAAAAAACCATTTTTTTAAAAATTTCGCGAGGTTAGCTCCCGGTTCGCGTACCGGGAAGCGCCCCAGGGAGCGTACTTTGTTGAAAATTAGTGAAAAATGTTAGAGTAAAATAATAATTGTGAGTGATCAGATGTAGGGTAGCTCTGAGAAGAGCTTTTGGGTTTATGGTACATTTAGGTACTTATAAGTAGGTACCAATGCACAGTCTTAAATTCAGAATGAAAATTCTGTTGCCCTCATCTGAGAAGTGAACTCCATCTCCTCTGTAGATATCTTGCATGTAGTAACGCAAGTTATTGTTGTACAGGGAGCCCATTCCATGGTCTCTCATGTAAGCTGAAACAGATTTGTTTACATGCTTCCTCGACTTCTCAATTTGTGGACAAAATTGGTTTGACCACCTCCATTTCTGTCTTTGGCATATATTTGAATATACCAAGGCAGTTTGAGGAAAAAGTGCCATCAATTGCTCAAAGGTGTCCTTTAAAAGCATTTCCAGACCTACCCCAGTCAAAGTGCCCAAATCATTACCTCCACAGTGCACAATTAACAGGTCAGGTTTTGGCAAATGCATAAAGGTTTTCACCATTGGTATCAATTGGTGACATTTTAATCCTCTGTGGCCAAACCACTTAATTTCCACATCTTGTAAATTGAGGTTAGGTAAATTTCTGTTCTTAGCATACCTGTGAGCCCAGTGGATATAACTATGTCCAACAATCCAGACAGAAAACATGGTGAGAGAAGGTTCTGCTGCAGTCAGATGAAGTGTGGCAATGAAATGGCAGTTGAAAAAATGAGAGTTTAAAATGAAAAAACTGTGGAGTTTCTGTGTTAATGAAGCAGTAACAGTGATTGGTGGATTTTGATTGCTGAAAACAGAAAGTTAGGGTGCATGGATGAGTTCTTTGAAAGATGTATTTTGAATGGTCAATAAAAAATCATTAAATGAAAGATTGCAGTGGATACGCAGGTGCACTGAGAGTTCAGAGTACAATTGCAACATTGTTGTGTGAACTTGCAAACACCAGAGGTCTTCCAAGAGGTGGTTGCCATGCAGAAAAGGCATGAAATGGCAGAGGGGGGAAGAGTTTTCATTTGAAAAAAAGTGAGGGAAGAGTTTTGATTGGCTGACATGAGAGATATGTGTGAAGAATTACAGCATTTCTGTGCTTTTGATAGCTGCAGACTCTGGAGTGCATACCTTTTGCTCTGCTGAAGACAAATTGGTGTGTTTCTGAGACTGTTTTCAAACTCAAAGTATTTGCTAAGGTGAGAAAATATTTCTTTAATTTAGATAGAGAATAGTGTGCTTTAAGGAGAAAATTATGAAGAAAGTTGTGTTTTTCAAATGTTGCTTGGTCTCAAGTGTTTTACAAATAGATTTTGTTTCTTTGAGAAAATGTAATTGGAGAAAATGTGAAGTATTAGTACTGACAGGGTGTTTTTCTGCATAGGAGCTGTGGATTTTTTTCAAATTATGACTAGAAAATCGTTTTTGAGGAAAATTAATGGTTATAATATTTCTGACAAGGACATAATGGTGTATGCTTCTTTATAATGCAATTGACTGTCTCTGATGTTATTTTTCCCATTTTAATGTAAGACCTTTCTCTGTGGCGCAAATTGCTTGTAAATATGCTCCCACCTGTGCATGGCAAATTTAGATTTTGAATGTTTGTGTTACATAGCCATGTTAAAAGTGATACAAACATGCTGCAAAGGCAATCAAAAAACGCTTTTATGTGTCTTAAGGACATTTTAAGTAATTTTCCCATGTGCAGTGTTTTGAAATTATGATTTGAAAATCGTTTTTGGGGAAAAGGAATTGTTTTTAAATTTATGACAAGGACATAATGGTGTATGCTTCTTTATAAGGCAATTGACTGTCTCTGATGTTATTTTTCCCATTTCAATGTAAGACCTTTCTCTGTGGCGCAAATTGCTTGTAAATATGCTCCCACCTGTGCATGGCAAATTTAGATTTTGAATGTTTGTGTTACATAGCCATGTTAAAAGTGATACAAACATGCTGCAAAGGCAATCAAAAAACGCTTTTATGTGTCTTAAGGACATTTGATGTCATTTTTCCCATATTACATTAAAAGACCTTTCTCCGTGGGGTACATTCCTTGTAAATATGGTTACACTTGTGCATGGTAAATTTAGATTTTGACTGTTTGAGTTACATAACCATGTTAAAAGTGACCCAAAAAAATTGCAAAGGCTTTCAAAAAACACTTTCATGTGTCTTAAGGACATTTTAAGTCATTTCCCTGTGGGCAGTGTTTTCAAATTATGACTTGAAAATCGTTTTTGAGGTAAAGGAATGTTGTTAATTTTTATGTGCGCCATATGCCCCCAAATTTCTTTTTCAGGGGTGCAGCAGGGTGTTCTTGAGACACCCCTGCACCTTTGGAAAAATTCCTAATTTGCGATGAGCTAATTGCTAATCGCAAATTGCACCTTCATTCCTATGGGCATCCTGGCCCATGGAAATGAATGGGTAATTTGCAATTAGCAATTTGCTCATCGCAAATTAGGAATGGTAAAGAATCGCTATTTATTCTTTAAAATTCGCTATTTTGGAAATGCAAAATAGTTTGATGATACATATGGCGGTTGATCTCTAACAAGATAAGAAGCTTAGGGATACATTTATGATGACTGGCGCAATGAAGTGGACATCACTTACTTCATTGGTAGAGCTTTACATGTATTATCTCCTCTGTATTCTTCATCAAGCGTAACTTTAATCTGCAATCCTGAGTAGGCCTCACCTTAAACAAACCTCTGGATAGGCCACACCTTATCGTCATCATGAATTAATCATTTAAAATACTAGGGACAGATTTATGATAGGTGTATGCCTCTTTTGCGCCACTTACAAAACACTGCCCATGGGGAAATGACTTAAAATGTCCTTAAGACACATGAAAGTGTTTTTTTAAAGCCTTTGCAATTTTTTTGGGTCACTTTTAACATGGCTATGTGACTCAAACAGTCAAAATCTAAATTCACCATGCACAGGTGGGAGCATATTTACAAGGAATGTGCTCCATGGGGAAAGGTCTTATAATGTAATATGGGAAAAATGACATCAGAGACAGTGAAATGCCTTATAAAGAAGCATACACCATTATGTCCTTGTCATAAATTTACAAACCATTCCTTTTCCCTAAAAACGATTTTCAAATCAAAATTTGAAAACACTGCACATGTGGAAATGACTTAAAATGTCCTTAATTCAAAATTTGCTATTCCTTATTTTGCGATTGCACTGAAGGATTTGCAAATTTTGCGATTCCTTAAATGCAATGTATCAAACAAAAAATATGTAAAAAATGACATTAAGGATTTGGAAACTACCACCAACTTCTAGTTTGTGGTAATTTGCGAATTCTTTTCAAAAAGCTTTTTTTCCAAAAAACAAAAGGTGCCATATGACGCCAATACATGCCCTTAGGGCATGTATGTGCGCCATATGCCCCCAAATTTCTTTTTCAGGGGTGCAGCAGGGTGTTCTTGAGACACCCCTGCACCCTTGAAAAAATTCCTAATTTGCGATGAGCTAATTGCTAATCGCAAATTGCACCTTCATTCCTATGAGCCTCCTAGCCCATGGAAATGAATGGGTAATTTGCAATTAGCAATTTGCTCATTGCAAATTAGGAATGGTAAAGAATTGCTATTTATTCCTTAAAATTCGCTATTTAGGAAATGCAAAATAGTTTGATGATACATATGGCGGTTCATCTGTAACAAGATAAGAAGCTTAGGGATACATTTATGATGACTGGCGCAATAAAGTGGACATTACTTACTTCATTGGTAGGCCTTTACATGTATTATCTCCTCTGTATTCTTCATCAAGTGTAACTTTAATCTGCAATCCTGAGTAGGCCTCACCTTAAACAAACCTCTGGATAGGCCACACCTTATCGTCATCCTGGATTAATCATTTAAAATGCTAGGGACAGATTTATGATAGGTGTATGCCTCTTTTGCGCCACTGTGCGTCACTTTTATGATGCAGCGGCGGTGCAAAAGATTTGCTATGAGGCGACAAAATTACAAATTGATGCATTTAGGCAGATGTGTCATGGTGTAAAAAAAACGTGCCACATGAAACCGATGCAGCAGTGATGCAAAAGATGCACCATGTTGCAAGACAGGCCTCACTTGGGGCCATATGTATCAAGCTAATTAGCATTCGCAAAGATCAAAATTCTGCAAATTTCGGCCTTTGCGAATGCTAATTAGACAAATGGTATGTATCAAACAAGTTTGATGCAAAATAAGGAATAGCAATATTTGCTATTCCTTATTTTGCGATTGCACTGAAGGATTTGCAAATTTTGCGATTCCTTAAATGCAATGTATCAAACAAAAAATATGTAAAAAATGACATTAAGGATTTGGAAACTACCACCAACTTCTAGTTTGTGGTAATTTGCGAATTCTTTTCAAAAAGCTTTTTTTCCAAAAAACAAAAGGTGCCATATGACGCCAATACATGCCCTTAGGGCATGTATGTGCGCCATATGCCCCCAAATTTCTTTTTCAGGGGTGCAGCAGGGTGTTCTTGAGACACCCCTGCACCCTTGAAAAAATTCCTAATTTGCGATGAGCTAATTGCTAATCACAAATTGCACCTTCATTCCTATGAGCCTCCTAGCCCATGGAAATGAATGGGTAATTTGCAATTAGCAATTTGCTCATTGCAAATTAGGAATGGTAAAGAATTGCTATTTATTCCTTAAAATTCGCTATTTAGGAAATGCAAAATAGTTTGATGATACATATGGCGGTTCATCTGTAACAAGATAAGAAGCTTAGGGATAGATTTATGATGACTGGCGCATCACCAGGGATGTGCCAGTCATCCTGCGCCGCTGTTCCGCCACCCATGGTGTGCTGCATTTACAATGCGGCGCAGCATGGGGCAAAAATGGCACAGATGCGTGACGTATCTGTGCTGTAAAGGTGGCGCATTGCTGGAGTTGTATTGCAAGTGTGATGCAGCTCCAGCAAGGCTCAGAGGTGCCCCATCTCCACAATGTTGCGTCAAGACCTATGCCTGCTTAAAGCAGGCGCAGGGTTTTGACGCAGCTTTCTCCTATCTGATTGTAAATGCGGCACACCATGGGTGGCAGAGCAGCGGTGCACGTTAACTGGTGCATGCCTGGGGATGTGCCATTTAACATAAATCTGCCCCTTTACATTTAAGTATGTGCAGGGGACACAGAGTCGGTGAGGCTTATCCAAGGTTAAGAAGAGATGAGTCCTGTTCACTGAAAAATTAGACATAGGCTTCACCTGCTCAGCATCGCTGGACAAGGCTAAATAATAGCTGCAAAATGTTACTCTTGTTAAAAAATGTTACTATTATAATCTCTGAGATTTGTCTCTTACTCTGCAACATCTCATTGTTGTTATCTTTCTTTAAAGATAAAGACAACATCAACATGAGCGATAATCTGCAATCAGTTGATTTTGACCTCATCATTGAACTTGTAATTGAAACATCAGTGGATGTTGATCCCTTGGATGATTTAAATCCTGAGGATGAAGAAGAACGTGATGAGGATGCAGATTTGTCCGAATTATATGACATAGGGTGGGAAGCTGACCTGCTTGAGCCTATGGAACTATAAACATTTATTTTAAAAATTTATAATAAAAAAAAAGTAAAAATGTAAACCGTTTAATTTAAAAATAAAGACACCTTCAAAAACAGGTTATGTGTAGTGTCTTCAATAAAATATTAAAATATGCTCATAAAATTAGATCAGATTCACATATAAGATAGCACAGGTAACATGATTATAAATTCCATTTCTTTTCTGCTATTTCTGTATTCTAAAATTGCCATGCACTAAAAAATCTTATATGTAAAAATGTAAAGTAGTGTTTTAAGTTTTTGATTACTGTTATTGATGTACTGTTGGGTAATAGTGGTTAATAACATTTTTTAATATATTTTACCACAGATTCAACTGCAGATCATTTCAACATTTCACCATGCCAACGAAAGAAAGACTGAGAAAGGCTGCAAAACGTCAAAGACAGCAGGTGATTGAAAAAAAGCAGCAGTCCTCTAACAAAAAGATTTGTCAAGTCAACAAGAAAGCACCGGGTAAGAGTACAAAAACATTCATAAGAAATATTTGCAGTAAAAAAAATATTACTACAGAAAATGTTTCAGTCCAGAAAAAGAGAAGCAATTCAAATGGAAAGGAAAGGCCAATCAAAAATGTTACTGCTAGAGCAAGAGATAACTGTGCATGATAGTAGAAGGAAACAACAGTTTAGGGACATTCGTAAACGAATGTTCCGCAACAGGATAATTGGCAATTTGTTAAAAAATATTAAGAAAGGTCAACAGAAAGTGGTTTTTTATAAGAGAAAAAAAAAGTTGAGAAAGTTATTGATCAGGCATTTGAAATTAAACGTAAGTTATTTATTTTGATAATCAATAGAATTAGGAAGCTAAACAAGGCAATTTATGATTTCAAAAGAAATAGTAGATGGAAGAGAATAGTTAATCGTAGTAATTTTTGTGAAGTTTTTTCTGGAGAATGGATGCATAGTTCAAGCTGTGAGGCATTTTTTAATGAGGAGAGTTATTTCCAGGATAATGATTTGGTGCATGCAGTTGACACCAGTGGTCGTGCTTATGAAGTGAAAGATGGTTGTCCAGTTGAAAAAGAAAAACTTGTGACAACAGAGGCAGAAGAGGTGTTAGGTAATGAGGTTTTAGGAAGACGTGCTAAGGGTCCTGTGTACACCTGGAAGTGTAGTAGTATTTGCAGTGTGCGACAGGATTCCATCAATTTGCTTTGTGATTTTGTACGGTCATTTAATAAGAAAAGTTTGAAGCAGAAAATAAGGTTGTTGCAAGAATTAGATCCTTGCAGAGTGAGAGAAGTGACAGGTTTGCATGGTCATTCACTGGCTTGTCTTTCCAGGAGAGTATGCCAGAGTGTTTTTCATCATTTCAGGATGCTAGCAGTGCATCATAATAAAGTGAGGAAATTAGTTAGAATGTTGTATTATGCTAAGAGTCCAGCAATTATGCTTAAAAAATTATGTGCTGCTCTTTTGCATGGTTCTGAAATAGATGTGAAGAATATATGTGAAGAAATTGAGTTTTGTTACTTTGGAAGTAAAGAGGAGAATGTTGAAATTGACCAAGAAGAAGCGGGTAATGTGGAAGATAGTGTACAGGTTTCCAGTACAGATAATTTCCAGAGGGAAATTGCCACGTTTCAGGTCAAATCAAGTGAGAGGCCCAATTTCACTTGTGTGTGTTGTCGACGCACTTATTATAAGAATCAGACTAAGTTAGTGGATTTATATGCAAAAAGTAAAAGGGAAAATAATAGTGAATGGAAGGATTTCGCAACATACTTGATGGTAGAAAATTGTTTTGATTTGGGATTGGATCAACGTGTGTGTACTTATTGTTGTTGCAAATTAAATCAAAACCAGATGCCTGCTAGAGCAGTTCATAATAATCTGGAATTGGTTGAGATTCCTTCTGAATTGAAGGATTTAAATACTTATGAATCTATTTTGATTCAAAGTATCCATCCCTTTCAGGCTATTGTAAGAATGGAGCCAAAGACAGGGAAATTGCCTCCATCAGATTTACAGAGAGGATTAAAGGGAAGAGTTGTTTATTTGCCTCTAGATTTGAAGAAAAACATTAACACAATTGGAGTAGAAAAAGTGGACGAGGAACCTCTGGTTATCTTAGTTAATGGGGTTCCGACAAAGAATAAGAAAATATGGCAAGATTTAGTAGATGTTACGAAAGTTAAAAAGGCAACATTGTATTTGAAAAAAAATAATAAATACTATAAGAATGTATATGTTGCAGAAGAGGAAGTAAGTGAGGAAGAGGATAGCGATTTGTGTGCTGGTCAAATTGAGAAAGTAGAAACTTCTACTAGTGAAGAAATATATGAACATTATAGTGTTCATCCTTTGCATTCCAAGGAAGTCATGGGGAATGCTATTGAGTTGTTTCAAATGAAACAAGCCAAAGGGAGTCCCATTAGTGTTTGGGAGGAAAGTTTGGAAGCTCGGTGTTTCCCACAGCTTTTTCCAACAGGTCAGGGAGGAAGATATGATGAGCGACCTCATCAAATTCCTGCTTCTGAATACCGGACTTTGCGATTGTATGCAGGAGATGCTAGGTTTCGACAATGCATTCCTTATTTGTTTCATCTCCTGTTTGAAAGCGATCTGTCTGGACTGTCATATGCAGTGAACCACATCTTGAAAAGTGGTATACACATGCAAAACATCTCGGCAAGTGACTTTATGGATAAAGTCAATGTCCAAGACAGTATTTTGGATTCTCACCTGATTAATCTCATGGCGTGTCAGCGTGGTACTAATGAGTACTGGTACCGTCGTCATGGTGATTTAAAATGTATGCTGAGGAACTTAGGTACTCCCACATGGTTCCTTACTCTGAGCTGTGCCGAGTATGGCTGGGAAGACTTACTTGAATTTCTACGAGAGGCAAATGCTAACGTAGAAAACATCGAATTCAAGACACCCGGAGAACTGTGCTCTTTGGATTCAGTCAATGTATGTAGGTACTTCAATCATAGATTTGAAGCTATGATGTCTTTCATCATGAATAAGAAGAATCCACCTCTTGGAGAGGTGTTGGATTTCTTCTGGAGAAAGGAGTACCAAGCAAGAGGTGCTCCTCATATACATATGTTGCTGTGGATCAAGGATGCACCTAAATTTGGAACGGATCCAGAAGACTCAGTGATGAGTTTTATACAACAGTATTCTACGTGTGCTGTTCCAAACGCAAAGGAGAAGAAAAGCCTAAGAGAAAAAGTTCTGCGTTTCCAAAGCCATCGATGTGGAAAGTACTGTCGTCGTAAATTCCGAAACAAGGACAAGTTCTACACCAAATGTCGTTTCGGTTTTCCACGACCGGTGATTTCTAAAGGAAGAGTAAACAGTTTGATGTCTTCGCTGCGACATAATGTGATGAAGAAATCACCTAAAAACACATACAATTTGAAGAGGAACGAAGAGTCCAAGTACATCAACGACTACAACCCGGTGATTTTGTCCATGTGGAATGCTAACATGGATATACAGTTTGTGGCTGATAACTGTATGGCTGTGGCTCGGTATGTGACGTCTTACATCACCAAAAAAGAGAAGACAGAATTGAAGGATATGTGGGAGGACATTTCCCATGAAAAGAGCCTCAGCAAGAAGTTGTACAGTTTCAGTCTGAAGATGTTGTCGCATCGAGAAATTGGAGCGTACGAATGTTCTGACCGGTTGTCTTTAGCAAGTCTCTATGCCAAGTCCAGGAGTATCATTTGGGCGAGTCTTGGTCTTGCTGCAACGCGTAATCGAGTTCTCAAACCTGTGCGGGAAATTGAGTATTTGGCGGAAAAGGAGCCAAACAGTACCGACATTTTGAAGACCAACATGTTGGATACATATTATCCAAATCGAAGCAGTCACCTCGAGAATGTTTGTCTGTATGAGGTTCTGCAAAATTACATATTCAAGAGGAACATCAAAGAAGATACTGAGAAAGGAGTGTATGCTGTAATAGGAAGTGAGGGATGTCTGGTCAAGCAAAGAAAATGCCACTTGGTAAACCATCGAAAATTGAGTGGCGAATCTCCTGAAAAAAAGGAGTTTTTCTATTTAGCACTTTTGCAACTTTTCAAGCCTTGGCGTGCAGAAGAGGAACTGCTTGGAGATTTTCTCTGTTACGGAGACTCTTTCAATGCCGCCAAGGAGACCATAGAATGTCCTGCTTTTCCCAAATATGTAGAAATGTTGAATGCGGAAATTGAGCAGGAAGCAATGATTGCAGCCGAGATTGCCAGAGACAGTTCTCAGGACAGTCAGAGTTCTGCTTCATTGAGTCAGGATCCACTAGGAGGACCTGTTATCGAAAATGAAGCTGCCACTGCTATGTATGAAGTGGAAAGAGCCATGGCACATGCTCAGGAGGATGCGGTTAACTTAGAAGAGTTGGAAAGACAACTCAACGTTGAGCAGAGGAAAATATATGACGAAGTTACCATGCAAATTGATCATGGATTAAGTCATGACAAGAAAGAGTGCTCATGTACGTCGTTGAAGCCTGTCCGACTGTACGTGAGTGGAGAAGCGGGAACTGGAAAAAGTTTCCTCATTAAAGCAATTTCATGCTATTTGCAGGAAAGGACAGAGTCATCGCTGTCTTGTGTTGTCACCGCTCCAACTGGACTGGCAGCACATAACATTAAAGGGATTACTTTACATCGTTTACTGATGCTGCCAGTGGAGCATGACAACAAATTACAATATCACAAGCTATCTGGAGATGCTTGTTTTGAAGTTTCAAGAATCTTGAGGAAAATGAAACTTCTTATCATTGACGAAGTAAGCATGGTTTCCAATGTCATGCTTGCCTTTGTGCATTTGAGAATGCAAGAAGTTCTCAAAACAGAGTATGATGTGTTATTTGGTGGCAAACACATCATTGTTTTCGGAGATCTTCTGCAGCTGACACCAGTGAAAGGGCAACCTGTGTTCAAAATGCTCACGCATGAAGATACCAGGAAGTGCCTAGGCAGCATTGGCAACGTCAATATATGGTTAAACTTCAATTATGCTGAACTGCATGAAAATATGCGTCAGGCGAAGGATGAAGTTTACAAGACTATTCTACAAGATGTTAGAATTGGAAAAGTGACCGAGCATGGGAAAGAAGCTTTACATGCACGATTACTGTCAAATTTATATCCAGAACAAGATGTTGTGCCTGAGAATATTTTTCAGAAAATTACTGAGAAGAAATCTGGAATATGTTTGATGCCAACTCTTGCAGAATGTGCCAAATTCAACAACAAAATGTTGCATTTAGAAAAGCAAGAGATTGTGAAACTGGAAGCTATTGACAGAGTAGAGCATATGGGATCAACAATTATTTTGTCTGAGAATCTGAAAACAAAATTGGATTCATTAGAGAAGAGTATATCTAAAACTGCCGGTTTTGAAAAGAATGTGTGCTTGAACTGCCGTATAATTTTAAGAAGGAATTTACATGTTGAAAGAGGTCTGGTAAATGGATCAATGGGTAATGTTGTTGATTTTGTAAAATACAGAAATAGAGATGGAATTGAATTTTTAAAAATTAAATTTGATGGCATTGAGGAAGTACAGCTAATTGGTCGTTGCTCTGCTAGATTTTTGCTTGTAAAAGACTTATATGTTCGCCGTAAGCAGTTTCCTGTTTGCTTGGCATATGCGGTGACAATCCATAAATCGCAAGGTTTAAGTGTAGACAGTGCATTGGTGAATATTGGCAGTTCTGTATTCAAGGAGGGTATGGCATATGTGGCATTGTCACGAGTTAGAACTTTATCGGGATTGTACTTGATTGAGTGTGATGTCACAAGCATTTGTGCGGATCTAGATTGTGTTAAGGAGTACAATAGGTTAAGAAGAGAGTATGCGCCACATTTGCCTCAATATCCTTTGTTTGAGAAACGTGTGGTAGGCCGGAAACGTAGAAATGTAACCAATACTGGGGAGGTTGTAGCAAAAAGACGAAAAGTCGATGAACCTGAAATTATAAGCAGAAACAAAAAGAATTCTGTTGAAGATGTTGTTGGTTTTCGATTTGAAAACAGTTCTGGTGTCAACTGCTATGCTAATGTAGTGGTTAATGTTTTGTTTTCTCTAGAAAATGTAAAAGAAGAGATTGTGGTCAATTCTGATCAAAGATTTTGCAGTTTGTTAAATTCTGTGTTAGAGAAATGTAGCACTGATAGAACAAACATAGAAAGTGTGTCTGAAATTCGAAATCTGTTAGACAGATGTTCAGGCCAAACACAATTCTCTCAAAATAGTCAGCAAGATTGTCAGGAGTTTTTAATGTATATGCTTGATGTATTGCATGCTGAAGGTGTAGATGTAGATCAGCTGTTTGTGCTTTCTTATCAATGGCAGCATGACTGCGAGAACTGTATGGTATCAAGTACTACTAGTGTAGACTCAGAAAGATTTATATATTTAACTTTGCCAGACAGTAAATCAGTCTCCTTTAATAAGCTAGTAAAAGCAGCTGATCACAACATGGAGTGTAGCCAATGTAAATCTGAAATGATGTCCACATTATTTATACGAACATATGGCCAGTATGTCATTTTAATGTTCCAACGATGTAGGGCTGATGGAACAAAATTGACAACTTGAATTAAAAATTTTGTGGCTTCACAGTTGTCAATATCAGGAAGGACTTTTGTAACTGTAGCAATTATATATCATGACGGTCCTTCAATAACATCAGGACATTACACAGCTTATTTAAAGTCTAGAAATGGCTGGTCATTCTGCAATGATTCTGTTTTAATTTTCAAAAAAAAATTGCCGTATGACCTTAAAAACTCTTACCTGGTGTTTTTAAAACCAAAATTTTAGGGAAAGAATCTCGGGATGTGCTCTGAGGAATTTCAAGAAGTTCTAATGGCTCCTACACGATTTGGCCTTGAGGATAAGTGTAGTTCAGAGACATAACTTCTAACCATAAGACTGGACGTCATGGAGAAATACGTGCACTTTGAATGAGTTCAGAAAAACTGTTTCTTTTTATAAGCTAATTGAAGCAGCCAATCAAAACATGGAGTAGAGGGAATGTAAGTCTGCAATGCTGTCTACTGTTTTACATTGCTTTGTGATTAAAAGTGATGTAGAGAATTAAATAATTGTAGTAGTCATAGAGGTAGTGTAAGTCTGCTTCATAGTAAGCAGTATCAGTGTCATAGGAAATGTAGAACATGACTGAGCAAGAAGGGGAAGATATTACTATTCCAGGATTGTGAAAATGATCTTCAACATTTTAATTCTGAAAGTTGCAGAAATGCCAAATGACGAGATTGGCTTACAAGAAATCCAAGAGTTATAAATGGCTCTGACAAGATTTGGCTTTGTGGAAACTTGTGGTAGAGAGCAAGAAGTCATTTATTGCATGTAACATGTTTTTAAAAACGATGGAGGTTTTCTTTCAGAAAGTGGCGGGCTGAAAGTAATAACAGCACAACAGAGTGTAAGCTGTTCATAGGACATCCTTTGACGTCATGGAAAGTAAGTTAACTTTAAGGAGTTCTGAATTCTGATTTGTTATGTTGTATGGGTTTTTTAAACACAATCATTTTGATTGTGTTTTTTTTTCCCCGCTGTTATATGATGAATACCTTCAAGTCACTGTTTTTAGTGAATTTTGATACATTCTGAGAACAGCAAAAATAAACCATTTAACATGTATAATTAATTCTGTACTGTTTGCATTTATGATGTATATGTAGAACTGTGTAGGAGGCATGGAGAAGGTGAGGCTTCTGTAAGTGTCAAAGTTGTTGCATGCAGTGCTGCAGTTCTGCGTACTCTTTTATATGCTGGACTACATCTGCACAATGAGATACCTAAGCAAAGGAAACACAAGTGATGTGATTGTGAAATGAGCAAAAGAAATTGCACGTATTTCAATTACATCACCTGTGTTTCCTATCATTACGAATCACATTGTGCAGATCAAGTTTAGGTCTGTCCAGGGAAACATAGGAGGTTTGGACTTTGTTCAAGAGTGCAGTGGACATGACTCACTTCATTGGTAGACCTTCACATGTATTATGTCCTCTATTCTCTTCAACAACTCGAAATTTCATCTGCAACCCTGAGTAGGCCTCACCTCAAACAAACCTCTGGATAGGACACATCTTATTGGCATCCTGAAGCAATCATTTAAAATTTTAGTGTCTTGCGACACTTTTCTGAGACAACAGCAATGCAAAAGATGCACCATGTTTTAAGATAGGCCTCACTTCATCTGCATCAAGATACTGTTAGTTTAAAATGTATATCTTTAGGACTGTGTAGGGGGCCTGGAGAAGCAGAAGCTTCTGTAAGTGTCAAAGTTGTTGAAAAACTGTTTGTCCTTCAATCTTTTCCCTTGTCTTTTGTAATTTTTAAATACATGTTTTAATATTTTTCAAATGTTTGTTCTCTCTTTCACAGATTGAAAGTATAAAAACAAAAAGTGAGTAATTTAACGACAATTATAAGGTAAATGTTTTGTACTCTTTTCGTTACATTTCTATCACATTTAACTTCTATTAGTTCCACTGCTTCATTTCTTTAACCCTCAGTTTCCTGCCTTTGCTACTTCCCTCATTCCTTTCTCTATTACCTACTTACTCAACTCCTTCCACTCTTTTTCTCAGTCCCTCTCTTCTCATAGTTCCTCACTCTTGTTCACTCACTCCGTCTCTATTACTCTTAGTGTCTTTGACTGATCACTCTATCACTATTTGTTCATAATGCTTTCTCTGTGTAGTTGAAGCACACTAAGGGGCATATTATGAACACAGCCAATAAAATTATTGCTGTTTTTATTGGCAGAAAACTGGTGCAAAAGTGGTTTTAGCGGCAGTTTTCTGCTGCAAAAGCGGCTTTAGCGACACATTTCTGCCAATAAAAGCTGCAAAACTTTTATTGCCTATGTTGATGATATGGCTCTATGTTACTTACATTTCTTTGCTGTTTCAATTAATCTTTTTCTGTTATTTTTTGTTTTCTGTTTTCTATTTTTTCTCTCTGTTATTCCCCATGTTTTAATCTTATTTTGAACATTCACTCACATTCTCCAAGAAACTCTTCTTTGTTAATGTTATACTCTCTTTTTTTTCTTTCACTTCCTTATCTATTTTGTTTTTCACAATTATACCCTCCTCCGTCTTTTCTTCGGTAAATAGATCTATTAAACAGTATCTCTTCTTTACTCCCTATAGCTGTCTTTCTTTTAACATCACTCTCTGTTTACTTTCCTTATACTTACTCTTTTTTTTTTTTTTTGGTTAGCTCCCGGTCCGCGTACCGGGAAGCTAACCGGGAAGCGAACCAAAAGAAATAGAGCTTGCCAGAGTGCTAAACATTCTAGCAATTTTTTTTGAAAGGGGAGGTAGTTCTGAAAAGAACTTTTTTTAAAAATATTTTTGTTGTTTTATATTTTTTTTTATTTTTTGAACATTTTTAGTTTTTTTTGTATTTTTTGAACGATTTTATATTTTTTTGGGTTTTTTTGGGGGGGGGGAAACAACAAAAAACAGGCATTGAAAAGGGCTCAACAGGAGCAAAAAAAAAATTACTGGGGGCGGTTAGGGCAATTATGATGTTCATAAGCCAGGTTGATAGCATTTATACTCATATTACCACATGCTATCAACGCACCACAGTGCATACAAGTATGTTTCATGTGGCCAAAATTCTCTTGTATGTTTAGCACAGTTTCCCGTGCCTCTGCTGGTGTCAATGAAATTGATGATCTTGATCTGGCCACAGGAGTTGATGTTGGATTTTTCTCCAAATCCCGTATTTCCGCCCGGCTGTAATTAAGTGGATGCTTCCTGGTCATGTGCCTATGCATAGTATAGTTCCCATAACTATACTTCTTATCCGTCCCTCTTGATAATTTATCTTTGCAGATGAGGCAGGTGACATACCTCGCATTCACTTTTTTTTGGCCAGGAGGGATTGAATAAAACTGCCAGATGAAACTGGCTTTCTTATGGGAAACCCGGGGCACCTCTTCCAAGAACTGTGGTTCTTCTCCCTCCTCTTCCTCCATTTCTTCCTCTTCCTCCTCTGTGTTGGTCATGACCTGGGGAGGTGGTCCTCTCTTCCCATGAGGAGGTGGAGGTGGTGGTGGGGGTGCACCAGCTGAAGCAACTACTGAAGCCATTTCTGAAGTATTAATAAAGGTCTTCCTCTCACAATGATGAAAGTCAGAGTGAGGAAAGAAGGAGGGGTTTTCATCATTTGGGAAAAACAATAGTTCTCAACCAATGAAAAGTGTTATTTTTAGGTCACCTGACCTAGCCTTACATGATTATGAAACCAAAAGTGAAATGAACCAATGAAAAGTGTTATTAACAAGTCACATGACCTGTTATGCTTACGTTACGCGCTCCGGTCCGCGCCCCGGATAGCTTCCGGGTCGCTGCGCTTCGTGCCTCGGTCCGCGCCCCGGAGCACTTCCGGGTGCGCTAACGCGGTACGTCACAAGACGCATTACGCGGCAACGCGATACGTCACGCTTTCGCGACGCGGATCGCTTCCGGGGAGCTGCGTTTCGCGCGTCGGTCCGCGCCCCGGGGCACTTCCGGGTGCGCTAACGCGGTACGTCATAAGACGCATTACGCGGCAACGCGATACGTCGCGCTTTCGCGACGCGTCACGATGTTGATTTCTTACCGGTTCGCGGACCGGGTCGCGGCATCAATTTGAGCTAACGGAAAGCTTTCCGGTTCGCGGACCGGGAGCGAAACAAAAAAAATATTTTAAAAAAAATTATTAATAAACATATAAAATATATTTTTAGATTTAAAGAAGAATACATTTTACAGCTATAGATATTAGCCTTTAAAAAACCAATGAAATTCACTGAAAAAAACATAGGTTATAGACCATATATAGTTAGGAATTAGCATTTACAAAACCTTGAAAATTCACTGAAAAAACCATAGGTTATACACCATATATAGTTAGGAATTAGCATTTAAAAAACCTTATTTTACTCACACAAAACCATTGAAATTCCATATATAGTTAGTTGTACTAACTATATATCGCGCACCCGCAATCCACTGCTGATCATGTCACATATTACATCATTCATGACATGGTCAGTGACATCACTGATGACATCACTGATGACATCTCAAATGACATCACTGATGACATCTCAAATGACATCACTGATAACATCTCAAATGACATCACTGATGACATCTCAAATGACATCACTGATGACATCACTGATGACATCTCATTTGACATCAATGACCACATCACTGATGATATCATTCATGTGACAATACAATGCATCTCCTCACACTTTAAAATAACCTCTGTTTCACCCAGTGTTAAATACAGAGTATAATTTTTGAAACCATTGACACACCAATACTAGTTACTACATACGCACTCACTGATTCCTACGTCTACACACACCTTCACTCATTCACCCATACAATCATTCATACATACAATCAATCATCTTTACAACACTATCATATGCACTCATACACCTATACAGACACTCACAGTCTGCCACTCATCCATGGAGTTACTCACTCACCTAGTCAGTCATGTAAAGAATCAATGACACTTCCATTTTC
The DNA here is from genome assembly GCF_964261635.1 of Lissotriton helveticus. Lineage (NCBI taxonomy): Eukaryota > Metazoa > Chordata > Amphibia > Caudata > Salamandridae > Lissotriton > Lissotriton helveticus. The sequence goes on along the minus strand of NC_136071.1, from coordinate 134,022,673 downwards.
TTGTCTATACAGTTAAACATAGAGCACCTTACATTTTCAAACATATACTAACACATACTTACCTTCTTATACAATCATTGATACAAGTACACATTGATCTGCACAGAGTCACACACCTCCCAGCCAGCCACACACACACACAGTCTCCCATACAAATACTTGGACAATCAATCAGTAACCCATATAGTTAATCATATAGCTACTGATCAACACATGCAGCAGTTTACAGAACAACAGACATAATGATGCACAAATTAAGACACTTTAGTCACTAACCCATGCACTCAGTGAGACACATTTAATCACTCACTCATACAGTCAGTCATGCACCTACTAAATCCTTCATCCAGACATTTATACATCCACTCATTCTTAAATATGTAAGACATATTTTAACTTTACAGAAAAATACAGTCACTGGATGTTGTCATCAGTGATGTCATCAGTGATGTCATTTGAGATGTCATCAGTGATGTCATCAGTGATGTCACTGACCATGTCATGAATGATGTAATATGTGACATGATCAGCAGTGGATTGCGGGTGCGCGATATATAGTTAGTACAACTAACTATATATGGAATTTCAATGGTTTTGTGTGAGTAAAATAAGGTTTTTTAAATGCTAATTCCTAACTATATATGGTGTATAACCTATGGTTTTTTCAGTGAATTTTCAAGGTTTTGTAAATGCTAATTCCTAACTATATATGGTCTATAACCTATGGTTTTTTCAGTGAATATATATATATTTACATATATATATACACACACACACATACATATATTTGAACAGCCTTCTACTGGACTGTTGTCATCTCATGAATTCCTTGCTGAGTTCGATTTTGCTTTTCTTGAGTGGTCTGACGGTGGCATATCAGCTCCATTCCTCACAGTAATAAAGCTTGCTCCAAATCCCTCATGCATCTGTTCCCTTCTCAATATGCAGGAGCTTTTGTCCTTGAAGTTTTCAAACTTTGAAAATGTGCTTTAGTTTCCAGGCTTACAATTGATTGATCTTCAGGCAGTCAGTCTGTTGCTGCACATCTTGCAAACTTATGACTTTGCTTCATAAACCAGCAGATCTGCTGGCAAAGTCATGTCTGAGCTACACTGAATCACCAGACTCGCCTCATCTGAAAAAACTGGTTAGAAAGCGGAAAAAACGAATGTTAATTGTGTACCCATACACTCAGAGAACCTTTTAATACTGACTTAGGGAACTATTGCACCTGGCGCTATCAGTGTTTCTATCTGTGTTACTATAGCACAGTGAAATCAGGCTACTTGTTAGGAGGACATTAGTGTGAAGAGTTTTTCAAAATCCTTAAAAACAATATTTTAAATGAGGGTTTATGATGTGACCCAAACTTTAGGTGCTTTGAATTATACACTAAGGGCCAGATGTGCGAAAAGAAATTGCATTCCTAATCGCAAATTTGATCCATAAAGAAATGCAATAATGCCTTTCAATGTGTACAAAGGCCTAAACACGGTCGCAAAATGCAATTTCTATACAGTAGAAATTGCATTTTGTGATTCCCTAAATAGGAAATCTCAAATATGGATTTCTTCCCTCAATTGTTCATTTCCCTACAACTAGCAAGTGTATTGTGCATGTAGGGTCCCTATTTTCTAAAATTATACCCTGATGGTGGCAGGGTTTATGTCCGCCTTCTTCTCTGTTTGGGCAGTAAAACACATCCTTATTTGAGGTGCATCGGTCCTCTCGCATCCATGGTGCCACTGCACTGAGGCTATTAATGCCCCTGACAGCATGCTCTAAACAAGCATTGGCAAAATCAATAGGCCTCGCCTTTGGGACCCATTTGCTTTGCCAATTTTTTGGCATGATGTACGGCTCAGATTTTGTGCAGATGGGTAAGGGAACTAAATGTGAAAAAAAGTTACTATGACGAGGTGGTTGTGTCATTTTGTAGGCACATACATCATGCACGCTTGAGACTACAAAAGCATGTGCACGTTTTCTATTGGAGCGCAGGTCAGGGGGATGAGAAGCAAGTTAGGCCTGGGGTGGGGGTGTGGTAATTTAACAAACAGATGCTTTTTTTGTCATCGACCCATGCCGCGCTTTCACTTTAGTGTCAAACACGCCCCTTTCTTTAGACGCTGCTTGCCTAAAGAAAGGGGCGTGGCCTTCATGAATGTGAAAGTGCTGCATGGGTACTAGTGAAAACAAATATTTCAATGCAATAGGTCTCACATTTGATAGAGTTTAAGCTATTGCATTGCCAATAGCTTAAACTCTCGTAAATGGGAGACCTATTGCATTGCAAATGCTTATTGTAAGGGCATCTTACAAATGATCTATTGATCTCAACACTTCAGAATGAGCCTGTCTGTTACTCTTTAATGTCTTCTCTGGTCCCTGAACCCTGCCATAGAGCCATTATCTTGAGAGCACGCGTGAGCAGCAGCACCAACTTTTAAATGTGGCAAATTATTCCCAATGATGCAGTCAATGGCCAGACCTGAGCAGACTGCCATTTTCCTCCGGAAACAGCTCAATTTCCACAGTAACCAATCCCATTCGGTTGCCATGTTTATTAGCAACCACCACATCTAGTTTCAAGGTATATAAAAAGTAAACAAATAAATAACTTACTTGCAGTAATACTGCCCAACTTCATAGGGCATGTTCTTATTAAAGTATAGGGGCCTGATTTTGACTTGTGCAATTATACATGGTGCCTGCTGAAATGCCAACAACTTTTTGCAATGTTTTCATTTTTTTCTCCACTTTGAAAATGTTATTTTTGTTAAAAAAATATTTCCCCTGCATCCCCACAAAGTTTGTGTTCTCTTCCACCTCCGTTCTTGGAAGAAATTATGTATGTAAATGAATGAAAGGAGTGAAACCTTTGAATATTTCCAGGGTGTAAGGGGGGTCACAGAGTTTTCTGACAGTGCACACAAACGTATTTGTGTGGTTGTTCAACCATGACTTGAATCCCTCACTCTCCCCCACTTGTGTGGGTTTTACTCCTTTGTAATATTACATGACCTTGGGGTAATGTTGGAGTAAAAGGATCTGAAAGGATTTTTGACCGGAGTGTCATGTATTGTTATGTCCTTGCTATTATCCTTGCTGTTGTTAAATCTAGCCACATGTGCTCATAAGTCTGCTTTATGAATGGGGCTCTCATTGTAGTATTTTATTCCAGCACTTGAATCATAATAGCTGCCAATTGTCCCCCTGTCAACAGGTCACAGTCATTCACTTCTTTATTCAGCGCTCAGTATGCTTGGCCCAAATGTTTAATGGTGAAAGTTGTACTGAAAATTATTTTCACTTAAAAGCCAGGGATGGTTGAAGATGACAGTGGCATATTAATAGAACCATGGGACCTTTAGCAAGGAATGAAAATGTCCCTTGCCCTGTGTTGGTAGTAAATAGCAGCCAAAACACTTGTGCAATGAGCTCCTTACATTTGTACCCTGGAGCCACTGCATGTGCTGTCAAATTCATCAGTAGCGGCAGGTGGTGGGATGGACTGGAGGGAGTGAAAAAAAGAAAAAGACTTACCTGGAATGGCCGGCCACCGCCTCTCCTCCGTCCTCGTCCTTTTCAGCTTCTTTCTTCCTGGATCCAGTCCCGGCCAGCACCCCTGAGCCAAACACAACGCTTCAATGCAGCGTTGTGATTGGTCTGAGGACGACCGTTTGACGTTCAGACGGGGACAGGGAGCCTATGCATGTTCCTCACCAGGCTGTGTAATGCAGCCTGGTAGGGAACATGAAAGTGCGCATGTCTGTTTAGCAAAACAGTCATGAGCACTTGGAGAGTGTAACCCACTCCTCCCCCTGCTCTGACCAGCCCCACCCCACCCCACCACTGACTACGATAGGGAAAATAAAATAAAATGATCATAACATAAATTTATTATAATTTTATTTTTCTTTACACCAGTGAGGCACGTTCCTTCGTCTTAGCGGAGGAGCCGCCACTGATATTCATAGCTATAGGCCTCATGTACAAAGTTTTTTAACTGTCAGAATACCTCGGATTTGGTCAATCTAAGGGTTTGCAACTGCTAAAACACTTTCCGATATATACTAAACTCAATAATGAATTAGGAATAGGTTTTCCAAATCGTTAAGTGGGTTTAGAAAACCTTGAGGAATTGGTATTTGGAAGGGGCATTTTCAGATGTTTCTTCCAAATACTGATTCCTTATGGTATGTATTCATGTTTAGCGATCTCAATCCAGTTGTGAAACATTAATATTTTACCACCAACTCAAAGGAGATGATAACCCATTCTCAAATGCAAAGATGCATCAAGGGATCCCTTCCACTTTGTGAAAGTGGACAAAATCATTTTTAATAGTAGACAGTAGTCCATGGGTTTACTGGCTACTTCTAAAAAAGGTTTGTGTAACTTTTCTATTTTTTAAAGCGCATCCCATTTTCTGGTGGGAAAATGGGCTGCATTAAAAAAAATACTTTATTTAAATACGATCACAGACATAGTTTTTGCTGACCTCAGCAGGTTTCCTTTTCTGTGGTTGTGGCCAATCATAGTAGGTCACAATTTGTGACCTACCTCATGAATATTGATGAGGTAGGTCGAATTGCAACCCACTATAATTCTTTATTTTGTGAACAGATAATTAAATTATCACCTACCCCTGGGTGGGTAGTAAATGACTGCCATAACAGTTGTGAAAGGATCTCCTTACAATTGTACACTGAAGCTGCTGCATTATTGATAGCTATGGATCATGTACAAAGTGTTTAATGTTAGAAAATACTCAGATTTGGTAATCTAAGAGTGTGTAACTGCTAAAACACTTTTTGAAATGTACTGAACCCAATTAATAATTGGGAATAGGTTTTCCAAATTATTAAATGGGTTTAGGAAACAATAAAAAATTGGTATTAGGAAGGAGTATATGTACTGGTACATAGGTTGATTTGCAAATTTGAAAATGATTCAGTAAAAAGTCAGTAAGCAATTAGGACCACTTTTTCCAAATCAATGTAGATTTTCCTAGTTGTTATGACGGAAAGTCTTAATTTTATTAAAGACACGGAGGCGAGTTTTATGCTTTCTTATCTTGCATTTATTATAATAGCAGCCAAGATAAGTTCAAGAACTACATTTCCCAGAGGGCCAGGCAACAACTGGGCCATGGGAATGAGAAAAAACGAGAACATGTCAACCAATGAGTAGAGACCACATAGATAAGAGTACACACTGACTGCGCAGCTTCCTCTTTTCGCTGAGAGACAGTCAGATAACAATAGAAAATAAAGGAAAAATAGTCATAACCAGTAAGAACGCCAAAGTCCAGGAGAAGATATCCTTGATCACTGAAATCCAGAACCAAAGTCCAACGAAAGAAACTGAAGAAGGAGCTGGAAGGACCGGAGGGGAAATCCCAGCAGGAGATGAACGGAGCCTTTGAAGGGAAGATCTTCTATGATGAAGCCGGTGGTAAGGCAGGAGACGCTGTTGGGAGGGAGAACACATGTTAATAGTGTAGCGGTGGGATAATACTCGCCTCCGTGTCTTTAATAAAATTAAGACTTTCCGTCATAACAACTAGGAAAATCTACATTTTATGGCAAGACCGGAGGCTCCTATTATGCTTGTTTAAAGCACATCAATAACATCAGAAGCAACAGAATGAATAGGCTTACAGTAAAACATGCGGAAAATACTGTCATTGGACCAATCTGCTGATCTCAGAATGTCCTCTAAGCGGGAGCCAATCCAAAAGGCCTTGGAAGCCATGGCTCCTCTAGCCGAATGAGCTCCGAAAACAGAGACATCAATGCCGGCAAGGGACATAACCCAGCGAACCCACCTGGCGAGGGTAGGGGAGGAAACAGGAAGGTGGGGTTTACGAAAAGAAATGAGGAGTTGAGAGCAAGAGGGCGTTCTGAGAGCAGCTGTCCTTTGTTCATACATTTTCAAACACTGTCCCACACAAAGTTGGGGTTGATCAGGAAAATAGGGATAAAAAACAGAGTCTAAATGAGTCTTCGTGCGTCTGCGAATCTGGAACAACACACCTGTAGGGGAAAATTGGCGAGCAGAAATATCCAAAGCCTTAACATCAGAAACCCTTTTGATAGACACCAAGCAAAGTAGCATAGTCAGTTTGGCTGATAACATTTTGAGAGACAAAGCAGAATTGGAGGGCCAACTTAAAAACAATTTAAGTACAACAGAAACGTCCCATAAAGAGGTATACTTAGCCAACGGTGGTTTAGAGCAGCGAACACCTTTTAGGAGGCGACAAATCAGAGGATGAGAGCCTACAGGCTTTCCATCAATTTGGGCGTGATTGAGGGAAATGGCAGAGCGGTAGAGGTTGACAGTGCGATAGGCCTTACCAGCACTGGCTTGAGAAGCCAAGAAATTGATAATAAGACCTAGAGGGGCTGAAAAGGGATCGAGAGACCTTTCCAGACACCAGCTTGTCCATAGAGACCAGGCGGATTTGTAGGCTTTGGAAGTGCCTGGAGCCCAGGCTTGGTCGATAAAGTGAGCAGCCTCTTGTGAAATGAGGATGTTAGGAGGGGAAGGCCGGAAACTTTCCAAGCCGACAGAGTGAGAGAGTGGTCCAGGATCAGACTGTGACACTCGCCTTGAGGATTGAGAAGAAGATCGTTGAAGGACGGCAGAAGTACAGGAAAATCCATCGCCAGTTCCAGAAGAGCGGGAAACCGGACCTGAGCTTGCCAGAAGGGGACTACCAGCACTAGAGAAGTCTCTTGACGGCGGACTTGTGCCAGCACTCTGTTGATCATTAGAAAAGGAGGAAAGGCATAGTTGAGATGACAAGACCAATCCTGGAGGAAAGCATCCGTGGCTAGAGCCAGGGGGTCTGGACGCCAGCTGAAAAACTGGGGCAAATGTGAATTGAGGCGAGAAGCAAAGAGATCGATGGAAAAGGGACCCCATAAAAGAGAAAGAGAATGAAAGACGGAGGGACAAAGCCTCCAGTCGCTGTAGTCGCGCAGGAACCTCGAGTGCCAATCTGCCACTGAATTGAGGTCGCCCGGAAGATATTCCGCTGTCAAGGAGAGATGATGAGCTAGGCAGTATTCCCACAGACTTTTCGCTAAGTCTGCTAGAGGCTTGGACTTGGTTCCACCCAGATGATTTATGTAACGAACCGCAGAAACATTGTCCATGCGCAGGAGTATGGAACAGCAGATTCTGTCTTTTGAAAGACTTTTGATCGCAAAGGAACCAGCAAGCATCTCTAAACAGTTTATGTGCAGTCTGGACTCCTGCTCCTCCAGTCGAGACTGGACCACAGCGGGCGCCCCAGCCCGATAGACTGGCATCTGATTCTAAAACAAGATCTGGGGATGCGGCGAAGATAGTGCGCCCGTTCCACGCATCTAAATGGTCTATCCACCATTGTAGCTCTGTGCGGGACTCTTGGTCTAGAGCGAGGACGTCTGAATAAGCTAAACCTTGGCGAAGATGCTTGATTTTTAGACGCTGAAGGGCCCGGTAATGCAAGGGGCCCGGAAAGATCGCTTGGATCGAAGAGGAAAGAAGACCGACAATCCTGGCCAGAGATCTGAGGGAGATGACAGAAAGGTGGAGCACAGAGGCAATCTCTGCCTTTATCTTTGAGATTTTGGAAAGAGGAAGGCGTAAAGACGCCGCTTTCGAGTCCACAAGAAAACCCAGAAACTCCATGTTTTGAGAGGGAACTAGAGAAGACTTCTCGAGGTTTACAAGGAAACCCAAGTCCAGAAGAAGACACTGAGTGGTTTGGAGATCCGCCAGGAGACCCTGTTTGTCCAAATTCAGGATTAGAATATCGTCCAAGTATATTATGAGTCTGATACCCAGAGAACGAAGAAAGGCGACCACCGGCTTCAGAAGTTTTGTGAAGCACCATGGTGCAGAATAGAGACCAAATGGAAGAGAGGTGAAACAATAAGTCACTCCTGACCACTGGAATTGAAGGAATTTCCAGTGAGACTGGTGGATAGGAACTGTAAGATAGGCATCTTGGAGATCCAAGCGGACCATCCAATCGTGTGGGTGAAGGGTATCCCTGAGGTGAAGGATCGTCTCCATTTTGAAATGACGATACACCACAAAGTGGTTGAACCATTTTAGATTTATTACAGTGCGTAATTTCTTGTTCTTCTTTTGGACTAGAAAGATGGAACTTAAAAAGCCTGTAGAGTCGTAGGGAAAAGTTTGAATGGCTTGTTTCTGAAGTAAGGACTGAATCTCCGTGGAGATGAGAAGAGCCATGTGAGTTGAAAATACAAGAGGAGAGTAAAATTCTATAAGATAGCCCTGAACGGTGTTGAGGACCCACGGGTCTACACTTATGGATTGGCATTTTGGAAGAAACTGTTTTAACCGACCTCCAACGGGAGGGAAAGAAGAAGGGCTTACCTTGTTGATTGGAGTTGTTGTTGTGGCGATAACCTTTGCGCCCCCTGCCGCGGAAACCACGTCCTCGTTGTGGGTAGAAGTGCGGCCTGTATTCTTGGGAGTTGTCGTAAACACCTTTGGAGCCTTGATTGTAGGGACGGCCGGAAGAGCGACCCCTGCCTCGTCCGGCCCGTCCAAAAACCCGAGGGGCGAAAGTCTTTTTTATAGATTGTTGAGCCTTGTCAAGAGAGGCAAAGGTAGAGACAAAGCGACTGATGTCACGAACCAAATTCTCCCCAAAGAGGAGGCCATAGGCCATAGGAGCTAAGTTAGCCAACTTGGGGTCTAACTTGATTAAAAGACCCTTACGACGTTCATGGGTAATGGAAGCGTTGGCATTGCCCAAAAGGCAGAAGGCACGCTGGACCCACATGGAGATGTCATCGGCAGAAAGTTCTGACCCCTCCAGACGGGCAGACTCTGCCATGTCAAAAATACGGGCCAAGGGACCAACGATGTCCAACATTTTGTCTTGGCATGTGGACCATGCCTTGTCAACCCCCCGTCGAGGGTCTTTACCAAATTTAGAAAAGAAGGTAAGTAGTGGTTGATCAATAGCAGGGACAAGGGTGATTTTATCAGGGAGGGCAGGTTTGGGACATTCGGATTTTAATCTGGAACGCACAGCTGCCTCAAGAGGGAGACGTAGGCGGGCAGAAATGTATTCACCAACGTGATGGGAAGGAAGCCATTCAGTTGAGTTGGGATGACGGATGGAGGCCGGGTCAAACATAGGGAGACCCTCCGAGTCATAGACTGGATCAAAATTAAAGGAATCATTTTTTGGAAGTTTGGGGGGGGGTGGGTCAGTGACATCAAAGATATCGCACAAGTCGTCAGCATCAGGCATGTCGTCGTCAGTGTCCAAGATGGTGGAAATTACTAATTTCTGTTTAGGCGACTCTGCGTGCTTGGTTCTTTGTTTTCTCTTGCCCTCTGAACCGACAAACCCCTCCTTAACAGGAGGCCTGGGAGGCACATCGTCCTCATCCATAGGCGAGTAGGACTCGCTAACCAAAGTTGACGCTTTTTTAGCCTTTTGCACAGAAGCAGAGTTATCCACCTTGCGTTTTCTGCTATCCCCCGCAGATTGGGCCAAAACCTTGGACAACATGCTGACCATTGTGTTCTCCATGTGCTTAGACATTCCCTTCATGGAGACTTCAACTGCCTGGTCGACAGAATTATTTATAAACCTGTGAAGGTCCTGCTTGAGAGACCCTTTGTCAATGTTAGAGGGATTCTCCTCAGAAGAACTGTCGTTTTCCATAATGGTGAAAGAATGGCAGGAAGGGGTTAATGAAATGTGGAAAGAGAAGGGCGTGTACAGGGGCGTGGGCGGAGGCGGGCTGACTCCGGGACACAGCGCGAGGGGAAACACAGAGGGAAGAGCTCCGACGTGCGCAGGAGCAATTGCGGAGACAAACGGTGAGTAAACGCGGTGAAATGAGGCCGCTGACAGAAGCCCAGAAGCGGTAAACAGCCTGCGCGAGCAGCGCGAGGACCGCGAGCAGGGCGATACCAAGCGGGAGGGGGGAGGGGGAAGAGGAGCCGGTAAACAAAACCGGACCAAGGGAAAAAAGCGCGACTAGCGCGAACACAGAGGCGCCAAAGCGCGAGTCTAGGAAACAATAAGAAAATACAACAACCTAAAAGAATAGTAATGCATATAAATATACAAATAACAGTATTGGAATGAGAGCAAAGATAAGGGTACACTTATCTGACTGCGAGCAGCAAGAAAAGAGGAAGCTGCGCAGTCAGTGTGTACTCTTATCTATGTGGTCTCTACTCATTGGTTGACATGTTCTCGTTTTTCTCATTCCCATGGCCCAGTTGTTGCCTGGCCCTCTGGGAAATGTAGTTCTTGCACTTATCTTGGCTGCTATTATAATAAATGCAAGATAAGAAAGCATAATAGGAGCCTCCGGTCTTGCCATAAAATTCTTTGTAACTGAGGCCATATGCCCATGGAAGAGAACAATTTTAAAACAGTGCTAGTTACAGCTGTGTTTCACAGAATTATATTTATTTATTCAGGAAGCTTACAGAGCGTGCAGCTACCCAAAAGGGTCTCCCGCCCCTAGAGGCAGACAGTAAACAGAAATGCTAAAGCAATCTGGAGACACAGCAACATACCAGGTGACAAGAACTCAGTCTAGCCAATTGAAGGGCATGGTTTTTAGGTTCTTACGGAAAGTAAGCAATGAGTTACAGTTCCTGAGAGCTACCAGAAGAGCGTTCCAGAGTTTCAGGCCTAAAAAGGAGATGGAGCGCCCCTTAATACACGCTCGACAAAACCTTGGCGTGGTGAACAGTGCTAGGAGGGCTGATCTCAGCAATCGGGTAGGGACATAAGGAGACACCAGATCTTGGATGTAAGAATGGGCAAGTCCGTCTCAAGCTCAAAACATGTAACATACGGCCTTGAATTTAATACGTTTGTCAACCTTCAGCCAATGTAATTTCTGGAGCAAGGGAGAGCCAGAAGCTTATCTAGGCAGCCGGAAAAGAAGGCGGGCGGCCACTTTCTGGATGATTTGCAAGCAATGAATCAAGGATTTATCAGCACCCAGATACGGTACTTCCCCATAGTCCAATCTGGACGTTACCAGGGCCTGTAGCACTCTCTGGGCACTTAGAGGAATCAGCCAGAGGATTTTCATGAGCCATTTGAGAATGGAAAAGCAAGAGGCGGTGAGATTAGAGACCTGCGGTTTAAGGGAAAGATTCTTATCAGTGATGAAGCCGAGATTCTTAACCTTAATTACTGGCAGGGGTAAAGGCCCCAGTATGACCGGCCAGTGGTTAACTCCCTAAAGTTCAGGATTGTTTCCCAGAATCAGGACTTCGGTTTATTGCTCTTGAGTTTTAGGGAATTTCTGTTCATCCAAAGGGCGACATTAGACAGGTCTTGTTTCCCGTCCAGGGAAGACAATGCTTGGCAGTTCGGCTTGGACTATTCCCATGAGTCACAGGGTCAAGACTGATTTGCATATAGCTATGTTTGAACTGGGGTGGCGTAGTGAGCTAAAGAATGATGATGGATTCAACCCAGATCTGTGACTGGGGGTGTGTGTCTGAAAAGTTTCAACGCTCCGTCCATCATCTCCTTGTGTGTGCATTAGACAGGCCTTGCCTGAGTGGGGAAGGATCTTTTTTTTTTTGTTGTAACTTTTTATTGCATAAAACAGAAAAAACACATCAACAAACAGTCAAGGCAATAAGGCAATAGTACATCCATTAGGCCTGTGCTCAAGGAGGACGGGAGACACATGTCAATAGGAGAAAAATACTTGGAATACCGATAAGGGGGGGAGGCCAAAGGCAAAAATTGCACATAAACAGCTCAATTTAACACAGCTAGAAGGAATGCAGGTCAGGGCGATTGAGAAGGACTAGGAATTTCTGCCAGTGGGCGTACAGATATCTCCCCGATACGAGTTCCACTGGTTCCAAATCCTTCCCCATTTTCTGGGTCTACCTCTTGCAATATACACTGTCTTCTCTCTGAACATGCACCAGTCCACACTCTCTTTCCAAGCAGTCACTGTAGGCGGCCTCGGGGACCCCTACAATTGTGCAATATCTCGTTTGGCTACCATAGTAGCGAGAGTCACCCACCGAAGCTGCGACACATCATAATCATTCGGACCCCATACATTCAACAAACATTGCCGTGCTTCTGGCATCATCACAACACCCGTCACTTCACTCATCACATCATGTATACGATTCCAAAAACGCACCACCTCAGGGCATTCCCATATTATATGTAGATAGGTGCCGAGGAGACCCCAGCCACGCCTACACAGGCCATCTGTGGAATAGCCCATATGGATCAGACGGGGCTGGTAACATAGATTCTGTGGAGGATCTTGAGTTGGACGAGACGGAGGCGGGCCGGAATCGCAACCTCCCTGGGAGAGGAGATCGCGGATTGCCAGTCCTCATCATCCAGTTCAATACCATCAGCAATCCAGGCTTCACGAAGGCGATCAAGGAAACCCGATCGGTCATTAATCATCTTTTTATAAAACAATGAGATAGTACTATCCGGCACGTGACCATCTAATATACGATCTTCAAGGGGGGAGGACTCCGGAATATCACTACCCACAGGGAACACAGAATTCAAGGCATGGCGTACTGGAACATAACGAAAAATTTCCCTGTCACTCAGCTTATATTCCGCTTGTAGATCCGAAAAAGTCTTCACCCCTCCTTTAACCCAGAGATCACGCACTTTACTAATACCGATCGTGTCCCATTTATCAAATCCCTTAGTCTTCCATAGACAACCCAATTTCGCGGAGGCGTAAAGCGGAGTTGCGCCGGTTAGTCTATCGCTCCAGCCCATAGCCGCAGTCGCCCTATGCCATACCCGCATGGCTATAGCGGTAGGTCCCGAAAGTTGTGAACGGGAGGACCCCGAGTAAAGCGCCCTGTAGTAGTCACCACCCAGGAGCAGCAACCTATCCATTTCAAAAGCCGGATTCAGTGCCGGACCGTACATCCCATGGTTGATGGCAGCAAGTTGGGAAGCCCAACAATACCTACGAATATCCGGGAGCGCAATGCCGCCATCATACCAAGGGAGTGTTAATTTTGGAAGAGCGATGCGCGAACGTCCGCCCCATATCAACTGCCTCTACAACGATTCTACCTCCCGAAAATATGTCGACGGGATCACATCAAAACTATTCTGAAGTGCATATAGAAATCGCGGTAAGGACATCATTTTAAAAAGGGCCGCACGCCCCAAGGGAGACAACGGTAATTTACGCCAGCGCACTACATCCGAGCGCAACCTTTGGAGTGGGGGGGAGTAAATTTCGTTCGTAGCGAACCGCCGGATCCAGCGTAATAAACACACCCAAGTTTTTAAAACCGGACTGCGACAACTGGATGGGACAGCCCCGCGGTAAACGGGGGACATCACCCGCGAGCATGTAGATATAGGATTTTGACCAGTTGATAACAAGGCCCGAGTTCCTCCCGAAGGAGTTAAGCACGTCAAACAATACGTTAAGTGATTTTTGGGGAGATGTGAGGTATAACAAAATATCATCCGCATACAAGGAGATACGATCTTCGAATTCCGGAGTCCAACGTATGCCCCTCATTGAAGGCTCCCACCGCAGCCAAGCGGCGAGAGGCTCCAACGCAAGAGCAAATAGAAGCAGAGATAATGGACAGCCCTGCCGCGTGCCCCTCCCGAGAGCAAAAGGCATGGAGACACCACCATTAACCACCACCTGCGCCAGTGGCGTTTCATACAGGAGTTTGACCCAACCAATAAAGCCGGCACCAAATCCGAACTTGGCGAGCACGGCCCAGAGATACGACCATTCAATTGTGTCAAAGGCCATCGTGGCGTCCAAGGACGCCAAGAAGGCCGGTTCACGCGACGTCGGGGCAATCGCGAGAACACCATGCAAACATCGCAAATTTAATGCCGTGTTACGATGAGGGATAAAATCCGATTGATCCGGATGGATCAGGTCGCTGATCACCGTAATCAGACGATTAGCGAGTAGCTTGGCGAGAATCTTAGGCTCCGCATTTAAGAGCGAAATAGGCCTATAAGACGAGCAACGATCCCGTGGCTTGCCCTCCTTATGGATCACCACAATGGTCGCAAGCCGCTGATCCCTAGGGAGGGAGCCATTTTCTTGCGCAGCCAAAAACATATCTCGGAGATGGGAGCCAGGGTATCAGAGCGTAATTTATATAGTTCTATAGGAAGGCCATTGGGACCCGGAGCCTTGCCGGAACGAACGGAGCGCAACGCGAGAGCCACCTCATCCACCGAGGGTGCGGCATCCAAACAATCCCAATCTGATTCTGACAAACACGGCAGTGCTATATCTTTAAGCAACAATTGAGAATCCTCCTCGGGCCTATCGGACACCGAGGTATATACCTCTCGGAAATAATCAGCAAAGCATTCAACAATTTCAACAGGGTCCGTCACGCGTACACCATCCAATTTCTCAATCACAGGAACCACACGACTCGCTCTCTCCTTTCTATCCAGCCAGGCAATCAATTTTCCTGCTTTATCGCCTACATCATATAACCGTCCCTGCTGTTCCCTACTCATCATCTTGGCCGCATCAGTAACCAAAGTTTTATATTCCAATTGTTTAAGGTGGAGAACATGCAATGCTTCTCGAGTCACATCTCGCTCCAATGCAGTCTCCAAGTCTGTAATTTCCGTCTCGAGATGAACAATTGCCTCATTCTTACATTTCTTGGCACACCCAATCAAAGACAATGCCTGGCCCCTGATAACAGTCTAGAAGGCTTCCCACAACGAAACAGGTGAGGACACAGAACCCACGTTTTCAGCAAAATACAGATCAAATGATTTAATCAATTCAGTGCGAGTTTTGGGGTTAAGAAGATACCAGGGGTTAATCGGGGCCACCCTCCCTGCAGCGCCTGCGTTAAGATGAAAATGAAACCAGATAGGGGAATGGTCTGATATACCCCGAACCAGGTGTCTAATCTCTCCAATCGAAGGGGACAGGGCAGCCGGTATCAGGATATAATCCAGTCTAGAAAGACTACCATGTGCTCCCGAGTGGAAGGTAAACTGAGTCTGCTCAGGATGCATTAGCCTCCAACAATCTACAAGCCCAAATGTCTCCAGAAAGTCACCCAACCAGGATTGCGCAGCAGGAAGGTCTCTGGGCGGGTAGCGATCCACTCTGCCAGAAACGACGGAGTTAAAGTCACCACCCAATATCAAAACACCCTCCGGGAGACCCAAAACCATCCGCCCCAAGTCAGCAAATGTCGTGGATTGCAGGCCAGGAGGAACATAGAACGACACCAACGAGACCGTTTTTCCCTCCCACCGCCCGACAAGTGCAACATATCGACCCCTGGCATCGAGGACCACATCATCAACCTCAAAGGGGAGGGAAGTCCTAAGCAGTATGCCCACCCCTCTAGAACCAGATGTAAATCCAGAATGGGCAACAAGACGGAAACCCCGTCTATTAAGGGCGTGGCAAGTATTCCCACTCAAGTGCGTCTCTTGTAGCAAAACATAGTCAGGCGAGAGGCGCCGCAAAAGCTGCGCAACCACCCCTCTCTTTATCCGATCACCAGACCCATTCACATTCCAGCACAGTACCCTCAACCCCCTACCCCCCATCCAAATCCACTATGAACTCCCATCTCAAAACGAGCACCACACCAATGTCAGAAATAGTGAAAGTTCTTTGCCTTGAAAAACAAAAAACGAACAACCCCAACACATTTCCCTCCCTCCCCTCAATGTTCCCAAAACAACTCCCCCCCACCCTGCACCCCTGCACAGACTCAGAAGCCACCCCAATTTGCAGTGTGCCTGTCGCCCTAACAAATACAAACAAACAACTAATCTACACAAAGAAGCCCCAGAGGAAGAAAGGGTCCCGCCATCCCCGCTACCTCCCAGGATACGAAGGGAATGATCAAAGAAGTCAGTGAGCCTCAGCTGTTCATAAGGATTAGTATTCCGGACACGGATGTCATAGTAATTCCTGGTCCATTAGGCCCCCCTCAGCGCCACCAGTATGGTCCTGGCCAGCACGGCAAGCCGGTAAAGTGTAAAACCAATCACTTGCGTCCTCAGGCCGGACAAAAAAGAATGTTCGATTGTCGTACTCAACACGCAGTCGGGCTGGGAACAACATCGCGTATTGTAACTCCATGTCTCTAAGCTGCCGTTTCACCCCTTGAAAACCCATTCGTTGTTTCTGGACCGATTTAAAAAAGTCCGGATAAAAGTTCACAGCAGCGTTCTCGAACTGCGTAGGACCACCTGTCCGTGCCGCCTGCAAAATGGCGTCGCGATCTCTGAAGTTGTAGATCCGTGCAATAATCGGACGGGGGGGAAACCGGGCTTTGCCTACCCCCCCCGGCACCCTATGTGCACGTTTAATGGCGAAGAATTTGCTCAGGCCCTTGGGAGCAAGATGATTGAGGATAAGGTCCTCCACTTGAAGATCAGTGGAGAGTGAACTAGAGTCTTCCGGGACCCCAATAATACGCACGTTGTTGCGCCGTGCACGGCCCTCAAAATCCTCCAAGCAACGAGCAAAGAAGTCATTGGCAGTTCTGAGGTTCCGCACTTCTGTTTGCAAGTCGGACACATCCGTTGTGAGGCTGGATGTCTTTATGTCAAGTGACTTCACCCCCTCGTTCGTCTTGGCCAAATCGGTTCGAATGAGGTTGACATCAATGGCCACCGTGTCCAGCTTCAGAGCCAGGGCTTCATATTGTTGGCCGATAGAGGACTTGATACCAGCAATGGCGCCCATCACATCCTGTAGCGTTAAGTCCGCCGATACAGCAGGATCGTCGACAGCCTCCTCCCGGGTCTTAGGCGTGCCACCGGGGGATCCTTTAGAAAGTGTGTAGCGGTCCATGACATTCGTCTGGGTAGAGCCTCCTCGGAAGTTGGTCTTGACTTTCCGTTTTCACCCTCGGGCTTGCCCGTCATGGCGAGCCGGGTGCCCCGAAGGGAGGCTTGGGGTCTGGTCCAAATGGCTCCTTAGAATTCACCCACTAGAATACCAGAGGCAAAGTTGAGTCAATTTGAGTCCACAGCCAAACTGTCGCTAGCTCCAAGCCCATTGAACTGGCAGAGGGGCCAGCCCGATCAGCCGCCACCCGGCAGAGGGAGACGGTGCGCAGGAGAAACGAAACCGAAAGTGAAGTGAGGCTGTGAACTGATCCTCGCCAGCCGTTGTTGTTGAATTACGACCTGGGTAGAGCCACAACTCAAGGCCCAGGCGATTCCATGGAGAAGGCCGCAAACTTCAGGGTGGCGTAACTCGGGGACCCTGCGTCCGATTCCGACCCAGAAGCCTGCTAGTACATCAGCCGGGCTGTGTCTTCCATGACCTTCCATCAAATCAGGATATTATCCAGGATAAATGCGGGAGGCAGCGAGGGTCCTCGGGAGCCCTGTGCTCACGCGGCCATCACGGATGCGCGCAAAGCTCCTCCTCCGTGGGGAAGTATCTTAATTCTGAGCATCGGATAGTGAGAAAATAATCTGGGAGTCATCCGCATACGAAAATACAGTGAGGCCAGACTCATCAATCACTTCCATCAAGGGGCAAAGGTAAATGTTAAAAAGCAGAGAGCTCAATATAGATTCCTGTGGAACCTCCGAGGTCAGTGTTAGTGTCGTAGATGTATTGTTTGCTGATGAGACCTGAAATGTTCAATCTTTCAGAAAGGAAGATAGCCGCCTCAATGCAATGCCAGCAATGCCTGATGCCTCCAATCTATCCAGAAGAATGGATTGTGAGACCATATCGAAAGCCACACTTAGTTCCAGAAGGACAAGGGAAGCGGTCCCACCAGAATAGAGTTCTTGTCTAAGAAGTTCTGGGAATCCTAGTAGGGTGGATTCGGTACTGTGGCCTGCCCTAAACACAGCCTGAGACGGATGCAGCAGATTATAAGCAGTGACGAAGGAAGAGAGGTGAGTGTTAACATGCTTTTCCAGAATTTTGGATAAAACAGAAAGGAGAGAAATTGGCCAAGTTTGACAAACATTGAGGGTCAAGGTCATTCTTCTTGAGCAGAGGGAGAATAGATAAATAAAAAATGTCATGCAAAAACAAGACATCCTGTAATGTTGCATCTTATGGTAATAAGCAATTGCAAATATAATTGAGGGTGAAACTAAAAAACATCAGATCGCAGGGTATCAGTCAACCTGAGCAAAGGCATACCCAGACACTCAATTTTTAAATAAGAAAGCCCATCTATTAACGACCAATTAGTGGGAAAAAATGAATGCCAATAAAAATCAGTAGATCAATACATAAAACACTTTCAATCATTCTCTGGAAACAAACTATAAAAATAAAGATTTTTAATTTTGAGGTATAATAGAACACATTTGCTTGATTACGCTATCCTGCGAACATTGTCGATTTAAATTGGTTATTATTCTGCCGTACAATAAATATTTTATCTGTGGATAAAGCATTTATGTTTTAGGCATTTAACAAAAGTGCAGCACCCAGAGCCATCGCCTAGAAACTGAGCGACATGAACTAAAATAACAAGCTACAGTGTCAACATGACAATTCAAGGCTACATGATTTATATTGGCAGCGATGCAGTGGAGGCTTGCTGTTTGCTGCGGTAGCAGTCAGATGGCAGGATGGCTCTTGGGCTGAACTTGCCCAGGTCCTATGAACCCAAAATGTCCCCTTCTTCCACTACCTCTTTCCACAGTGCCTAGTACTCAATAACCACACTTCATTATGTATGTGTATACATTACCTGGTTATTTTGAGGCAGTTAACTGTTTTCTTCAGAGTGCAGTTAACAATATGCACTGACTCAAATTAGAATGTTCAGGGTTTGATTACCCTTAATGAATAAAGTGTTAATCAAACAATGAAAAATGTGCAGGCCAGTGGATTATTGCAACTTTGGATCCAGGGCCAGATTTAGAAAAGGATTTCATTGCCCTTGTGTCATGCAAGCAGGCCCGGACTGGCCATAGTGGGCACCGGGCAATCCCCCGGTGCGCCGCACGGGTGGTGGTCGGTTTTGGGCCCCAGGGGCCGTTTTTGTTACAGGGCCACTTTTGCAGCATAGCATAGCTGCAAAATATTAATCTAACTACAATGTCACCTAAACCTTTGGTATTTTTCCGTGAATTTCTAAGGCCTTTGGCATGCACAGTGTAGGGCTGGTCTTCGAGCCCGGGGACCCCGATCCCCTATGGGCCAAAACATATATATTATGGGGAAGTGGGCATGCAGCCCCCCTCTGTGAGCCTTGAAAGGCCCCGGGGACCCCATTCCCCAGGGCCAAATACAATTAAACAGGGGAGGGGGCATGCACTCCACCACCGGGCCTTCTTGGGCTCTGGGGATCCCATCCCATAGAGCCAAAAAATAAGAGGAAGGGGCATGCAGCCTCCCTCCCCAAGCCTTATTAGGCCTCAGGAACCCCATCCTCTGGACCAAACATAATAATAAAAGGGAAGGGGGCACCGACTACCAAAGTTTTAAGCTACAGCATTAATACACTCATGGCTTTAAAAAATTCAAAGTTTTACGTTTGTAAAGTATGCACAATTCGACTGGACTGGGAACCAAAAGCAGCCCTGCCACATTTTGTCAGACCAGCCTCCGTATGGGACATAGTGAGTGCAGCGAGCGAACCTGACCACAAAAAGGAGGGTTTGGGGGGTTCACCCCCCAAAAAATGTGAATGAAAATGGCGCATTCACACCACATTTTTCATTATATATACAACTGTATTTGCTTTTAAAACATCGTAAATAAGGAACTTAGAGTGCACTAGGATTCAACCATCTTTGTTGGGGCTCTTCAATGATTGCCTCACTGTCAACCTCCAACAGCCTCTCGTCTCTCCATAACCCCTTTCTCACATGTATTTAATTTGTTTTATAGCACCTCTAGTACCAGTGTAGGGCGTCGGATCACTTAACATCACACACAAATACAGAGGCAATAAATCATATGTGTGTAAATCAGTGTGTAGAAAATGTTACATGAAACAAAAGGGACGACAAGGTGTCGGATAATGTCATTCATAATGGTAGGCATTTTTTGAGAGTGCCTGGTCTGGAGAAGCACAAGCTCAGGATTCAGAAGTTAACACAGTGGTTAGGGTTGGCTTTACAAATAAGAATGGATTTCTACCGAAACAAACCCTTCTTTGCAACATTATGATAATGACTCGTTAAAAAAACATAACTGTCTAACCTGTACCGTGCAGTTTGCATGCATCGTTTTGATGACACTTCATAGCTCATTGTGCTAGATTATGATTGTAACTTCTGAACTGCACAGTAACAAAATGGTCTCTGTGACAAACGCAGTAACCCACTGAGCTATGCACATAAAATACTGTTCTGTAATCTGCATGGTACACATTCTTTGCAGCAGGATTATTAATCCTCTTGTCTACCTTAGATGAGTCAAAACTGCCATTAGACTCCAGCTCTCTCCAGGTGGTAAATTAATCACCAGAGCTATATTGACACTTGTATTGTTGCCTGAAAACTGGATATGCAAGGAACTCTTCAGCAGGTGCTGTCAAAACTGCTGCACTGCTACAACCCCCCCCCAAAAAACTGCTACAAAAACCTGCCCCCCACACCTTCCAGCTTTCCGGGGAAAGGCTAAATGCCCGGTACAGCAAGTCCGGCCTTGAAGTCAAGAGACACATGTATGGTGGCATAAAGGTGGTTCACATGTGCTTACATGCAGAAAAGCTCTAGTGTGCACACACAGGAAGGTTGTTAGTAAACATAAAGAGGTTGATATCTCCAGATAGTTGGCTTGAGTAAAAAGGAGAGGGGCCAACTATGTGCAATGCAAATTAGGGCACACACAAAAAACACTGGGGCATATTAACAAGCCCCTTATCGCCGCGTTATCGGCACTTTTCTGCCGATATCGCGGCGATATCTGCATCGCCCTATTATCAAGGCAGTGTTAAGTCAATTAACGTGGCTTAAAGCCACGTTAATTGACTTAACGCTGCCTTGGTAATAGGGCCCCTTTCACCATAAACTCATCGTGAAAGGGGGCGTGCAGTGGGTGTTGCGGTGGGCGTTCCACCGCAACACCCATTCACTTCGACGCTGCCACCTATTATCAAGCTTGGCGATAATAGGTGGCAGCGCCTACTTTAAGAACAGGTCAGACCTGTTCTTAAGGTAGCGAAACGAGGAGAAATGCTTCATTTCTCCTCGTTTTTGCTTTTTCCATGTGTGCTGCCTTGTGCAGCACACATGGAAAAAGCAAAATGCCAAGGTTTGTTTATGTACAGGAAGGTGTCCCTTCCTGTACATAAACAAACCTCTTTTTAAAAATGCCAATTTATAACTTACATGTGTGCTGCATAAAGCAGCACACATGTAAGTTACAAAATGGCATTTAAGCATTGTTTATGTGCAGGAAGGAACTCCTTCCTGTACATAAACAAAACTTCCATGCCTGCACTGGCGTTAAGTTGTAAAACTCATCGCCATCGCAGGGGGAAACGCTAGGCTGCACCATATCCTTGGTAATATGGTGCAGCCTAGCGTTTCTGAAGTGGCGAAGAGAGGCGTTAAGCCAAGGCGGCTAACACCTCTCTTCGCCACTTTGTTGCTAATATGCCCCACTATTGTTTTTTACTCAAGTATTTTAAAATGCAGTTGACTACAGCTAAATGAACCTGGTGTAAGTACGGCAAATATAATTGCACACCTATTATGATGGTTACCTGATGCTAAATATTTTAAAGACAGTTGCTATAAATGTCTGAGTTTGACTCATCCTGCCACTTGTAAACAGGCACTAGTGGCTGGCTCTTCCAGAATAGCAAAACGTAAACAAATGTGAATCATAAATGAAGCCATTTGGGTGTGTAGCCTCAACTCACATGTGAACATCTTTGTGAATCTCGCCCTCAACGACTAACATAAGCAAATCACGTGTATATATATATATATATATATATATTGATTACCAGTCCAACTCCACATCAATTACGGAAGGCACTGACACCGTGAATCTTCAACTCAAGAAAAATGTTTATTCCATGAAACTGCAAAAAGACGCGTTTCGGCGGAAGCCTCTGCCTTGCTCACTTCATCTGCACAAGGTAATGCTAACATGTTTTATGCATTTCAACACATCTGAACAAACCTATGGTGTGACTGGTTGTTCGTCACCATAGTAACCATGAGTCACTCTACTAAACATAATGGACATGGAAGAGTTTAAACGCACTTCTACCTGTGCATATCACCTTCATAGTTCTGACAGTATAAAATACTCTTTACATTTTTCACATTTGTCTCGAGGGTAATATTCTTGTTAGCAGCCTAACCAAAATTATAAACAAGCCGATTTTTACAATTCTAATACATTGCAAAGGCCACATTCAAGCGCTAGTGTACAAACGTGAGTGAAATAATGTCGAACTCATTAATCAAACTTAGTAATAATTATAAGGAATCTTGCACAGAGTTAAATTATCCATTGCAATTGATCACATTCTATTGATAGACCGTGGGTTTTAGGGCTATTTATAACTACGAGCTGCTTCTAAGTAGAGAGCACTCATACTCAAAGTTACATGTGCCTAAGTGGATACATAGCACTAAAAATTACGTGTAACTCAGTTAATCGTATCCATTGAGCCCAAATAGAAAACGGACCTCATCTCCAAGTGGAGTAAGGGAATTATCTTCGGTAAAGGCAATATAAGCATAAATGCCTCGCTGACAACCCAAATACATGTCTATTTGTATCAATAGCAGGTCTTAAGTATATCTTTCTGTGCTTCCAGATGGTATGATCTGTACTCTTTCTTAAAGTAATTATGTGTTAGATAACGTGTGCATAAAGGACATTTTTAAGCTAAAACAAAGTATTTACATAAATGAAGTTGCAGATGTATTTAAAGAGTGGGTTTCAGTTAAGGAAATAGACTGCGCTGGATTATAGATGTACTGTTAACGCTTCATCCGAATTTAATCCATTCGGGATCTTTGAATCTAACAAGATAATGTACCTAGATTCCAGGCGTCTAAGGGCTAACCTGCGGTTTCCTCCTCTAGGGTTCTTAGGGACACTGTCAATTACATAATAGGAGAGATGTTTTATGTTGCCTTCATGTACCTTGTTTATATGTCTGGCCACTGGGTACGTTTGATCATCATTGTTTATGGCTCGCATGTGTTGTAGGATTCTGACATGTGCCTGATGGATGGTACTCCCTACATAGCGCTTTCCAGAGCTGCAAACAAGTACATAGACAGCATACTCTGTCTTACAAGAGTACCCGCCTCTGATTGTGTAAGGTCTATTTCTAAAGGGTACTATCACCTCTTTAGTATTGATACCTTGTTTACAGGCTTTACATTTAGCGCATTTTTTGAAACCTTTCTGGGTTGGGGGCCATGCGACAGTTTTGACCACCGCCGGTGCATTACAGACCAATTGGCTTCGCATCGACTTTGCCTTCCTGAATGTTATTGAAGGTGTGTTACCATTCAATTGGCCTATTACGGGGTCATTGCGTATAAGTGGCCAGTGCTTTTGCAAAATTCTCCTGATATGATTGTGATATGTGTTGTATCCCGTTATCATTCTAGGAAGGTTACCAGTGGACTTTAATTGACTATCTTTATTTGCCTCTTTAGTTACAAATAAAAGATCTTTCCTGTTCTTTTCTTTGCATTTCTGTTCTGCCTTCGCCAAAGTAGATGTTGTGTATCCTCTTTTGCCCAGCCTCTCAAAGAGATTGGCTTTTGCCAAGTCCGTACCTGCTGCTGTACTGCAGTTACGGGTCATACGCAGACATTCCGCGTAGGGGATCGACTCCTTGAGTTTGACCGGGTGAAAACTTTGTGCATGAAGCACAGCATTTCCTGCCGTAGGTTTTCTGTATGTTCTGGTTTGTATCCTGTTCTGCTCTACATACAGTTCTAAATCTAGGAATTGGATGGTATCTGTGCTCGTAGAACATGTGAACTTCAAATTCAGTGCATTGTCATTTATTTCTGTGGCAAATGCTACAGCACTCTCAACAGACCCCTTCCATAAGATGAAAATATCATCTATATAGCGTTTATAGAGTATCACGTGTTCTCTCATCTTGGTCTCCTGCGTGGTTGCCAGTATTTGCTCCTCCTACCAGCCCATATGCAGATTAGCATAACTGGGGGAGAAGCAAGTACCCATAGCTGAACCTTGTAGCTGTTTATAATGCAGTTTGTCAAAAAGGAAAGTATTGTTATTCAAACACCACTCCACCATTTTTAATAACATTAAAGAGTGTTGGTACAATGAAATCGGTCTCTTGTCGAGGTAATGTTTTAAGGCTCTCAAGCCATCAGCATGACGAATACTTGTATATAAAGACTGCACATCCAAAGTCATGAATACATATTCATCATTCCAGTCAAACTCATACACTTTTCTAAGGAAATCGCCACTATCCTGTACATAGGCTGGTAAGTCTTTGACATAAGGTTGTAGGAAATGGTCCACATAAGTACTAGTGTTTTCAAATAATCCGCCAATGGCCGAGATTATTGGTCTCCCAGGAGGTAGTGTAGGGTTTTTATGCACCTTAGGTATCAAATATAATTGGGGCATGGTAGGATAGTCATTTTTCAAAAAGTCAAATTCTTGCTTATTGATCAGCCCCATGCCTTTCCACCTATATAGTTCTGCATGGTACTTTTCTTGGATTCCAACAATCAAGGTGGGACTCACTCTGCAATAACATTCGCGATCGTGTAGTTGACACAATGCTTCCTCATTGTACATCTTGAGGGGCCACAACACAATATTCCCACCTTTATCAGACCATCTCACTACAATGTCTGTTCTAGATTTTTTTGTAATTTTTTTTTATTTTTTTAAAACCTTTATTGAAAGACACGTGTAAGTACAAGCGCAGGCCTACAACCACAGGGGCCGGCCGCAAAATCAGGAGATTCAAAAAGAAGCAACATCAATGTGTACGATAGAATGAATACAGGATAGACGTGGAATAAAGTCGTTACACAGTAAGCGCCAGGATAAGAAAGGTTTCATTTTATGATTTATAGAGGAGGCAGCAACCATATCTACCAGTGTGTCATGCAACATATACAGAAAAAGAGGGGGGGGCGGGAGGGATACAGCCCCCCACGCAATCAAATAACCACAGTAGGGCGAGGCCCAGAGACAACCTATGCCCATCAAAGGTTCAAAAAGAAAGGACAAATCATAGCAAACATGGAAATGGGACGCCACATAGACAGCCCTCCCGCCCCGAAAAAGGAGAAAGTGCAGACACGTACGAAACGAAGGAGTAAAAACAAAGGGACATAGCCCACCCCCTAGAAAAAGGCAAAAAGGGACCATAGAATAAAACAAACTAAAATAACAAACACCCCCCCCCCACCCTACATCACTGTAATGGCTATGGCCTACCCCACTAAACAGCATGCCTGTCGCCCAGAGTCACCCGAAATATAGAAGAAAGAGAAAGGGAATAATAATGAAGAAAGAGAAAGGAGAAAGAGAGAAAAGGAGAGGAAAAAGAAGGAAGAGAGAGAAGAGGAGCAGGCGATCGAAATACAGAACACCACCCCACCCGCAACAACGGATCACTAATCGAGGTCAAAAAGGATACTGAGAAAAGCCTACACAAAGGATGGAGACAGGAACTGTCCAAATAATGAGGCCCGGAGATGCCATTTAACAAAACAAAGGTCCCGCAGGCACCCAGGCACGATCACCCCTGTCCACTTCTATGAAGAGCCGAGCTGCCAGACCCCGCCACGGCCAAGAAACAGCATGATACAGTGGGTCCATACCAGTCAGGGAAAGCAAGTGGGATCTTCGCGGCCAACAAGAAGTAACCAGGAAAACTCGGCAGCAGTCAGAATACAAAAGTACCTCAAAGATCCATGTGGCCAAGCACAATATCTGGACTGTCCAGCACGAAGCAAAGAAATCAGGATGTAGGAAACACTGCAGCATCAGCACCGGGTCCACTTGATCCCATAGAATCGAACACCCAGCCGGAGATCCCAGCACAGCAGCTGGAGAAGTTTCAACAATACCAAATCGGGGAGACGACACCGCGTCACAAAATGGCGGAGCAACCATGGCGGCGATCCGCAACTCCAAGTTCCGGCATTTCAAGGACAGGTCGATCCGCAGAGCAGCCAGGGCAAACAAGACAGCACTCCGTGTAGGGGCCGCCCGAATCAAACGAGGTTTGGGGAGAGCAAATGCAGCGACGTCCCTGTCTCCAGGAGAAAGACACTCCGAGGGGCCATCCGCCATCTTGAGCACAGCGCCCGCCGCCATTGTCACATCCGCCTCCAAGTCCACCAGGAGCGTCGTAGGCCCCAGGACACACAGCCGATCCGCGGCGGATGGCGCTCGGCGGAGAAAGGAGAGTCACCAGAAGAACGGGCGTGCTCCCCACAACACTCGGGGGAGCCCTGCACCGGCTCCCAGGCGGGACAATCAACAGGAGTGGGCTTCTCACCCGAAGGGCGCCGGACAGCGCGGCTTCTCTTCTTCGGGCCGGCAGGCAATCGGGCATTCGGGGTGGCTCACCATCGGGGGTGGGCCCGCCCCGGCGCTTCCGGCTCGCGGCTCTCAGGCTCCCACCAACGGGTCTCTCCACCGGTTCCGGACCGCCGGCACCACGAACACCTCCGGGCAGGCACAGCACCCGAGGCCCCGGCGTCAGGGCCGGGAAGGCCAGCAAGGCGACAAGGGCAGAACACAGAAACCACTGCACGCCAGAGCCCCGGAAAAGGACGGTAAGTGAAGGCTCTTCCTTGGTAACCGAATTCGGAACACCCCGAACAGGATTAAAGACAGGATAGGTGGCGGGGAGGAAGGGATCTCGGAGCGAGGGGTTTATGCGACTGTTCCGATCGCCATCTTGGCTCCTCCCCCCCTAGATTTTATTTTTAACATCAGTGCGTTATATTCTTGTCTTTGATTCTGATTTTTAGTACAAAACTTCCTCGTGCTCATTAGTGATAGATCTTTCAGTTCTTTTATTACGTTTTCTGAAAATAAATTAAGACCATCTTTCAGCAGGATAGGCATGAACACCGATTTGGGCTTAAAATGAGTTGTGACCGTTTGGTGTGTGTTCAAATTCGCTTGGTCCGCTATTTCCCCTGGCGTCAATTGGCTTGATGATTCGTCGTACTCCAGTGCATTCATGTCACCTAGAGTTGCCATATCAGCAATAGATAATATGTTATCAGTTCCAGTGCCGGTCTCTTTGTCAAGGATTTTTCTGTTACAGTTCCAGAAATGTTTTTGTAATTTTAATTTCCGTATATATTGAAACAAATCTATTCTTGTTTGGGCATAGTCAAAGTTTGTAGCTGTACAATATGTAAGTCCCAAGGATAGAATTCTAGTTTCCTGTGTGGTTAGCTCCAAATCGGTTAGGTTGATTACCGTATTATCCAAATTTCTGTTTTGTTCGCCACCCATTATCGTTTCCTGTTCTTTCTGTAGTTTGATTTCGCTTTCTTCGCGGCTCCGTTTGCCCCAGCGTCTGTCCTTTCTTCGTCTGCTTTTTGATTTTTGTCTTTTAATTTGCTTTTGTTCCAGTCCTGCCGCGTTCTCAGTGGTCGTAAGGATTGTAGGCGCTGTAAACGAAAAAAAGCTAGTTCTTGTGCTGGGTTGGGGATTGGGCCCATTGCCCCCAATGAACTGTTACTGTCTGAATCAGATTCAATCGATGTACTGTACTCCGTTCCACTTGTGGCGGGCGTTATGTCTACCCCGCTTACTGTTGCTGAAAGTTGTTGTCTTTTAATGTTATCGAATTTTCTGGCGAAGGTGTAGATTCGCCCATTCATATATTCGTTTCGATCTCTTTGAAACTTAATGGCCTTGCGTTCTTTAATTTCTTCTTCGTGTTTCAAAAGTCTATTTTTGATGTCTTTGAGCATATTGGCTATTTCTTCCTTATTCTCCCTGGTGTCCAGATCTTTCAAGATTTCTTCAATTCTAGATATCAGTTTATCCCGATCACTGGCTGCATACTTAATTAGTATTTTGAGACCGTTTTGTGACCACTGGGCATTATTGTCGGCCCATTATTGTAACATATCCTGGTCCGGATTTTCATATGTCGGGGCCACTAAAATTCGGAGTCCTCGTGGGACCCTGCCTATGTCGAGATATCTTTGAAGGGACTTGATTTTCCACCATTTGGCCACCTCTTTTTTGCGCAATTTTTCCAATTCTGCACAAAGATTTTTTGTACTATTGTCTTTGTCAGGTATGGTCACTGTAGCTGGTTTCTTGCCCTTAGCCGATATTCCTGTATCTGCATCCAAAAATATATTCACAGCTGCCTCTTCCCGCTCTTTCTCCCACTCTGCAGTCATATTTAATCTGGAATTCAATGTTGCTTGGGGAATTCACTGTCCGTTTCTATTTTGCTCACAGAAAACAGGACTACCTCTCCCATAAACCTTAGTGTTCTTACTGACACTGACTCAACAAACTTTCACCTCCTTACCTGAACGCCTGCAATTGCCCTCCAGCCCTCGCAGGAATCCGGCCAGTCGGTTACTAATTCGTGCTCAGAAATGCCAGTCTGCACAGATGACGGTTTCAGGGGGCGCTGTGTATCTCTCTCCTCGAGAGTAAACCACTTTTTATCCCGGAGGCACAGCGCAGCCAGAACGAGGAGGGTCAGCGTGAGGATTCCCAGGAATGCAAATCCTTCATATTGATTACCAGTCCAACTCCACATCAATTACGGAAGGCACTGACACCGTGAATCTTCAACTCAAGAAAAATGTTTATTCCATGAAACTGCAAAAAGACGCGTTTCGGCGGAAGCCTCCGCCTTGCTCACTTCATCTGCACAAGGTAATGCTAACATGTTTTATGCATTTCAACACATCTGAACAAACCTATGGTGTGACTGGTTGTTCGTCACCATAGTAACCATGAGTCACTCTACTAAACTACTAAACTAAACTATATATATATATATATATATATCAACACACGCTCGCTGATATCACAGAAAGCAGACGGCACTCCAACTGTTGATGTTTTCATAGATTTAATGGCAGACCCCCTACCCCATGGAAAGACAAACGCGTTTCGCCGAGAAAAAAAAATAATAATAAAAAAAAAAATAATAATAAAAAATATATATATATATATATATATATATATATATATATATATATATATATATATATATATATATATATGAACCCAATCCTGTGTTCATTCCATTCAGAAAGCAGGCACCGACTCCGTGGGATTCGTAATCAAGGGTCTTTATTAACAAGAAAGTCCGCCTTGCTCACTACATCTGCTTATATATATATATATATATATATACATACGACTCATCAAAAAGTAATAACTACAGTATTTCCGTCGTTATTTTACATCTGGATAAGCAATTCAACCCTCCTCCATTTTCACTTTTGAAATCTAGATCTACAATAACAAACACATGAATAAACCACTTTAAAAGTATTTGAAAATTGTCCAAATTATTTGTAAACATTACTAAAGCAAACCAGAGGAATAATTGATGTTACAAGTGAATTTTACGCAAAGTGTATTTCACCCACCATCGGATGGCCCTTCCAGAAGAGCAAAACGTAAACAAATGGCGGTATTTTTAGGCCTCGGCCTGCATAGACTGCGCTTGCGCAGTCTCGCTGGCGAGAAATTATGTCTTCTAGTAGGGAGGTAATTGAGCCAGCTCTTCTCCATTGGCTGGATTCCTAAACAGCGGCCAGCCATTGGAGAAGAGCTCTGTTTGTCCCTTTAAGCCCCGTCCGTCTCGGATTGAGGGGCACGTTTTTTGCTGTCCTTTCTCTCCGTGACGTCTTCAGTCACTCAACAAAAAACACACCCCCCAGTCTGAAAAGGACGGGGCTTAGAGATGGCGAGCGCTTGTTCCTGGTATACTGTTTCTCGTCGGTGCCCTGTCCCACTCGCTCTCTCTCCCGTTTATTGAGAGCTGAGGTGAGGGTCTCGGCAGACTCTCTGCTACTGCTGTTACCTTGTTCCTTTACCAGGAATTGGTTTCGAACTTGGCTGAAGCTCGTCTTTCAATTGCGTGACGTTTCCTAGCACTGACGCGTCAAAGAAGATTGGAAACTGAGATAGGACTAGACCGACCATCTAGGCGTTTCTATCTCCACTCTTAGTTTGCCTTTTTCCGTATGACCCGGAAAGTCCAACTATTGTCAGCAGTGGACGCAAATTACTAATCTACAAAGGAGTAAAGGGAGGCAAAGCAAATGCATCGTAGTCATTGAACGGGTGTATTACAATAAGATGCGATGTGGTTTCTTTCCGAAATGCCTCCGCTGACGGGCAGGCCATACGGAGATTCTTAAAAAGCACACCCGTGCACCCCTGCGCGTTGGTAGCACCCACGCAGTCTGGCATTTCTGTGCGACGCCGGTGATTACCCTTCCCTTTCCCTTTTGCAGTGCCAGCCACACGAACCACCCTGGAGAAGCCGCGCTCCCTTGCACCGCTGACTGCGTGAGTAGTCTAGCGGAGGGCCGAGAGAAAAGTGATATCTAGAGATAGGAGCACAGCCTCATTTATTTAACACTCCCCTTACTGTTTCAACCCGAAAGCTAGAAACCACGCAATTCATCTGACACGTGTCTGTTCAGTGCCCCTGCTCCCAAAATAATGTCCCAAGTCTTTACATTGTAGAAGAAATGCATACAAGGTTGGACTGGGGCACAAAATAGGCCCCGGCACCGAATGAAAGTAATGAAAGTGTTGCCCATTTGTAAAGTAAAGTGGCTGTCATTTTTAACATTCAGGTGTTTTGTCTCCTCGCCTGACCCTAGTATTGGTACAGGGCAGGCGGAGGCGGAAAGGGAGGAGCTGGAGGGAGGAGGAGAAAGTTGGCTACGCGCAAGCACATGGAGAATAAAGAGCTTAGCGAACGAGCTCCCCTATGCGACTCTTCTTTGGGGGACTAAATGTGAAATTGGTGAAAAAGGTGGGATCGTTGTGACCCACCGCTTCTGCCCCCCCCCCACTGCCGCGCCATCAGCCGAGCGTGCAGCCGGAGACCGGATCGTCCAGCGTTCCGACGTAGGGAAAGAACGTGAGAGTCGTGTAGAGGCCCGCGCATTGACAGAGCGCCTTGTGAAGGACTGGAGCATAAGCCAATGGTGAGTCCAGATCAGCGACTACCCTTTTTAGAAGCAGCAGACAATATCAGGGTAAATACCATACTTGGAGACCACGTCCTACCCGGCGGCCATCTTTGAGTCAGGCACCGTGCATAGGGTAACATTAGCTCCTATCACGGCGTCCATTTTGAAGTCAGGCATTCACAGAAAAACTTCACAAATCTGCCGATTCTTGCAAATAAAGCCTTGCACGGCCAGTTGAGCCTGCATCCTTGCTCAAAATGTCAGTGGAAGCCAACTCCTCACGCCCATCTGCCACCGGATCCACCCAGCAAGCCCCGCAACCGCATCCAATGCTTTTGGGAGTGTCATACCTGCGCCCTCCGGAGCCTCTAGAGTTGACATCTGGAAGCAGCATGGGGCCCAAATTGAAGAGCTGGGTTGAAGACTTCGAGGACTTCATGACGGGGTCTCGAGTGCAAGACTCTAAGCAGAAGCTGATAGCTCTGCGAAACTTGATAGGAAAAGACATTGCGCAGATCATCAAAGAACTGCCTGCTGCCAATGCCACCTCATATGAAGACGTGAAAGGAGCTCTAGACCGGAAGTTCCTCCACAAACGAAACTTAGACTACGAGCAATATACTTTCAACCTTGCCTCGCAAGAAAAGGACGAGTCAATGTGTGACTTCATTGCTCGCATCCGGCGCCTAGCCCGATACTGTGAGTTCGACACTTTCAATACCGAAGATGCGCTTCGACTGCGCATTATTGAAGGGTGCCAGTCGGAATCACTACGCCGCCGATTGTTAAAGAAACACTATACTCTCAAAGAAATAGAAGAACTTACTCGCATTAATGATCCAGCAGAAGACCACACCAAGAAAATGGAAGCCAGCAAATCTGAAAAAAAAAGAACAAACCTTCTGAATGCAGTCTCACGCAGACTCGAGGCGCCGCTCCGGCCGTCGCAAGCCTGGAAGATCGACGCAGTCCCTCTGGCGACCTCCTTGAGCAACGGAACTCAAAGCAGTCAGACAAGCAGGCCAGCCTCAAATGTTACAGATGCGGCCAGGCCTACCCGCATTCAGGCCTGTGTCCTGCCATAGGGCAGCAGTGTCACCGCTGTGGAAGAGAAAATCACTTCGAAGTGGCCTGTCAGACGCGACGGTCGGAAATGAAGACATCCAAGCCAAGCACAGAAACCCGCCAACATGCAAGAGCAGTACGGGGAAGAAAAAGCCGCTCATCCAGTTCATCAAGGTCGAGCGTGCAGTCAGCCAGCTCCTACGGATCCCAGAGGTCGACATCCCGGGAATCATCGTCTCTCACACCCATTTTGCAAGATAGCGATGAATACGTGAGCATGGTGTCAGATCCCGACAGATTAAAGAAATACCCACGGTTGAACATTCAAATAGGGAGTCACTCCGCCAAGTTTGTACTGGACTCAGGAGCGTCCCTGAACTACATCTGCGCCATGGAATATCAGACCATGAGACCCCAGCCAAAACTGGAGCCAGCTGATGTCCGAGTCTACACCTGGATGTCCAGGAAACCCTTACCATGTCTGGGACAGTTCCGCACGACTCTGACCTATAAGGACCGACAAATACAAGCCCATATCCACGTGATTGAGGGTCCTGATGTGGCGGATTGCCTTCTCAGTCTACCGACAGCAGAACGCCTCAAGCTTGTCGAACTTCTATACACGGTGGACGACTCCCCAGATATTGTCAACAAGTTTCCAAATCTCTTCAAAGGTCTTGGGTAGCTTAACCAGTTCAAAGTCAAACTACACATCAACGAGCACATATCACTGATAGCACAGCACCACAGGAAAGTGCCATTTCACCTGCAACAGGCAGTGAATGACGCGCTACAAGACCTGCTGAGAACAGATATCATTGAGCGATCTACAGGGCCTACTCCCTGGGTGGCACGAGTGGTGGTTGTGCCCAAGAAAGGACAAGACAACAAAGTACGCCTGTGTGTGGACATGCAAGCCCCGAATACAGTTATTGAAAGGGAACGACACCCCGGACCCCACATCAGTGACATGATTGCATGTCACCGTCTTTTCAAAGCTAGATCTCAATAAGGGATACCACCAGCTGGAATTACATGAGAAATCCCGTTACATTACCACCTTCACCACCCATCAAGGCCTTTTCCGCTATAAGCACTCAAACTTCGGAATATCTTCAGCCGCCGAGATTTTTCAAGAAGCTATCCGGCGTGTAATCCAGGGCATCCCAAACGCTTTCAATTATAGTGATGACCTCCTGGTCTTTGGGGAAAATCAAGCGGAACACGACAAAGCATTGGACCGAGTGTGCCATGCCCTACTCAATGCTAACCTCACACTCAACCCAGATAAATGTGAGTTACACAAGTCCACGCTAAAATTTTACGGACATATCTTTTCCAAGGACAGCATGAAACCAGACCCTGAGAAAGTGTCTGCCCTTGCGGACACTCCACAGCCAAAAGACAACAGTGACCTCCGCTCATTCCTGGGGATGGCAAGTTACTGTACCCGCTACATTAAGGACTATGCCATCATCAGCTACCCGCTCAGAGAACTTACTTGCCAAGGTCAGCAGTTCCTGTGGTCACCTGCGTGCGAACATGCGTTCAATAAAATCAAGAAGGCTGTGAGCACTGCTATCAACTTAGCATACTTCGACACCAAAAGAAAGACTGAAATCACTGTGGACGCTTGTCCTGTAGGCCTGGGTGCCATTCTGGCACAATATGATAATGAAGCAGGCCAACGTCATGTCGTCGCATATGCCAGTCGCAGTCTCACCGATACGGAAAAGGCTTACTCGCAGCCTGAGAAAGAGAGCCTCGCGGTTGTGTGGGCCTGTGAACACTTTCACCTGTTTGTATATGGGAAGCATTTCACATTCATCACGAACCACCAAGCGCACATCACCATTTTCGGCAACCCGCGGGCGAAGATGCCCCCACGGATAGAAAGATGGGGTCTATGCTTGCAGGACTATGTTTACACTATTGTCCACAAACCCCGGAAAGCAGAAAACCCAGCGGACTACATGTCACGGCACCCACAAGCTCAAACACTAGAGCGATGCTCTGTAGTGGAGGAATACATCCACTTCGTCATTGACAATGCATGTCCTCCGTCAGTGCCACTAGAGGCCATTCGTGAAGCATCTGCTCAAGATTCCACCACCCAAGCCATCAATGCCCGAATACGCACCAACTCATGGAGACACCTGGACAACAGTCACCAAGACACAACCGTCGACACTCAAGAACTCGCTGCATTCAAACATGTCCAAGAAGAACTATCAGTCAGCACGGACAGCTTACTACTGAGAGGTGGGAGGATAGTCATTCCTCAGCGATTGCGACAGGGAGTCATCAACTTAGCCCATGAAGGGCACAGAGGAGTTGTAACCACAAAGAAAGCACTCCGGGAACGCGTCTGGTTCCCACCACTTGATCAGATGGTGGAGGCCACACTCAAGGACTGCGCCTCATGCCAGGTAGTGGTCGAGATGAACCGCCGGCCCCATTGCAGATGTCTGAGCTACCAGATGGGGTGTGGCAACAAGTTGCCATTGACTTCTTTGGTCCGTTAAAATCAGGCAAATATATCATTGTCATCATGGATGAATACTCTCGCTTTCCCATCGCGCATCAAGTATCCTCCACCAAAGCGACGGCTGTTATCCCTGTTATCGATGAAACATTTGCAGCCTGGGGAATCCCCATGGTAGCAAAAACAGATAACGGACCACCGTTCAATGGCCATGAATTTGCTGAGTTTTCGAAACATCGAATTTCAAACATCGGAAGATCACCCCCTTATGGTTGAAAGGTTTATGGGGACACTCAAGAAGACCGTTCAGCAAGCAGAACTTGCACATCGTGACAATCAGCAAGCGCTAAATGAAGTGCTGCGAGCATACCGGACCACGCCACACAGTACCACAAACCAATGTCCTGCCACCCTGATAATTGGGCGAGTTCCCTGCACTCTTCTCTCCGCCTCGGACACTGTCATACAATCTCGAGCCGTGACCACCGATCATGACACTCTGGTGAAACTTGATCATGAGAAGAAATCAAAGATGAAAGACTATGCTGACCAACGCAGAAATGCACGACGGACGGACATTCATGAAGGAGACTGAGTACTGGTAAAACGCGACCAAAGAACAAAAGCAGACAGTTGCTACCTAGCACACCCTCTGCGAGTCTCCAGCTGAAAGGGGACAATGATCACGGCTGAGTCTGAAGGTAAACGGATATCACAGAATATATCTCATTTCAAAAGATGCAATCCCTCTGTCTACACTCGAGTTCAGGACCGGGACTCGGGTACAGACTCGTCGAGTCAAGGAAGCAACAGTAATGGAGCTTGTCCCAGATCAGTGACGCCTGAGGGCACAAGGGACTGCTGTGCTCTGGAACAGGCGCGAACCAGCCGTCCACGAAGAACAACCAGGTGACCTGTTTGACTCATTGAAGAGCTCTGGAAGACAGTAAGCACTATTGTACAAAAGGGGGAGGGGTCATGTCGCCACGCCTGACCCTAGTATTGGTACAGGACAGGCGGAGGCGGAAAGGGAGGAGCTGGAGGGAGGAGGAGAAAGTTGGCTACACGCAAGCACATGGAAAATAAAGAGCTTAGCGAACGAGCTCCTGTATGCGACTCTTCTTTAGGGGACTAAATGTGAAACAAGGTATGAGAGACGGTATTCGTTTGTGTTGGCTGCAGACAATGTTTTTGGTAGTTTCAGGATAATCAAAAGCAGTGCTTGAAATGGGTAAATAGAAGTGAAGGTTCTCCGTGTCAGAGTACCTGCTAGTTTCTGAGAAGTGCCGGTACTCTCCAATCATGAGGCAAGAGAGGGCCATGTGATGCGACAGGGTTGACTAATTTATGTGACAAAAAAAGGCTAATGATGCCGCGTAATGTGGCACATTCTCATAGTATCACTTCGTTATTATATAAATTTTACTCTTATTAACACTAGGCATCAGTTAAACACCCGAACATAGCATAAAAAGATGAGAAGTCAACCTTTGCAAAGGATCTTTGATTGTGACGCAGCATGTGTCGCTGAGATTTTACTAACTTTAGAACCATATTTTATTTTGTTAAAATCTGTCTATTATGGGGCAGATGATGGATTATGTGGCAAAAGCACCAGATTCAGAATTGGTCGAAAAATGCTGCACAATCTCATCACTCCAGTGACTCTGTGTATGGGCCAATATGTCACTGCAAGCATAGGTTCAGTTTTTGTCCCTTTTTGGAGATCTGGACCTGTTCTGAAAATAATTAACCTAGACATGTATTTTCTGGCACATCATCTTGGTAGGTGTGCCCTTTTAGATGAGTACCATGAGTACTGGAATGCTCCAAAAGTAACCCTAATAAAGACAATGCAAGGCAAAACAAACAATAAAGGTCATCTCCCTTTACAGACCACTACATCTTTGGTTACCAAGGAAGCAAGGAAATACGGTGCAATGAGAAAGAAAAAAGTGAGTTAAAACAGAGGAAGAAGAAGGTGTGTGTGTGGCTGTGTGTGTGTGTGTGTGGCTCTGTGCGCGTGTGTGTGCGCGTGTGGCTCTGTTTGCGTGTGGATCTGTGTGTGTGTGGGTGTGTGGCTGTGTGTGTGTGGGGCTCTGTGTGTGTGTGGGTCTGTGTGTGTGTGTGTGTCCGTGTGTTTGTGTGGCATTTGCGAGAGATTAAGCTATTGGCATTTGTAAATGACAATGCCATTTATTTTTCTGTTTTCAAAGCCAACACATAAATAAAAATGTTGTCATTTACAATGCCAATAGCTCTAACTTTTGCAAAGGCGAGACCGTTGCATTGTAAATGCTTGTTATTGGAAAGCTTGCAACACTTGCAGCGGTGCGTAACTGATGAAAAGCATTGCTTTTCTATTCTCTGCCCAGCCGTTTTAAACTTTGGACACTCGGATACAGCTTCGGTAAATGGGTGAAAATCAGCAAGATTTATGTTACATCGAATAAAAAGGCCTCTTTAAAGAACATCTGGCTTGTGTGTGGCCTGTCTCGCTCAGGAAAGCCAGACATACTCATCAGCTTCTCGATTAAACATCACAGGCGCGAGATGATGGTTTAGCATTTGTTTCCTGCGAGTTGAAGAAAAGGTGCCGGGCTGATGTAAACAGTTGTGGCGTTTTATTGCGGGTTTCCTCGTTGCCACAGAGACACTTCTATTGCATTATAGTTTAATAACACTTCCCTGGGGAAATACCAGCAGAGCAGCCGTGCAGGCCGTGCAGTGCAAGGCTGAAATCTGACATTCCGTCATGCATATTTCATTCTAGATCCTGGCACCGCTTATGATGGGTACCTGATGCTAAATATTTTACAGAGAGTTGCTATAATTGTCTGGCGTTTGACTCATCCTGCCTCTTGTAAACAGGATGCACGCGCCTGCAACGCCCTTCAGATGCTTTCGTGAATGTCAGTCACAAAAAGCAAACACTGGTTCCTTGGATTCTTTTACAGGTTTACAATGGATACTAAAAGTGCGTACATGTGTGTGATCATATCAAATTAGAATGTAGTCCTGTCCTAGTGCTTATTCCTCCCTCCCCTCCTCAAACACGTATGAATTTGTTGTTGCAAGGCAATGTCTTTTTATAACTATTTTAAAAAGACAAATAATTGACAAAAATATCTGTGTCCATGATTGTTTATGTGTAAGGTCCTTAAGCAGCCTACCAAGACAATGAGCACTGACCATATAGCTTCGCAATAATATTATAGTGATAACAAGAACAAGTATTGGCAATGCCAATAGGTCTGGCTTTAAAGGAATGCTGCACGGTAATGATGAAGCATTGCAAGTAAATAGCATGGGAATGGATATGTGTTTATGTGGAAGCAAGGAAATATAAAATAATATTGGTGTAGGTTAAAAGCTGAGGTGACAGTTGCATTGTCAAGTCAGACCTAAACATTCATGTAGGTTAATGATCTGTGCTGGTGCTACAGAAAAACACCATAAATTATCTAGTTATCTAAGACACCTTAATCGCATTACAAAGTCACGTGTGCCCCTGAAAGTTCAATCTCAAGCAGCTGGAAGACTAAACAAAACGATCACAGCTGTATGGAAAACCAGCACTTTTTTGTGGAAGCACACACAGTCTTCCCAATCAAAACATGTACTTCGGTTTCACAGTGTGGGCTGCGCCAAAGCCCCCCTCTAGTGATGATCACATAATTATCTGGCGACAGCTGCGCTGTCAGACCAGACCATAAAAAGTGGAGTTAAAACAATTTACAGTATCAACAGAATATTGCCGTGTTGCAGGCAATACAGGTGGGAACATTTTTAACATCCAGTTATAGACAGTCAACATGTAGGTGCTAAATAAATTTCAAGTAAGGTCTTTAAGAAAGTGCTGTTTGAGATTTGTTTTTTAGGGGATGATTGACAGCCCTTTCTGATGTGT
Source organism: Lissotriton helveticus (assembly GCF_964261635.1). NCBI lineage: Eukaryota > Metazoa > Chordata > Amphibia > Caudata > Salamandridae > Lissotriton > Lissotriton helveticus. The sequence goes on along the minus strand of NC_136071.1, from coordinate 133,984,057 downwards.
GCAGGGGAGCTTTCCATATGTTATGTTATGTTATGTTAATAAATACCAAAAAGGTGTCTTGGCGCTGGTGGTCCGGAGTAAGCAAGGGCCTCTATTTATTAAACCACCAGGTTTTCAGGGCCCTCCTAAAAGCAGACAGAGTGGGAAGTGTTCTAATGGGAAAGGGGAGATTGTCCCAGAGTTTAGTGGCTGCCACCATGAAGCTCCTGCCACTCCAGCTAGTTTTGTAGAATCTGGGAGTTGATATCACTTTTGCTCCTTCTGAGCAAAGATGTCTTTTAGGGACGTACCAATGTAATAGGCGCCTCAGGAACTGAGGAACTGTGCCATGGAGAGCCCTATAGGTAATGCAAAGGGCCTTAAAGGTAATACGGCTCTTAACTGGGAGCCAGTGCAGCTTTTGCAGGTGTTTTCCGACTGAGTGAAACTTGGGAATTCCTTCCATATCATTGGTGAGTTTCCAGAAAATCACTTGCCGACCTCTACAAGTTTTCAAGCAGCACAGCATCCATTTATGTTGTGCTGTGTTGCGCAAAGGCAGTGCTTAATTTGTCAAAATAATATGTGCCAGGGCTGTTGTCAGGAGGTCTTTGCAGCTGACACAGCCCATTGGGCCAACGCTGCAGATGACAGTCCAAACACACATACAACCATCACACTACTTCAAGTGTGGCACTTCAGACTATTCCAGCCCCCAAAGCTTTAAGAATGGCTTGGGTGGCAGCTGTTTGTCATTTTAATGTATATTGAATTAATAAACATGTGTCGTGCTCATCTCTAAATAAAACAAACAGCACCAGCATAATTGCAAGAGTTGGCAATTAGGTGCCGGTGCCAAGCATCAGAAACCACCAGCTCAAATTAAGCACTGCACAAAGGAAACAACAGAATACGGGGCCTGATGTATAAAACAGGGGTCAGAAAATACTGCTCACAAATTGTGACCAGTATTTTTATGACTATTGTGGGATTTTATCAACGTACTCATGTCCAATAGGCCAATCTGAAAAGCTGCAGTGGGTTGCAAACCAAACTTACGCATGATAATTATTGAGGTAGGTCACAAACCTGCTTGAATTGGATGCCACCACATGAATGGAGGCCAGCAGACCACCCTGTCTGTTTTCGCATTCTGTTTGACATGCAGCCTATTCTCCTTAAAGGAAACAAAGGTACCCTCTCCCTTTTGTGAACGGCTTACCACCCTGGTAGTTGGTAAATCTTCCTGATTTTAGTTGCAAAACATTGACACATCTAATTTTTTGTTTAATGTGTTTATTGAGATTTTATAGACATAAGAAAACATAATACAAACAAGCATAAAAGCAACTAGTACCAGTTGGAACGACAGTTCACATTAATAGGAAGTACATAAAATCCTTACAACCATAGAAAAAAGCATCAGTTTAAGTAACGTGTCTCAGGAATAAACAGATACTTAGCCATTATACTTCGTACTTCCAACATTGTATATCAGCCATTACAGCCTGCCATTAATGCAATATCTAAGCACCATGCAAGCGCACAAATAGCTATCCACACATGAGAACTGTACATTTCTCGTGGCACCTTTCGACTGAGCCATAAAGTCACGACCATTATGTAAGTAATTAGATTCATATAATAAAACTATATAAAACCACTCAGAAAAATCAACTGAGAAAACCAGTAAGGGTAATAAAGGAAGGCAGGAAGGAGGGACCTAGGTGCATAGGAACAATCTGTTTAATAAGGCCACAGCAACCAACATTCAGTCCCCGACATATCAAACTCAATGGCACATTTCAAGAAACTATAGCATCTGAAGTGAAGAAAGGCACTAAATGCAAAACTCGTTAATGAGTGGGATCACCATGCCCAGTATGTGAACTAACCTGATCAGAGTCGGATGCAATAGAAGAGTCTTCTGGAGTCGAAGCTACTTGTAATGCCGCCAGCATCACTCCCCATGCAGCCGAGTTGGGATACTTGCGGAGTCCCAGCTTGTCCTCTCTTAGCAATTAAGTTACCTCTGCTTTAGCCCAATATAACATCGAGTGAACCCAGGATGTGTGTGGAGGCGGATCAGTTGACTTCCAGCGATGGGTGATCAGCCGCTTGGCCACCGCCAACACCAAGAAAACGAGAGGAGGCCATGTCTTGTCTATCTCTGGGAAATATACCCGTGATGCAAGCCCCCCATGTGTTCGGTAGAGCTCTATCTGTGCTGGTGGATAATAAACAAATCACTCCAACCAATAAGTCTGCAGTCTGGAGCAGTACCATATCATATGCAATAAATCAGCGTTCACCAATCGGCATTGCGGGCAACAGGCATCTGCCTTATTGAAAAACGTATTAATTTTATCTGGGGATAGGTAGACCCTATGTACTATGTAGAACTGGATCAGCATAAATCTTGCATTCCTAGGGATCTGTCTGGGGCTTTCCAGCAACGCTTCCCATTCCCTGGGTGTGAATGGACGTGCAAAATCCATTCCCACTTAATACGCAAGTATGTTAAATCAGTAAAGGTGTACTCTCTAATGGATGAGGTGTCTCCCTGTGCCCAGTACGTGGATATATTGTAACAGCAAGTGCGTTGGAAGCTCTTGTGAAATATCCCACCAGTGGTGTCTCAATGTAGCTATCCAGGAGACGTGTTGTAAGAACTGCCCAACGAAACACCTTCCTCATCCAGCTGAGATTGGAATGGTTGTAAAGTGTCCTCCAAGTACAGGTCCCCCAGAGTAAGCACATCAGCCTTAGGCCAGACTGCCAATTCAGCAGTACTGGTTCTGCCCCTACCTCTCGGTAGTCCTAGGAGCAGTATCGTGGGCGCATACGGTGTGATATGCCTAGTGAGATATAAGGCTCTACGGAAACATAACATTGACGCATCTCATACCGATTCGCAATTTGGAAGGGATGCCTACAACACGGCACTTAACACGCTGCAAATCAGTATTCATGCACAGTCCCATTTAAGAAGTTTGTAAATATTTACTGATTCCAAAACTGGGATAAATACATTGTAAAAACCTAATCTGCGCTCACAAATGTACATATTTTGTGATTTGCAGCGTTTGCAACCGCTGAATAGCATAGTATATCAGGCCCAATGTTCCATATCTAAAACGACTTGAAAGCTGCTGGTGTCATAGCCTGCTCGGGTGGACAAACAGGCTGCCTTGTGTGATGGACAGGTAATTAGGAGAGAGCACACTGTCTTGCTTAGGAGTTGCACTGGAGTAATAGTGTTTCAGTACACATTCCTGTTCTTTGACAACCACAGAAGGGTCAGGCACATTTGATGTGTGCTGTACAATGCACAACATATGGAATGTGTTCATTTCTCATAGAAATGAACCCATTACCCATTATTTGTGCTTGCTTCCAGGAGATGTTAATTTTGGACATAAAGTCTGATCTGGCTATCTTAGTAGATCAGAATTGGTGTGGTGGCTTTTCTATATAGTGGGGTGTTCATTATTGCAGAGCTTGGTAACTAGGTGATACTCAGGCTGGTGAGTCAGGGGAGAAGTACCATCATCTTTAAATGTAATGACTAAAGCTCGGATCAGATTCTAACAGGAAGTTTTTGTTTTGGAATGTAGGGCTGCTTGAGACTAGTGTGAAATTTTGATTGGAATCTTGTAATTCTTGCCCTCTGTTTGATGTGGACATCATTGTGGAGTACTCTGTCATGTTTGATGCCAAGTGATTTTGCGAAAGACATAGTTTTAGGAATAAAGCCAACATCCATATGTTGATTTATCCAAACTGAAGTTCCTTGACTTTCCTGAGTAAGAGGAGGTGAAACTCTGCATTTTGTGGTTTGAGCTTAGTTTCTTCTTAGTCATCCAGTTTTGAATTTCCTTAAAGGAGGTGGTTAAGGTCTTCAGACTGTGGGAGCATTCAATCTTCATCAATAGTTGGGTGAGATCAGCAAATTGTAGAAAGAAGATAACATTTTTCGTTTAGATGTTACCTTGTGATTCCACATATAGCTTAAAAAATCGGTTAAGGAGGGAGCCTTCCTGCAACAACTCATTAAATTATAATAAAGATTCCCCTGAATCAAAGTACTTCACCCACTTTGCCCTCTGGATCCTCCATTCCTCCACTCCTACCCATAAGACTTCCTACACTTCTTCTCCAACTATCCTCCACACATTATTGTCTTCCACCCTTTTGTTGGTTATGCACCCCTAGCCCCTTTTAGTACAGCACTCGATTGATATATACACTCCTGTCGTAGGTTAACATTGGGAATTCCTTATTACACTTATAAGCTGTAATTTCTGAGTGGAACAGGAATGATAAATCCTCTTTACAGATAAAGTTGAATTTATCATTACCCTCTTAAAAACAGCCACTTTTAGAAAGATTGCAAACACAACAGTGATGGACAGAATGTGGATCAATGTCACACATAAGTGTCTCTAAGTGGACTGGGGATGCTCAGACGTGAGTCCCAGGCACTCCACACCACTGGAATCAAGCTAGCCGGGCTGATGAGAGGTGTTACCTCGAAACCGGGCCGGTCCTCGGATGCTTGTTTCCGTTCTGGGAAGTACATGGCTTTTGTAGTTCGGACTGGACTGTTCCCATGGGGCACAGGGTCAGCGCTGATTTGCATATCGCCATTGTCTAACCCAGGGTGGTGTGGAGTGGAAAAACGATGGATTTGGGCCCAGATCTTTGGACTGGGGTGAATGTGTGACATTGATCCACATTCTGTCCATCACTGTTGTGTTTGCAATTACCGCTCTAAGTGTACTGGGGATGCTCAGACGTGAGTCCCAGGCACTCCACACCACTGGAATCAAGCTAGCCGGGCTGATGAGAGGTGTTACCTCAAAACCGGGCCGGTCCTCGGATGCTTGTTTCCGTTCTGGGAAGTACATGGCTTTTGTAGTTCGGACTGGACTGTTCCCATGGGGCACAGGGTCAGCGCTGATTTGCATATCGCCATTGTCTAACCCAGGGTGGTGTGGAGTGGAAAAACGATGGATTTGGGCCCAGATCTTTGGACTGGGGTGAATGTGTGACATTGATCCACATTCTGTCCATCACTGTTGTGTTTGCAATTACCGCTCTAAGTGTACTGGGGATGCTCAGACGTGAGTCCCAGGCACTCCACACCACAGGAATCAAGCTAGCCGGGCTGATGAGAGGTGTTACCTCGAAACCGGGCCGGTCCTCGGATGCTTGTTTCCGTTCTGGGAAGTACATGGATTTTGTAGTTCGGACTGGACTGTTCCCATGGGGCACAGGGTCAGCGCTGATTTGCATATCGCTATTGTCTAACCCAGGGTGGTGTGGAGTGGAAAAACGATGGATTTGGGCCCAGATCTTTGGACTGGGGTGAATGTGTGACATTGATCCACATTCTGTCCATCACTGTTGTGTTTGCAATTACCGCTCTAAGTGTACTGGGGATGCTCAGACGTGAGTCCCAGGCACTCCACACCACTGGAATCAAGCTAGCCGGGCTGATGAGAGGTGTTACCTCGAAACCGGGCCAGTCCTCGGATGCTTGTTTCCATTCTGGGAAGTACATGGCTTTTGTAGTTCGGACTGGACTGTTCCCATGGGGCACAGGGTCAGCGCTGATTTGCACATCGCCATTGTCTAACCCAGGGAGGTGTGGAGTGGAAAAACGATGGATTTGGGCCCAGATCTTTGGACTGGGGTGAATGTGTGACATTGATCCACATTCTGTCCATCACTGTTGTGTTTGCAATTACCGCTCTAAGTGTACTGGGGATGCTCAGACGTGAGTCCCAGGCACTCCACACCACTGGAATCAAGCTAGCCGGGCTGATGAGAGGTGTTACCTCGAAACCGGGCCGGTCCTCGGATGCTTGTTTCCGTTCTGGGAAGTACATGGCTTTTGTAGTTCGGACTGGACTGTTCCCATGGGGCACAGGGTCAGCGCTGATTTGCATATCGCCATTGTCTAACCCAGGGTGGTGTGGAGTGGAAAAACGATGGATTTGGGCCCAGATCTTTGGACTGGGGTGAATGTGTGACATTGAGCCACATTCTGTCCATCACTGTTGTGTTTGCAATTACCGCTCTAAGTGTACTGGGGATGCTCAGACGTGAGTCCCAGGCACTCCACACCACTGGAATCAAGCTAGCCGGGCTGGTGAGAGGTGTTACCTCGAAACCGGGCCGGTCCTCGGATGCTTGTTTCCGTTCTGGGAAGTACATGGCTTTTGTAGTTCGGACTGGACTGTTCCCATGGGGCACAGGGTCAGCGCTGATTTGCATATCGCCATTGTCTAACCCAGGGTGGTGTGGAGTGGAAAACCGATGGATTTGGGCCCAGATCTTTGGACTGGGGTGAATGTGTGACATTGATCCACATTCTGTCCATCACTGTTGTGTTTGCAATTACCACTTTTAGAAAGATGGCATTTTTCTGCTCTTGGCTCTGTGTGCCTGCAGTCTGTCTTCAATACTCATCTGGGGTGGGGCACAGTAGGACTTTGTTTATTCCCTTTAGACAGCCACACACAAAGGGAGCACAACTGTGACTGAGTGGCCATCCACATCCTGATGGGTCATCCTGAGAAGGATGGGACGGAAGAGCTGACACTTACTGTTCTGTGTCCGATCTCCACACAAAGGGCTGCATACCCCCTGTAGTGAGTCTGGAGCCAGAGCTGATAAGGGAGGATCTCTGTGCATTTCAGAGCCCCTCTTTGAATTCACCCTCACTTCAAAGGCACAACTGGGTACAAATAATGGGTCTCTGACCCTAGCACTTCAGTACACTACTGGACCTGTGAAAAACTCTGCCAGGAGGAAGGATTGCTGTGTTGCTACACAACTGTCACTGTGATGGACTGCTGTTTTCTGCTATGCTGTCATGCTGCCTGCTACCCCCTGCCCTACTGAGGAAGGACTGGACTCATCTCACTTGAACCCAGAGTGACTCCAAGGGAAAGTTGGCTTGCCCCCTGTTCTAATTCTCAGGGACATCAAAGACTTACCATCCACCTGCAACTGCACCTGGATTTTGCTTGATGCAAGTCTTGCCCTGCCAATTGATGCTAATCCAGTCCTGGACAATTGGAAGTGGGTATAAAGTGTTGCAACTGCCAGAATACATGCATCGACGATGTTGAGCTGATCGGAATCTGTGCATCTCCCTCAAAGCTGCTATGAGGACATTGTATCGCTGACTGCATGGTGCATCATCTCCAGTTTCTGATACATCTCCCACTTTTCACTGCTTGGTGCCAACACATTGCCTTTTACTCAGCGGCCCGATAAGAACGCATTGCCCCTTTGCTTCTCACATTTCGACTCCATCAACAATGTATCTAAGGTTCCTTCCAGGGGCCAAGGCTGGTCCTTGTATCTGAGCTATGCTCCATTGTGGTCGGTCTGAACTTTTGGATTTACCCCGGTCTAGCACGACCAGATTTCCCGGGTTGGTGCTTTCAAGCATTACATTTTCATTTATTCTTTAAAAATTCATAACTCCTGTTATACATATTGGATATTTGTTCTTTTTTGGTCTTGTTTTGTTTATAACAAAAGAGAGCGTCTTTTGTAGGTTCTGACAACTTGACACTGAGCTTAGTTTTAAACTGTATAGGTTTATTTCTGCCAATAAGATCAACATTCTTTTCTTTTTTTCTCCTTATCATACAATAAGACATTTTCACCTTTGTTTGTCAATTTTAATATGTTCAATATTTGTTCAGGAGACAATTTAATTGCATGGCTCAATTCACAAAGCTCATTTGAACACCTAAGCTAGTGAAGGAGCCGAGTATCACATTCTAGATCTGTTCTAGAACCTAGAATCGGCATGAAAGCGTGGGGGAGAGAAATTGTTAGTGGGTCAATCATTACAATTCTAATTCCTATGGCTCTTATAATTCACAGACTACCAATTAGGGTTAGTTGAATTATTAGAAAGGCAAAAATAATTGAACATACAGATACCTCAGAATGAGGGTGTAAAATACATTGGGACTAATACAAAACCCATTCTTCCAGTGAAATTAAGGTGCTGCAACAGGCACAGAATGATTAGTTCAAGAATCAGGATGCAAAAGATTAGTGAACAAACATCCAAATTATCGTGCATCAACAATTTGTAGGAATTAAGCATTAATCTGTCCCTACACTAAAAGTAACATGAGATCCCTACATAAGCATTTTCCTGGGGCAGGATCAGTTGAGATGTCAGGCCATTAGGTCTTTCTTAGAAGTATCCCCATAATCTTTGGGTCAGGTAGCATGAAGCTACAGAGCTCACTCTAAGATGCTCCCACTCTTGAGGCAAAGCAGAAGTCCCCAGGTCTCTTTCCCTAGTTAGGATACATCAGTAGAGAATATGACGGTGTTCCGGGCCAAGGACACGCCCACGAGGAACATGGCGGCGGGCTGAGAGCCGGTCGTGGCAGCACCAAGGCGTCCCGATGACCGAAGCAAATGCAGCGCGTTATCGAGTTGCGAGAGAGCTTAAGCCTCCCCTCGTCCAGGTGAGTGGTAGAGGCGCTTTTTTTCCCCACGACAACCGAATGCTTTCAGCTAAACCCGGCTCTTTGTGTCCCCCTTACCTCGAGGATTACTGAAGACTGGCGGTCCGACTTTGAGGTGCGGTAGCAGGCGGCGCTAGGACCTGCCAGCTAGCTGTGCTCGGCAAGCGTACGCGAGTGCACGCGAGTGAATGCCTTCACCGGGAGAACGTTGCCCGCTCCCTGGAGAGGCCACGGAGAGATCGGTCGGCTAGGCAGCCAGGCAGCTTCAGCTTCATCTGTGTTTTCCAAACTGGCGAACAGTGAAAAATAAAAGCGGAGGTTAGCGCTCAGCAACCAGCGGTAAGGTGGAATGCGTGGGGGGTAAATGTAATTCCCAGAAGTTGCATAACACACTATTTGGAGCCAGAAGCCACAACTTGCTCTACAGTACTTTCTTATCGAGGGGGCAGGTGGCTAAGGCTGGCCGGTTTATGGAAATTGCACTAGGGCCCTCTCGGACCTGCACTTATTAATTATCCACGCTGGAAGAACGCCGACGAGACTTATGGAGCAGATTTCGCTCCGCCCTTTTCAAACTTAAATTTGGAAGTTTGGTGGCACATACACCTGAGCAACAGCTAGCCAAACTGGACCCTGTGAGAAAGAGGCTTTACTCCTTATTGATTAGGTGTGAGGAGAGGGGGAGTAAGGTGGAAGTGGCCCACGGTTCCAGTACTGGGAGGTGGGGTTGCATGGATCAAACGCTGCTTGGCCCCGCAGTATATAAGAATACTGAAGTCCCAGCACAAGAGTTGGCACTGTTGAAGTACTCTGAGTCAGAAGGAACAAAAGTAACGCAGGCTGCTGCAGCTAAGAACACTAAGCCAATCAATTTTAGCTCAACACATGTAACGCAGGGAGACACTCTTCCAATAAAAAGAAATAGGTATCAGCTGAGATCGAGGGTGGAATTAAAAGAGAAAGGGGCATTAGAATTCGAAGAAAGGGAGCGACCCATGCCATTAACCCCCTGTAAAAGCAAAAAGAAAAGGACTACATTGGTTAAAAAATCTAAAGAAAAATCCCATGTGGGCCAAACAGTGAAAAGTACTCCATCCCTAAAATCTTTTTTTAAGGTCCTAGATCAGGCTAAGCGCTCGCCAGTACCGCTGGAGGGGGACATTGGTATTAGACCCTCAAAAAATCGTTACGAAGCCCTAGAAAACTTGGGGAACATGGAAAATGCAGAAAACCTTGAGGAGGGAATAGGCGCTTCTGCTAATATAAACAAAGCACCTCCTGCAGATAAAGTGGGGTAAAATCTTGACACCAGACCCAAGAGTCAGGCTGTTATGGCTAAACCTGTTCTAAGCAGCCCTAAGGACTCAGGCGAGGAGACCAGGAGTGTAGATGCAAGTAATGAAATTCTTTCAGACTCTGCTCGGATGAACTCAGAAGTGAGGAGGAGTTCTGTGGACTCAAGTGAGCGCGAGAGTGACCGGTTAGGGGATCTTTTTAGATCCTTGAGAAGCGATATGATGTCGAAATTTGAGATATCGGAAGCTAATCAAAAAACAATAAAGGATAGATTTGATGTGCTAGAATCTAAATTGGAAGAGGTCACTCAGCGTACAGGGAATCTCGAAATAGGGGCTGCTGCTCTGAATAAAACTGTACACGAGAATCAAAAGGACATAGAGCTTCTTAAAGCCCAGAATAAATCATTGGCTATGGACCTTGAACGGCTGGAGACCCAAGCCAGGAGGAACAACTTAAGGATCCTGAAAATACCGGAAGGGGAAGAGTTGGATGACTTAAAGGGATTTGTTTGTAAACTCCTCAGAGACTGTGTTCTAAAAGACCGCCCAGATATAGACTTAGAGGCAGAGATCCAAAGGGTACATAGAGACCCTTATAAGAGGCGTACAGATAGAAAAACACCTAGGAAAATACTGGTACATTTTCAGACATATAATGTTAAGGAGCTTATTCTAGGGAGATCCCTCGCGAAAACAGACTTACGTTATAAGTCCAGTTCTTACCTTATTAGGTCTGACATTGGCTCAAGAACCGCACAAAGACAGAGGGAACTGGGCACTAGAATGCCGGATCTAAGGTCACTGGGAGCACATGTCCAGATGAGATTCCCGGCTATGCTCAGGATCATGTGGAAAAATAAGACATACAGTTTCACACAGCCAGAGGAGGTCGATAATTTTCTAGATCGAATAAAGAGCGAGCAGGAGCTATAGAACTGGGCAGATAAGATGACTACTTCAAGGAAGAAATAGTAACAATAAAATGAAAAAAAAAAAAGGGGGAATGGTGGAGGGGAATTTGAGAAAATAAATGGTTGTACACGCAGACTGTATGATAAAATGGGGGGACATGACGATTTATTTGTGATTTACTTTGTCTCGCTAAAATACAGTTAAGGGGTCAAGGGTGCTTCTTGGTTGCACCGAAAGGCGAAGTCATCGCCAGGTATGCAGGGGGGGTTCCTCAGGGGGGTGGGGTCCAATGGGAGGGGGGGAGTCAGGAAAAAGGGAAAAAAAAAATCCTCATATATAAGTAAATGTTTGAAGCATAAAGGGATGGGTGGGTACAAGCATTTATTAGACTTATGATTAATTCATATAAGCTTAAGGTCCTGTCATGGAACATTAATGGTATAGGGGAAAAAATAAAACAGAATAGAATCTGTGAATTTTTAAGAAATTCAGAAGCTCAAATTATAATGTTACAGGAAACACACTTGGAAGCAGCAATATGCGATTCTTTATTTAAGAAGTTTAGGTGGGTCCAAGATATAATTAGTTCCAAGCAATTAGGTACCACAAGGGGAGTTTCCATCATAATCCGAGCAAACAGAGGGATTAGCCTGAGAAGTTTTGAAACAGATCAATCAGGAAGATGGCTAATTTCGGAAGTATATATTCTAACCATCCCACATACAATTGCAGTATACTATGGCCCAAATGAGGACAACCCAGTTCCGCTGTCCAAACTCGAACTAGCATTATTTACGACAACTGGTCCTCTAATTTTAGGCGGTGATTTCAACCTGGTTTTTGACCAAAAATTAGACAAAACCTCCAGGGCTAAATACCAGGCTCCCAGAAAGTCACTTGCCATTTTGAATGCCGTTATGAAAGATTTTACTCTGGTAGATGTCTGGAGGAAAAAGTATAGTTCTCAACCTGGCTTCACCTTTTATAGTAAAAAATATAAGAACTACTCTAGAATAGATCACTTTTTAGTTGATCAACACCTTCTCATGGATATTAATTACCTTTCCTTTACGCCCACAGGATTATCAGACCATGCTGTTTTGGAATTAGCAATTGAACTAAACATAACACCATTAAAACCAAGGTGGACATTGGAGAGATCACTTTTATCAGATAACCAGATAAAAGTAGAGGTAAAAGATAAAACATTAGAATTCTTCATAACAAATTTAGGATCCGCCGCCCCCCAGGTAGTATGGGAAACATACAAGGCCTACCTGAGAGGTGTTTTGAGTTCTCTAATGCACCATAAGAGAAAGAGTATAAAAATAAAAAGAAGGGAAGATTTGGCTGCAATAACAAGAAAAGATCTTGAACTACAAAATGCTGTTTTAAAGAATTCCAGCAGAGTACATTTGCTAGAGAAGGAACTTTTTGACTTACAGCTCCAGTTAAAAGTGTCTGATGAGAGAATTCTCAAAGAAAAATGGGAGTCTAGTCGATTAAAAAATTTTGAGTATGGAGAAAAGTGTGGAGCCCTCCTCGCCTGGAAAGCTAGAGAAGAGAGAACTAGAAATAATATCAAAGTTTTACTACAAAGACAGACAGGGGATCGGATAGAAACAGACTTAGAGATAAGAGAAGAAGCTAGGTCTTTTATGAGGAGTCTTTATACTGAAGACAAAGATCCTAAGGGGGAAGATTTAGAATCTTGGTTGGCAACAAAACATCTGCCGCAAATGTCTGAAACTGATAAAGCATATCTGGAAAGTGAGATAACAGAAGGGGAAATCTTAGGTCAGTTAAAGAAAATGAAAAAAGGGAAGGCCGCAGGGTCCGATGGGCTGCCAGTGGAGATATACTTGGATAATAAAGAGCAACTAATAGCTCCATTATGGGAAATCTTCAACCTCTTATTGATGCATGGTCATTCCACGCCTTCTTCTTGGGGAGAAGCCACTATAACGCTTATACCAAAACCAAATAAAGATTTAAAAAGAATTGAGTCCTATAGACCTATTTCATTGTTGAACACAGATATGAAGATCTATTCCGGTATCCTAGCCACTAGACTATCAAAGGTCATAAAATCCATAATTCACCTTGATCAGAGAGGCTTTATTCCAGGGAGACAGTTAAACGAATTAACATTCCAAGCAATAGGGGCCATAGACTACGCTAACGTTAAAAATCTTCCTTTGGCCCTGGTTGCCATAGACGCGGCCAAGGCCTTTGATCAGGTAAATTGGAAGTACCTATGGGCGACAATGGCGGCTTTTGGGTTCCCCCAAACGTTTGTAGAGGCAGTTAAATCATTATATTATAATCCGAGGGCAAAGGTCTTAGTTAATGGAGTTTTATCTGAGTGGTTCGACATATCACGAGGTACCAGGCAGGGTTGTCCCCTGTCTCCCCTTTTGTTTGATGTTTATATGGAGCCTTTTGTTTGTGGGATTAGAGAGGATAATGTTATTCAACCATTTCAGCTTGGAAATATGCCACTGAAGGTGGCGTTATACGCAGATGATCTTCTTCTATATACCTCGGATCATTCGGTGGCTATTCCAAGGCTATTTCTGTTATCGGAAGAATTTGGGAGACTGTCTGGTTACCAGATAAATAAGGAGAAAACGGAGATTATGGGATGGAACAACAACACACAAATATTGGGCGCAAAACAAAGCATGAGGTACTTGGGAATCTACCTAACTCAATCAATAAAAGATATCACATCACTTAGCTGGCAAAAGGTGGTTAAAGATATTAATAAAACACTAATAAGATGGGGGAATTTGCCACTAAACATATATGGTCGGGTTAACCTCATTAAAATGACAATCCTCCCGAAATTGACCTTTTTATTTCACAGCATCCCCTTATCATTTTCACCGAAAGACATTAACACTCTACAGGGTAAAATTGGATCTTTTATATGGGCCTGTAAGTCAACAAGAATTGCATGGAAGAAATTGAGGAGGGGTCTAAAAATAGGAGGGCTAGCCCTCCCTGATCTTCTGTCCTACTGTCATGCATTTCACTTCAAAAACTTTAGGCTTCTTGCAAATGAGCTAGATGCATCATCACAGGGGCGCCTATTTCAAGCTTTATTAATTGATTTACCTCACGACCACGACTATTTCTTATTTAAGTTTGGAGACCAGAATTTTTTTACAAAATTCGACTCAAAATCTTACAGACCGCATTAAAAAATTGGGGGTTCATTAGGAAAATTTTTGCTATTCCCTATTACCATACACAATCCCCAATATGGGACTCTCCGGGCACCCCTCAATGCCTCCAGGACCAATTGTCACAACCTTTGAAAACAGCTGGGTTAAAAAAATGGGGGGATCTCTGGGCAGATTCGGGCCTTGTAAATTGGAATACCTTAGCACAACTTACAGATGGACAGGTGACAAGGTTTAAATACTACCAACTATCCGCCTGGTGGTCCAGCCAAAATATGCAAAGGGAGAATGATACAGATATTCTTGATGCAATTGGTAGAAAGGGGAAATGGGTTAAAGAGCTTTCATTCTGGTATAATTTGATGATTAAGGAAGAGGAGAGTAAATTGCATTCTGAAATAATAAAATTATGGGGAACTTGTATATCTGAGCCCCCTGAAGTGGTCTGCAAAGGTTGGTTAGATTCCTTTTTTCTCTCTCAGAGGTTAATTAAACCAGCCAATTTAAGACGTAACCCTCTGTTTACGGCCTATAGAGTTTATTGGACTCCGGCCAAGCTGCATAGGATCACACGAAATAACTACCACTGTCCTCGTTGTAATTATAATGCAGCTGATGATATCCATATTTTTTTGGAATGCCCACTTATTGAAGACTATTGGAAAGCGGCTATGGATTTTGTGGGTGATGTACTTTCAATAACTATTATTTGCTCTCGCCGACTTATCTTTTTTGGTCTCTTGGAAGACTACAATACCAATAGTTTGGATACTCAGTTTATTTTCTACATAATAGCTATTGCAAGGAGACAAATTTGTATGGAGTGGAAGTCGGTGTCTCCTCCGAGATTTGCAGCATGCCTGAAATATATAATGGAAGTATGTAAAATGGATCTGGCTGGCACTAGTGCCAACACTGAGAATGTCTGGTCTAAATTGTTAGTCTGGAAAAATAGGTGAGCTGTCCTGTGATTATGCCAGAGGTTGTGTCGGTCCTGTCCTCTTTCAGGCCTAGGGTGCCTAAAATAGGCCTGGAGGAGTAGGATAAGGAAAGCAGCCTACCTCTGGGGATCCCTGTCTGCTACGATACTGTTTCCATGGCGGACTCGAAGAAAAACAACAGTATAAGAGGCAACAGTGGGGCCCACCTAGAGCATATATATTCTGGTGGTATATATGAGGACAAAAAAAAAAAAAAAAAAAAAGTAGAGAATATGACTACCCATAGTCCTTCACAGATCACGCCATCTGGTCAGGCCACATCCCCATAGGTATTTTTCCATTGGGCAGTGATGCTCCAGATCAGTGGTGAGATGACCTTGATTCCCAGGCTCTCTCCGATGAGAAAGTATAACAGTTCTCCACTATCAATATCAACTCTCAATGTATCCTCTTTCCTCCTCGCCTAACTCCTAAAACAAAGACATTATTCTAGCTAACAAGGATAATTCTTCCACCTGCAGCAGAAACGTGATAAAGAACAGAATCCAACATGCACATGAAATACAATAGTTAATTCTAACACAAGAGCTTCCAGGGAAAATCCATTTCAGGCCTACAGAATTTAGCTAACATAAGAGAAATGGCACATGAGCTTTACGAATTTATGTAGAAATAAGTCACATTCAATTAATATTCCTACCTCCAGGAAAAAGGACACGATTAATAAACAGATTCAGCAATAATTGTTTGTCAACTGCGCAACACGTATGCTTCTGTGCTTTCTGCGGGTTACACTTAATTACTTCACATTAATTCTTCACATATTCTATATAGTAGCCTAAATACGTCACATTCAGGCTACCACGTTACAAGATTCTAACACTTAGGTTAACACAACAAAAGATTATATGCGGATGCAGTCTATACGTATGAATAAAATGCACGCCTATAATGAAAAATGAATTTTGCGCTACATCACTAGGCTCAAAAGTTATGATTTTACAAATTTAAAACCATGGGGCCGATTAGGATGGCGGACAGTTTGCCTCCGCCGGGCTGGCGGTAGCCACTGCCGGTCCGGCGGGGGCAATCCGTCCGCCATCCTCACAGAAATGACCCCCCTGCCACATTAGGATGACGGGGGAGTCCGCGGCGGGCGGCAAGACCGTCCGCCGCTTTTCCCCGGTCGCTTTCGAGACCGGCGGAACCATATCACGATGCCGGCAGTCCTATGCCTTTCCATTGCCGCCGTGGAAAGGCATACGGTCTTTGCTTTGGGGGCCCGTTGCAGGATCCCAGGGTGAAGGGGGGGTGGGGCCTGCACATGGGGGGTACCTATGGTACCCCCCTACGTTTCAAAGTACAACATGGCAGGCACCGCGCGGTCCCTGTCATGTTGTGCTTTGAAATGCACAACATGCATTTTTAGCATTGCGGCGGACGGTGCTTTCAGCACCGCCCGCCACAATGTTAAAAATGCGGGACGTACCAGCCACTGTGGCGGGAGCATCCTAATTCGACGCACGGGACCTCCACCCCTGTGGCGAGCGGTCCCTTCCTACGACGGGATGGCGGACGGACATCCTAATCGGCCCCCATGTTAGGTATTCGCAAAGCACACATCTACACATGCAAAGGGACTTCCTTACAGGTAATGTTAGTTACATCACAGGCAATGTTATATTACAAGGAAATAATATGAGTTCAAAAGACTGAAAACCAGGATTGGAATGTGCTGAAAGTAGTTGAACAACCCCAAAACAGCGATTTTGCAGACATCCACAACCTCTTCTCAGGCATAGTCCCACCCTGGATAAAGTTGGAAATTTACCCCCTGTAACGTCAGGAGAAACTCTGGGGCATATTACCAACAAGTAGCGATAATTATCGCTAAATAGGCTTAGCGACAATTTTTTTATCGCTTCCTATCGCTGGATATGTTAGCTGAGTAACCATGCTATTAGCAACGTTTTTCTCCATTGTGCTAAAATATCCAGCGATGGCGGCGAAATGCGTGTATAATTGCCTATCGCCCTGCTTGATAATATGCCCCTCTGTTTCCAACGAGAGAAGGGGGAGGGAATAGCTTTGAAATAGGAGAAGTGTAGGAGATGAAATTTCTTGAAGAAGAGAAACACATGTTTTAAGGTACAATTACCCTATTGTAAATTATTCACGCACCCCTGAATGAATACCTATTACATTTCACAAGTCAAAATGATCTCCCAAGGAAAGAAGCCAAAACAATTCCAAAACGACTCCTGGGGAACTGCGACTGAATCAGCATTTCAGGAGGAGCTCTGGAATTCTCTACGAATTCTCAATAAGTGGGAAAGTTGGTCCAAACATAAGAGTAAATCTACAAGAATCAACTTCTGACTTTGGAGAATCTGGTTTGATAGTGACCAACTCAAGATATGAGAATCATGAATAAAGTAAAATGAATAAATACAAAACCAAAAATATTGTTCTAGCTAAAGCTCTACGTGAAAAAGCAAATCGACGGAGAAAGTGGTATGCTCCAGGCAAAGAAGAAATGTGTTCAACGTAATAATTTTCACCTTTGCTACTTAAAAACTTCAGTCAGCATGAAACGGCATTTCCTATTTAACCCTTTTTTTATCATAGTCGCTAAATAAATTTAAATTGCTATTTCACTGAGGTAAAGGGATGCAGCAAAATGCATTGTCTAAAAATGACAAACACCGACGTGTTTCGCGCCATTAATTTTTACTAAAATATTGCTTGGATCACAGCAGGATACTGTCTAAAATGTGCCACGAATCCCGCTGAGCATAACTGTTAATGAGACGCCCTATCTTGATTAATATTTTGCAGGAGCATAATTATCCCGTAGAAAAGCCAATTGAAAACTACACAGTTTTTTTTAGGGCTTTGTAACTATGACATTTGCAAATGAGTGTGATTAACAGTCATGAACATCTTTCTGTGGTATGGATGCTTTCACGGTGCAACAATGGTAGTCATCATTTCACGTATGTCTCATTAAACCATTAGCTACAATTAGCTGCATCTCCAGACACTCTGTTTATATACGAAGGTGCAAAATGGGTGAAATGTATTTGCTTCCACTCTGTTCTGCATATTGACTGGCCTTGAATTCTTGGCCCTTCTCCAGGTTCTGTTCTTAAAAATGTTTTAGGGGGGATTCGTGACCATTGTTTGGTGCCACGCCCAGGTACCGTGACCCCAGGGCAAGCTTCTCTGGACATTGCCTCTCTTTTTGGGGATTTGTGATTCCAAATTTGTGGCCATGAACCTCAGTGGTTAAGGCATGCATTGATGAAGCTTGCCTTGCATTTGCTGTACCCAGGCATGAATATTGCTCTGTCCATAGATCTTTTTCCAATGGCGGCTCCTCCGCTGTGGCAGAGGAGTGTTGCCCCGCTGCTTTTTAGCAGTGAAATAAAGGGAAA
Organism: Lissotriton helveticus; assembly: GCF_964261635.1. Taxonomy (NCBI): domain Eukaryota; kingdom Metazoa; phylum Chordata; class Amphibia; order Caudata; family Salamandridae; genus Lissotriton; species Lissotriton helveticus. The sequence continues at coordinate 133,965,789 of NC_136071.1, read as the reverse complement.
ATAAAATAATGATAACTTGCGTTATTATCATTTTATTTTGTCCTACTTCCGGCAGCTTTGCAGGGCTGTTCTGCTCACAAAGCAGGGCAGGAGAGGAGGGGTAGCACCCACCTAAGTGCGCAATGACTGTTTGGCCTGCTCTCTCGGGCAGGCCAAACAGTCATGCGCACTTTGCATGTTCTCCATGCAAGCCTCGCTACAGCCTGCGTGGAGAACATGCCGAGGCTCCTAGTCAGCATCAGAGCACCGACCCACTCTCTCAGACCAATCAGAACTGTTAAGGCAGCTTTGTGATTGGCTGACTGGGAGCCTGGGTGTGCTTCCTGTTCAGGCCGAGCGAGGGACTACAGAAGAGAGAAGCGGCGAGGATGCAGCAAGAAGGTACGTTTTTTCTTTTTCTTTTCTTTTTAATACCCACTCTCCCCCTGCGTTCCTACCCTCCTGCCCCCGCCTCCCTACCTCCGATCCATGCCAGCTGTCTTTTTCTGCATTTGCCATACCCCAACACCTACAATGGCGCCCGGGGTCAGTGATACCTGTCTAGGTACTTAGGACCATGGATTTCATTTTAGGTGTTAGAGTAATGCAGATCTCAAAATGTATTGGCTGTCCTGCAGCTCTTTTTTATTTTTGACTTAATTTGTGGGGAAGATGGGCTTTTGGAGGTCCACCTTTTATGGCATGAGATCACGGTGTGCTCTTCCTGCCCCCTCATTTGGCCTTTTAATAATATTTTCAGGATGGTGGGTGACTTAAGCGAAACTTTTCACTCAGCACTCAGATATGCAGTTCCAACTTTGATACTTCAGATCCAAAACGGATAATGGGAAAAATTATATCTTGTTCAATCTGATTACATTATTATTTGAAATTTTGGATCCATGGATATCCCCGCATATGATTTGGAAATCCTTCCTGATTGAAAAGCCCAAGACATATGCATTTTTTTTAACTCATTAAAGACTGCTCAGAAACTTTTTTGAACAGTTATATCTGAAACACTACCGAACAGATTACAACAACAAAAGCATACTTTCTGAGTCAAGTGCTACTTTCATGCCAAGTTTTGTGTAATTCCAGTGGTGGCTGGCAGGGAACGGGGGTAGCGGGGCAGGTCAGGAGGGGAGAAAAAAGCAAACAAACAAAAAAAAAACAGTTACCTCTTGGGCCGGCCATATCAACACCCCCTTCCCTGCCGATGTCCCAGAACGGAAGCAGGAACTGAAAGCACACACTGGACCCCTCTCCTAAGCCAATCACAATGCTGCAATTCAGTGTTGTGATTGATCTGAGCACCATGGTTCAGCGCTCAGATGGGAAATGGGAACCCAAGCATGTTCTCCACCAGGCTGTGTAATGCAGCCTGGTGGGGAACATGCAAAGTGCGTATGACTTTTGGCCAAACTTTGAGTGTGCCCACCCCTCCTCCCACTTTGACCCCAGCCCTGCTCCTCCCTAACCCAGCCCCGCAGTTACCAAAAATAAAATGATAATAACAAAGTTATTATCATTTTACTTTTTATTTTTTCACTGCTTTGAAAGCAGAGGTGCGACACTCCTCCGCCTTAGAGGAGGATCCGCCCTTATGTACTTATGTTCAGTGGTTTATGCTGTGTTGTTAACAACATGTCCAATGGGAGTTAAAATGGTAAACATATGTTTTCACCTTCCTCTTAACCTTTTTTACTGCACGGTCTTCAAGTAAATTGGCATGTCGGATCTTTGATGGCTAAGCCAAGTAACTTCCAAATTTCGTGCAGTTCTCTCCGTGGTCAAAAGTTATAGACAAATGAAAAAATGTGGTTTCAATGGAAAGATGGTGAGGGGACCTGCGGCCCCCTCCCAAAGATTCATAATGCCCTGGGGATCCCATTCCCCAGAGCTGGCTCCGATTATGTGTTCAGGGACATAGTTTACCTGCCTGCAAGAGCACAAACAGGGAAAAATGTGCACTCCCACTCAGTGGGAGGTGCAATAATACTCTCGCTGAGTGGGAGCACACATTGTTTTCCTGCCCGGGCTCCTGCGGGCAGGAAAACAGAGATTTGTACCTCCCTGCAGGAGCATGGAAGAAAAACGTGCTTCCACCAGGCAGGAGCAATGCCAGCTCCCGCTGCACCCACAATGAGTGCATGCAAGGGAGCAGGCAGGCCTGCAGATGCATTGAGGCTCTCCTGTGACCCCTAACATTGTTTGTTGTAGGTACCCTGGGTAGGCACCATGGCACCCACATTAGGCTCAGGAGCATAGGGTCCCAGGGGCCCGTACAGGATTGTAGAGGGTGGCCTTGTGCCCAACTCACCTTAAAAAACACTGCAGCTCTGTTGACTGGTCCCAAGGGCCCATGAATCTCACACACTTTGCACCCTGAATATATATATAAAAAGATTAGGACATGATGGGTAGGAGCCGCTCATTTATTATTCACTGTTCATAGCAAGGAGCTCCCCATATGCCTTAGTACATTCCACCATAATATATTTTCATTCTTGTGGTGCCCCTAGAAGAGGCAGGGACACCAACAAACTTTATTTCATGTATCGTGGGCTGCAGAGAATGCATCAGTCCCCCCATCAACATAAAAAAAAAACAGTTAGACTCCTGGGTCAATAAATCCATGACTGCTGAAGAGCTTACTACAGTTTTTTTAAAACACTTCTAGCTTGAGCTTTTTGCTCTTTAGCTGGAGTTTACAGGCACCTAGTGGTTAGTTCTATGTCCGCATCTAGTAGCTTGAAAAATGTTTAAAAATGTTTAAAAAAGCAATGCTTTATTATAGTTTTTAATGACAATCACTTTTATTGAACATTCAACTATGTGAATTAATGCAATTTTACCCACCTATACCATCCCTTTAACCTTTGTTGTTTTCAGTAAAATTATAAGCTTCTTATATATAAATATACAAACGAGCCAAGGACAATTTGAAAAAACAGCTCTTTTCATTTAAAAGGGATGGTTTAATTTCATCGACAGAATTTGGCTTTTTACATTCCGAAAACCCTGTGATCTCTAGCATGTACTTGATACCTAAGGTACACAAGATGAAAATACCGACTCCTGGCCGGCCAATTATCTCTGCAATAAACAGTATAAGTGAGAACATTTCCAAATACATTGATTTTTATTTGCAGGATCTGGTCAAGAAACTACCCAGTTATATTAAAGACACTGGAGATTTTTTGAGGAAATTAAGCCTAATCCATTGGCAAGAAAACTGGTGTATGTTAACGCTAGACATTAAATCATTATATACCAGTATTGACCATTCTGATGGGGTGGAAGCCTTAAAACATTATCTGGGACAGAGATCCTGCAATTACTATAGTTACAACAAAATGCTTTTTGAACTGGTGAGCTGGTGTTTAAATAACAATTATTTCATGTTTGGAAAAGATATTTGGCGCCATATCAGGGGTGTGGCGATGGGATCCTGCTTCTCCCCCAGCTATGCATGTTTACATGTAGGCTGGTGGGAGGAGCGGGATCTCATCGTTACTCCGGGTTATGGCAATGTGCGACATTGGATGCGTTTAATTGACGACGTGTTTTGCATATGGGAGGGAGATGAAATTAGTGCTTTGAAATTTGTTGAACAACTCAATATCAATGTACATAACTTATTTTTTACATCGAAAGTTAGTAAAATCAAGTCTGAAGTTTTGGATGTACAAATTGAGCTAAAGAATCAAGTATTAGCAATTTCTTTATTTCGAAAAACAACAGCAGGCAACAGCATTTTACATGCAAGCAGTAGCCATCCCAGGCACCTGATTGAGAGTATTCCATACGGAGAACTCCTGCCCCTCAAAAGAATTTGCAGCTCCACTGAAAAATCTGAGGAGGATGCCAGGAAAATGATGAAACGTCTCAAAGAGAGAGGATATAGTGAACTCACCCTATCCAGAGCATTGACTAAAACACAAGAAAGGCCCAGAGATTCCTTGTTAATACCTCAGAATTCTAACAAAGAAGATGTTGATGAGACTCCTCGTTTGATATTAACATACAACAAACAGGAGCGCAACATCAAGGGAATCATTAAGAAAAATTGGCCCATTATTAAAACTGATGGTGTCCTGGGCAGTAGATTGCCTGATAATCCCACGATCACTTACCGAAAAGCAAGAAGCATGCGTAGTGATTTAGTAAAGGCCAGTCCGGAACTAGGTAGTGGATTTACCTGGTTCAAGCTAAAGGACGGATTTTATAAATGCTCGGCCTGTAGGCCATGTATATTCGGTATCACTACTACCCATTATGACTCCCCAATCTCCACTTGGATTATATTTGGTTTTAATCGAACTGAGAATGCACCCACTTGGCATAGAAACCGGCACTACAGATCCCATAACGCCGCTGTGAGGAACACGCCCAGTGGGCGGGGACTGTCCAATAAATAAATATGTGCGTAATTTGAGGCGTTCTTTTGTGACTTGTAACCTGTGCCATTGAAGAAGAGAGCTCTGCTCTCGAAACGCGTCTGGCAAACAATTTTGTTGATGACACCGGTGTTGGAAGCCTGCTGGCAAGCTGACGAGATTTAAGAAGTTTTTGGATCCATTTCGTGTGTGGCATCTCCTCAAATGGGTTTCCTGCGCTGATTGATGGATGTTAAAACAGCCGGCCCCGTCATGGGGAAGAGGCCTGCTGCTGTAGCAGAACCAGTGCTGATACCTACTCAGGATCAACAAGGACACAGACGACCTGGGGCCCTGCAGGGGAGCCCTAGTGTCACTTCATCGTCAGCTGCAAAGCGGGGCAGACATCCTTCACATGTGTGTCTTCACATCCACTTGGATTATGTTTGGTTTTAATCGAACTGAGAATGCACCCACTTGGCATAGAAACCGGCACTACAGATCCCATAACGCCGCTGTGAGGAACACGCCCAGTGGGCGGGGACTGTCCAATAAATAAATATGTGCGTAATTTGAGGCGTTCTTTTGTGACTTGTAACCTGTGCCATTGAAGAAGAGAGCTCTGCTCTCGAAACGCGTCTGGCAAACAATTTTGTTGATGACACCGGTGTTGGAAGCCTGCTGGCAAGCTGACGAGATTAAAGAAGTTTTTGGATCCATTTTGTGTGTGGCATCTCCGCAAATGGGTTTCCTGTGCTGATTGATGGATGTTAAAACGGCCGTCCCGGTCGTGGGGAAGAGGCCTGCTGCAGTAGCAGAACCAGTGCTGATACCTACTCAGGATCAACAAGGACACAAACGACCTGGGGCCCTGCAGGGGAGCCCTAGTGTCACTTCATCATCAGCTGCAAAGCGGGGCAGACATCCTTCACATGTGTGTCTTCACATCCACTTGGATTATATTTGGTTTTAATTTAACTGAGAATGCACCCACTTGGCATAGAAACCGGCACTACAGATCCCATAACGCCGCTGTGAGGAACACGCCCAGTGGGCGGGGACTGTCCAATAAATAAATATGTGCGTAATTTGAGGCGTTCTTTTGTGACTTGTAACCTGTGCCATTGAAGAAGAGAGCTCTGCTCTCGAAACGCGTCTGGCAAACAATTTTGTTGATGACACCGGTGTTGGAAGCCTGCTGGCAAGCTGACGAGATTAAAGAAGTTTTTGGATCCATTTCGTGTGTGGCATCTCCCCAAATGGGTTTCTTGCGCTGATTGATGGATATATATATATATATATCACCTCGAGTCCCCTGGGTTCACGTAGTTTACACAGAAGTCACGGCACCACAGCAGCAGGTAAGTTCAATTTCTTTATTTTTCCACAAACACCATGTGCGTTAGCAACAGGACGGCCTACGCGTTTCTACTACATTTAGTCTTCAACTGGACCATAGAGTCCCTTGTGCTTAGACAATTTATATTGTGCTCTGTGTTTAGTACCCTCGTTAGTTTCTATACCTTTAAAAACAAACTAGACTACCAGTCCTGAGTGTGATATCACGGCATATTATGGTCGCCATTTTTCCACCTTGTCACTATTTGCCTCATTGTTTTCAGTAAAGTACAGTTTTTAGGAATGAAATTCTAAAGTGCAGCGTGCATAATGTAAAGTACCTAAAAAAGGGGGCTTATTTACATTCACAGTGAGATTATTCGTGGTACAAGGTGCAAATCATGTGTCAAGTTCCAAAGTTCATTTCGAAATTCCATTTCAAAAAGCTGGTTGAAGCTTTTAATAAAAAATTTCTGTATAGTACATTTTTGCTACATCGGTTACTAAGGGGCGACAAAAAGTCATTAGTTGTTGGTTTTAGAGTTACAAAGATTGATCAAGTCATTATGTGCAAACATGCAAATTTTATAGTTATTTTGCCTTTTTTCTTTTTTTCTTTTTCTTTCTTGCTCTCCCCTGTTTCTCATATTCTCTTTTTCCGTTTATGTTCTATTTGCTGAAGTAGATAACAATGTCCAGAAAGAATGACTTCTTTCTCTCACCAAGAAGATATTTTTGTATTGTTAACCATGTATTATCCTTGTTTTAAGGGTAATTGCATTCTCATTTATATCCTCCCTAGGAGATGGCGTTCTTTTCAATTTTGGGGGGTCTTCTTCTGCACAAAAGTTGATCATATACATTGTGATGCATTTCATCTTATTTTATCCATTTCTTACAAAACTTTTTACCTTAACTAAGTTGGTCAGTTCGCTCCCTTAGGTTCAACCATTTTCTCCTTTGGATGTGCGTGTCTTCTAGGGCTTTGTAAATGTCAAAGGTTAGAATTCTTACTGTTTCAAAACTAATTATGAGTTCATGTCCATATAATGCTTACTGTGAAAGTTGGATTTTCAAAGCTCATCATTGATCTCTATTACTCGTTTATTTTTCCAGATGTACATATAGTTCTGCGTCCAAATTATGTCCATATGGGAATTCCGTTCCCATACCGAGAATCACTCTGCTCTCCATTTTTCTTAACTTTAAAGTGCGGTCTCCTCCTCTCTCAGATATCTTGGCGATTTTCAAACCTGAGTATGTTAGTTTGCTGCAGTCTGCTTGATGCACTTCGTTGAAATTTTTCGCCATGGGATAACTCGGGTCGTTGTTTTTAATCGCACGCAGGTGTTGTAAGATCCGCAGTTTCAGTTTGTTAATTGTGCTCCCGATATAGTCTCTTCCACATGGGCATTTGAGTCTGTAAATTACGAATGTTGAATCGCAGGTGATGTGATCTGTAATCTTTTCAATTTTTCCACTCTGGAGTGTGTATTCTTTGATGTTCTGTCCATGCTCGCATGCTTTACATTTTATACACTTCCAGAACCCTGGTGTGTTCAGCCAAGACGTTTTATCCTTCAGCTTGATCTCAAAATGACTTTGTGTCAGAATATCTCTTAGGGACGCTGTTTTCCTGTAGGTGATACTCGGGTGAGGTGTTAAATGCTCCTTAAGGGTTCCATCTAGTAGGAGAATTTCCCAGTTTTTCTTTATCACCTTCTTCAGATTCTGACTCTGGTTGTTGAAGTCCATAATGAAACGTGTTATGTTTCCTGACTCCTCCAATTTTCTTTTTTCGTATTTCTCCTGGACTCCCGTTGTGTGTGCTTGTTCTTTCTGGGAGACCAAGAGATCCGCTCTATCCTTCAGGTGCATCCGAGATTTCGCTGTCATCAGAACTTCCAACGGGTATCCTCTAGATAGAAATCGGCCAAACATTCTCTCTATTTCCACATCCAAGTCTTCTACTTCAGAGCAATTCCTTTTGGCCCTTAGCCTTTCTCCATATGGTATACTCCACTTTAAATTTGAAGGATGACCGCTGTTAGCATGGAGGATGCTGTTGCAGGATGTGGGTTTGCGGTACATTTTGGTGCATAGTTTGTTGTTGCGTTTTTCCACTTCCACATCCAGGTAAATCACACTGGTGTTGCTGATAGTTAATGTGAAGTGTAGATTGTACCGGTTGTTTTCCAGAGAGTCTATGAAGGTCTGTAACTCTATCTGGTTCCCGTCCCACACCAGAAAGAGGTCATCGATATATCAATACCAACTTTTTATCTTTTGATGTTTCTTGTTCTCTTCCAGCAGAACCTCTCTTTCCCAGACGGCCATCAGTAGATTTGCGTATGTGGGGGCAAAAGATGTTCCCATTGCCGTTCCCTGTTGTTGTAGATAGAGATTGCCTTGGAAGAGGAAGATTTTGTGAGTCAGGCAGTAGGTCAACTTCTTGATTAGCATGGCAGAGTGTTCCAGAAAGTTTATTGATCTTTCCTTCAAGAATGTATTTACCGCATCTATACCATCCTGATGTCGTATGGATGTATAGAGGAAGGAGACATCTATGGTTGCCATGAGAAAACTCATCTCCCATTCCATGTTGTTCAATTTATTTACAAAGTCCATGGTGTCTCGTAAGTATGAGGGTAACTTCATTACATAGTTCATCAGGAAAATGTCTATGAATCTTGATGTTGATTCAAGTAGAGATCCAATTGAGCTGACAATAGGTCTTCCGGGTGGTTTGTTGATCGACTTATGTACTTTCGGCAGAAAGTAGATTGTTGCCGTGATGGCGTTGTCCGTTTTTAAGTACATGAATTCTTCAAAGTCGATCAGTTCCCTATCTTTCCATTCTAACAGGAGGGTATGATATTCTTCCGTCCATTTCTCAATTGGATTCTCTTTCATCAGTTGGTAATGTTCTTTAATTCCTAGCTGAAGGTTGGCCTCCTCCACATAATCCGAGATGTTTTGAATTACAATATTACCCCCTTTGTCTGAGGCTTTGATTATTATGGTGGGATCATTTTTGAGTTCTGACATGGCTTTATATTCATTCGGTGTGAGGTTCCAGTTCTTTTTCTTGTGGGTTACGTTTTTGTTCTGATTCAAATTGTTGGCTGATCTTGACGCCATTTTTGTAATTTCCTCCACCATGATCTCTTGAAACAGGTCGACTTTGTTACCAGCTTGTAGTTGTGGACAGTATCTGGACTGTTTTTTGAGTCCACTCTCTCCTCGTCTGTTGGTTGCCACCCCTATTGTGTTACAAATTTCTATGTCCGAGACTATTGAGTCTTGTGTGTCTTCCATATTGAGGGGCACTCCTGTGTCTAGATGGGTTAATGTTTTTAGTGCTGGAAGATCTTTCTGCAAGATTGGCGATGGATCTGGTTTTTCATTTTGCCGGTTCCCGGGTGAGAGTTTCTTTTCCAGGAAGTGTTTCTTAAGTTTAACTTTCCTGCAGAATTTGTAGAGGTCTATTCGTGCGTTCGGGTAGTCCATTTCCTTGTTGGGGCATGCGGATAATCCCCTATTTAACAACATTAATTGGGATTCTGTTAAGGTTTTGTTCGAAATGTTAATGACCAAGTTGTTATTTAGGTTGGCCTTCGTCTTCAGGAGAGCTATTTTTGTCTTCCTTTTCCTCTCTTTGGTTTTGTTTCTTCTCCTGCCCCTTCTGGTATTTTTGGCTGTCCTCTCCCCCATGTGTTGGGTCTGCCTCTTCCTCTTTGCCGCGTTATCATTTGGGCTAATTGCATCTTCCCCCGAAAATCCAATGGCATTGTAACTGAGTCTTCATCCGCAGAGCTTATCTCTGAACTATCCACGTTGTCTATGATTGTTGCAGAGGTGCCAGCACATTTGTCCATTACCACTCTACTTCTCAGAGTGTCGTATTTTCGGGCAAAGGTGTAAATACGCCTGTTGGCATAGTCTAGCCTGTCTCTTGTGAATTTGTGCGCTTTTCTCTTCTCCACTTCCGTTTCATGTTTGTTCATTTTCTTCTCCATGCTATTAATTAATTCTTTGTTTTCCGCTGATGAAGAAAATATTTCCATTTCTGAATCCAGTGCTTGGATATATATATATATATTGGAAGTGGGGGACCTTATCGCTTACCCCCGCTACCAAATGCTGGAGGCAGGAGTCCCCGACCCCTAGCTTCAACTTTAGGCTAAGTAAGGACACTGTCTAAGATAGCCCTGCTCACCCCCTTAGTAGCTTGACATGAGCAGCCAAGCTTATCTCCAAGGCATGAGTGTTCAGTATGTGGAACCACGCTCACAGCAACCCAATGATGTCACCACAAATAGACTCCACTTAAGTTTTTATAAAATGAGTATAAACTCTATATAAGAGGTTATTCGATATGATCACACGATACAAACTCAACATAAAAGAATGGGTAGTATTCTTTCCGGTGGGTTGGTAGGTTCTAATCCCAACAACCGCTCCTAACCAACAGTTAAGCTCACGTCTAACCGTTTCCAAAAGGTTAGGCCAGTCGTATTGCTAGAATCACACATGTTGCAAACGGAAACAAATACTGCAATGCGTAACGATATTCTGTTATAACAATGCCATACGTAGCGCCACAGTAATGTACTTTGCAATTGAAGAAAAAATGCAATGCGTATCACCACCAGCATGCCCTGTATCAGCAAGAAACAAAGCAATGCGTCACGCTACAGTCCTGTACAGTTCAATGAAGAAATAATACACTGCGCCACGTTATACTCAGATACTGTGCACTAAAGAAATAATGCAATGTGCCACATTAAAATCAGGTAATATGCAAGGGAAAAATAACGTAGTGCGTGGAGCACCAAGCATGCAGTTCACCAGGCCCAAATGAGGTCAGGCGTTATACGACAGTTCAATAGTTCGTTAGCAGCAATAATGCAAAGTGTAATACAACAGTTTTACGTGCTCCGTTAACAGTGCCCCTGTTATGGATCAAATGATGACACAAAAGTACTGCTTCCCACTCCGGCCCCAGCACTGCCCCTCCTTGGGAGGGATCCGAGCCGAAGCAACGTCTCGCACAGCTGACTGAAACGGGGGCCGTGAGAGTGTCCCTCCGGGCCCGCACCCCACCCCAGGTGTTGATCCACGTTACCTGGGGGGGTACGACCCCACTGTCCTCCCCGACCTCAACGACTTGGGCCTTGATCTAGAAGTCCGTCACTGGGTGAGGCGGGCTCGGGCCCGTGGTTCAGCTCTTCCATGGCTGCCGGTCTGGGGCGCTGTGAGTGACCTTGAGGGCCCAATGACTTGGCCCTCCTTCGGGCGGTCTCAGTCCACCCCGAGATCCGTCCTCAACACTGTGGAGACTTTATTTCCAATTCAGTGCACCCCCTACTCAGGCACTCCTCACCAGCGCCTCATGCTGCACTTCGACACGCGCACAACGCATCCGAGACTCGCCTCTTCTCTGGTGCTCACGTTGATCCGGCACTCTTCACCAACGCTCTGCATAGACCTCAACACGCACCCTACACGTTTGAGTCTCTCCTTTTCTCCCGGTGCACACGATGTCCAGTCGCTCTTCACCAACACCCTGGCTGCATTACGACACGCAGTCTGCGCGACCGAGACTGACCTCTTCTAGCCCGGGGCACGCGATGTCCAGGCGCTCCTCACCAACGCCCTGGCTGCACCACAACACGCACCCAGCACATCCAAGACTAACTTCTTCTTTTGGTGCCTACAAGGCCCAGGCGCTCTTCACCAACACCCGGGCTGCACCACGACACGCACCCAGCCGCTCCGAGACTCACTTCTTCCGGTGGTGCACACGATGTCCAGGCGCTCCCCACTAATGCCCTGGCTGCATCACGACAGGCACCCAGCGTGTCCGAGTTTCACTTCTTCCTTTGGTGCACACGAGGCCCAGATGCTCCTCACCAACACCCGGGCTGCACCACGACACGCACAAGGCGCGTCCGAGCCTCGCCTTGTCTCTCTGTGCACACCACGACTAGGCGCTCCTCACCAACACCTTGGCCTGCACTTCAACACACACTTCTGAGACTTAGCTTACTCCTGCATGACCACGGTCACACAGCACAACTTCTGAGGGTCTCAAGCTGCAAAAGCACGCGCACACCGCATTGCTTGGGACTTCTCCGGAACTTTTATGATCCTGCATTTCCAAACAGGGAGCCAGCTCACCTGGGGCCCTTGGGGGTTATAAGACACGGCACAAAACACAATCTTCATCAAGCAGGGGGACCCAGCGCCTCCAAGCACAGTCCCAACAGCCTCTCCCTTAGTTAGAACAGAAAATTGAAGACCAACCCCAGATCACGAAGCAAGGTTTGGTCCGTCCACAGCAGTCTCTTCAGTTGCTCCTTCTTTAGCAGAGGTTCCTCTTGACCACAGAATGGGTCCGAAATTGAGAGTTTTTCACTGTCATAAGATAGCACACACCTGGGTATATGTTCTGTCTTTTACCTACACTGCACCCTGCCCAGGGGTTACCTGGGATCTACCACAGGGGTGCCTAACATGTATGTAAAAGGGAAAGTCAGGCCTGACAAGTGGTTGCATTTGTCAGGACAACATGCTAACTTAGCATTCTGCGCGCAGGCCATACAACGTGGGGAGCAATTAGAAATGGGGATCCTTAAAATGGATCATGCTGACTCATAATTCAAACAATACTTAAAGGTGTCCCACATTGTCCTGTAATCGCGCCCCGAATGGGCAATCAAAAAAACAAATTAGCAATGGAAAAGAAATGTATGAATATTATGATTTTATCCTTTTAATGCGGTTTAACAGCAGGTTTAAGATCACTTGCCATTAATTACATAATATACATCATACGCCATCTCATCACTGGTAGTAAGCACTATATAAATGCAATTACAATTACAAATAATTTACCTATTTTTGCCACAAAACGTGTGTTTTCAGGAAACAATTTATGCATTCCTTTTTCATAATTTGGTACTAAACAAAATGTCAGTGATCCTGCTGTATAGGTAACGTGCAAGAGCCACATTTTCTGCACAACTGAAACTAATAAAAGTAGACAAAATGATCCAGGTTACCTCTAAATTCTGTGCTCTTCTGAGTCAGTATCAATCGAAGAAGGGGCAAAATAAAGAGTGCACAGGGAACTCAAGGGCTGAGCTTTAATTGAGAGTCCTTACAGGTTCTTAAAGGCTATTGGGCCTCTTATTGGGTTCATCTATGTTATGTTTAAGTAGCCTAGTAGTAGGAGCAGTGTAACCTAAAAGACAACTCCAGTGTTAAGACTTTGGATGTCAAATCTTTGTAACCTGACAAATTGATCTGGTGTCTGAGGTATAAGTCTGTGAGATAGATTTCCTGATTTCCTGCCCATGGCCTGTGCTCTGTAGCACCTGAGGGATAGTTTTCCAATTTAAATAGACCCCCCCCCCCAGAATATCGGGATTTTACAATTAGCAATCAAATCGCAAAATGGCACTTTTTTAAAAAACAGCGATTTTTACAAAAGTGCCCGAAAAAATTGGCATGCTAAATAAAATTGAGGTGGATCCTCATTTTATAGGCTCTGCTCTGTGCTGAGCCAATAAAATGAGTGTGAGCAGCAAGTTAGCAGGCGGCAGAGGTGTTAGGTACCTCTGTTGCCTGCCTTTAAAATGCACAGTTAGAAAACTGAACTATTGCCAATACTGTTTTTCTCAGTTAATCTCATATGACCCTTATACATTAGAAGTAAACGTAATGTGGGTACAAGACTTACTATTCAGTCTGAATAAATCACTTTTTATTGATACTTTTTAGTGCATTTGTTGGTTAAATTTCACCAATTTCGCATTATCAACTCCTACAATCAACGTACAAAAACTATTTTACAATAAAAACAATTAGACTGTTCAAAAATTCATACTCTTCCAACATACACAGTTACCGCTAGTATTAAGCCATAAGACCCTCAAAACATATAATATTACTAAAAATTTCCCAGACTGGATAAAATACTGTTGTCTATGGCTATGATTACATGTATCATTGTATATTGAATTGTAAATAAAGTATGGTGGGTGTGTGTGTGAGAATGAAAGAGTGGAATGTGAATTGTTGATCAAGTGTGTATGTTGGATGAGTATGAATTTTTGAAGCTGAGGCAGCTGTTGGTCATCCAGACCGCGATGTCTTGTATTCCTCTCTCAAAGTTGAGTTTGGAAGTGGTGGGGTCTTTGGTGAGGGAGAGGATGAGCTGGGTGTCATCGGCATAGGATACGATGTTGAGGCCGTGTTGTCGGACGATTGCTGCGAGGGGGGCCATGTAGATGTTGAAGAGGGTGGGGCTCAGTGATTAACCTTGTGGGACTCCGCAGGTGATTTTCGTGGGGTCGGAGAGGAAGGGTGGGAGTCTGATCCTTTGGCTTCTTCCTGTGAGGAATGTTTGGATCCAGTCCAGGGCTGTTCCTTATATGACTGCGTTGTGTAGTCTGGCGACTAGTGTGCGGTGGGAGATGGTGTTGAGGGCCGCTGATAGGTCGAGTAGGATGAGGGCTGCGGAGTGGCCTTGGTCCAGGAGGGTGTGAATGTCGTCTGTGATGGCGTTCTCTTCAATGAATCATGTCAGTTTCCTGTTGACTATTTTCTCTGCAACTTTGGCTGCGAAGGGGGGAGCGAGATGAGCCCATAGTTCTTAAGGTTGGTGGGGTCAGCTGTGGGCTTCTTGAGCAGGGGTCTGACTTCGGCTTGCTTCCAATCGTCTGGGAAGGTGCCAGTTTTGAAGGTGGTGTTGATGATGCGTGGGAGTTTGGGTGCGAAGGCGGCCGCGGCTCTGTGGTAGATGTGAGGAGGGCAGGGGTCGGTGGCTGCCCCCGAATGGATGCTTTTCAAGGTTGAGGCGGTGTCTTAGGCCGTGATCGGTGTCCAGTGCTCAGTAGCGCCTGGTGGATGGTCGATGAAGTTGTCGTAGAGGTTTTTGATCTTGAGGTGGAAATAGGTTCCAAGCTTGTCGCAGAGGTCTTGGGATGGGATGATGTCTGTGGCTTTGCTGCGTGGCTTGGTGAATTCTTGAATGACACTGAAAAGTTCCTTGGAGTTGGTGGAGTTGGCTAGGATTTTGTTGTGTATGAAGTTCCTCTTGGTGGCTCTGATCTGGTTGTGGTAGCCAGCCATGGCGCCTTGTAGGTGGTGTGGTTTTCGGTTGTCTTGGTGTTTCTCCAGTCCTTCTCCAGGCGTCTGCAGGTACGTCTGGCTTCTTGGTGAGTGGTGGTGAAGCAGGCGGCTTTCATGGGGCATTTTCTGTCGGGGTTGCGTAGCGGGGCGAGCTCGTCTGCGCAGTTGGAGATCCAGGTTTGGCGTTCTCTGGCTGCATTGTTTGTGCCGGGTGCCCAGGTGTGGTTGTCTCGGGTGAGGGTGGAGTTAAGTTGCTCGTCGGTAACCTTGCTCCAGTTCCTTAGTGGTGGATGTGGGGCTGGTTTGGGTGCCGTGGGGCTGTTGATGGTGAAGTGTACGCAGTGGTGGTTGGTCCATGGCGGCTGTGTTGTGTGGCTGAATTAGATGCTGTTTCCTGCTGTGAAGATGGGGTCGAGGGTGTGTCCTAGTTTGTGGGTCGGTGTGTTGACGAGTTGTTTAAGTCCGATGCTGGTGACTGTTAGGTTGTCATGAAAGATAGTGTAGTTGGGGTCGGTGGGGTTGTCAAGGTAGAAGTTCAGGTCTCCAATGAGTGTGCAGTTTGTTGAGGTGATGGCGTGGGGTGCGATGAAGTTGGTGATGGTGGTGGCGAAGGGTGTTTGGGGGGTCTATAGATGAGGGTTCCTCCGAGTGTGGCTTTGGGGGTGGTCTGGATCTGGAAGTGCAGGTGTTCAGCGGAGGGGAAGGCTTCGCTGGAGGTGGTGAGGTGGAGGGTGCTCTTGTGGGCGATGGCGTGGCGCCCTCCTGGGGCCGTATTTCTTCTAGATCTTGTATCCATCTGGGATGGCGGTGCTGATATCGGGGCGGCGAAGGCCTTGGTCTAGGTCTCTGTGAAGAAAGCGATGTTTGGCGCGAGTGAGTCGAGTAGGTTCCAGATTTCCATGGTGTGTTTGTGTACGGAGCGTACATTGAGGAGGATGCATTTTAGGGTGTCGTCGGTGCTGGCATCGGCGGTGTTGAAGGCAGGGGTGACTGTGAGGGTCTGGCGGGAGTGATGGCAGGAGAACTGGCCGTGGGTCATGTTTGGCGAGGCCTGTTGGCATTCTCTAAGTCTTCCAGGGTTGAGTGCAAGGAGGGTGGTGGTGTCGTAGTGAGAGGTAGTGGGAGGTCTAGGGTTCCTGGTGCTGGCCGCGGTCGGATCACGGATGGCCGCAGACGGGCTTGCCTTCGGCGTGCCGGTGGCACGACCGGGCAGTGGCCGCCGTTAAGTAGGGGAGGTGGGAGGGCCGAGAGGCTGGGAGGCGGGAGTAGGGGAAGTCCGTGAGGGAATTCGGCAGGGGAGGGGCCGTAGGGGCAGCAGCTGCGAAAGGAACAGGCAGGCACGAGAAAATAAAAACAGTGAGCAAGACACAGATGGGCACAATAACAGTGGCACATCAGGGAAAAATTAAGAAAAGAAACGTCTGAGAAAGGTTACGGTGGGTGCAGGCCATCTGGTCCCAGTCGGAGTGGGCAGCAGGAGCGGGCAGCAGCCTCAAACCTCCCAAGAAGGAGGTCGGGGTCTGGAGGCAAGAGATGGCACAGCGGAGCTGGGGGGAGAGAGTCGACCTAGACCGAGGGTCGGCTCAGCTACGTCTGGCTCAGCTATGCCTTGTAGAATGCATGATGATACTAAGGCGTTGCTCCAGCAGCGGCTGCAGGTTGGATTTTTAGCAAAGTCTGAGTTGCAGCCATGTATTTTCCAATTTGTGCCAGATCTACTGGTTTCTCAAGACGATAGAGTAGCTCTTTAGCTTCATTACAGGTGTGTGACCCCTATGCCAAGAAGGGTGCTTTTAGTAAAGTGCGTCATGCATTAAGAAGAGCCGGACAAATGCTTATTAGATGTTCCAGAGTTTCTTTTCTAAGATGAGAGTCTGCATTGACCGGGCAAGGAGCATTATTTCCAGCTTGCATATAGCTCTTGGATTGGATGGGGCCATTAATCTTGCATAAAGAATATGCTTTCGATTTTTCTTCGTCAGTGCACTGTTCAAGTAGGACTGGATTGGGTTTTCTCTTTATGAGTTTATAATTGCCTGGATGTTAGATTTGGACACTTCTTTGCTATTGTCTTCTTGCCTAGAGAGGAGTCTGATTTGTTTCTTCAATACGGTTTTTAGTAGTATTTGGTGGAATAGGCCAGGTTTCATTTGGCGCGTGCAGCTGACAGATCGTCTGCTATGAGTTTAGTACCATGTGGAGAGTATGGGTTATCCACTGAAGTTCTTTTACTTTTCTGGCTTCTATTTCTATGAGTTCTGTTGAAAGGTGTGTAACGCTTCCTGTTTTTGCCTTGATTTTCTGGGCCTTTTGTGCTGTGGCTGCCTTGGCTCGGCCATCTATGGAGTGAGGTTCGCTTTCCAGTTTGCTTTCTCCAGATTGAACCTCACAATCTGAGCTTTTTCCTGGGGGTGCTATGATTCTGGGGCTTTTACAAGGGAGGTTAATGCTCCCAGTACCAGATTTGTCCTCAAAATGTTGTCATTTGATGTTTGTTGCATCGGGCAGCACCAGCGAAAGCCCCTAAATTGTAATCAAGCACAGAAGCAGGCCTATGCGTGTGTCTCGAAGCAGTGCTTAATTTGAGCCGGTAGTTTGTGATGCAGCTGTTTTGTCTACAATGGTATTCTGTGTGTATGCCTAGACTTGCAGCCATGTTGACTACTGTGCATTATTTGTGTGTGTGGCTTGGGAAGGGGGCAGTGGTGTCCTCGATTTTCTAGACCTTTTGGCCATGTGTGTGCCATGAGCCTAGGCAAGCGGTTTGGAGGCGCCCTGATTTTCTCCCAGTTTTCTGATTGTTGTGGTTGCCATGATTCTATGCATGTGAAATAGTGAAGTAGCCTCCATTCTTTTGTTAGTTTTTCTAGGTTTTTGTTCTGTGGGTGTTATGAGTGTGGGTACTGGGGAAAGGGTATGGGATGCTTCCGTTTTTTTAATATCAATTTTCTGTGCCTTTGGTGCAGTGGGTGATACCGCTCTAGAAAGATAGGGACTGGGGTGGGCTGCCCCATGTGTTTTTGTGATTGCCTGGCCTTCTTTCGTCGTCAATGTTTAAAGTCAGAGGAGCTATTCAAGAGAGTGTGTGCTCCCTGCTTTTCTTTCAATGATGGATCCTTTTTTTAAAAAATGTCTGTGAATATTGAAGCCTCCAGAAGTGTGAGAGATGCTCGCAGATTTATGTTTGAAATGTTCACGTTTGATTTTTGCTGTGTTTTTGCATGAAACAGCAAGCAGGGGCAGGGATGAAGCTGAATGCATGTCAACACCCCTGTGCGAAAGCATGGTAGCCATTTTGCCTTCTATGGTATTCTGTGGGTGTGCATGACTTGACATACATGTTATCTGCCATGCTAGTCTGTTTAATGTTGATAGGAAGAAGAATTTTCCATGATTTCTAAAGCCATGTTCCATGAGGGTGCTGCCCCGAGTACCGGTACCACAGTTATTGGTAACTTCGGAGGGTGGATTTAACATGGTCAAATCTTGAGACCTCATAATGAGACCTAAAATGTTAAAATCACACATTTAATTACATTGCATCCCATAAAGAGATCCATAGAGTTACAACATCACCCATTTAATCACACTGCGGCCCAGTTAGGTCTGCACCCTCTGTACTTACCAATGCAGAAGGTACTTCTAGGAGGGGTAGTGTTACCAGAGATCATAGGTGGAAAGTTTCCCCAAGAAACAAGGAGTATGAGCAGGGAGGTCAGTACTTCCAGGTCAAATTCCTCCAGTAATGCCTCAGTTTATCTAAGGCTTTCATATGTAGATATTGCTGGATTTCAGCGACTGGAATTTTTGGTTGAAAGTAAACAGATCTCAAACCTTTAATTACCTGCCTTGAATTAAGGGACTGACTTACAGTTTGGCAGACAGGGTACTTCATGATAAATGTGATCGGGTACTCTGTACACCAAGCCTTGGCCTGCCCACCTTATTGCAAATAAGGTGAACTGACAACTTTCTGTCAGCGGTGTCCATATGGGCTACACTGATGGAAAGCTTGCTCTAGAGGCTTGACAGAGCGCTGTCCATCAGAATAAAGCCATGAAATCACCCACTCTTTTCAGGGTGGGTGGTCTCATGTCCTTTTTTTCTGTTTGAAAAAATGTAAATAAAGACCTCCAACCCAGGGAAAAACTTCAAACTTCAAATGACCTTCAAGCCCAGGGAAAACCTTATTGGCTGTGGGGAGCATTAGTTCTTTGTTTTTCAAAAACCAACTGCTACTTTGGGAGTTTATTTCTAAAAAAACAAAAAGTTTGGTGGCGGCCATCTAAACTAATGATGGCCATCCACCAAACTATTGGTATCTTCAGAGGAAGCTCTGAGACATGACATCAGTTCCCTAAGTTTCAGGCATCACCACTGGACTGACAGTCCTCCACCACCCTGAGGGACAGAGTAAATGCCATCAAAACCTAGATCAGACTTGAATCGGCCAATGATGAGATGGCCTATAGAAGTAACTAGGATGCTGGCTCTTGGGCGGCTACTAATATTTTGATATTCTTGAGTGGACCTACACGTAGGGATGCCACAGGTGTCTAATGGGCAATAATGAGGTCCAGTAACTGCTTTTATTTTCAGTGTGTTGCTCATATTTAGTAAGAACTGCAACAACAACAAGGTGATGGATGGGATGTTTGATTAATTAATCTTGTCCTCTGGCAATCTCAGATGACTCCATTCAAGTCCATTGATTTTTGCCTACCATGCCTCTCTAGGCAAAGGCCTACTTTATTCAAATCAAAACTGACCCTGCTCCTCATGGGGAGAGTCCTTCCTGATCTGCCAGAAGAGGCCCTCTCCAGAATGGACCACAAAAGACCCCAGAACAGTTTCGAACTATGTAGAATGCTTCAGTGTGCCGCAGTGAGTGGACGTGGATCCCATGCTCACTGCACCACTTATATTTATTTATTTGCATGTTTGTATGGCGCTGTGAATCGACTCCCGGAGGAGTATCTCTGCGCCTTTGGCAGCAACTAAAGAACAGCAACTCATCATAATTTAGTTCAAAGCCCTAAACCAACTAATAATTAAAAAGGAACGTTTTGAGTTTCCTCCTAAAAGGGAAATGTTCCCTGCATACTCTGATTTCCTTCGGGAGTTGGTTCCACAACTTAGGGCCAGCTACAGATAGGGCCCTACCCCCCTTTCTAGCCTTCATGGCCCTAGGAACACATAGCAATTCCTGATCTCCTGATCTCAAGGATCTGGATGGGACATAAGGGATGAATTTTTCAGTGAGGTAGCCAGGACCCTTTCCAATAAGGCATTTATGGATGACACAGCAGATCTTAAACATCACCCTCTGCCTTACTGGGAGCCAGTGCAGTTTGGCCAACAATGGTTTTGAGGGAGTACGAGGCGGGACGTTTAAAACTAGTCGTGCAGCAGTGTTTTGCACAACCTGCAATCTAGCCAGGATACCCTCATTGGCAGCCAGCAACAAACCATTGCAGTAGTCCAGCCTACTTAACACTAGTGACTGGACCAACGTTCTCCTGGTGAAATCCGGTAGCAGAGGGAATACTCTCCTGAGAAGACCAATGACATGAAAACATGAACCCACCACTTGATTAGTTTGTTGTGTTAGGGTGAGCTCATGATCCAGTTTCACTCCCAGATCTTTTACCACCGTTTTGGGCTCAGGGACGGGGCCAAGATCTTGAGGCCACCAGTCCGGGGTCCATAAACGTTTGGCCTCTCCGAAGAGCATAACCTCGGTCTTGGAGACGTTGCACTGCAGGAAGTTGGCTGCCATCCAGCGTGCCACCTCCTTCATCCCCCGGGCGAAGGAGTCAGGCACCTCGGGAGTCATGATTTTAAAAGGGAAGAGGAGTTGGGTATCATCTGCGTATGATACTGGAATGAACCCGTGGGATCTCATGATGTTAGCTAGGGGTGCCACGTAGATATTAAATAACGTAGGGCTCAGACACGAGCTCTGTGCCACCCCCTTTGAGATCGCCACCACCTCTGATTGGTATGGTCCCAAGATGACTCTCTGGGTGCGTTTACTGAAGAAGCTCCTTAGCCAGGCCAGAGCCTTGCCTTCCAGACCGATGTCAACTAGTCTGGAGGTCATGATGTCATGTGGAACCAAGTTATACTGACTGATGAACCCTAAATAGGGCAAAACCAGCCTTGTGTTGCTTGTTTGGTGAACAGGATATCCGTCACAGTTGTGACGGAGTAACCCATCCGCCAAGATCTAAATCAGGCCTTAAGACTGATTTACAAATGGCTGGGGTCAAATTGAGGTGGCATTGTGTGCAAAATAGATTTTCTAGTGATAATTATCAGAGGTTGAGATTAATTCAACCATTCCATACCTCACGTTTTTGTACACTTCATATTTAAAAAGAGCTAAATCCAGGAACAAGTGTTTATAATAAAAAAACAGGGAGTCTCTGTTTGTAAAAAAAAAGAACCAGTGTTAATTCCAATTCAATTCAATAA
The DNA here is from genome assembly GCF_964261635.1 of Lissotriton helveticus. Taxonomy (NCBI): domain Eukaryota; kingdom Metazoa; phylum Chordata; class Amphibia; order Caudata; family Salamandridae; genus Lissotriton; species Lissotriton helveticus. The sequence goes on along the minus strand of NC_136071.1, from coordinate 133,944,472 downwards.
TCTTTATTCGGATACAAATATCCATAGAAGCACAATTCAATCACCACCAACAGAAATACAACTCTTATTTAAGTTCTTATTTAAAACCACAGTGCTTAAAGCTAGATAAAAAGAAGTAGCTTTGATAAAAAGATTACAATTGTATACAATGTTAAAAAGGCATAATAATAAAAAAAAAAAAGTAAAAAAAAAAAAAATTCTTTCTACTATATAAAGGGTGTCCATTTGGAAAAGTAGGGAAAGGGGAAGAATAGATTTAACTAGCTTTTGTCGTACATATATAGTATAATAAACCACGAGGGTTGCCTCCCGGGGGGTCTGGAGAGTTCCCGACGGGTGACATGATCGCCATAGGAGTAAAGGGGGGGGTTCCTCAGGGGAGGGGGGGAGGAGGGAGGGGAGTAGGGGGAAAAAGTAAAACAAATCCTCATATTAGCTTGAAAATAATTCTTGCTCTAGTAGGGAGCTGGCTCAAAATGCTTAAGGTGATGTTAGAGAATTATGGCCGATACGACATATAGCATAAAACTTATAAGCTGGAATGTTAATGGGTTAAGAGATAGGACCAAAGCAAGAAGGATCATAGATTTTTTGTTTAGATCAGGGGCGCATATCTGTCTATTAGAGGAGACACATGTGGAGAGGGAAGAATGCAGTCAAATATGTAGGAGATGCAGATGGATCCAGGAAATTATATCCTCGGGACAAAGCGGTAGTTCAAGGGGGGTGGCCGTGATTATCAGAGCAGGCTCAGGGATTAGGTTGTTAAAATACGAAACAGACATTTCAGGCAGATGGTTGATAGCTTCTTTGATGGTAGGAAGCGCCCCTCTTGTCTGCGCAGTCTACTATGGCCCAAATCTAGACGCCCGAGTGCCCTGATGAAACTTAAAACCAATTTAATAGAGACAACAGGCCCAATAATTATTGGGGGAGACTTTAATCTTATTTTTGATAGTGATCTGGATAGAACATCAAGAGTGAGATTTTCTCCACCAAAAAAAACCCGTTTAGAACTTAAGAATATAATGAGGGATTTCAACTTGATGGACATTTGGAGATTCAAAAATCCAGGGGGAAGAGATTTTTCTTTTTATAGTAGAAGATATGGGCATCACTCTAGAATAGATTTCTTCCTGGTAGATAAGAACCTCACTTCGGCAGTCAACTCTATATCATATGCCCCTGCAATTCTTTCAGATCACTCAGTGGTGGAAATGGTAGTCAATATGAAACAGAAAAAACATTTCAGGAGATGGACATTAGATCGGACGCTGCTGCTGGATGAAGGGGTCAGACAGGATTTAGTGACCCAGTCTGAAGAATTCTTTACAGTCAACACAGGGTCAGCAAATAAACAAACTGTCTGGGAATCGTATAAAGCTTTTTCCCGAGGTTTTTTAACAACCCTGATGATCAGGAGGAATAGACTGAGGAAAGAGAAAAGGGAAGCACAGATTTCAAGAATCAAGCTTAAGGAGCAGGAGTTACAGAGGGCATCAGCAGAGGAGTCGGATAACAGGCTAATCCTTCAGAGAGAACTCGACTGTTTGCTTGCTGAATTTCAAGCAGGGTTGGACAAGGAATTGAAGGAAAAGTGGGACATTAGTAATTTACAGCAGTTTGCTTACGGTGAGAAGTGTGGGCGTCTCCTGGCCTGGAAGGCTCGAGCAGACAGAACAAGGAATCAGATAGATAGTTTGGTTTTATCAAGTACAGGGGAAAAAACTAACGAAGACGACTGCATAAGAGAAGAAGCAAAGAGATATATGCAAGCCCTGTATGGACCTAGTTCTTCTGTGGGTAAGCATCAAGTGGAATCCTGGTTTGCAAATGTCTTGCTCCCCAAGTTATCTGAGTCAGACAGCTCTCACCTTAGTTCAGAAATCAAAGAAGGGGAAGTAAGGGCTCAGCTGGCGAAAATGGCTAAGGGCAAAGCCGCAGGCCCAGATGGGCTTCCAGTGGAGATGTTTAAAATTGTTATAGAGCAGATCATAGGGGTTCTGACCCCATTATTCAACGAAGTTCTACTCAGGGGAGGACAAGTCCCCAGGTCATGGGCGGAGGCAACGGTCACATTATTGTTGAAGCCAAACAAGGACCCAAGTAGGATAGAGTCCTACAGGTCCATTTCACTTCTAAATGTGGACTATAAAATATTTGCGGGGGTACTGGCCACGAGACTAGCAAAGGTAGTAAAATCAGTAGTACATAGTGACCAAAGGGGCTTCATTCCGGATAGGCAGCTCAACGAGTTGACTTTTCAAGTGGTAGCAGCGATTGATCTGGCTCAAGAAAAGAAGCTGCCTCTGACTATAGTAGCAGTGGATGCCGCCAAGGCATTTGACCAGGTCGACTGGAACTACATGTGGTTGGCGATGGAAAAATTTGGCTTTCCGATGAACTACATAACAGCCATCAAGCACTTATATTTAGCTCCGACAGCAAAGGTCTTAGTAAATGGTTCATTGACTGAGCAGGTTCATATTTCCAGAGGTACTCGACAGGGATGTCCCTTATCCCCCCTATTGTTTGACTTATATATAGAGCCTTTCGTTTGTTTATTAAGAGCTGATCCAATAATTAAACCCTTCAAGATAGCGTATATGGAGCTTAAGTTGGCATTGTATGCGGATGACCTGTTAATGTACACTATAAATCCGGATGTAGCGATCCCCAGATTATTAGAGGTAGCAAAGGGGTTTGGTAATATTTCGGGGTACTCAATTAATGCTGAAAAGACGGAAATAATGGAATGGAACCAGCAGTCTAGTTCGACGGGGAAGAAGAATAAAATGAGGTATCTGGGAATCCATCTGGTCAATGAGATAGATGAAATCCCCAAAATTAATTTAGAAAGGGTTATTAAAGACACAATTGTTTTATTGCAACGTTGGTCCTCTCTGCCTTTAAATATATATGGGAGAGTGAATCTCCTGAAAATGATAGTGCTTCCTAAGGTTACTTTTTTATTTAATGCAATTCCATTATCTTTTCCAGCACCCTTAATTAAAAAGCTACAAGGAAAATTGGGCTCATTCATTTGGAATGCTAAAGGCCCCCGTATAGCATGGAAGAAATTAAGAAGGGGTCTTAAGACAGGAGGGCTAGCATTTCCAGACTTAATGTTGTATTGCCATGCCTTTCATTTTAAGCATTTCAGAATTATGGCGGGCCATATGGACCAATCATCAATGGGGTTGCTATTTTCTGTCTTATTAAAGGACGTCCCTCAGGGATCTAGTTTCTTTCTTTACAAGTTTGGGGACCCAAAATTTTTCAAGAAAGTAAGGTTGAAGATTTTAAGGTCAGCTCTGAAAAATTGGGTATTTGTAAGGACTAAACTAAACATCTTGTATTATGCGCCGCAGGCACCTATATGGGACTCACCAGGCCTCCCTGCCTGCCTTAATGATCAACTATCACTACCTTTGAAGCAAGCAGGGTTGGAGAGGTGGGGAGACCTGCAGGGAGATGGCCAACTTTTAAATTGGGACACTCTGTTTAATCTAACTAGGGGAGCCTTGACACGGTTTAAATACTATCAATTGTCAGGCTGGTGGACAACGAGACCTGATATACCCAATGATAACAACCCCCCAAACCCCAAATTTGAAGAGGTAGCTAGAAGGGGTAAGTGGAAATCCCAAATATCATTTTGGTATTCGGCAATGTTGGAGGGGGAGGATGTTACAGAGACTGAAATCTGTAAATTGTGGAGCAACGCTCTTACCCCGGCTGACGGGTCCTTTTTAGATTTCTGGCACGATTCTTTCAGGGTGTTAAATGCTGTAATCAAGCCGGCTGCGCTGAAAAGGAATCATATATACACCATGTACAGGGTTTATATAACACCGAAGAAATTGTCAAAATTCTCAAATATTGACTATAACTGTCCAAGGTGTGGCCTCTTGAGAGCAGACGATATTCATATGTTTATAGACTGTTCCGAATTGGCGGACTACTGGGGGAAGATAAAGGAATTTTTGGAAGAAGTACTGTTAATGTCTATAGTACTTCCAAGGCTTACAGTTATGTTTGGGCTTGTAACGAACTATCAGGTGAATGACCTCACCACTAAATTCGTATTCTTTATCATCCTCTTAGCAAGGCGTGAGATCTGTAGGGCATGGAAAGATCCAACTCCCCCTACCTTTGCTAATTGCCTGAGGCAGATTATGTTAACCTGCAAATCAGATGTGGCATGTGATCCCAGAAGTGAGACGAATGTTTGGGCAGCCTTGGTGGCATGGCAATCTCGATGATTGGTTTTCCTATGATTTGTCTGGAGCCCTGCTGGTTCCCCGTACTCCTAAGTAGCAAAGGGCGCACAAAGATCGGCGAAAAAAAGGAGTTTGGAGGGGAAGGTAGTGGCCGTTTGAGGGTACGGGCAATCCAACTTGCATTAGGCCAAAACGAATGAGGGTCGGTGCAGAACGGCCAGCAGTGCATGGAGGAGCCAGTGTCCCATCAAGAGTTCCATATGTGATATATGAGGATTACCAAAAAAAAAACAAAAAAATTAAAGAAAAAAAAAAAAAAAAAGGCATAATATAGGACAACAATGCCATAGTAACGATTTACAAGTTAATTAAAACATTAAAAAGGGGTTGGACGGAATTTAGCAGCAACATCATAGTAAAATAAAGTGCAATTAGTTGTAAACAGTACTAGCAGCATAGTACAAGTGTAACTGATAACAATGACTATATACAAAGGAACATTATTATGTGGGCAAGTGCCCGTTGGCACGTTAAAAATCAGTCATGGAGATACGTGAGCGGACTGCCGCTTTCAAAAACGACCTTTCACGGAAAATCAAGTCGTCGCTTTCGAGTCTAAGAATCTCGAGATGCACTGATCTATAATCAATGTTGGCAAATGCCTTAAAATACAGAATCAAATATTGTTTCGTGTATTTTCCGTAAAAGTTACAAAAGAATAAAAAGTGTACCACCGTTTGGTTACTGCCAGTACCACACGTACAGGGCATTTGCTCAAGGTTATTGTTAAATCCCAGGCTGCATCGGCCAACGGTCATGTGCAGTACCCAGAAGGTAGTGCTCGCGTCGGCCATTGACTGACACGAGCACGGAAGGGGTTAAGGGCCTGAATTAGATCTTGGCGGATGGGTTATTACATCACAACAGCGACGCTTGTTACGTCTGCGGAAATATAAATTACATTATATCCTGTGGAATTTATATTTTGGTGAACAGGATATCCGTCACATTTGTGACGGAGTAACCCATCTGGCAAGATCCAAATCAGGCCGTAAGACTGATTTACATATGGCTGGGGTCAAACTGAGGTGGCATTGTGGGCAAAATAAATGTTCCTGTGATAATTACCACAGGTTGAGATTAATTCAACCATTCCATACATCACTTTTTTGTACACTTCATATTTAAAAAGAGCTAAATCCAGGAACAAGTGCTTATAATAAAAAAAATATGGAGTCTCTGTTTGTAAACAAAAAAAAAAAAGAACTAGTGTTAATTCCATTATCAGATGTCTTCAGATCTCTCTGGAAACAGAAAACATCTTGTGTTAGTTTAAAATACTAGAAAACAAAACAAGAGTGTGAGAAGTTGAGAACTTTGTCTAAGTACTCCTTCTCCCCTTGTTGGGGAAAGATCCAATATTCATACTCTGGAGTCTCAGTTACCCCTCTGAGAGAGTCCACAGCGTCAAGGGAGCCACTCACAGTTGAGGTTGCCAAAGCACTCCCTCTCCCTTTGTTGGGGAAGGATCCAGTAGTTAGACTTTGGAGTCTCAGAGACCCCTCTGAGAGAGTCCACTGCGTCAAGGGAGCCTCATGCAACGGAGATGTGGGAATGATTCCACTTCCCCTGGGATCACAGCTTACCGGTCTTAGAATGCAGCTTTTACTCGTCCTCCGGTTTGTGCCCCAATCACCCTCCCCTCCTCTTTCATACTCTGTCTCTCTCCCTCCCCCACCTCTTTCCCTCCTTCATTCTTTGTCTACTTCCTCTGCTCTCACCCTCTCTCCCCTGAATCTCCCCCATGCCTGCTCTTTCCCTTACTTATATGTTCTTATTGTTTTTCTCGACCTAACATGTAACTATGTAACTATGCTCTGAAAGTGTGCCATCTTGTAATAATGTTGATACAGCGGCCATTTCACGGTACTTTCTCAGTGCAAAACCTCATCTACCTATATTTTACCGCTGGAAAGGTGTTGTGCCCTTGACACCATGTATTACTTTCAGGAGACTTAACATGAACAGTCAAAAATGCAATTATTATTTAAGCCAATAAAGAGAGTTGTTGAATATTTTAAAGGGTTTTATTTTCTAGTAAAATAAAAATAAGGTTTTCTCTAACCCTTTATTCATTATTCAAATAACAATCAGGTTACAGAGTTTTGACAACAGGAAAAATAGCATTAATACAGAACATATTACAGTCTGCATATAAGCATCAAATGTAGAAAAGAAAATGTGGTGCGAATAGCAGTCAAAACTCTTAAAGAGTTTCTAAAAAAAAAAGTCTTACAAGGCTAATCAATAATTAATGGTAGGCAAAAATCTCCCATAAAGAGAAATAAATGCATAAGACAAATACATATTTTCAAAACTATTTTACTTAATCAAAGCATACACTTAGAATTTTAGCATCTAAACCTGTTCTAATCAGCTGCACTCTCTGCTCTGGTGATGCTCAATCTGTCTCTCTCCCTCTCCATCAGTTGACAGAAAGGCTGCTCCTTGAAAATGCCCCTCCTTCACAAATCCTCAGAGTAATGTGATCTGCCTTGCCAAAAATATGACATGCAAGGACTTCTCTGAAAAAAAATATGAGCAAAGCCCCCCCCCCCCACCTTTCTCTGTCTCTCCTCGGACGCAATCACCACCCAAGCTGCACTGCGACGATCACGTACCTAACCCATATGATGTCTGATCTCATCTGCTGCCTCTCCTCTCTCCTCCCTCTCTGACAGAGTCCCCCTGGCTTAAAGAGAAGAGCCCACACGCCCCCTAAGAGGTCATTATTTTTACTCTAATTCTTGGTAGACTAGACAAAAATGTTTCATATTCAGAAAAGCTTGTACCTGATTGGTTAGCCAAGATGACATGAGGGTCTCCCCATCCAAATCTCATTGCAAATTCCAAACCATACCGGTTTTAACAGAAGAAGCGTTAATGATTAATACATTTACATGTTTTAGCAGCATTTACAAGGAAAAATGTTGCATTCTATTTTCCTCCTTCCTGTCACATCGCAGGCAGGAAGGATACTTTAACTAACATTGGTACATTGGCACAAAAAAAAGAATGTAAAGTTCACAGTGGCCTTGACTCCTTCTGTACTTGAGGCAAGCTGGTATAATCTGTGCATGCTCTCTTCTTTTTAATGCAATTCACAGCCTTGCTGGATTCACAGGCAGCCATATCTTAGGCCCAAAAACAAAACAAACACAAAAGAGTATTAACTTTATGTTAATAAACCCATTATGTTTTTCCACCCCATACTAATACCCTTTATAAATGATTACCTAGCAAAGCTATTACTTTAAAGCGGCATTTCTTATTGTTTGTGCACAACATGCAAAAGAAATTACTACATACTCATAACAACATGCTTTAATGTTTTAGATAACTTTTCATGCAAAAATCGTTTTGCGCTGTGTGTAGTGTTTGGTGCATTGTTAATTAACACACATTATAAAAAAGGTGTTATAAACTAAACATGTTTATCCAAATATGCACCAAAGCCAAAGTCTCTTAAGACAGGAATAGTGAATGTAAATTGCAAGGAAAATGAACTGGAAAGAGAGAACACATTCTATTAGTATCTTCAAAGCTAAAAATGCCACTTAAATCACAGGTTTTTCTCTACACTGCAAAAACACATGTTAATTCAGCACAAATAATTCAGATTGACTATGCCTCATTTCATATTTTTATGTGCCATGTGTCTTAACTTGCACCAAAATGTGCGTGTCAATGTATGCCGTCTGTCTGTCTGAACAAAAGTAAAGCAATGCCTTACTGCAGAAGAAATCTGCTCCATCAATGTAACCTGCAACTACGGTCTGATACTGATGTAAAGCACTCTGATACCTTCGGGTCTAGCCAGCGCTATATAAAAGCTTTCAAATACAAAAAAAAGTTGAGATAAGCTTGTTTCTCTTCCCTTTGCAAACATAACAATCAAATGAAAACAAGCTTGCTACCACGCAATATAGCATCAAGAATGCCTTTCACTCCTGTCTCAAGAGGAAAAAAAACAGGTCTCACCCGCTGACCTAGATAGTAGCATGATTGATAATCCTGGGTTTCCGACCCAAGAGACCTAGTGCATCTCAGGTGTACTGCAATGGCTGAATTACTGCAGAGTAGTTTTTTTTGTGACTTCTTGAGTTGTGAGTGTGTTGAAATTGCCTCAACTGATCCCTCCCGTAAGGATGTTTTTATCATGAATACTTTGGGTAGGGTTAAAATACATGATAGTGGATGTGATATGAGATTAAAATTGTGTCCCACATTCTAGGTCATGCAAGACCATTATAATATGACATCATATCCACTATCACCAATTTTAAACCTAAGAGATGGAGGCAGATGTTCAGCTGTCGCAGCACACCCAAGATACACTAGGGGCCAGATGTAGGTAATCCCCGATTACCGATTCTTAAATACGGAATCATACCGATTCGGTATTTAAGAACTGGCAATCGGGATGTAGGTATATTTACCGAATCAATTACCGAATCGGTAAGATTCGGTAATTACCGAATCGCTAAATACCGATTCGGTAAAATTACCGAATTTACAAGGGGGACAGGGTGTCACTTTGACACCCTGTTGCACCCCTGATTCTGGCTTGTGTGCAATGTGACACACATACATGCCCTTAGGGCATGTATGTGTGCCACATGGCACAGGTGTACATGCACAGATGTGCATGTACACAGGAATTCGTTATTTACCATGAGATAGTATTTCATGGTAAATAACGAATTCTTAAGGGCCTGTGGCACTATTTTAAGTGCCACCTACACCTGGAATTACCGATTCGGTAAATATACCCAGTCGGTATTTTACCGAATCGGTAAATTTACAGATTCGGTAAAATTTGGGCCCCCTACATCTCAAAAACCAATTACCGGTCGGTAACGGCTGAAATCTGCCGTTACCGACCGGTAATTGGCGACCTACATCTGGCCCTAGGTGTCTTGCGTGGGAACCCAATGATAAAGCCACCACTAACCAAGTTAGTGGTTGAGGGTTTCTAAACATTTTTTTTTCTTTTTCTTGAGACAGGAGTGAAAGACAATCTTAACGCTATATATGAGTGGTAGCAAGCTTTTTGTCACTTGATTGTTATTTTAAAATACACGAGTGGAAGTAGATAAGAGGTGCAGTTCCTTTTAATTCTATGATGTGGGTGATCACATATTGAAAGCTATGTCAAAAAACAAACCATGGCATGTTAATCTTACTTTCTGTGAAGCACAAGAGGGTAATGTCAGAGTGACTTATTATTTCTCTCTTTGTGGATATCTTTATTTTTAGATGTCATGTCTTTCACAGATCAACAAAAAAACATTGTTTTTTTCTATAGCACAGCCAAATTAATTATCTAACTGGCAAACCGTGTCAATTATTATAATTTCTGTCCTTTTAGGCCTTATTACTAACTTGTTTCATTGATTTGATAATATGCATGTTAGACCCAACATCCTTGCTTTGGTTTCCCCCTTTTTCCCCTCAGAGCTCTTGTATTTGCTACCTTTGTTGTATTGGCCTTAGGACTCTGCACACTTTACCACTGCTTACCTTTGCTAAAGAGCGTGTGCTCTTTCCCTAAAAGATAGTAACATCGGATTATAACTAGGTTATTCATTTTTTTACCATTTCCGTTTGTATTTATCATATTTTTTTTTTCCATTTAGCTGTATTTATCCATATTTATTTTGTATTTTGCGCATACATCAAGTTGTAAAACTGTATTTTTCCATATCTAACTGATAGACGTGCACTCATACTTTGATGTCTGTCATGTTTTAACTATTTAAGATGCCAAATATTACATAACAATACATGCACTGGTAAATACTAGCATCATACCATAAATGAATGTTGAAATATGCTGATATTTAAAGAAATGTCATTCTGTTTTTTAATTTCCAATGATGTTCATCCGGTCAGCTGCTGGTCTATAATTAATGAAAGACAGTACAGAGAGTCACTTAAAAGAAGCACCATTAGAACCTCGCAAATGTCTCCTAAATATTTGGAAACCTACTGATTTGTCCAATTATGGTAAAATCTGGGGTACATTGGGAATGATGGTAGCCAAGAGAGACATTGCACAAAAATGGGGCACTCCGGACCTGCCCACAGTGTCGCAGTGGTGTAGAAATATGGACATGCTAATGTTCACGGAGAGGGCGGTCTATATACTTAGGGCATGCCCCCGTAAATGGAACAAAGTGTGGTCGGCCTGGAATATCTACAGAGGGGAGTTGTGTGACCCACTGCCAGAAGAAGACAGTGTTAGCTCTGACGAGGAGGAAGAGGGGGAATGGGAGTAACAGAGCGAATGAGACCTAGGCAGAGAAGTAGGAATGAAAACCGAGTATTAAAGAAAGCATGTGCTGACGCTATGGACTACCGATCCCGAACATAATGTGGAATAGACGTGATATCGGTTATGATGTGTGTTATTAAAAACCTGAACACAGTATAAGTTTTGCTTTAAAATAAAAAGACTGGACCTACTGTTTATTAAACGCTGTTACAAATTATTGAGAGTATCAACATAAGACATATGATGCCGCCGAACCTCAGGTTGTCGGCCACTGGGCTGTGTACAAAAGATATGTGGAAGTACGAAAATGCAAATGTAACTGCCGGCCTGGATGGTTGTAGGCCTGAACTATTGTATGTTTTGTTATGTCAAATAAAGGTCTTTAAAAAAATAAATAAAAAAAAGCACCATTTTCTTTATTCATCCACTTTTAAAAGTAAATGCAGACAGAAAACACATTGTTTTCTGTCTGTATTTAACTTTCAAAGTCCGTAAAAATGAAAAACAGCAAGCCTTAATTATAACCAATTGGCATATTTAATTTACTTGCAAGATCCCGGTAAAGTGGCAGTACATGTGCCCAGGGCCTGTAAATTAAATGCTACCAGTGGGCCTGCAGCACCGGTTGTGTCACTCACTTAAGCAGCCCTTTAAATATGTCTCCTGGCTACCATTGCAGAGCCTGTGTGTACAGTTTTAAACTGCCTTTTTGACCAGGCAAAATAAAACTTTTACCTGGCCCAAACCTTCATTTCAAATATATATAATTTACCCATAGGTGTCTCCCTAGAGTAGGGTGCAGTGTATATAGAAAGTTGGACTTGTACTATTATGTTTTACATGTCCTTGTATTGAAACATTTCTACATTCATTTTTTACTATTGCAAGGCCCATCTCTCCCATAAGAAAACATCGGAGTTACCTTATTACATTTTATAACTGTAATTTCCAAATGTGAGGAGAGGCATGGTTCATGTTAAGTGTCTCTGGAATCACATTTTAAAATACTACCTTATGGTGAAGTTGGATATTACATTTCAGTTCTGAAAATGACGCTTTTAGAAAGTTGGCATTTTCTTGCCTTAGCCATTTGGTGCCTGCAGTCCGTCTCTCAGTATATGTCTGGGTGTAGTTGACAGTTAGGCTTTGTGTATTCCTCCTAGACAGCCACACACAATGGGAGCTCAGGTGTGACTGGATGGGCCATCACTGGCAGGATGAAAGGGAGGAGCTGGGTTCAGCCTCACTTACACATGAATAGGCTGTGACCTGTCTCCAGCTAAACGGCTGCATAACCACATGTAGTGAGTCTGAAGCCAGGGCCAGGAAGTCAGGGTATTTGGGCACTTTAAAGGCATGTCTCTAAAAGCTTCTCCCCACTTCAATGGCACACATGTGTATATAAGAAGGACCTCATGCACCAACTATTCAGTAAACTTCTGGAATTGTGGATACTCTGCCAAGAAGAAGGACTGCTGTGCTTCTACTGGGACTGCCACTCAACTGGACTGCTGCTCTTAAAGAACTTCTGCCCTGTTGTGCTGGACTGCTGCCTGTTGCCCTCTACCTGAGTGAGAATGACTGGACCTGCACATCTTGAACCCAGAGTGACTCCAAGGGATAGTTGCTGGCCTCCTGATCTAAAGCCTCAGGGACACAACAGGATTCCAACCACCTTGCATCTGCACCTGGACTCTGCTATCTGTGAGTCTGATGAAGCAAAGCTTCGCATATTTTGCGACTTGCTGTATTCATGAACCTCGTTTATGTGTAACAAGGTAATAAGTGTACGTCTTACTAACGTTTATATTAAGTTTGAATAAGGATTAAGAAGCTTGCCTATGTGTATTCCTAATGAATTTAATCCGTGTCCGTAAAATATGGCCGCCGCTTGTATTTAGTTACTGCGCATGCGTCAGTCACACTCACGTGTCCTGACGGGTCTGCAGAAGTGGAGGGAAATTTATGCGCATGCGTAATTCATAGCTTTGCCTACAACGTGGTACTGCTCGTGCCACTGCTCTTGTGTATGTATCCATGTAGCTAACATTTAAACTGCATAAGTATATTTCTTAGTGATAAGTTGAAAGTATATACCCTGTGATGTGTTTTCATATTGTTATTTCGATGTATTAATTTGTTTTCGCTTGCTTTCCATGTACCGCGGGGAATGGGGGTCCGAACTGGTTGGGAGCCATATTGACGGTCTCTTCTGCGCATGACCAGGGAGCACTGAAAGGTGGCAACTTTGGACAGTGGAACTCAGCCAGCTGGCAGCCACAGTCAAGATGCGCCTGGGAAAGCCACCTCTGCGCTACGAGAACGGAGAATGTTGCTCCTCATATGATACAATGTGTGTTGTGCTACTATTTTCCTGCAGTTTCTCATGGGAACCCCAATCTCGCTAGGCGGTACCCAGATATGTAAATGAAGCATCCAAATAGTGTGTTATGATTGGTGTGTTACCCAAATCCTACCTTAGGACCAATCGAAATTGGGGATTCTGACACTTTGCAACATTTGGGGGGTGGTACCCTGTCCCAAAACAGTATATCTATCCTGGGTTTGCCTAGGGATTTTGTCCGACTTGTCTGGTTTAGCTGACCTGTCACTGACCCATCGTACTCAATAGGTGACTGAAGATACAGAGCGCTGCGGAGCACTCTGTTCGAAATTGACCATAGACTAAGGTTCTACTGAACCTTAAAGTGCTGGCGAAGCACTTTGCTGGGAGTTCGCTGACCCAATCGGGGTCTTGATCGATAGCTGCAGAGAGGGTGGAGCGCAGGCGTTGCTTCCAAACTGCGGGTGCGGTCCTGTCCTGAGCGGTCCTGTCCTGAGGGTTTGCTGTCCTGTCCTGAGGGTCCTGTCCTGATTCCTAATCTGAGGGTATCCTGTCCTGTCCGGGGTGTCCATTCTGCACCTGCTGTCCTTTGAGGGGTATCCTTCCTTGAGGGTTTCCTGTCCTTAACTGACCCGTGGCCAGGGTTTGGTTTCCACACCAGTCTAGGTAAATACTGCTCTAAGTTCTTTAAACTTGCACCTTTCTATATTTCTGTCTTTTGCTTTAATAAAGAGACATCTTGCACATGTTGATTTTCCATGCTTTTGCCGCAAACTATTGAAACGTAAAGTCATTTGCATAATTTTTCTTAATATGTTCCCATGTTACCCTACCTTTTAGAAATCATATTTTGCATTGCAGTTTGTCATTTTCTGATATGGTCTAGAACGGCCTTACTTAAATTTTCTAAAGATTTCTTGCCTTGAATGCATAGCATATTTCCTTTGCATTTCATTATTGCATTTAAATGATTACCCTGACTTTATTTCTCTATAGTTATATACTTTTCATTATCTTGGTTATTGATTGCCTTATTCTTGTAAGTTTAATGCTTGATGATAACGAACTTTAGATAAACATTTTAAAACTTCCAGTTGTCCGTGGTCATTTACAAAAGTATTGAATGTCATTTGAAATCGCATTTGCTGCCTTTCCTTTTACAGCTAGGCCCCTGATCCGTTGAGGTCATAGGTACCCGTGTCGGTGGATGGTAAGTCGGGTACTCTGAGTAATAACGGTAGGGAACACACACACAATTGGTAGCAGCCCGTGAAGTCGCCCTGTCAATGAGTAGTGTGAATTGAAAGTATATGGGCCCTGAAGCCGGAAACGGCGGAATCATTGGCTGGGTGACCTCGCGCGCTCTATCAGTTTTCTGGTAGATCAGAGGATGGTTATGCACTAGCTAAAGGTTAGGTAGGACTAGTTGGACTAGTTAAGTCGGTAGCTGCTAGTACATTGATGCTGCTATAAGAGCGGCTGTTCCGGGGGACCTGATCAATCTCTTGCGAATACGCTGTTTTGAAAATTCATGAATTGTTTTATCATTGTCATTCTCGTTCTTATATTGTTATATGTATTAATCCATGCGTTTGTAAACCATATTGTTTCTTGTTGTCCGAACTCCCCGGGGAATTGAAAGGGCAAGTGGTGAATAGAATCCATTGTCCTGAGGTCACAGGCTTAAGGAAAGTTAGGTGCAGGTTAGGATAACCGGGAAGCACTAACTAGGGTTTTTCTGAATACATGTGTGAATAAATGTCAGTAACGAGGTTCATTGGCAAAATTCCCATAGTGGCGTAACCTAGTAAGGGTCACATCGGAAGAGTAGCAGGTTCCTCGGAGCTAGCGTGAAAGCAGAGGGGTCCGCTGGGAAACCTTAGACTCGGATATATCCCGGAAAAGTGGATGAGTTTAGGGGAATAACAGGTGCACCGATGCTAGAGTGAAGGGTAGGCGGAAGAGATCTACCCGCAGCGCGTGAAAAGTAAATGGAAGTAGTTTACTTGCAGTAAAAGAAATCTTTCTGTCTAGACACTTGAGCACTGTGGCGAATGTGTATTTGTTGTAAAATAACCAAGCACTGAGCACTTTAGAAAGAAAGAAAGTTTCCGTTACCTTGTGAAGGGAGGGAGTCAGCCGCGAAGCGTCTCTGACGTCACTCCGTGCCGCGCTGGGATTGGTAGAAGCAGCGGGCGGGTAGCGGGGCTGGAATTGTAAAGGAGGGGTGAAGCGCCGAGGAGTGAGGACAGTCTCACGAAGGGGCCGCGCACCGATTGGCCGAAATTATTTGAACGCGCGCACCTCATTGGTTGCACGGAATTGCAAGACGCGTTCTGATTGGAGGTGATTTTGTAAACAGAGTTAAGCGTAGAAATCGTATGTGGCACTCGTATTGTCCAGAGACTAGACCCGATCCAAGAAACCAAGGGTTCGAAAGGGATCAGTGGAAAGCTAATAGATACGATATCATGTACGGAGCTAAGAGAAAGATGTCCCTTGTAAGTAGGGTAAAGAATTATTTCAAAACGGACAAACCGATTAAGTCTAGAGAGGGCGTTACTATCCCGCCACCGAATACTCCCGCCTCATTCATGATGTTTGACCGAGGGTACAACACCTGTGTGTGGTTGGAGAATTGGGTAAAGTACACAAAAGATGACGGAGTATTGGCTTTTCCGTTAGACGGTACTTTCAATGGCAGAATTTTATTTAATTTGAGAACCCGCATGAATGAATTGCATCCCAGACCGAGACTAACGCAGTATGAGGCATTAGAGGAATGGGAGATTGAGGCTTTTGAAAGAGAGAAACCCCGAATGGACAAAGGTCTGACTAAGTGGTACCCCAGGCTGAAACAGGAGACCAGGGATAAGAGGATGAAACAGTGGAAGCAGAGCATGATTGTTGAGGGTCTGTTTCCCATGATGCCAGCAGGTAACCCTTCTGGGGGAGAGAAAAGGACAGAAAAGAGTAAGCATTGGGGGGCCCTTGGGAAGTCAGACGATGAATTGTTAGATGACATCTTTACGAGAAGTCCGCCCCCTTATAATGAGGGAGCCCGACCTTCCAGTGCAGGAGAGAATCTCCAGCGTCCATCTATTAAGGAGGAGGACAGATCCCTATGTAGGGGGGCAGGGGGCCAGGTATTGCCCTATTTTGAGAAGCCCGAACCCCCGGAGGTGAGGACTATATATCCTAGAATGCCCGTGAGCCCGGAAGAAAAATATTCCCGTGAAAAGCTCTTTTACCCCAGACCTCTTTATGAAAACGAAGAGAAGCCATTAAGTTCAGGAGTGCCCTTTTTGCAGCCTCCATATGGGGAGGAGCGCAGGTCATTTGGGACAGGAACTTTGTTCCCGAAACCAAATTATGGTGGGGGACCAAGTGAAACGCATCCTACTACCCCGAGTTTTACGCCTCAACTGACCCCACAGATGATACCTGACCGAACTTTAGGAAGAGTATTAGATGAAAGGGAGCAAGAGGCCATAGCTAGACAAAGGTCAGAAATAATTCAGAAAATCTCCCAGTTAAATACCAGCCCGGAAGCTTTGACTATTCCGGTAACAATCGGACCCGTGGTTCCATTGTACGGGAATAATCAAGGAGCTCCAGTTATGAACCCGATAATGGCCCCGCCGAGGCAAGAGCCCCTACTGATAGACGATCAGTCCAGTGAGTGCGAGTCCGAAGTTGTGTTCTTGGACCTGCCAAACAAACAAACAGGGAAGGGAGTGCAGAAGAGGCATAATCCTTTTGATACGAAAGAAATTAAATTAGAGTCAGCAACGGGTACCAGGAGTGTCTCTTTGGTAACGCCGGAAGAAATTGAAAATTGGAGTCGTGAGTTAGAAAAACAGGCTCCGCAAATGAAACCTTTAGACCTCTACAAACTGAGAGTAGAAATAGAAGAATTAATGGCAGGAAATGTGGGATTAGACAGATTGAATACTTATTCTGAAGAAGAATTGCTGTTTATGTGTAAAAGCCTTACCCGGAGTACTAGGGTGCTCCACGAAAAACTGACCGACACCGCAGCTAGTATGGGGATAGATATATCCAGATCAAAGCCCTTGCAGAAACCATACCGAGCTGAGTTCTCAGACAAGGATTTAGAGAACTTGAATGTGTCAGGGAGGAAGTTGCAGATTAAAGAGTTGCTTGCAGTTTTGCAAAAATGGGGAGATGTGGAAAGGTGGAAAACGAGGTGGGCACGTAAGAAAGATGAGGCCCGATCGAGACAAGCTACCCCTGAGTTCCCTCTGAGAGAAGTAGACAAGCCCGAAACATTATGCCCCATGCGTGAAGTACCAGGTGGGAGGTATGTGCACGTTCCATGGTCCAGACAGGATATTGTGTCCTTTACTAACGATTTTCCGAAACTACGCGAGAAGCCGGTTGAATGGTACCGGCAAGTGGAAAGGTTCGTAAAGGTGCAGAAGTGCCTGTGGAAGGACCTGGATGGGTTTTTCGACATTGTGGTCCTGGTCGATCTATGGACCGAGTGTAAAATAGCCATAGCCTGGCCCAGTGAGGAGTACACAAGAGATAAAGAAACAGGGGAACCTTCGAAGGAAGTCATGAGGAAGTATGAGCAGGTAATTCAGCACTTGAAAGAAAAGGTGCCCGCAAAGGAAACTGATTGGACCAGGATAGATAGAACAACGCAGGAAAGAGAGGAGACAGTGCACTCCTATTATGAAAGGCTGTTGCAGGTGTTTAAAACATACAGTGGTATAGATAACATCGAGATGAAGGATATGACGCACTTCATTTACAGGTTTGTAATTGGTTTAAGACCTGAAATTTGTCAGTGGATAAAAGATAACAAAATCTGTTGGCACTCCAAAAAGGTAGACGAGGTCCTGCGGTACGCAAAGTACTGCGAGGACGAGATGGCAGAAAAGATAAAGGCTCTCAAGGAGAAAGTGATGTGGGCTCAGGTGAAGCTCGCAGAACAGCAGGAAAAGCAGTTGAGTAACATGGTCAAAAATGCTAAGAACGAAGGCCCTGGGGGAGGGGGAGGAGGCAAGCCCCGGCCCAAAATGAGCAGGGAGGAGGCTATGAAGAAATTTCCCTGCCATCAGTGCGGCGAAATTGGACACTGGCGTAACGAGTGTCCTTACTTGCCCGAAGATAACCCCAAAACTCCTGATTTAACTCCACAGACGCAGAAAGAGAGACCAAGAAAGACTCAACCACAGGTAAAAACAGTTCAGGTGCCCCGAGCACCAAAGCAAGTATACAGGGGAAAACAGGCAGAGGGAGATGAGATAGAAGTCTGGGAAAGCAATGAGAACAGAAATGCAGCAACTTCGCAGTATCTTTTAAATGATACCTTCCTTTGTGATGACCAGTACTGACGGGGCCTGAGAGGGGAGGACGAGGAGTGCGTACTTGGCGCCTCCTTGCCGGTAGACCAGTCCGGACCATACATTGAAGGAAAGGTTGACGGAAATGATGTCACCTTTCTGTTGGACACTGGCGCTACCCGTTCTACTGTGAGAACAGTGGACGTTCCAAACCTACCCCTCTCGGGAGAAGCCATCCAAGTAGTGGGTGTATCTAATCAATTGATTAGTACTCCTGTTACCAAGCCCATGGAAATATCAATTGGAAACTTTAAGGAAATGCATAGATTTGTTGTTTGCGACACCAGTCCAGTGAACTTACTGGGACGTGATTTGCTGTGCAAAATGAACTGTACCATCTTTTGCACACCAAAGGGTGTGGAAATTCAGACCCCAGATGAAGACGGCATTTATAAATTAATCTTAGTCCGCCCTGACTCGTAAATTAAACGAATGACCATGCAGGATTTACCCCAAGAACTCCAAGAAGCAGTGAAGCCAGAGGTGTGGGACTTTACTGGGAAAGATGTAGGGTTAATGAAAAATGTGGACCCCATACAGATAGCAATAAAGGACAATGCAGTATACCCCAATACTAAACCCTACAGAATGAATGCAGAAGTGAAAGCTGGTGTTACTGTGGAAATACAGAAATTGCTAGAAGGAAACATCATACAGGAGGTAATGAGTAGCCCATGTAACTCTCCGATTATGGGCATCAAGAAGCCTAGTGGCAAGTACAGAGTAGTACAGGATCTACGAAAAGTCAACAAGATAGTAGTTCCCTGTTGCCCTATTGTCCCGAACCCAGCAGTGATTCTGTATCAGATTCCCTGGGATGCTGAGTGGTTCACTGTGATAGACCTGTGTCATGCATTCTTTTCCATTCCTTTGCATCCAGATAGCAAATTTCTTTTCTCATTTGCCTTCGAAGGTCACGTGTATTGCTGGAACCGGGTCCCTCAAGGGTATACAGAGAGCCCCTTTATCTTTAATCAGATCTTGAAAAAATGTTTGGAAACTTTGGTCTTACCTGGGAACTCTGTCTTAGTGCAATACATAGACGACCTCTTGGTGGCGTCTAAAAGTCATAAGGATTGTGTGATTGACACCATTGCCCTACTGAATCACCTGTGTGAAAAGGGACATAAAGTGTCCCCTGACAAGTTACAGTTTTGTGCAAAATCGGTGAAATATCTGGGGCACCAGATAGAAAAAGGTGTCAGAAAAGTGACATCGGAAAGAGTGAGAATAATTCAAAAGATGCAGTTACCACGTACTCAGAAAGAGATCAGAATGTTCCTGGGTGTGATAGGATACTGCAGGCAGTGGATTCTGGGATTTGCAGTCCTAGCTAGGCCTTTGATAAAAATGACCAAGAGAGGAGCACCCGATATTGTAGAATGGAATGATGAAAGCTTAACAGCCTTCACCAAACTGCGAGATTGTCTGTGTACGGCTCCTGCATTGGGAATACCAGACTATTCCAAGGAATTTGCCCTATTCTGTGACACTCGCGATAATTGCGCGTTGTCTGTTCTAACTCAAGAACATGGCACAACCAGAAGGCCTGTGGCATATTTCTCTGCCACCCTGGATCCAGTGGCTGCTGGGTTACCAGGTTGTCTGAAAGCAGTAGCTGCTACCTGTGCCAGTTTAGAACAGAGTGAGTCAATTGTCATGGGACATCCGGTAACTGTGTATGTCCCACATGGAGTGGTAATTTTGTTGACAAGAACAAAAACTCAGTATCTCACCCCTAGTCGGCTGACTAAATATGAGAGGATTCTTGTGGGTGCTGCAAATGTAAACATTGTTAGGTGCAGTATTCTGAACCCAGCCACCCTACTCCCTGACCCAAAGGATATGGAAGGGGGGGTGGATGATGAACATGATTGTATAGATCTAACAGAATTCAACACCAAGCCACGCCCAGACATAAAAGAAACGCTATTGCCTGTGCATGATAAAGAACTTTTTGTGGATGGTTCATGTCTAAGGCATGAACAAGGAGGCCTGAGTGCTGCCTATGCAGTAGTCTCCTTAGAGAAAATTGAAGAAGCAGGTTACCTGTACCACATAAAGTCTGCACAAGTAGCCGAATTGATTGCTATGATAAAAGCTTGCCAAATTGGGAAGAACCTACGCATAACAGTGTATACTGACAGTCAGTACTGTTATCGGGTCGTGCATGACTTTGGCCAATTGTGGCTACAAAGGGAGTTCCTGACTTCATCAGGTACCCCTATTCGAAATGGAAAGGTTGTTCAGGACCTTTTAGAGGCAATCCAGTTACCAAAGGAACTGGCAGTGGTAAAATGTGCTGCTCATAAGAAGAGCATGGACAAGGTATCACTGGGAAACGATTATGCTGATCGAGTGGCCCAATGGTGCGCAAGAGATCGGTATATCGTAAATCCAAAACGAGGGGGGCCAGGAACCAGCTGCCAACTTCAGGTGTTTGAAGAAGTGCCTACATGGGATGAAGTGAAAGAGTGGCAGCAGGCGGCACCTTGGCAAGAAAGAGAGAAGTGGAAGGAAGATGGGTGTCGACCAAGACGTGTGGATGGTGTCATTATAGGTCCAACTGGTATGCCTGTGTTACCTAGACACCTACTTAGCACAATGGCGAGGTTGATACATGAAGGATCACACATGGGTAGGGACGCCATGATTCTAGTGTTCCAACAGACTTGGTACAGTAAAAAGTTCAGGAAAGTAGCAGAGTCCCTCTGCCAGAGGTGCCTGTCATGTCAAAAGATGAACCCAGGGAAGAGGACTGTGGTGGAACTGGGGAAAATTGGGAGGTCCGGGGGTCCCTTTGTAAGGATACAGGTTGATTTTATCACCATGCCCCGTTGTGAAGGGAAACGATATGTCCTTGTCATGGTCTGTTTATTTTCAAAGTGGGTGGAAGCTTTCCCTACTCCCCAAAATGACCCAAAAACAGTAGCTAAGTGTTTATTAAAAGAACTGATACCTAGGTTCGGGGTTCCAGTCACTATTGAATCAGATCAAGGCTCACATTTTCAGAATGCAGTGATCGACGAACTCTGTAAGGCCTTTGGAATTTCACAAAAGCTTCACTGTGCCTACCGTCCAGAGGCTTCTGGAGTAGTGGAACAAATAAATGGAACTATCAAGAACAGACTAGCAAAACTGTGTGATGCAACTAAATTGACCTGGGTGAAGGCCCTGCCCCTGGTCCTGATGGGACTCAGAAGTATTCCTGATCGCAAGACAGGCCTAAGTCCCCATGAAATCATTATGGGAAGAGTGATGAGACAAGCATGGGTACCAGGAAGCAAACTGTTGAGTGTTACTGATGATTTGGTGCTTGAATACTGCCAGAGATTGGGTGACCAAGTGCGTTCTATCTCTCGCCAGATCGGAGAAGACGCCATCCTCAATCCAACGGCTCCTCTCCACAAACTGGTCCCGGGGGACTGGGTGAAGATAAAGAAGCATACTCGGAAGAGCTGCCTGGAGCCAAGGTGGGGAGAAAAACGTCAGGTGATCTTGGTAACTACCACAGCAGTAAAGTGTGCTGGAGTTCCACGCTGGGTACATGCCAGCCACACCCAGAAGGTGCCACCAGACGAGGTGCCTGAAGCAGAAGTACGTCCAGCAGAGGACTCTGCAGGAGCCAGACCGGAAGTAGCTGACGACGTACAACCCAGTACCAGTCGAGCTGCAGAATCAGCAGATGTTGGCCCAAGAATAGTTGATGACGAACTACCAAGAGTCCAGCCTGCTGAAGGGGTCCAAGAAGCTGAGCCAGAAGTAGCTGAAGACGAGCTGCCAAGCATATGGTCAGAAGAGTGGATTCCATTGATTGATATCACTGAAGACCCCATTCGAACCAGTGAGCGACTACAGGAAGGTAGAGAGTGGACTAGTGAGGAAAAGCAAGGCACAGGCGAAGAACCTCAGAATCTTGAGATTCACATCAAAACTGAGGAAGGAGAAGGTCAGACAGGGACAGAGCACGTGATTGATACAGAACAAGTGAATAAGACTGAACAAGTGCCCGATACTGAACAAGTGCAGGATACAGAGCAAGTGTTTGATACTCCTCCACTGACTCCTGATATCGGGAAGGGACAGACTAGACATAGTGTAATAGTTCGAGCAGAAGAAAGTCCAGAGATCGAAGTGCTTGAACAGGATCAGGTAGGATTAGAAGAACGTGTTCAGGAAACAGAATCAGAGACACTTGAAGAGCAAACACATAATTTACCTGAACAAGGCCAGATTAGTAACCAGGCAGAAGAAATAGATGCGAGTCCTGGAATTAGTCAGATAGAAGAAGAAGAAACTGAAACAGAATTACCAACAGTAAATGAGAACAAAAGGGCAAGAGAAGAAAACGAAGTCCAAGTACCAACTAAAAGACTTAAGAAAAGAAAGCATCTTGAGCCCAGATTCGTAAAGAAGTTAAGACTAAGGATAAAGACGGTAGAAGAAAAACGTGCAGAAGAAAGGAGAAGTGCACGCATAGCTAAACAACAAGAGGATACTTCCAACAGAAGGAGTGATCGAATAAAAAGACAAAACAAAAAGTACAAGTCACCTGAATGGACACTTGTGTTTGAAGAACTTGAAGATCTTGATATAACTGACGTAAGTGACGGAGAGCCCGTCCCTGAGTACTCTGACGAAGAAGAAGACGAGCCACCGTGAATTTGCACAAAGTAAGCTACTCGTGTAAAGTCACAAAGAGGGGTCGAGAAACTTCTTCTGAAGCCAAAATGTCTGATTCAAACGTGAGTGGTAGACCTAGTCGCAGCTGTTGCAAAACATGCTGCAAGGTATGTGTTTGTAGTGTAGTTGTCCTGATATTAGTTTGGATAGGGCTAACAATCTTTATACCCTTTGCTGTAAGTAAAGATACTAATATTGTCCCTACTGAAATTGTAAATACTGACAGTGAGGAGCTGACAACACAGAGTGTAGCAAGACATGAGAGAGCACTGAGACAAACAAAACAAGACTTAGAAGCATCAGATGAGGGAGGACTACATTATCACGGAATTAAGAATAAGACACACTTAAATGTTTTCGCAAACTTGTTAATACACTATGTAGAGACTATGGAAATTGAAGATTGCTATGTCTGCATGAAGCTACCTACCTCTGTAGCTGAAGGCGTGACATACCATCACTTGCCGTTGACATATGGAATCTCCTGTAGTATTTTAGCTAGTTTATTCTACAAAAGAGGACCGTTACAGTACTATTACTCTAACAATGACGTGATCTTTTCTGAGCTTCCTATACGTGGGAACTTGAATCCTGTACATACCAAAAGTGACGTTATACGATACATGGGAGACTACTTTCTGACTATAGGTAACATTGACATAGCGGACGCACACAGAGATAACTTGACTTGTTCTTTACGTGAGCAGGAAAAGATGTTCCTGAACATGGCAGAGAAAAGGAGAATTAAAATACAAAAGAAGGCTAATGACGAAAGTCAGAAAAGGCCAAGATGGGCAGAGAACATGGAAGGCACCTCAACTGGTGGGGCGGGTCCTGCTCTGTTGCTGGATTTTGAAAAGAAAGGCAAGCTATGTCTTCACCGCGAGAAGACTAGCTATTATAATAACATTTTCATTGGTTCCAGTGAGTGCGAACATAATTACAAGGTAATTGGAGGTTGGGGTTTCAAAAATGGGTCAGAGCCTGTGTTTCCTGGAATTTATTATATTTGTGGGGACAAGGCTTATTTCAAATTGCCGGATCACTGGTATGGAAGCTGCTATTTTGGCATTGTCTTCCCGAAAATATACCATGTGAATGGAGTTGCTGGAAGCAGCGAAAATACTAATGGCTTAGTGCGTAGTAAAAGAGAAAGTATAGGTGAAATTATGGGTAGTATTTTCAGTGCACTGATACCTGGAGTGGGTGTGGTTCTGAACACTCACAGAATTTGTAAATTGTCCACTATAGTGGATGTATTGTCTACTGAGACAGCTCATGGATTTCTGCTGGTCAACACCGAAATGGTTGCGATCAGATCAATGGTTTTGCAGAATCGACTTGCTCTTGATACCTTATTGGCGAAAGAGGGCGGAGTCTGCCGGATGTTGAAGGCGCAACATTGTTGCACTTATATTCCGGATAAAAGTGTACAGCTCAAAAGATACGTGAAAAACATTACTAATTTGGCAAAGGAACTCAAACCACTCGAGGTTGATAGTGCCTGGAAGAGACTGGTAGATGGTCTCTCAAATGTAGGTCATTGGCTTGCTAGCGTAGGTAAAGGCTTATTGTTTAAAGTACTGATGCCAATTGGAATTATAGGTCTCATCCTATTTTTCATATTTGTCTGTTGTAAATGCCGCAAGCGCACCAAAAAGCACGAAGTGAATGCAAGAGGGGTGAAACGAAGTGTGGATGAGATCGAATTAGAAGAAGTGAATAATCAGATTTATAAAAAGGTGAAGAATTCTCACCCTACCAGAACTGAAAGAGAAAAACTGGAGCGATTGCTGGAAGAGATAGAGCTGTATAAAGTGTGAGAGAAAGTTGGCATCTGGTTCCATTTATTCTGTGATGATAGTAAATATCATCAAAGAGGGTATTGATGAAGCAAAGCTTCGCATATTTTGCGACTTGCTGTATTCATGAACCTCGTTTATGTGTAACAAGGTAATAAGTGTACGTCTTACTAACGTTTATATTAAGTTTGAATAAGGATTAAGAAGCCTGCCTATGTGTATTCCTAATGAATTTAATCCGTGTCCGTAAAATATGGCCGCCGCTTGTATTTAGTTACTGCGCATGCGTCAGTCACACTCACGTGTCCTGACGGGTCTGCAGAAGTGGAGGGAAATTTATGCGCATGCGTAATTCATAGCTTTGCCTACAACGTGGTACTGCTCGTGCCACTGCTCTTGTGTATGTATCCATGTAGCTAACATTTAAACTGCATAAGTATATTTCTCAGTGATAAGTTGAAAGTATATACCCTGTGATGTGTTTTCATATTGTTATTTCGATGTATTAATTTGTTTTCGCTTGCTTTCCATGTACCGCGGGGAATGGGGGCCCGAACTGGTTGGGAGCCATATTGACGGTCTCTTCTGCGCATGACCAGGGAGCACTGAAAGGTGGCAACTTTGGACAGTGGAACTCAGCCAGCTGGCAGCCACAGTCAAGATGCGCCTGGGAAAGCCACCTCTGCGCTACGAGAACGGAGAATGTTGCTCCTCATATGATACAATGTGTGTTGTGCTACTATTTTCCTGCAGTTTCTCATGGGAACCCCAATCTCGCTAGGCGGTACCCAGATATGTAAATGAAGCATCCAAATAGTGTGTTATGATTGGTGTGTTACCCAAATCCTACCTTAGGACCAATCGAAATTGGGGATTCTGACACTTTGCAACATTTGGGGGGTGGTACCCTGTCCCAAAACCGTATATCTATCCTGGGTTTGCCTAGGGATTTTGTCCGACTTGTCTGGTTTAGCTGACCTGTCACTGACCCATCGTACTCAATAGGTGACTGAAGATACAGAGCGCTGCGGAGCACTCTGTTCGAAATTGACCATAGACTAAGGTTCTACTGAACCTTAAAGTGCTGGCGAAGCACTTTGCTGGGAGTTCGCTGACCCAATCGGGGTCTTGATCGATAGCTGCAGAGAGGGTGGAGCGCAGGCGTTGCTTCCAAACTGCGGGTGCGGTCCTGTCCTGAGCGGTCCTGTCCTGAGGGTTTGCTGTCCTGTCCTGAGGGTCCTGTCCTGATTCCTAATCTGAGGGTATCCTGTCCTGTCCGGGGTGTCCATTCTGCACCTGCTGTCCTTTGAGGGGTATCCTTCCTTGAGGGTTTCCTGTCCTTAACTGACCCGTGGCCAGGGTTTGGTTTCCACACCAGTCTAGGTAAATACTGCTCTAAGTTCTTTAAACTTGCACCTTTCTATATTTCTGTCTTTTGCTTTAATAAAGAGACATCTTGCACATGTTGATTTTCCATGCTTTTGCCGCAAACTATTGAAACGTAAAGTCATTTGCATAATTTTTCTTAATATGTTCCCATGTTACCCTACCTTTTAGAAATCATATTTTGCATTGCAGTTTGTCATTTTCTGATATGGTCTAGAACGGCCTTACTTAAATTTTCTAAAGATTTCTTGCCTTGAATGCATAGCATATTTCCTTTGCATTTCATTATTGCATTTAAATGATTACCCTGACTTTATTTCTCTATAGTTATATACTTTTCATTATCTTGGTTATTGATTGCCTTATTCTTGTAAGTTTAATGCTTGATGATAACGAACTTTAGATAAACATTTTAAAACTTCCAGTTGTCCGTGGTCATTTACAAAAGTATTGAATGTCATTTGAAATTGCATTTGCTGCCTTTCCTTTTACTATTGTTATCACACAAAATGCCAATACTGCCAAATAATTTCAACATGCTATTTTGTTTCCTGCATCTGAATTTAAACTAAATGCAAGGGAGACTTTTTTCATTGAGTTAATCCATATAGATTTGCTTTTTATTTGCAAATTTTTCACTTTCTCATATTTTTCAAACGTTTTTTTGTTTACAAAACATTTTCTTGAAGCACATTACAAAAGAAACGAAACATAAACATAAATTGTGACAAAACTTAACTTTCATACTTCATTCATACTGGGGGACAAGATCCATCATACTTAACAAACACTCAGCCAATTGTCAGTCTAAAAAATCATACACTTTTTACAATTTATATACACTTTGTTTTAAGAAGCCATAGATTCTCATTCGTAAATTAGCTCTCTACTTTTGGAGAAAGTGCTTTCAAATATCTTGTGGCTTCCACGTATAAAACGTGATCTGTAAGGGTCAGGGTCTACGCGTTTCGAACTCCTTAGTTCTGGAGTTCTCGTCAGGACCATGGGCTCTCTAAGTGGAAGCTAGTTGTGCCTCAGCGTTTTCCTCAAAAATTCGCGAAGCGGGACCACTGGTTCAAGTATGTGTAGCTTTTCTAATTCGATTGTTTTCATTCAGGCTCGCCGTCAAAATCAATTTCATGGGGCGATCGGCGGGCAGTTCACAGCGCGTCTGATTTGCGATGTGTTCTACTAGGTCCCGGAGACGGGACCTAGTAGAACACCGATCTACCGATGCCGATCGCCCCATGAAATTGATTTTGACGGCGAGCCTGAATGAAAACAATCGAATTAGAAAAGCTACACATATTTGAACCAGTGGTCCCGCTTCGCGAATTTTTGAGGAAAACGCTGAGGCACAACTAGCTTCCACTTAGAGAGCCCATGGTCCTGACGAGAACTCCAGAACTAAGGAGTTCGAAACGCGTAGACCCTGACCCTTACAGATCACGTTTTATACGTGGAAGCCACAAGATATTTGAAAGCACTTTCTCCGAAAGTAGAGAGCTAATTTACGAATGAGAATCTATGGCTTCTTAAAACAAAGTGTATATAAATTGTAAAAAGTGTATGATTTTTTAGACTGACAATTGGCTGAGTGTTTGTTAAGTATGATGGATCTTGTCCCCCAGTATGAATGAAGTATGAAAGTTAAGTTTTGTCACAATTTATGTTTATGTTTCGTTTCTTTTGTAATGTGCTTCAAGAAAATGTTTTGTAAACAAAAAAACGTTTGAAAAATATGAGAAAGTGAAAAATTTGCAAATAAAAAGCAAATCTATATGGATTAACTCAATGAAAAAAGTCTCCCTTGCATTTAGTTTAAATTCAGATGCAGGAAACAAAATAGCATGTTGAAATTATTTGGCAGTATTGGCATTTTGTGTGATAACAATAGTTAAGGCAGGGTTTGGCCCTACTGCGTGGGAACCCATACCCAGTGGTGATTATAGCCTTTCCTTTTACAGCTAGGCCCCTGATCCGTTGAGGTCATAGGTACCCGTGTCGGTGGATGGTAAGTCGGGTACTCTGAGTAATAACGGTAGGGAACACACACACAATTGGTAGCAGCCCGTGAAGTCGCCCTGTCAATGAGTAGTGTGAATTGAAAGTATATGGGCCCTGAAGCCGGAAACGGCGGAATCATTGGCTGGGTGACCTCGCGCGCTCTATCAAGTCTACCATGCCAAGCGGTGTCACCCTAATTCTGGACCCTTGGAAGTTGGCTTTAGGTGTGTTACCAGCTTCTGTGGATCCAACGTAACCAATGCATTCTCTGCTGTGCAGTGCAAACCTGAACAGAACCGATGCATCAATGCTGCTGTGTGGATTGGACCTGTCGCAAAGACCCTCATCGCAGCACTTCGGAACAATCAAATCACCCAACTGAGCAAGGATTCCTTGGCGCAGGCCCTCGCATCCCTCGCTGATGGCCTCCTTCATGACAATGCCATACTCCAAATAACGGCCTCACAGCTCTTCAGAACCTACGCCTCACTCTGACTCCATGCCGCATCCTTGACGCTGCGGCATGCGGCCACCGTATGGCCAATTTCTCCGGGTTAGGAGAAATTGTAGCAGTAAAGAAAACTATTTCTATAATGCTGAAAAATTAAAAGACAAATTGTTACACGGGGTTACCCTAGAAAACTCATAAAAACAGCTCTGAAGAGAGCGTGGTATCCCCCAAGAGAGGTACTCATGACCCCAAAAACTAAAGAAAAGGACACTCCTTTAACGTGTGAATTGACCTTTGACCCTAGGGCGAATAAAGTCAAAAGGATTATCCCCAAAAATTGGAAATTGATTGAACAACTAGGTATACCCCAACCTTTGTTCGCCTTTAAAAAGGGTCAAAATATTCGGAATCAATTGGTGAGGGCAACAACAACTACTAGACCGTTACCTCCTCTAGGGCCTAGAGAACTTTTAGGTTTGCCCCAAGTAAATGGGCACTTCAGATGTCAAAATTGCGCTGCATGTGAGCTGACAAAAGATACTAAAGATATTTTGATAAACGGGAGTACACATATACAAAAAGGTTTCTCTAATTGTAACTCAAAGAACTTAATTTGCTGTATAAAGTGCCCGTGTAATAAATTTTACATTGGACAGACAACCCAAATCGTAAAATCCAGAATTTTACAACATAAATCAAGAACTAAATGTAAAACTACTGGGGCCCCCTTGGTTAGCCATTTCCTGATGCATAACCATTCAGAAAAAGACTTAGAATGGTCAGTATTATGTAAAGTGACCGATACCAATAAAGGAGAGACTGAAATCAAGCTTAACCGGCTAGAGGCAAGGCTAATAGAAAAGTACCAAACATCTAAGACTGGTCTTAATGACAGGGATGAGGTGTGGGCCTTGTTACTATGACTGTATCCTACCTTAGTGAATAACAATGGGCTTTGAAGTGCTTGTCATGTTATGCTGTGGCTATGTTTTGAAAAAAGAAAATAAATGTTTGTGAATACATTGATTTTATATATGAAAATAATGCAGACTGGCACTTGATTCGATGTTTTGTAAATTGTAATTTCCCTCTTGTACAAACTTTTGGTATGTTAATAGAATGTGAGAGGTTGGTAACACACATGGGCTATAAGGTTTTTATCTGTTCCTAAGAGAGTCTACATCGTGAATTTTGTCACCAGTATGATTGATTAGAAAATGCTGGTAATGTTTTTTACTTAGTATTATGTGTCGAGATAAGATTAGGGTAAGTGGTACACCTTTGCATGCTCCCTTCTTATTAGTTTCATAATTTCATTTTATTTGTTTCCATATAATGTGTAAGTGTTGAAGTCCTTGCTCCCTGGCGCTAAATAGCCGGTTCAAATCATAGTCCCCCTTGTTCCAACAATAGTCCTTCGCTGGTGATATACGCAGAGAGTCCTTCCTTTATGGTCCTTATACGTAGCGGTCTGCCGTAGATAGACGGCCCACGTTCCTAGTTCCGAGGTAGTGACGTAAGGGAAGGTCAGCGTAATGGTGGGCAGAGACTCGACTGAGTCCGTGTCGTACATGTTAGTATGTTCTCTATGTTTATTGTGCAGCGTCAATCCTCATCACCATGGTAACACAGTCTGTATATAGGTGACGTCACTGGTGCTCCAGTGACAGATGACAGCTGTTTCATGTTAATGCTGGTTGTTATCCCGCTACCGCGGGTCCTTGTTGATAATAAACTTATTCTTTAAATACACCTTTCTCCATACTTTATATGGTGTATGCTACAATTGGCGACGAGGGTTCTTCCAACAAGGGCCGGCGGAAATACTGAGGTCGGCGATGATTGATGATCGTGACCACATTGATAAGGAAATGCGGGAGAGAAGTTAAAGCATAACGGAGTGAGTACGATATGGATGCGAGCGTTACTGACTAAAAGTACTACTACCGAGCGTTGTGCGAAAATCGGAATTAATCTGCTTTTGCTCGGCACCGCGTGAATTGAAAAAGCTGAGTTTAACTTCACAACTGAAGCGGTGTGCGGTGTAAAGCATGTGCGAGCATCTGAACTGTATTTATCAGGCGGCTGCGTTGAAGATTAAGTGGATGGAAGCATTTTGAAACCGGCGCTTCGTGACATCCAGCTGAGGCGTCTGTCAATTACCTCAGCTGAGTCGCGTGAAGCATGCCGGTAGTGCCTTGTGATTGGCTGCACGTCATCAACGTGAACAACGTGCGGCCATCTTTGAAAATTTCCTGTCAGGGAAGCGAATGAAGGAAAAACGGAGCGCACTCTGAGGGAAATATTGCGCTCAGGTGAAATTGATCAAGAGGAAACGAGCAGCTTTACAAGTAAGCTACAGAGTTATATCGGAGCTATTATAAAGCTATCTTCTGCCGGTGCATTGGAAATAAAACTGCCAGAAAGGCAAAATAAAGCGAATAAATAAGCATGGCAGAGTGCAACAACATATGTGCTCCTCCTAGATTCCTGGATGAACCAGGGAAACCCACTATGAAGTGGAAGAAGTGGGTAAGGGCATTCGAAAATTACATCGTTTCTATTGATGGGAAAGCTTTTGACGCCGAAAGAAAATGTTCCTTGTTGTTTGGACTATTAGGTAAAGCAGGGCAAGACATCTTTGACAGTTTACCTGAGTATGAGAGCCCAGCGGGATCATTCATACCACTGAATGAGTATCAGGAAGCGTTAAAAAGATTGGAAAAACAATTTGATGAGGAAAATAATATAATGGTTGCCAGACATAAGTTTGCCCAAAGGAAGCAACAGGAAGGGGAGTCTATTGAAGACTATGTTGCTTGCTTGAGAGTTTTAGCTGTAGAGTGCGAATATGAGGAAATGACTGATATATACATAAGGGATCAAATAGTGTTTTATTGCTACACGAGGAAGGTGCAGGAGAGATTATTGGCTTGCAAAAGACCGAGTTTGCAAGAGGTCATTGATATCGCTAGAGGTATCGAAAGGTCTTTAACATCTACAAAGGAATTGTCATCTAATGGGAATAATGCTAATGTTTTTTACTTGCAGGAGAAGAGAAAAGGGGATGGTAAGACTAACGAAAGAAATATGAGTGAAAGAAAGGTGGGAGGTAAGCAGTTATGCTGTTTTAGATGTGGTTCTAGTGAACACTTGGCTGACTTCAAAAACTGTCCTGCTGTAGGTAAAAAATGTATAAAGTGCAAGAGGTATGGGCATTATTCTACTCTGTGTAAAACAAAAAGGATAAGCAATAGTACTAGTATAAACACAGTTGGAAATTTTGACGAAGAAATGTGCGCTAATATTATGTTGTACATAGAAATGGAGGATGGAAAAATAAAAGGGCCCATTAGTGATGTAAAGATTGGGGAGGTCGAGTTAAAGTTCACCGCTGATTCAGGTGCCCCAATAACTACAATTTCTGACACCCTTTTTGAAGAGAGATGGAAAGGTGTGCAGTTGACTGAATCTGATATGAACCCAAAAGCCTTTGGAGAGAAGGATATAAATATGTTGGGATATTTCATTGACACAGTAACATTTAAAGGGAGAGTGATTGAGACAAAGGTTTACGTAGCAGAAAAGGGGAGAATACTGGTAGGATGGAGAGATTTGGCCCAGCTGGGGGTGGTACTAGTTCCGGGAGCTAAAGACCCCGTGATTTTAAGAGAAGAATGGATGAACAGCATTTGTGTAGGGAGAGAAGAATGTACATTGAGTGAAATATTGGAAAAGCATAAAGATGTTTTTAAAAATGTTATTGGATGTGTAAAAGGATTCAGTCATGACATCAAGCTTAAAGAAGGGGCTATTCCGTGTAAGCACAAGGTAAGATCTGTGCCTTTGTCAGTGAAAAATGAATTAAGAGAAGTGCTTGAGAAATTAAAGAGGGAAGGTGTGATTGAAGAGGCGGAAGAATCCGAGTGGATTTCTGCCATAGTTGTATCAAAGAAGAAGGTGACAGGGGAAATTAGGCTGTGTGTCGACCTGAGGTCGCTTAATAGGAATATTGTAATTAATTGTCATCCCTTGCCAAAAATTAAGGACATTCTTCAGTCAACATCGGGATCAAAGTATTTTTCTCTTATAGACTTAAGGTCAGCGTACCATCAGGTGTCCTTGTCTGAAGAGTCCAAAAAACTAACATCTTTCATTACTCCATTTGGAGCATTTAGGTATGTGAGACTTCCTTTTGGTCTAGCATCATCCTCAGGAGTTTTCCAGAAACTCATGGATGTATTGTTTGGAAAAATGAAAGGGGTTGAAGCCTTTCAGGATGACATTTTGCTGCACTCCAACACAGAAAGCGAACACGTACATTTAATTGATACAGTTTTGAGCGTGTTGGAAAGTAGAGGCATGACAGTTGCCAAGGACAAATGCAAATTCATGGCAAAAGAAATTGAATATTTAGGACATGTCCTGTCTGCAGAGGGTATTTTGCCAAAAGAAGATTTGGTTCTTGCAATAAGGGAGGCCCCTGAACCAAAAAATAAAGACACCCTGAAGTCATTCCTTGGCCTCAGTGAGTATTACGCAAAATTTATCAGTAGATATGCAGAAAAAGTGGAACCTCTTAGGAGACTGTTAAAGAAAAATGTGAAGTATGAATGGGGAATGGAACAAGATGATGCATTCAAAACTGTCAAAATGGAAATTGCTAAGGCGCCAGCATTAAAGCCATATGATCCGCAGCTAGAAAACATCGTGACTGTGGATGCTAGCAATGAGGGTATAGGTGCTGTGTTTTGCCAAAGGAATGGTAAGGAAGAAAACACAATCGCATTTATTTCTAGGAAATTAAATGACACTGAGGTTCATTACAGTACAATTGAACGTGAGACACTGGCCTGTGTATGGGCTGTACACAAACTCAAAGATTATTTGTGGGGCAAGAGTTTCACGCTTGTAACGGACCACAAACCCCTTGTGTACATGATGGACAGCAAGGGGCGTGGAAATGGCAATGCCAGTTCAAGGCTGATCAGACTCATGTCAAAGCTTCAGGAATATAACTTCAGAATAGAACACATAAAAGGAGGTAAGAACAGTAGGGCGGATTGTCTATCCCGGTTACCGGTAGAGGTAAACAATGATGAGGTACTGGAAGATAACGAATGTGTGGTGGCACACATTGATGCGACTGTGATGTGTGAAGGATCAATAAAAGATGAGGTATGGGAAGAGTGTACAATGAAAGACAGTGTCCTGGCCAAAGTAAGGGAGTATGTACAATCCAATTGGCCTCATGTGAGGAATTTACCCAAGGAGCTAAAGAGTTATCAACAAGTAAGCGATGAATTGACTCTGGAAAATGGTTTCCTGAAAAGAGGTGAGGTGTTCGTGCCGCCACAAGGTCTCAGGCAAAAGATAATCCAGATGGCTCATAAAGGACATCCTGGCACCACTGCCACTAGAAATGTTCTGAGAATGTACTATTGGTGGCCAGGTGTGGACAGCGAAATTAGAAATACCATAGATAACTGTGAGCAATGTTTGAAGTCTGACGAACATTGGAGAGTGGAGAAAAATGATCTGCAAATTGTGCAAATCCCTGATGGACCTTGGGCCAAGGTTGCAATAGATTTTGCCGGACCTTTCAATTTGCTTCAAGAAGAATGTAAATACCTAATAGTTTTGACAGACTACTACACTAAGTGGGTGTGTTACAAGTTTGTGAGGATCATTACTACCGAAGTTGTAATAAAATTCCTGGAGAAAATCTTTGAGAGAGAAGGGCAACCAAAAATTATAGTGTCTGATAATGGATCACAACTTGTATCGCGTTTAATGGTGGATTTCTTGGAAAAGCGTGGTATTGTGCAGGAGAAAACACCTCTGTACAGCCCTAAGAGCAATGGTCAAGTTGAGAGGATCAACAGATTCTTTAAAGAAGGAATCCAGATGGCTATTGCGAATGACATGGATGTGAAGGAGTTTATCAAAGTAAAAATAAATGCATA
The DNA here is from genome assembly GCF_964261635.1 of Lissotriton helveticus. Taxonomy (NCBI): domain Eukaryota; kingdom Metazoa; phylum Chordata; class Amphibia; order Caudata; family Salamandridae; genus Lissotriton; species Lissotriton helveticus. The sequence goes on along the minus strand of NC_136071.1, from coordinate 133,909,898 downwards.
CAATAATACTCCTAAGGATGCAACTGGGTTTACACCGTTTTTCCTGATGAGAGGTAGAGTATACAACGGCGTCATGACGCCGAAAATAGGTGAATGGAAAGCAGCAGCGGTAGAAGCAAGACAAGTCTGTGATAAAGAACTCAAGGTGAGGGAGAGCATACTGAGTAAACAATTGAAGAATAAGGTTTATTCTGACAAAATCAATCGTACTAAAGATAAAGTCATAGTACCTGGGGATTGGGTGCTAGTGAGGAAGCCTGGACTGGTTGCTAAAGGTGAGTCTAAGCTTAGCAGGCCATTGAGAGTTGACAAAGCAACCGGAGGTGCTGTGTTAGTTGAAGGTGAAGGATGGCGCAGTAAAGATGATGTGGTAAAACTGAAGCAAGGTCAAGAAGAGATCATAATGAGTAAAGCAGGAATGGAGGAAGGAGGCCTAAATGACAGTGTTCTAGAATGGGATGACAGGTGCAGTAACCTAGATGGGTCACACACCAGAGTCAGTCGAGGAATGTCTGACGTTTCAGACGCAAGTTTTGGTGGTTTCTCTTCCAGTCTCATGGACACTACTTCTGTGCGAAATGGAACTGGGGAAGACAACTGTGAGGAAGGCAATGAGTGTAATGCAACAAGCAGGAGTGATATTGAGGGCAATGTAACTGGAAGACATCTTTCTAGAACGGGCAGAGTGGTCAAATTGCCCGCCAAGTTTAAAGACTATATTATGGAATAGTTCTGTTTTGTTTATGAAGGAAGGGAGATGTCGTACATGTTAGTATGTTCTCTATGTTTATTGTGCAGCGTCAATCCTCATCACCATGGTAACACAGTCTGTATATAGGTGACGTCACTGGTGCTCCAGTGACAGATGACAGCTGTTTCATGTTAATGCTGGTTGTTATCCCGCTACCGCGGGTCCTTGTTGATAATAAACTTATTCTTTAAATACACCTTTCTCCATACTTTATATGGTGTATGCTACAGTCCGCCGCTTATTTCTAACCCGTAAGCCTTTCTAGATACGGCTTTCCCGCGGTTGCAGGAGCAGTTGGTGATTTGGTCCCTTTTCACACTGAGAGAGTGGTCGATTTAAGGTGAGCACTTTGTACTTGAAATTTATGTTAGTGTAACATGTATTTCCTTCGGAAGTATTTAGGCAAGACTAAATTGAACGTCTTGTTCGTTGTAGGCGACGCTGTATCTGCCCTTTATGAAATGGGAGCAGTGACCCCTTAGAAGCGGGTAAGAGTATATTCCGTTTTAGAGATTTTTTCTCCTCTTCGAATACAAATGAAGCTAGTAATTCTCACAGTTGGACGATATATATTTGTACATACAGGAGGTGGATACACGGTGGGCCGAAATAAATTTCTCCCACAAGCGCTTTGTGAGCTGCAAAGAGTCCTCTATGTCTGATTTTTTTACAAGAGATGTTGACCTAAGGTACGTGGTCATTATATAAGAGGGCTACTGATGAGGAACCGTTCACGTTCGGGTGATAAGGTCTATAATGGTGTGTAGTGATTTTTAGTTAATATAATTTCTTGGACCTCTAGTTGTTTAATATATCCCGGTCACTATGGGTGTTAGAATTAATTTGCTATGTGCTGCCAATTACCTCGAGGGAATCAGATTGCACTGAATTGTTTTTATTAGTGTTAGTCTTCTCTGTTGAGTGGTGTGTGTTTACATGGTAATAGAATTAATGATGAGAATACATTAAAAGCCAATTTACATTTTGATCTATAGGAGTTAATTGGTTGAATTGCCCAAAAGTCCTAGAGAGGCCTGAATTAAGAAAAAGGCTGAAACGCGTCGACTGCATATATAAAGGCATCAACATAAGAAAATTGAGATACAATATATGACATTATATAGATAAGGAGCTCGATATAATTTGGAGGGAGAAAGGAATTGACCCTTCGAAGCTCTTATATACTTTTTGTTGATGACCAGATATAGGGAATGTTGTGACATAATTATAAGTCAACGTCCTTCTATTGAAATAGTTGTGGGCTGTTTAGACCAGCAAATTGGTTATTTTTGAAATGTCGTTTGTTTGTATTATATAAATTGTATATATTTGTGTTTGTATATATATGTTTTGGCAAAATAAGTGTTACTAAAAAGGAAAAAATAAGCTTAAAGAAATAATAAACAGCTTTAATAATCCTTTTAAGAGTGATTAATTTAGCACTAGCTTATATAGGAAAACAAGTGCTTTGATTCAACTGAGATTTTTTTTTTTATGACCATGATTCTAGGTTAGGAAAGGACAATTAATGGTGTCTTTTCTAGAATTTAGTTATAGTTTTCAAAAAACGTTTACCATAGGCATTGCTTTTGTTTAAGTTGCATCCTTGACGCTGGACTTCACATTGCAAGCCCCATTGACATGGGCCCTCATATCGCCTCCTCGCTCCATTTCGGAACTGATGCATCGCTTTGGCTGTGTGACACACCTTCGACGTGAATCCTCGTAACGCTCCCCACCCCTGGATTTAAGGTGCTTGGATAAGTGAGAAAACAGTCCTTGGCACACGTTACAGGGTTATAACAATGTTTGAAATTTCTTGCTGAACACTAAATATCTGTGGTCAACAATGTTATTGAAATGTCTTTAATGAAAGAAAAAACAACCAGCCAACGCGTGTTTCGTCACATAGGGGAGTATCCCGTGACTTCTTCAGGGCTGGGGAAGATACAAAACATTGAATAAACATAAACATAAATAACGAAAAACATAAAAGTGGTTATTGCTAAACCAAATGCTCTTGGTTTAGCAATACCCACTGTTATGTTTTTCGTTATTTAATAGAGTACCCGCACAGATATTTATTTTGACTATTGATGTTGTAGATCCCCCTGAAGAAGGGCACTTTGTCGCCTGAAATGCATTGGGAATTGAAAATACGATTGTCATCTATATCAGGATGTTAAAGCATCACATCTTGATTGAAGAAAATTCTGCAATGGATTGAATAAAAGCACAAACTGTGTCTCAACCACGGTCATATAGTTTCAGTTATGGACTGTTCATTTGAGTGTATAGAACTGATTAATGGATAACTGGTTTTAAAATAGCTATAATTATTAAAGCAACTTGGATTATTTGGCAGTACACTTTATCAAAAGTGACACCCCAGTAGTGCACCCTGACTCAACTCTTCAGTACACACCTGGCCTGTTGACACTACAGGTGAAGGACATCTTTCTTCTCTGCTGCTTGAGAACTGCCCTTCTTGATGAGAAGAGAGACTGGGCCTTCTCCCTTAATCCCAGGCTGAGTAACTCCAATAGCCAGCTTACTGCCCACCTGTGTGACCTGCAGAGACATAGGAAGTTCCAGAGGCCTTTCTGCAACTGCCCAGCTGACATGGTGCACTGGACCTACCTGGAATTGCAACTGTACCTGCCTAAGCCCTTCTGGCCTCTGCTGGAGTGAGTTCCTGATTCCCAAGTGGTGCCTTCCCAGGTTCTCGGCCCTTGGCTGGTATCAGGGAGAGCTCCTCCTGTTCTAAATGAAAGCCCCATCAAATCCGACATGCAGTGACGTGAAGCTCCCTAAAGCCTTGCGCACAGATCATCGGATCTGTTGCAGAGCAACACAAAAGCCCCGCAAACTCTTGCAGCTTCCCATGAACTGACACCGGACAATGCAAAGCCTGGCAAAGCAACCCTATGCAGTCCACGCACCAGGGACCTAAGGTACACTCCTCAGTGAGTCAAACTTTGTCCTTTGTCCAGCGTGCACTCCTGCATGTCAGCTTGAACTTGTGACCTCGTCTTGGTCCAATAAGACCACAAACCTTCAGTTGGTGCTGTGCGCTGTTTGCTGCTTCTAAGTCTTTAACGTTGCAGATCACCATTTCTACTGATTGGATTTTAATCATTCTGCTCTCAAATACTGTATGCAATAGTACTCTATTTTTCTAAACGTCTGTTCGATTTTTTGGGGATTTTTTTTTACTTTGTTACTGTTTGTGTGCAGCATAAATACTTTACTCGTTGTCTCTAAGTGAGCCCTGACTGCTGTTGTGCCAAGCTACCAGAGGGTTGAAGACAGATTAATTTGGTGTTTGCTTGTGTTTCACCCTGACAAGAATTGTGGGTGCTGCTTGAGTCAGATTTCTCCCCCCCCCAACCAGCAACCTAATTTCTCACAAGCACAAATGCAACTTCAGTCGGAAAAGTCTGGAGTAAAGACAACTTTTTTCCAACATTACACCTGCCTAGAAGAGGTGTACATTTGTGGTGCAAAGCCCTATCTACCATTCTTAGTTGAAACAGCTTTTGTAGCACAAATTTACAAAGGCAATACTTTGCAAACCTTTAGGGCTACTTTACAACACAAAAGATGTCTTACCAGTTTTAACATTTGCTCCAGTTTGCAAAACATTTGAGATCCAAACCTGTTGCAACCAGTTAGCAAATCTACCCTTTGGTGTTAAAAGTAGAACACTGCATGTGGTTAAATATTATAACGTTTGCTCTTGGATGGGTATTCTGAATTCAGAGATTAGAAAGATTTCTTTTAAGCAAGCAAGAAGAACAACACATCATACATGCACCCCGTGCACATATAGCTCATTATTTCTGAACCTTCATAGGTAAAACAAATAGTTAAAAGCTACCCATAATAGTTCAGCTTTCAATTTTACTATATTTTCTCATAGTTACCAGTGATTGCCTGTTGAGATATGTGTTGAAAATGCAGACATACAAGTGTCTGTGGTTATCTTGGATGAGTGTTTTACACTACCATGACATATCTTGACCCCAAGACAATGGCATGGTCTTCGTCCAATATTTCAAGTAACTTTGGGCCAGATGTACAAACATTAGGAATAATGATTTTCTAATTGTGATTCTGTTTGAATTGCAATGAGGAAATCAGTATTCCTAATGTATGAAACTCATTAAGTTTCATTTAGGGATTCCTTGTGGGTTGAACATCGACCTACGTCATGAATACTAATGAGGCAGATCGCAGTTTGCGACCCATTAGGAATCAAAGCCATCACATGGATGGTGGCCTGCTGAGGTTAGCAGACCACCATGTATGTGATTGCTTTTTAATAAAGCAATCTTTTTTTTAAATGCAGACCGTTTTCCCTAATGGAAAATGGGATGCGCCGAAAGAGAAAAAATGAAACCTGCTCTTAAAAGATAAGATTATTTACATTCTGACAGAGGAGGGGGTCCCTGGGGGATCCCTTCCCCTTTGCAAATGGGTTAGCACCAGTTTTAAACTGGTGGTAAAGTATTACTGTTCGCAACAGGAATTTGGCCACAAAACAGTATTCCATACCAGACCTATTCGGTATTTGGAAGAGACACCCTAAACACGTCCCTTCTAAATACCGAATCGCAAATGCAAAATGCGATTCAGTAACAAGTTACCAAATCACATTTTGCACTTTGTACATTTGAAAAAGCAATTTTCTGGTTGCAAACGGACCGATGCGCAGAATCGGTCCATTTGCGATCAGGAAAATGCTTCGTACATCGGGGGCCAGATGTACCAAGAAACGTTTTTGTGATTCCCTAACAGCGAATCCTTGTTTTTCACAATTAGGAAATCACAAAATCACATGTACAAAAGTGTGTTGAACACTTTCTGCGATTCCCAATGGGTCACAAATGACCTACCTCATGAGGTAGGTCTCAGTTTGCTACCCATTAGGAATTGAAAAAATCACAGGCATGGTGGCCTGCGTTGGTCAGCAGACCACCATGTCTGTGATTGCTTTTAAATAAAGGAACCTTTTTTTTCCTTAAAGGAAAATGGGATGCGTTACAAAAAGAAAAATGAAGCGTTTTCTTTTCATTTTTGAAGAGCAGGCTTTGGTCCGTGGGACCCCTCCCTGCTCTTAAAAAGTTTTGCATATATTCACAAAGGGGAAGAGGCCCTGGGGACCCCTTCCCATTTGCGAATGGGTTACCAATGATTTGAAATCGGCGGTAAATTGCAAATGTTTTGCGACTGCATTTGGGTCGGAAAACATTTGTACATAACACTGCGATTCGGTATTAGGAAGGGTTGCCCTAAATACACCCCTTCATAATACAGAATCGCAAACACAATTTGCGAATCGGTAATGCATGACTGAATCGCAAACTGGGGTTTGTACATCTAAAAAGGTTTTTTTTGCAATCGCAAATGACCCAATTCTGTGAATCGGGTCATTTGCAAATGCAAAAAAGCTTTGTACATGTGGCCCAGGGCCCTTTGTCCAATTCCATAGCAGTGGCATTAAGTATTCTCAGTCTATCAAGCATTGTTACTTCGGGCACTATTGTTACTGGAGGCATAGCATGTCAGATGTTCTGGGCATCATTAGGTTGTTTTTTACATAACACTGTATACTGGCATTATTTCTCTTGGCATCATATTTTAGAAAAGGTTTTATTTGAACTATGCCTGTTTCAGATGGGGCCAGTTTGACAAACATTTTCTGAAGTGTATTCAGGGTTCCAACTGGTTACCGATTATCTGTAGGACATGCCGTCAAAGAGGTTTATTGCATAATTAATTAAAATCATTACAATTTCCACATATCAATATTATAATACGAAAAATAAATGCTACTAAAAAAGAAGATTAAACTCTTCCTTTGTTAAAATGATATTACACAGTTTTAAAACAAGATTCCTCAGGTAAACTACCATCGGCATTAAGAGGTCAGAATGATTGTTACATATTAATGCAGGGTTTACCAGTCTTAGGGATCAGGGCTGAGTTATTACACCGCTTATTTCATCATGTCCTTGTTCCACAAGACTCAGGCATTTATTCACTTCTGCCAGGAATTTTGTTCCCCGGCATGCCAAAATAATTGAACTCCCTCCTAGCCAGCAAGTTACCGCTTGCCTACAGGTGCGGATTTTTAACTCGTTACAGATGTGTTTCAATAATCTTCGACGTTGTACCAGGAGAGCCGGACAGACGCACAAAAAGTGGGCTAATGATTCCGTTTTATAGCCACAAAGTCTACAGCTCTCGGTCTGGTGTTTACCTTTCCAAGAAGGTGCTAAGTCTTTCGAACTGTGCATACCCATCCTGCAGGCTGTAAAGGCTCTTTTTATGTGCACATTAAAATGAGAGGTTAAATAGGCGTGCGGTCGTCCAGCTTTGAAGGAGTTGATTATGGTCCAACCATGTCGCCGCTTGAGAAGTAACGCTTTGTCATCCTGAAAAGATTTCATCCTTGCTGCCTTATTGGCTAGTCTACTTATTGTTGCTTTGTCCGTCACAGATTCCCAAATTCCTTCCAGCCCCAGCTCTTTCACGCAGGTTTTCAGGTATTTTCCCCAAGGACAAGGGGTTCCAGTTGCTCCTTGATTTTTTATGGCTTCCCAGTTTAACCAATCCATCGAATCCGGATCTGCAGATCTTAATTTGTGACACAGTTTTATGAAGCCGCTCATGCTTCTATATTTCTGGTTTTGCAGACCGAATTCCAGCCTTACTTGCGGTGCTGAAGCACTCTTAGGGAGGTTAAAAACTGCTTTATAAATTTTTGTTTGGAGCTCGTTTAGTAGGTCTACTTCCTTGCCACACCAGGTGACGAGACCGTAAGATAATGATGGTAATATTTGTGCTGACATGACCTTCAGGAGGTGACTATAGTTCGGGCAATTCATTTTTGTTTTTAGCAATCGGTAAGCAAAGATTAGTCTTTGAGCTTTTGCTCAAATTGCAGTTTTGTGCTCTGTTAGTTTTGCTCCCTGGGATATTGTTACTCCAAGGTATTTGTACGAGCCTTGTTCATTCACCTTCGTCCCGTTAAATGACCATGTGTAACTAAGTTTTTTTGGGTCCACTAAACGTACTACTTTGGTTTTTTCTTTGTTTAAGTCCAGTCCTTCTTGTCTTAAGTACTCTGATAAGATGTTTAAAGCTCTTTGTAGACCCACTGGGGTTTTACTCAGCAGGACAATGTCATCAGCGTATTGCAGACAAGGAATTCGCCGGTTTGCCAATGACGGTGGGTGCACCTCATCTGTATCCAACACTGTTGCGAGATCAGAAAGGAATAGATTAAAAAGGGTAGGCGCTAGAACACAACCTTGTTTTAGGCCCTGAAATGTTGGTATGTTCCTCGTTGTATACGCTCTGTCTCCCAATTTAACCTTTGCCCATGTATCTTCGTGCAAAGCTTTTATTGCCTGTATTAATTTTGAAGGCGTCCCCCAAAGCTGCAGTTTTTCCCATAGACGCTCTCGATTTACTCTGTCAAATGCAGATTTGATGTCAACAAAACAGGCGTATAGTCGTGCGCCCTTTACTGCTATTCTGTCCATTAATACTGACAGCCAAGTTAAGTTGGTGATTGTTCCCATGTCCCTCCTAAATCCCGTCTGGAACCAGGGGATTCTCTGAGATTCTTCTATCCAGTCTTGCAGCTTAAGGAGGATACAAGAGGCATAGAGCTTGGCTTCCACATCTATCAGTGATATAAGTCGGTAATTTGTTGGGTTACCATGGTCACCATGTTTAAATATTGGGTGAATCACGTTGCCCTTCCATGATGCAGGAACCTGTAAATCTCGATAGATTTGGTTAAACAATGGTGTCAGGATTTCTGCCCAAAATACCGGGTCATGTTTAAAGATGGCATTGGGCAGTCCATTCGGACCTGGTGCTCCTTCAGCCTTTAGCCTAATAATGATTTTACACAGTTCCCCACTGGTTGTTAATTCTGGGACTATCATTTCCTCTTTCGCGCAATCCTTTATCACCGGTCCTTCTGTGCCTGGGTTGTAGATTTCCAACTGGCCATTCTCTACTGTATTTGTTACCTGCATATTATTTGGAAGGCCAACTGTTCTTATACAGTAAAGGGATTGCACATGTTGAGACCAAGTGTCAGCTCCTACTCCCGCTTCCTGGTAGAGTTTTTGTCCATTATTTAGGTCGTTGATGATGCCCCAAAATTCACGACTATTGGGATGTTTTCCGGCACTTAACAATCTATTCCATAACTTCTCTTTGTAGGCAGATTTTGCAATGTTTAAAGCCTTCCTATAGGTGCTTCTGGCTTCCGTCAGAACCCCCCTATTTGGTGGTAACCCCAGCTTTTTGTTCCACGCTAGGTGACGAACAGCATTTGCTACCCTCCTTTTCTTTGTTCTTAGTTCGTTGGAAAACCAGGGCTCCTTTTTAGCGGTGGACTTACTCCGTACACCTGAAGTTGCAGGAAATTTATGAAGAAGATCCAGGACCAATAGCTCCCAATTTTTTACCAGGTCCTCCTTTTTTTGCATCCCTAACTCGGATTTTCGAGCCATTGCGGCACACCAAATTTTTTCCAGCATTTCTCCTCTCCATTTTAGTTTCTTTAAGTTGAATTTGGTGGCTTGGTAAAGCAGACTTGCTAATTTCGGTGCCAAGTTGGGCGCAGTGTTTAGGGAGGTTATTTGGGGGAAATGGTCGCTTTCTGATCGTTGGACGATTTTGAAGGTCTCAATGTCTGGGACATGCATGCAGGTTATCTGAGCTGCAGAAAGTTGCTACATCCTGCCACTGTTGAAAATGGTTTTGTATTAGATGACTTCACAAGGGGCCTTCAGAACTGTCGTTAAAACAGTCCATAATATTTTGCCATAAATAATTAAGACCAAGCTGCACAGTTGTCGTTTCCGGTAACTTATTTGTGTCCGAGTGCTGATTGAGTGGGGAATGTGTCCACCATTAAGAGACATTATTATTACCCTTCTATGCGATATGTTTCCATATATCATGGAATATGCTCTCCAAAAGGTACCACTAGAGTCAGCTTGTTTGTGTCTTTGGGCTCCTACCCCTCTCCCTTCACCCTTAACCACAATTCAGAGGAGAGATTGGCTGACTTGCTCACTCACCTGCACAGGTATTTTTCGAAGCCCCTTTCTTAAAACACCCCCTCTGAAAATCGATCGAACTCCATTGATATTGGCAATGCATTTTAATATGCATCCCCGGATAAAATCACCCTTTCCAAACACACAAGAGGGTGTCTGGCTGAAAATCTGAGGCTGGGTAAAATGTTCCTGCTCTCTCCTTAGGAGCAGCTGCCCTTCCAAGACTCCAGCATGGAGGAGAGCAGCAGGCAGCTGCCTGCAGCACCGCATGCGAACAGCCCTCTGTGAAAGAGCCAGGTGGGGCTTCAATGGGGCGCAGCCAGGATCCTCCCTTGCAGGCAGAGCCAAGTCACCTCGGAAATACTTCCAGCTGCAAGACATTTCCTCCACGCGTGGAATAATGACTTTAGCAACAAAGGGCGAAGTGGGAAGCAGGCAGGAGAGCTGGTTTTTAATTTCCTGCTTAGCAAAGTGAACTCGACGGAAAATTACACCTTCCGAAACTCAATTATTCCTGGACCTTCTTCTCTGAAGGCATTCACTTGTAAATGAGAGGATGCTGGTGTTCAGCCACTGGGCTTTCTTCTCAATAGCTCGACGTGTGTTCAACCCTGATAGCCATCTCAGGCATAGCAGGGTCTGCTCTGATGCACAGGAGCTAATACACAACACCAGATGCGGTTCATTAGCAGTCACTCAGAGCTGGACCAGTTTCTTTAAGTTGTTTACAAAACTGACATCATTGAATAGCCTTTATAAAACCTAAAGAATTTAAATTGGCAAAAGAGAGCATGATAAATGTTGGGATTCAACAGTGAAGGTGTAGCTACAGTGGAGTAGCAAGGGGGGGAGGAGGGGGCGCACCCCGGGCGGCATGTGTTTTGGGGGCAGCGGCCTCCTCCCGCTCTAACATATGGCCGCCAGAGGCAGCAAATGCAGTGACCGCCATGGGTGGCATAATGTCTAGCTATGCCACTGTGTAGCTATCTGAAATCTGAGATCACCTGTGTTATTGTCCTACATACCCATAATAAGGGCATGTTGGCATTTTTCCAGAATACAAGGTGCAACGTCTTGGATAATCAACACTATTCTCTGACTAGCCACTAATATGGAGGGAGCTCAGGATATGAAGTCAGTGGCCACACTTGGATGACGTATTTCATAGCTTCCTTAATTACCCATCAATTTGGAGACCAGTACTTGGGCTACTTGACATGTCATCCACGCTTCGATGATTAATATCATAGACTCTCCCACTTGGCAACCCATACATTGGTCTCTGAAGTGAGGCATCAACTTTTAGGCGATTCATAGCAACTTCACTTCACCATCCATATGGATTCATGCTACAATGTCTGCGATCACTCTTGAACAATTTGTTGAATAGGATCCTTCTCTTAAATGCCAATAGAGAGACCAGGACTTCTTGTCAAACACAAGTTGATGGACAGAGCGCTGAAACTTTTCCGACACTCACCCCCAGTCACAGATCTTGGTTGAATACATCATTGTTCTTCAACTCACTTCGCCACCTCAGTTCAGACCCAGCTATATGCAAATCAGTCTTGACCCTGTGCCTCCTGGGAACAGTCCAGCCTGAACTGCCAAGCCAGGTCTTTCCTGAACCGGAAATAAGCATCCTGGGACCGGTTTCTGGGTAACACCCTTCATCAGCCAGACTTCTTGTCACCCAAGATTGGAGGATTAATTACATAAACCCTCCCACTAAACCCCTGATAAAGAACCAGCACTTTGGCTATGATGGCTGTCATCGACTCTTGTATAAAGCCACTCTCAAGGAACCAGGATTCATGTTATGACTCTTGGCTTCATTCTTGGATGATTCACTTTGCAGCTCTCTACCAAACTGCTTAGTTAGAGGTCAGAACTCAGGCTATGAAACCTGGGGCCATATTATGTATTAGGGTGCACTTTCCCTGTTTGCGCCTGGTGCACCTTAAAACAGGTGTACCAGGAGCAAACAGAGAAAGTGCGCCCTATTATATAGAATGCGCTGCCCCCAAGGCAGCTACTAACGTGTGCTGCTCTGGGGGCAGCGCATTCATGTTAAATACGGAGTGGCTTTAAAGCAGCCGCTCTGTGTTTCACTGTGCAGGCGGCAACCCGCCTGCATTTTTAAAGGAGATTAGAGATCCCCTTGCAGACGGGTGCCTCGAGTGACTACACCCACATACAGGGGATGTCTGGGGGGTCCATAGGACCCCCTTTCTCCACGCCTGAGGGCTGCTTCCAGGGGGCGCACTGTCAGTGCGTCTCCTGACAACTTCTTTGCCTCTGCGCCTGTGTCTGTAATGCGGCGCGAGCACAGAGGCAAAGGGATTCCTTCATTTGCATTAAGCACGACCCCATGCAAATGAGGGAACTCTCTCTGAAGGTAGCGCTGGCACTATAAGTGCACCAGCGCTATCAGTATTACAGAAGGGGCCGCACATGCATCTCCAGCTCTCGGGGCGCGCAAAGCGGACGCAAACGCCTGTTGCACCCCAGGGCACTTTCATAATACGGCACCTGTTACCCACTTTTGGATGATCTGTTTTATAAAACTATATTTTCGGAATATCTGCATGACAGAAATGTACATGCAGTTAATCCAAACAGAAATCATTGCTGGGTCTGGTGCCTCAGTGGACTAATGCATCCACTATAGGCTTGTGTTTTACCTCATGGTCACAGGTTCAAAATCTGGTGAGTCCACTCAGCCTTTTATCCTTCTGAGGTTGATAAAATGAGTACTGTTGAGTTGGGTAACAAAAAAACATCTGTTAAGCCGTGCCAAGAAGCCCTTGGGTGAATGTACGCTTTACAAAAATCGGAGGAGTGTATTTTCTAAATTCACTTATATTGAAGCAGACTGAATTTTAGGCAGGAGACAGTTGAGACAACATTTTTGGCTTCAGAATTTGGAAGTAACCTGCCGTTATCAGGTCTGTTGACAGGTATGGAGTTGCCCTGTGTCAATACTGAGGTTGAGATGTGTAGATTGATTTACTTAGAGCTGATAATAGGAACATTCCACATTTATTGGTCTAGTGTTTATAAGCTGCTCTGAAATACTGTGAAAAACTGACCAGCTGGAGGAATGTATTATATAACTGGAGAAGTTGAGGGAAGTAAAGGGATTTTAGCTGATCTCGTTTTCGCTGGCCTTAGGACTGTGCATTTTACCATTGCTGATCAGTACTAAAGTGCTTGTGCTCACTCCTTAAAACAGTGTAGATATGTCCATACCCAATTGGCATATTTTAGTTACTTATAAGTCCCTAGTAAAGGGGTACTGCATGGACCCAGGGTATGTAAATTAAATGCTACCAGTAGGCCTGCAGCATTGAATGTGCCACCCACTTAGGTAGCCCTCTCAAACATGTCTCAGGCCTGCCACTGCACCCTGTGTGTGCAGTTTTAAACTGCCATGTTGACATGACAAAATAAACCATTTGCTAGTCCCAAACCTTCCTTTTAAATACATATAAGTCACCCCTATAGAGGGCCCTGGACAGCCCAGAGGGCATGGTGCAGTGTAATTAAAAAGTAGGACATATACTTTAAAGTTGCATATATCCTGATAGTGAAAACTCTTAAATTAGTCTTTGACTACTACAAGTCCTACCTTTCTGATAGGATAACATTAAAGTTACCTTATTACCTTTTATATGCAGTAATTTCAAAGAGGAACAGGTAACCAGTTCATATTTTTTGTCTTTAGAATTGTAATGAAAAATCCTCTCTTATGGTAAAGTTGGATTTTTTTTAACAATCTTGAAAATGCCACTTTTAGAAAATTGACATTTTCCTGCCTTAGGTCTTGGTGCCTATCTCTGGGTCACATGACTGTATGTAGGAGACAGTTGGGTTTTGTGTATTCTTCCTAGACAGCAACATACAATAGAGAGCTTAAGTGTGTCTAGATTGGCCATCACTGGCAGGATGGGAGGAAGAGGCTAGGCACAGCCCTACTTACACTTGAATAGTACTTTCACTTGAATGGTATCCTGCCTCCACACAAAGGATTGCATACACCCTGTAATTAGTAGGGAGACAGGGCCAGGAAGGCAGGACACCTGTGCATTTCAAAGGGGAACCTCCAGAAGCTTCTCCCACTTCAAAGACAGAACACTGTATAAAATATAGACCTCAGACACCAACTCTTAAGTACACTTCTGAACTTGGGGCTACTCGGCCAGAAATAAGGACAGCTTTGCTGCTGAAAGGACTGCCACTCTGCTGGACTACTGCTCTGCTAACCTGCTGCTGGCTGCCCCGTGGCCTACGTGAGAAGAACTGGATCCACTTCTGTTGAACCCAGGATCACCAGAGTGACTGCAAGGGCTAGTTTGCTGGCCTTCTGACTTGAGCCTCAGGGATAGAAGGCTCCAACAACCTTGCACTTACACTCTGCCATCTTGAGTCTACCCTGCCAGGTGGAGCCACCCCAGTCCTGGACCCTTGGAAGTGGACATAAGGTTCTCTGCCAGCCTCTGTGAATCCAACAGAACCCAAAAATGTGTGGTGCGCCATTTCGCATCAACTGCTAGTTGCACGTGCTTACAATTGACGCGATATGGCACACCACTATTTTTTGGGAACTTTACAACGCGTACTTCTGGGGCAGAGCATGCAACAAGTTTGCACGCCGAAAATTCACAACAGGTGTTGAAAACAAACTCAGTGTTAAAATAGGGTGTGCATTAGACCATTCACAGTCAAATCCAGGAGAACCACCACATCTCCTCTGCTGTGAGACACAACCCCGAGATGAACTGATGCATCGCCTCTACTGCATGGATTATCTCCATCGCACACACCTGCATCGCAACACAGCTCATCGCCTCATCAGAAATGCTTCTGCACGACACATTCTCTGCACAGACTCTCGCATCTCTTGTCGACGGCAGCCTCGACTAGAATGTTAGACTCCCCATCAAAGCCTCTCAGTTCCTCGGAACCGAAGCATTGCCTTAGCGTGTGAAGCATTCCTGACACCATACTTCTCATCGCAAAACCTTGTCGATGAGATACTTGAGGATGATGCAGGACATCTCATCGCAGCATCTCGGAACTGATGCACCACATTCGACTTCGACGGTGACACTCGGACTGCTCCGCAAACCAGGATTTAAGGTACTTTGTTTAGCTGGCCTAATTGAGTCCCAGCAGCCGGCCCCTGCTCCATCACGGTTGCCCTGATCTTGTGACTATGTCCCAGTCTGGTGTGACCAGCTATCCACATTTGGCGCTTTGTGCTTTTTGGTGTTATTTTTACTGAAATCTTTATAGTTTAATATCTCCAGTTCTACTGATTGGATTTTTGTTGTTTTGGTCTTTTTTAATTAATTTATTTTAAAGTACTTTATTTTTCTGAACTCGTGTGGCTCCATTTGTGGTGTGTTTTCACTGTTACGGTTTAAAGTGTTACACAAATACTTTACACATTGCCTTTGAGTTAAGCCTGACTACTCTGGGTCAAGCAACCCGAGGGTTGAGAACAGGTTAATTTAGGATATGCTTGTGACTTCACCCTGACAAGGATTGTTGTTCCTGCTTGAGTAGGTTTTCACCCCTTTCAACCAGTAACCCAATCTCCTATATGGACAGACTCATAAATAAGGGTTGGAGGAAACCTAGCTTTATAAAATGGTTCATTTTAATATGGGGAAGTTTCCATTTGGAACATGTGGAGTACTATTGCAAACTGAAAAAGACCTGCCAGACCTTCCCTCAAAGTAGTTTTTGTGTACTTCAAGAAACTCCACTGTGATTGTAGTGAAACTGTTTAGTTGCCTTCATCTCTTGTTGAATATGTGGAGGTCAGCATATTCTACACATACTAGCCTATTAACACAACTACTGCCCAACATCCATGAGACCATGCAGACACACCTCCTTCTGAATGAAAAACTTGTTACATTTATCTGTGCTGTCTTAAAACGTTATTACTTTAATCTAACAACACAGATTTACTGGACATTGTTTATAGAAGTAATGTATTGATTGGGTGAAATAGGTAACTAAGACTAGCTAACAAACCATGTTGAAAGAACAGGCACAGTCACTAAAGAGACATGCACTTTATATTATACAATATTTTCATTGGAAGATTCAAAATTCTGCAATCAAATTTCTGCATTCCAAAATCCCTGTAATACTATATCTCCTTCCCTTTCATCTCCTGTTCTTTGCCTCTACAGCCTATATTTCTTTTTTAATTTCTTTTTGTACGAAAACATGAATAAATGCCTATAAATACATTAGCACAGATCATTATATTAAAGCACTCTACATATGATACCCATATACTTATCGATCATTATAATTTCGACCAAATTATCTTAGCTTATACTTCAGTTTTCCATTTTAGGTCGCCATGTACTCATAATTCTTTTTTTGCTACCTGTTCCCCTGACATTTTGGACTGTCACTTCAAGTTAAAAACAGTGCAAAGATGATTCAATCATGAGACAAGTGATGATTATACTATTGAATATGAATGGGGCATCCTCATAAAGTGTATTTCCATCGGATCCCAGCATGATGCTCTAAGCGGAAATTAATACATCCTGCTGAGTAGGAGAAGATACTGTTGCCACCTCTGTTTAAAAGTGTGCCAAATTAGTGCAAGAAACACACTTTTGTAGATCAATTACACTCCCCAATTAATATCTTGGGCAGTTAGAGTTGGCTCTACCGCCCCATTATGCATATAATATAATATCTTTAGCACTTTAAATTGTCATATATATCGTCTTGTATATCCTGTGCCTGTATATCAGTACCTAGGTTTCCAGTCTATTCATTTGCCAGGTGAATCATATCATCAGATAGAATGTCCAGAAGCACATATAGACATCTCTGTTCTTAATACCTGTATCTGTCAGAAGAACTAGATTGGCGGGAGGAGAACATGGCGGCAGTCGGCTGACCTGCCGCGGTGCTCCGTGAACGCGCTCCTGTAATGAGCTGCTCTGCTCGGCAGACTCCCGGAATTCAACATCTGAAGACCCTCGGTGCCCCTAGGTAGAGGCAAGAAGGGGGAAATATCCTTTGTTTTTATTTCTTTTGAGTTACTCACATAGCGTGTATGGCTTCCGTGAGTGTTTCTTTTTTTCCGGCATTGTAGAGTCTGTCTTCCCTCCGCATGCCGGATTCAATCAGCGGAGGTTACCGTTCGGCTTGCCTGCTGCCTTAAAAGTCATGCACAATAACAAAATGTTTAATATAAGATCTGTGCAGGCAGCACATGAGTTGTTATTAACTCGGGGCAGTAAAAAGTAAGAGTTCCTCCAGTTAGTTAAAAAAAAAAAATCACACGTAAGGAAAAAAATAAAATAATGGGAGATCATGTTTCATTAAATATTTAATATAGGAAAGTTAAAATTAAAATACAGATTAGCTTGGTCTAATTTACCTTAGTCTATTGCTATCTTAATCATACACTAATCTTTGACCAATATTATAGCAAGAGATAAAAATTAACTTTTAGGAATCCTGTATAACACCAGGTCATTTGCACTATGCACTTAGAGTTGGTGTTGGAGTAGTTCTTGCGGGAGCGCTGGGAGGGGCGCTATCTACTGGACCTGTTCCAGTTAGATATAGCAAGGGTTTTCCAGGGGATGGGTGGAGGGATGTGGGGGGTCACAGAGGTAGGAGGGGGGAGGGTTTGAGGCTTAAAACTGAAAAGTTCCTCATTTTTCATTCGGTTTTAGTTCAATTGTATATGTTGCTGTCTGAACTGGTAATAGTTTTGCAAAAGTGCAGAGTGGTTACTTTCTTTGCGCAGGCATATTTAGCGAGGCCTTGAAATAGAATTTATGGGGTATATTAAAGTAATTTCCTGGAATGTCAATGGCCTGCACTCCAAACCAAGAGCTGATAAAATTTTACAGTATGTGCGTGATTCGGAGGCACAGGTAGTTATACTCTAGGAGACTCATCTGACGCATGCTGAATCTCTTGTCTTAGTGAAGAAAAATAGATGTTGACTTAGCGGTGTCTTCCTCACAGAATGCTTACATCAGAGGGGTATCAATTATCTTTAAAAAACAGCTTAAAGCCAGGTTAGTTGCCCAGATCGTGGACCCAGGTGGCAGATGGGTCATTACCACAGTTGTCATCTCTGGGGTCCAATATACATTTGTTGGATACTGTGGGCCTAACATTGATGACCCCTCTTCTCTTGAGGCAATTTTTGCCCACCTCCTGTCATGTCCGGCACTAACCATATGGGTAGGCGACTTCAATATAGTCTTGGACCCTCTCCTAGACAAAACTCCTAGTAGTCGTCCGATGGCCCTTTCTAAATCTAGGTCCTTTTTGCTTACATCTATGAGATAATATGGATACGTGGATATTTGGAGATTAAGGTCAGGACAGCAACAGGGCATTTCCTTTAGAAATTATAAATACCATCATAAATCCAGAATTGACTTTGTCCTGATAAGTCAGAGACTGACGGATGCTGTCAAATCTATAAGTTACCTCCCTTTACATCTGTCTGACCACTCTGCAATACTCATGGGGCCTTATTTATGAAGGCCTTGCGCCTCCGGTGCGTCACTTTTTCCAATTTTAAAAGTGGCGCACCGGCGCCGCAAGGCTTTCATAAATAAGGCCCATGGAGTATAAGGGGACTCCCAGCATCTCCCCTAGAGGTTGGTCTTTTGATCGTTCTCTTCTTTCACATCCTGATGATGTCTCATATCTTAAGAGCGAGATCCAAAGTTTTATTATCATAAATATTGGTTCAGCAGCATCTGGAGTAGTTTGGGACTCCCTTAAGGCGTGCCTAAGGGGGCTTATTACAAGCAAAGTTTCCTATTGCTCTAAACAATATAGGGAGGAGGTTGCTTCCATTGAGACAGACATTGCTAAAACTCAATCAGATATCGACGTTTTGCCCGCTTCTATGGAGGCGGCCTCAAAATCACTTCAGGATAAGCTGCTTGGTTTAAAAGCACACTTGGGTTCAGTTCTGAGTAAGAGAGTTCAGCAAAGATGGGAAGCCAGCAAATTGGCCCACTTCCAATATGGGGAAGGCGCAGGGAAGCTGTTGGCCTGGAAGGCTAACACAGATCAGGCTCGTAACAACATTGTGTCAATAGCCTCAAATGATTCCATAATTTCTTCGGATGAGAGCATAAGATTAGCCTTTAGAGACTTTTTTCAGGAAATATACCATGAAGATAAATCCATCAACCCTGATCTAATTAAGCATTGGCTAAGTAAAATCTCCCTTCCGGCCCTGTCTGCTGATCAAAGTATACTCTTGGATAGTGAGATTTCGGAGGAGGAGGTTAGGGCAGCCATTCAAAGTCGCAAGAAAGGGAAAGCGGCAGGACCCGACGGTCTGCCAGCAGAAATGTTCAAGTTATTAGAACATGAAATAACACCACTTCTTGTCACTCTATTGAACCAAATTTTGATGGACGGTCAGCCTCCCCCAGAATTTTGGAATGGTGCCTCGATTACTCTTATTCTGAAACCTGGTAAGCCTGCCTCCTCTTGTGGGTCTTATAGGCCAATCTCTATCTTAAATGTAGATTACAAAATCTTTGCTACAGTTTTGGCAAGGAGGCTGGCAGGGGTTGCTCCCGAGTTGCTTCACCAGGATCAGAAGGGGTTCGTAAAAGGACGCCAGCTGTATGAATTAACATATGATTTAATAGGAGCCATGGATATGGCTACTGTTGCGTCCCTTCCTCTGGCTGTGGTTACTCTGGATGCCACCAAGGCCTTCGACAGGGTAAAGTGGATATACCTGTCGGAGGCCTTGGCCAAATTTAACATTGGGGGGGGGGTTTCGGCGAGCCATAGGCCTTCTGTATCAAAACCCTACTGCTCGAGTAATGGTTAATGGAGCGCTATCGGGCCCCTTTAACATCTCCAGGGGGACGAGGCAGGGCTGCCCTCTCTCCCCTCTTCTATTCGATTTGTATATCGAGCCCCTAGCACAACGCTTGAGGGATGATATGAATATAAAGCCTTTCTCATATGGGGGTTGGTAGCGGAAGGTAGCCCTCTATGCGGATGATGTTCTTATCCTTTCTTCGGATGTACAAACCGCACTTCCAGCAGCATTGAAGGTAGCACAGGAGTTCGGGAAAGTATCAGGGTACGAGGTAAATGCCTCAAAAACCGAGGTTTTAATCTGGAACGATGATCTCTGTGAAATCAGCAAACAGCCAGGATCTTCTATGCGATATCGTGGCTTAAATAGGACATAAACCATTTAGTAGCCTCTAACTTCTCCGCAGTAGCAAAGCATTGCCGGCAGTTAATGCGATCCTGGGTATCACTACCACTATCTCTTTTAGGGAGAATTAACTTGGTCAAAATGACCATTTTACCCAAAGTTTCTTTTTTATTTAATACGATCCCCCTTTATTTTGACCACTCCATAATAGCGAAGCTACAGGCGGATATCTCTTCCTTTATTTGGAATCGGCATCTTCCGCGGATTGCCTGGAAGAAACTTAGGAGGCGCAGAGAGAAGGGGGGGTTGGCTGCCCCTGATCTGCAGTTGTACGCCTGGGCATTTCAACTCTCGCATGTTAGAATGCTTTTAAAGATGCCTGTGGATTCGGGAGTGGGAGCCCTGCTCTCAGCTTTGCTTGATGGGGAAGGTCTTAGCCAGTCAGGTTTTTTGTTTAAATTTGGCAACCAAAAGATTTAAAAAAAAATTAAGTTGAAGATTTTGCAGGGTTTAACAAAAATGTGGGCAAAGTTAATGGTCAACTTAAAAGTTAGCTATTATGGCTATAGGACACCTCTTTGGGGTCTTCCTGAGAGCCCTTTGTGGCTGGGTGATAGTTTTGCGGCACCGCTTAAGGAGGCAGGGATGCTATTTTGGGGGGACTTATTTTCAGAGGGTAGTTTGCCTCCGTGGGAGTGTCTGAGAGATAGAGCGGGTCCTAACCTTTCAAGGTTTAAATATATGCAAATGGCTGGGTGGACTCATTCCTTCTTGGCTTGGCTATCCTTGGCAAATAGATTTCCTATTGGAGGCTATAGTCATTTAGTATCCCAGATGGTAGATAATCCACCGGCCAAGAAGGAAGTCTCCCTCTGGTACAATTTTATCCTTGAGGAACTGGATGGGGACTTTTTGCTACCAGACCAGCTTTGGGGACCTACTATGCCGGGTCACAATGTAAAGGATATGTGGAGCAACTCATTTAAAATTTTGTGGGATCTTGTTAAGCCGGCATGGCTGCGCAGAAACCATTTGTTCACGCTCCACAGGGCTTACTATTCTCCCCTCAGACTCTCAAAATTCTCACAAGGGAACCCTTTGGTGTGTCCTAAATGTAGTCTACCAGCGGCTGCAGATGCCCACATGTTTTTTGAGTGACCTCGTTTAACTCCTTTTTGTGATGCTATATGCCAACTCTCTCTAAATCGTTAGGAAGTCACATCACCCTAGACCTTTCTACTGTCATCTTTGGGCTCTCGGCCGAGGTTCATGGGCAAGCAAAAAGTCTCCTGTTTTATTCAATTCTACTTGTCCGTAGAGAGATTTGCAAAAAGTGGAAAGACTCTGTTCCGCCCTCACACATCGACTGGCAGATTTCAGTTTTGCAAGTGTCTAGAGTTGATCTAGTAAGATCTGGTAACCCAGCTAAGAGAGCATTTTGGCACCAGTTGGATTGGGGTCATTGACTTAACGTTTTTTTTTTTCCCCCGGTCCGATGATTACTCACCAATGGTGCTTTTGACCCCGAAGAGCCCGGATTCATTTCCAGGGAGATATTGGTTGTACTTGCACCTTTTGCTGGCTAAGGTAGTGTTTGCACTCCCTTTTTGGTTTCTTATTTGATGGTCCCTGAGGACATAACATATCTGAGGGTGTTGGTCCATTCAGAGGTGTTTATAACCATACCCTGCCTGTTGTTAACCTGAGACAGATTGTAGTGTCCCAGACGGCGACCTCACTTGAAACCAAGGTGATAAATGAGGACAAAAAAAAAAGAAAAAAAAAAGAACTAGATCTATCATTTCTATGGTATTCATGTCAACTAATTGGTACCCCTCTTGCAAAAAAGCATCTCACTTGCAGATATTATAAGAAAATTGGGCCAGATGTAGGTAAATTCAATTTAGCGAGTTCTTAATAGCGATTTTTAGCGAATCGCTATTAAGGACTCGCTAAATTGAATGTAGGTAGGAATCGCTAAAATATCAGTGATTCCTTAAAATTCCTTAATAACGAATCGCAAATTTAAGATTCATTTATAAGGAATACCTACCCATTCATTCCTATAGGCTAGGAGGCCCATAGGAGTGAATGGGAAGATGTTCACTATTTGCGATTTGGTATTAAAGAATCGCAAATAGCGGGAGCTATTTCTAGGGAGCCAGGCTGTCAAAAGGACACCCTATTGCACCCCTGAAATGTGCATGTGTGTACATGTGGCGCACATAAATGCCTAAGGGCATGAATGTGTGCCACATGGCACTTTAAAAAAAGCGGAAACGTTTTTTTTTTACAGGAAATCGCTAATTACCACCAACTTCAAGTTGGTGGTAATTAGCGATTCCTTAAGCCTAAAGTGCACTTTCTTTTGTGCTACCTACATTGCAATTAGCGATTCCTTAAATGCAACAGCAAAATAAGGAATCGCACATTTTGTGATTCCTTATTTTGCTAGTAGGTTTAAACTCACCTGCATTGCTCTCAGCCAAATACCGGTCGGTAACGCAGGAATTCTGCGAATGTTTGCGCTACCGCTCGGTATTTAGCCACCTACATCTGACCCATCATGTCTTGGGATGGTGAATTCTACTTGTAAGTTACCAAATGTTCTAAAATTCACCCTGTGACAAAAGCTGACCTACATTCCTATATCCAAGAGATATCCTTTTATTAGAAGTGCTGTCATTAAATATATAAGAAGAAGAAAACTGACCTCAGAGTGCAGTGTACTTTTTGCTAGGTAAAATCTCGAACAAACCTACCCACATCTTCCAGCTGTGTATAACAGCACCTATCACCTTGAAGCGAACTTCTTAAAGTTATTAGTTCAAAGTGTTTCAGTAAATACCCGTTGGTAGTCTGTGCAAAAGTAATCTAAAATACTGGCAGAAAGCGGTCGGAAGGTGCTTCCGTAATTAAGCAAAACATTATTTGTGCCGTAGTGTCACAAAACATAAAATGTAAAGTCGGGGAAAGCCCAATCCGCCTTTAGTATTAGTAATACAGCCTCATATATTTCTTTTTTTTTTTAAAGTGGGAAGGATAACAAGTTTTGGAACTGAATGGTTCCTAGAACTGCAGAAGGCGTCTAACAGCGACGAATGACAGAGGAGGAAAGAACTGTACATATCAATATATTACGACTTAACATATATTTTGTCTGTATATTCCCTTAGTCTGTCTTCTTGTTTGTACCATTACAATCTTTTTTCCTTGCTTTTTATACTTATTTTGGAAATGATGGCAATTGTCATGACCCTCTAATATACAATATTTCATTATGCCTTACCTTCTTCAAACAATTGGGTAGTCTCACCTTTCCACCCCCTCCCTAGATGACCTATTTACCATTCAGACTTTCTCTTTAGTCCTGAGTGTTGTTCACCTATATCACCACACCCATCCATGTTCACAGCATTGGGATGAATGAATACTTCTCTGCAAACGAGGTGGAAACATGTGCTGTCAGTAGCCATGGTCTGTTCTATTGTCTTGCTCTTACCTATTGTACTTACTTTGTAGTTCTCCACGCTGTGAGTAAATGCTCGGTGTCCAATGGGAGGGTGGGTTGCATAGTGGAAATGTTTATTATCTATGAAACTCAGCATCAAGCATTGTTTCGCATTGGTTACTGTAAATCTACTTACATGTTCCAAAAATTACCCAATGTTTTACAGTATTACCGAAAATATTGACAAGGCTTCAGAGAGGAAAATATGTCTGATAATCTGTCTACCAGAGTTCTTGCCCTCTCTGGAGTTTTGCACATAGGTTCTAAATGATACGTTTAAAAGAACCAGATCTTGCAAGCAGACTGTTATTCCTCTTTGTTGGAAAATATGGATGAATTGCCTCAACTTCGATCCATGGTCTGCTATTAGGTAATGACCTGCCTGTAGAAAATGATCGAGCCATTGAAAGAGATTTGCTTATTTGGCTAATTTATTTGCAACAACTGTTCCAGAAGGTTCACCATGCCATACAACAGGAGAATGGGTGGGATGCCGTTGTGTTTTAGAGCCCGGACACCATTCCCCCAACCGCTGCCGTGCCTCACACCATAGTGAAAGCTTTCACCTGCATCCACAGACTGTTGTCTAGCAGCCACCCACGCACACCCCCATGCAAATACTAACAACTCTCTCAATACACCATCCTAGCACACACGTCACACAAGCACCATCAATGCCTGCACCTCA
The DNA here is from genome assembly GCF_964261635.1 of Lissotriton helveticus. Taxonomy (NCBI): domain Eukaryota; kingdom Metazoa; phylum Chordata; class Amphibia; order Caudata; family Salamandridae; genus Lissotriton; species Lissotriton helveticus. The sequence goes on along the minus strand of NC_136071.1, from coordinate 133,885,643 downwards.
CCTTACAGCACACGACACAGAAAACCCACATGTTAATGCCCACTCTCAAGTATGCTTCTCAACACATGATCACCCAACGCACCCAACATCCTCTTCATCACTGAGACCTGGCTCAACCCCTCATTGGCTACCAACATCACCATAGCATTCCCGGAAGGCTACGAAATCGTTTGACAGGACCACCGTCACAAGCCAGGAGGAGGACTCGTTATCATGTACAACAAATCCATCAAATGCACAACATCCACAGAGACCACCCCATTCATGGAACATCTACACAATAAAGTTTCAAATCTCCAAAACTTCTCCTTGAATAGAATCCTCACCTACCAACCACCTGGACCATGAGCCACCTTTATCAACCTCATAAGCAACTACGCCGCTCCACTCATCATTGACTCCAGAGCCTATGCTCTCCTTGGTGACCTCAACTTTCACCCGGAAGACCAAAACTACCCCAACTCCATAGCACTGCTCGAAATCTTGAGCAACATCGGACTCACCCAGCTTGTCCCAGAACCAACCCTCACCGCAGGATACACACCTGACCCCATCTTTAGTAGGGGTGGGTGGAGCTAGCAGAGTTTCACTCCGTGGAATTAACTGGAATTACATAAAAAACTCTGCAGCGTTCCGCAAGTGGGCACAATTCGGCACATCACGCTGCTTGTGCTGATTTTTAGTACCAGGAACTTGTTCCATGCCGTACCGCGCGATCAGCACGGGAGGCACACCAGAGGGCGCTGCTTCTTTCTGCCGCTCAATACATTTTCTACTCGAGTGCCAGTTTTCTCAACGAGAACTGTCACAACTGCCTGCACTGAGAAAATCTCACCAGGTGACGTTCTAGCGCTAGAAAACCATACTAGGGGATGCACATTCTCGCTCGCCGACTTAACGTTGGTGTTCCCCGTGCGAGAAAAATCTCTGCCATGTGCCAATTGGCAGAGTTTTTCCAGAACTCTGTGATACTCGCATAGCACGGAGAGGGCAAAAATCCGCAAACTCTACCGGTGGAGCAAACTTTTTCCCCCACCCTTAATCTTCACCACAAGCAACAACATCAAATACAACCACCACACTGCTCATATGGACTAACGACTCCATCATCCACTTCCAAATCAACACAGCTCAGGTCAACACCCCTACCAGGTCTAGCATTCCAAGCCACAGCTGAGGCAAAATCACAGTAGCAGACTGGCTCAGTACTCTCAACACCGAGCTACCTCGCCCCATGAACAACCTCGATAAGGACATCTACAACTTTAATAACTGGATCAAGAACTGCATGGACTCCTGCGCCCCCTTAAAACCCAACAAGCACAGTAGACCAAACAAGCAAGCCAGCTGGTACACAAAAGACATCCAAGACATCAATGAAACTGTAAACAGCTGGAAAGGAAATGGAGAGCCAACCACAACACCACAGACAGCTACCAACAAGGCTGTAAACAAACGCTATCACCAGCAAATAAGAGGCACCAAAAAAAGCACCAGTGTACCACATCAAAGAAAGCTCCAACAGCTGCAAAGAGATCTTCTTGATTGCTAAGGATTTCACTTAACCCTCTACCACTGTCAACAACACTGCTGCATTCCAACAGCTTTGAGACACCCTATCCAACTTCTTCCACAGCAAACTCACAAACATCTACCGCAACTTTTCACACTAACCCAACCCCAGAAAACTTGTTGCTAAGCTACCCACCTCCAACCAAGAATGCCACCTAACTGAATGGACAACTCTCATCAGTCAGTGGCAGTCATACGGTCCATCCACACAGGGGCCCCTATGGACCCATGCCCCCACTACATCTACAATCTGGGACCATCACCAATCAGCACCACCCTGACACACATCATCAACATTTCCATCATGTACGCCACTTTCCCGGATAAATGGAAACTTGCAGAAATCAACGCCCTCCTCAAGAATCCCACAGCCAACCCAAACCAACTGAGCAACTCTGGACCCATCTTCCTGCTCTCCTATCCAGCTAAAGTGATTGAAAAGGCCATCAACAACCAACTCACAACCCACCTTGAACTTCACCATCTTCTAGACAACACTCAATCAGTATTCAGAAAGAAACACAGCAGTAAAACAACACTCATCATGGCCACCCATGACATTTGAATCCTCCTGGTTTGAGGAGAAATAGCAGCTCTCATCCTGGTCAACCTCTTTTGCAGCCTTCAACAATGTCTCCTACAGCACGCTCATCAGAAGACTCCAGGAGATTGGCATACAAGGATCTGCTCTCAAATGGATCTACTCCGTCCTCACAGGATGTGGAGTCTCACAGGGATTGCCCCTCAGTCCTACCCTTGTCAACATATACATGACATCTCTACCAGAACCAACTTCATCAACTGCATGAACATGGTAACAGAGTGGATGCGAATCAACTGTCTGCAGCTCAACTCCGACAAGACTGAAGTACTGGTCTTTGGCAACAAGACCTCCCCATGGGACTCAACCTGGTACTCATCAGAGCAAATACGAACACCACACCCACAATCCACGCTTTAAATCTAGGGATCCTTCTAGACGACAAGCTCAACATGACGGCTCAGATCAACACAGTGTGCATCTCCTGCTTCCACATCCTAAGCATGCTATGGAAGATCTTCAAATGGTTGCCTCAGAACGCCAGATAGAACGTCACACAAGCACTCATCACTAAAAAGTAGGCCTTCGGCAAAACGCTCTACGCCGAAATATCGAAAAAACACCTACACGGACTCCAGATCGTCCACACCACTGCAAGAATCATACTCGACCTCCTACACCACACCCACATCACACCGTTCCCCAAGAAGATTCACTGGCTCTCTATTTACGAATGCAGCCAATTCGAGCTTCTCATGCACACATACAAAGCCCAACACAACACAGGACCAGAATACCTGAACAGCTACATACACTTTCACCAACCCACCAGACACCTATGATCTGCCTCACACTCACTCACACGCATTCTCAGCATCTGCAAAAGCAAAACTAGAAGTCACTCATTCTCATACATCTCACCCAAGACATGGGACAACCTCCCTCAACACATCAGAACCTTCTCTTCACTTCTCGAGTTCCGCAAGAAGCTGAAAACCTGGCTCTTCCTGTAAGCACGTTAGGGACCACACACCTACACACCTGCCCAAGTCCTGGATACTCTCTTGGGTGATAAGTGTGCTATATATATCAACATAACATAACATTGTGTAATAGTATAAGTTGGACTCTTTGAACCTTGTAGAAAAAATTACATTTCTTTAAATTAAGAAATTAGTTTGTCTGAAAATGTGGTGATGAATTACCCATTCCACGTCTACTGGAATTCCAATTCATTTTTACCGGCTCCTCTTCATTGGCTTTCCACCTCTTCCAGTTTGCTTTGAGTTGCTCTTACCTCAGGTTCACAGAGTGGATCTAACTAGCTGGTTCGTTATAGACATCTCTGAGTCTAAAACTCTATGCTTCAGACTACGCCCACTGATGTAACTGTTTGGGTAAAGAGACTGTTGAATCCTGCATTGGTTTCAGTTGCTGGTTGGTTTGTGCTAGATGTTCATCAAAGCATTCAAGTTCACTTTTGTAGTGACATTAGTAGAGGCATCCTTAACGCTGTAGCATGGCTTGTTTCAGCTTCTGCCTCATTTGGATTGTCCAAGTAAAAATATGCCCGATGCTCTTTACCGGCTTGTGTGGATGACCATATATGTCAATCTCCTATTTAATTCAGTGTGCTTGGATGGAAATGCCAAGACTAGGAGGTAGTCACCTCTTCAGATGAAGTGAACCAGGAACTGGGTTATCTGTCCATTTTTTATGTTCCCCACCAACACTCACAGTTCTTAATCTGCCTTCACTACTATCCCTCGGGACTGAAATGCTCTTCCTGGGGCTCTGCCTGTGAGTAAAGGGTCAAAGGAAATATGGCAAAGGAAATATTATCTGGGTCATCTCTACTTCTTGATGCTGAAACCAAGTTCTTACATCATGGCCCCCTAGGAACCTCTGACCATAATGCCTGTGGTGTTACACTCTTGAAATGTGTTGTCAGTGCTGAATCCATCCGGTCCATTTCTTGCAGAACTAACTGTTGTATGAACACTGGGGTAATGGAGTATGGAAGACTAATGGAGGGTGTATTTTATTTCAATTTGAACAGCTTCCCCTGACGAAGGGCTAAAAATGGGCCCGAAATGCATTGGGATACGCTTTTACATCAGCTGCTTAACATGAATTGTAATTCCCACATTGATAAGCGTGGCCAAAATACCACCAGAGTGACTTACCTCACTCACCTATAGTTACCCAAAATAAGTCAGCCGGACAGTGGAGAAGAATAAACAAAACAAGTTTATTAGGCCACAAACTCCCATATGAGAGGGCCCTATATCGACCTCACCCCTAGGAGTGTGCCGAGAAGGACTGCCTCACATCATCATGGTGATACATTATATTACGAGAAGGCAGAGTAAAACACGCCCATAATGGAAAAGTACTGGTCCACCAGGAGTGTGGACAATGGCCTCATACAAGAGGCATCTGCACCTGCAATACCAACACTTGTTATCATCTCCCAAGGACACAGAGCCAGGCCGCTACATCCCCAGCGCATGAGAACGGCCTGATAAGGAGTTTCGCTAGCAGGAGCTTCAGCTACAGTAAACCAAGAAATGCATATATGCTGACACGAGGAATTATTCTTATTCCTACGGGAGGGGGAATGAGCAAGTACAGTTTGCACGCAGAGAGAAATAATTCAAAATGGTGGCACACATGCTAAGCTAAGAACACTGCAAACGATATCACACGCATAAGTGAATAACTGCATAATGAGAACATAAACGTAAATGCGTAAATGCAAGTAATTAGTTAGACACATTCCGCTAACTCATAAGCATAATGTACGAAGGGGGCGGGGCTTGGGATTGACGCCTATCAACATGATGTAGTAAGAGGCCTGTATGGGCACAACTGCCTCATTTGAAAAAATTGGGCCTTTGATCAGCCTTATCGTGAATTATTTAACAAAAAGAAAGAAAAAGCATTGAGGAAATTGGAGTACAAGGAATAAATTATTGCAAGAAATCAAGTTTGGAAGCATGTCTTTTTGGCTGTGCGATCGGAAATGCAGTACCTAGTTGCTGTCAAGGTTTTAGAACTTTAATTAAGTCGCATTGCCTATTGTCATGACTGGTTCAATCGCCAAAACTACTTGTTTTACAAACGCTTGCTATTAGCTCATTTTTCCACTAACTAAAGCCATTGAAACAGTGATTTACCCCTGATGCTTTGAATGTGCCTGGTGTCTGCAAAGCACTCCTTGAAGCAGGGGTGGCCTTAGGCATGTGCAAGCTGTGCACCTGCACAGGGCCTCCAAACCCAGGGGCCGCCACGCCAATATATATCCTTAATATAATAATCCTCTGAGGATGGATACATATTTGCGTGGCGGACCCTGGCAGGGATTTGGCGGCCTCTGGCTCTGTTCCACTTCCAAACACCCTGACCCCTCCCTCTTCACTGGCCTCCACGCCTGCGTTACTCCAGGGGCCCCCTACCTACGCTCCCTGCCCAGGGCCGCCATGAGCCTAGAGCTGCCCCTCCTTGAAGAATGCCTGTCTGTCTTCCTAGTTTGTACCCTTCCTTCTTGCAAACTGTTGTAGGTCTTGTGCATGTGTAATTGTTTTATAACATACGTTATCTGCCTGCTCTGGATCTAGCCTTTATGGCCTGGTACCCTCAAGCCTTTCATGCAACAGTGTCGCTCCCTCCTTTATCTTTTGGTCGTCATCCTGCCCAACTCCACTGCTTACCTCTTGCAGCATGTTTGGCCAGCGCTTGCTTGTTTTCATAATGGCTGAGCCTGCGTTTTCGATGTTGCTGAAACAAGAGCATGGAGTAAAAGAGGGAGCGCTCCTCCAGCTATCTCATGTGGCTCCTCTTATTTGAGCAGGTTGGTGAGAAAAACATAAGCTGTTGGAATGTTTTCTGTCCTGTGAGTTCATTTCCTTCATTGATCTCATTGCACCTGAGAGCATCGAGGCGCCATTGTCGCAGCCACTGCCAGATTTATTTTGGGTGATTCTCCCACTGTGGAGGGCCATTGTATCACATGCCCATTTACTAGGTGCGGGCCAGATGCAGTGGCTTCTCTGAGAATCCCATCTAGGGCCATTGTGTGAGCAGTCTACCCAGGGCCACTGTATCATATGCCCATTTACTATGTGCAGGCCAGATGCAGTGGCTTCTATGAGTAATCTACCCAGGCCCATTGTGTAAGCAGTCTACCCAGGGCCTTTGTATCATATGCCCATTTACTAGGTGCGGCCAGATGCAGCGGCTTCTCTGAGCAGTCTACCCAGGGCCTTTGTATCATATGCCTAGGCCAGATGCAGTGGCTTCTCTGAGATGTCTACCCAGGGCCATTGTGTGAAAAGTCTACCCAGGGCCTTTGTATCATATGCCCATTTACTAGGTGCAGGCCAGATGCAGCAGCTTCTCTGAGCAGTCTACCCAGGGCCTTTGTATCATATGCCTAGGCCAGATGCAGTGGCTTCTCTGAGCAGTCTACCCAGGGCCATTGTGTGAGCAGTCTACCCAGGGCCTTTGTATCATGCCCATTTACTAGATGCAGCCAGATGCAGTGGCTACTCTGAGCAGTCACCCAGGGCCTTTGTATCATGCCCATTTACTAGATGCAGCCAGATGCAGTGGCTACTCTGAGCAGTCTACCCAGGGCCTTTGTATCATATGCCCATTTACTAGGTGCAGCCAGATGCAGTGGCTTCTATGACTAATCTACCCAGGCCCATTGTGTGAACAGTCTACCAAGGGCCTTTGTATCATATGCCCATTTCCTAGGTGCGGCCAGATGCAGCGGCTTCTCTGAGCAGTCTACCCTGGGCCTTTGTATCATATGCCTAGGCCAGATGCAGTGGCTTCTCTGAGAAGTCTACCCAGGGCCATTGTGTGAAAAGTCTACCCAGGGCCTTTGTATCATATGCCCATTTACTAGGTGCAGGCCAGATGCAGCGGCTTCTCTGAGCAGTCTACCCAGGGCCTTTGTATCATATGCCTAGGCCAGATGCAGTGGCTTCTCTGAGCGGTCTACCCATGGCCTTTGTATCATATGCCCATTTACTAGATGCAGCCACATGCAGTTGCTACTCTGAGCAGTCTACCCAGGGCCTTTGTATCATATGCCTAGGTCAGATGCAGCGGCTTTTCTGAGCAGTCTACCCAGGACCTTTGTATCATATGCCCATTTACTAGATGCAGCCAGATGCAGTGGCTACTCTGAGCAGTCTACCCAGGCCCATTGTGTGAGCAGTCTATCCAGGGCCTTTGTATCATATGCCCATTTACTAGGTGCAGGCCAGATGCAGCGGCTACTCTGAGCAGTCTACCCAGGGCCTTTGTATCATGTGCCTAGGCCAGATGCAGTGGCTTCTCTGAGCAGTCTACCCAGGGCCATTGTGTGAGCAGTCTACCCAGGGCCTTTGTATCATATGCCTAGGCCAGATGCAGCGGCTTCTCTGAGCAGTCTACCCAGGGCCTTTGTATCATATGCCCATTTACTAGATGCAGCCAGATGCAGTGGCTTCAATGAGTAATTTACCCAGGGCCATTGTGTGAGCAGTCTATCCAGGGCCTTTGTATCATATGCCCATTTATTAGGTGCAGGCCAGATGCGGCGTCTTCTCTGAGCAGTCTACCAAGGGCCATTGTATCATATGCCTAGGCCAGATGCAGTGGCTTCTATGAGCAGTCTACCCAGGGCCATTGTGTGAGCAGTCTACCCAGGGCGTTTGTATCATATGCCCATTTACTAGGTGCGGCCAGATGCAGTGGCTTCTCTGAGCAGTCTACCCAGGGCCACTGTGTGAGCAGTCTACCCAGGCCCATTGTGTGAGCAGTCTACCCAAGGCCTTTGTATCATATACCCATTTACTAGGTGCGGCCAGATGCAGTGGCTTCTATGAGTAATCTACCCCGGCCTATTGTGTGAGCAGTCTACCCAGGGCCTTTGTATCATATGCCCATTTACTAGGTGCAGGCCAGATGCAGCAGCTTCTCTGAGCAGTCTACCCAGGGCCTTTGTATCATATGCCTAGGCCAGATGCAGTGGCTTCCCTGAGCAGTCTACTAA